>NC_138340.1:2711426-3418926 GCF_046562875.1 Panthera onca | reverse complement strand
GGGGACAATATTCCAGGTGGGAAGAACACAAGTGCAAAGGCCCTGGGGCAGGATGGGCTGGGTGTAAAACTACACCTTCGAAGACCCACTCAAGCCCTTGACAGCTACACCACCCCCCACCCCCAACGTTCAGAGCGGGGCTGCCTCTGCTTCCTCCTCAGAACTTCTGGATGACAGTGGCACCCAATGGGGCCGAAGAAGCAAAGGAGGAAGGGTCTGTGCCCGGCTCGGGGGGGTGGGGGGCAAACGGAGGGCAGGGAGTGGCCACCAAGAGCCCGCTCGTTCAAGTCCAAGTGCGTGACCCCCAAGTCGTTTGCCTTCCAAGCTAAGGGGTCCCTAAGCCCCCCGGAATTATTAAAAGCACGGGGTTCAAGTTCCAGCTCCGTTTCCTGGCTGGGTGGCCTCCCAAGCCATTCCTCTCTGGCCACCAGCTTCTCCCAGCTCCTTCAAGAGCTCCTGGAGGGTATTTGAACTGGGGGGGGGGGGGTCCACAAGAGGAGCCCCAACCCACCCCGGCCTGCGTGGGGGGCAGGGGGCAAAGGGCAAGGGGCAGGGCCATGCCCCACCCCCAGGCGCGCACACACGCGCGCGCACACACACACACACACACACACCCCTAGCCACCCACCGTGGGTTCCAGGCGGTTAGCTCTGCGGAGGGACCAGCTGGGCGGATTTAACCGGCGCATCTGCCGCCTGAGCAGCTGCCGTTCTGGGGGGGCTGGAGGGGGATTTGGGACGAGGGAAAAATCTGTCCGAGGAGAATCGCGTCTGCGCTGCCCAGCTGCCGCCTCGGGCTGGGGGCGGGGGGACACCCCGAATCCGCCCGGACCCCGGCCCCTCCCCGGCCGCGGCCACCCCCACGTGCCTCTGGGGGGGGAGGGGGCGTCGGGGAGGCCCTGACGTCACGCGCAGCCTCGGCCAATCGGAGCTGCCCTTTCCGAGCCCCCGGGGGATTCCCGGGGGCCCGAGCCGCTAACGGGGGCGCGACCCGCCAGCGACGACCCCCTAAGCCGGGTTTACAAGAGCGCCCGCGCGCGGCTGGGGAAACCGAGGCTGGGACCCGCCGGGAGGAGGGGGCGGGGCGGGGGGGAAGCGAGACCCGGCGACCTCTCTGAGGCGCTGCCCTCCGGCCCGGCTCCGGAGCGGCCCAGAGAGGGGCAGAGACCGGCGGGAGTCACACAGCGGGGCGGCGAGGCCGGGAGCGCTCAAGGGGGGCGCGCAGGCAGCCCGGCGGGGTCTCCCTTCCCCGCAGGCGCCAGGCACCAGGCCAGCCTCGGCCCCAGCCCACCTCGGGGGCCCCCCCAGGCCTCCTGGGCCCCTCCGCGTCTCCCCCCGGCCCCCTCGGACCCTGGGCTGCAGCCGGGCCGCTCCGGGAAGAAGGTGTCGAGGTCTGCGGGCGCCGGGCAAAACCCGCACTGGAATCCGCCAGGGGTCGGAGCAGGACGGGAGCGCAGCGCTGCTCTACCCGGCGGCTCGGGCGGAGAAACTGAGGCCTCGAGGGGCAGGCTTTGCTCAGAGCCACCCAATTAGCAGGGTGTTGCTGGTGCCGGTGACCTCGGGCGAGGCCCTTCCCCTGCCCGGGCCTCCCTAGCTCCCCCGGAGGGCAAACTGTGAACTTCCTGCCACCCCCTCCAGGTCAGGGCTCAGACAGTCAGGAGCCCAGGGCTTGGGGGGGTGGGGGGGGGGGGGGAAGCGAGCAGCCGGCCTGACCTTGCCCTGGTCCAGAGCATGAAAAACCCATTCATGTCCTCCCAGGCCTGGGTGGCAGCTGAGCCGGCCTGCGGGGGGTGGGGCCTCCCTCAGGGCCTTTGTCCCAAGCAGGCCCCTCTAACTAGTATAACCTTCCCACCCCCCACCCCGCATCCCGTGTGCATCGCCAGATCTGTCTGTGGTCCTTCTGTGGCCCCCAGATCACCCCCTCGTGGTCCTCCTGGACCCTCCCCTGGTCACAGTGCCCCCGCCCACCTCCGCCTGTATCTTTACCTTGAGTTCTGCCCCCCCCCATTCTTCCATGCGCCCCTCCCCCACTCTGAAGGTAGGGGAGAACCTGGCATACAGTAGGCGTCCAATAAATGTTTGTTGAAGGAATAGACTGCAAAGGAGTCCAGTGGGGCCAAGGCCACGGGCAAGGGAGGGCAAGCCCCCGGGGTGGGCATAGATAGTGGAGTGGAGGTGGCACCAGGGTGCAGAGCCTGGGGGCCAAGCTGGGGTGCTGAGCTTAGCCCCCTCGCTGGTCGGGCAGGCTATCTTCCCAGGCGGGCAGGACACAGGGGTAGGGCTGGTGGAGAGCAGGTGCCGGCTGATTTGCCTGGGACTCGGGTTCGGCCGGAAAGCGGGTCAGGGCAAAACCACTGGCAGGAAGGCCTGGCGGCCTGCGGAGGCTTGTGGTCTCAGGGACGGCCCCCTGGCTGGTCCCTGAACTAGGGGACCTGCAAAAACTGGGTTGTCTCCACAGATGCCAGGGAGGCCGCAGGTTCCCCCGGACCCAGTGTATCCTGAGGAGTAGGGTTCAAAGTCTGAAGCCCACTTCCCTGCCGCGTGCGTGGCCAACGGGAAGCCACATGCCCTGTCCGAGGCAACCCCCCACCCCCACCCCAGGCTGCTGGGAGCCAGCGAGGGGACAAAGTGGGTAAGGCGCTCAGTAACCAGCAGCAAGAGAGGTAATGCTTTCTTCTCATCCCTGTGTGATGTCAGGCAAGGTCCGTGACCTCTCTGTGCCTCAGGGTGCCATCTAGGGCGGCCTCGTGGGGCTTCCATGAGGAATGAATGAAATGATTTGTTTACTGGTCGTTCCGAAGAGGCCAGCGCCCTGCGTGTGTGTGTGTGTGTGTGTGTGTGTGTGTGTGTGTGCGCACGCGCGCCCAAGAAGTGTCCCTAGATAAATACATAATAGCATCAAACATTTATTGAGCACCTACTTTATAGCGGGGATGCCAGAGGGCCCAGGACAGCACACGACCCAGTGGGGGAGATATACACGTCACACTTGCCCCCCCCCCCCCCAGGGTCTCTTGCTGTCCTAAGGTCACAGAGGGTCAGGGAGTCCTCCCAAACCGAAAGAGGGGTTTGTCTCGGAGTCCTGAAGGCAGGGGGCGGGGCGAGAGTGCTCCCCACCGACTCAGGGAGGCCTGCAGCCCCCCCCCCCCCGGAAAACCCTTCCGGGACCAGGCCCCATGGGCGCTGGACAGAGGGCAGCCCGTGCGCCAGGATGCGGCCGGCTCGCCCAGGTTCAAGTCCTCGTTCTGCCAATTTCTGACTGGGTGACCTTGGCCGAGCCGCCTTCCTGTGCCTCAATTTCCTCACATGTCCACTGGGGGTTGTTGAACATTATGCCTGTGGGTTGAATAAATGACCTCATGGATGAGAGGAGCCCCGTAGACCAAGGGGTTCGTGATACCGCATCACCTCCATCATCCCCTTGGGTCTGATTGGGGATGGATCCCGGAGACGCGAGTCTGGCCAGAGCGCACGAGACCGGGGAGTCGGGGGGGGGGGCAATTAGGCCCCCCTAGCTAGACAAAAGCAGGGTGCCTTCTCTTGGGCCGCTCCCCTACCCCCACGTCCGCCTCCAAGCGCCTCCTGCCGCCCACCAGGCTCCTCCCTCCGTTCCGCGCCGCCGTAGCTCTGGGCCGGGTTTTGCGTGGCTCCAGCCCCGCTTTGGGGTGGGGGGGGTGTCCGAAGCAGGGGGGGGGGGGGCGGAGGTGGCGGAGCCGCGAGTCGCAGCGGCGGCCGCGGCGGGCGGAGGAGATGCGGCCGCGGCGCGCCCCGGGTCCGGCCGCCGCGCAGCGCCCCCCCCGGAGCCGACGCCAGCGCGCCGGGGGCCGGGGCTGAGCCCCCTCCCCCAGCGAGGCGCCGCGGGCCGGGGGCGGGGAGAGCGCGCGCCCCCAGCCCCCTCCCCGCTCGGGATGCCCGGCTGAGCCGGCCGGGCCGGGACAGGTGCGCGCACGGACCCCCCCCCCCCCCCCGCCCGCGCCCTCCCGCCCTCGCGCTCCCTCCCGCGCACTCGCGGCGCGGCGGCTTCGAGGTAAGCGCCCCGGGGCGTCTGCGAGAGGGGGTTGGGGGAGGCGCAGCCCCGGGGTGTCCGTCGGCACGCAGCAGGGGGGCTCGATCGCTGGCCCGGGTGGCCGGGTCAGGCGCCAGGATGGGGGCCTGAGGGCCCCGCCGCTCGGAGGGGTGATGGATTGGGCCGGTGAGGGGGTTTGGGGAGCGCTATCGCGGGAGGATCTAACTGTCAGCAACGCCACCGGGGAGGGGGCTGGGTTTTAGGGGGGTGGCTGCATGGATCGGTGTATTGGGGGTCCGGCGGCAACGCTGGGAAGGGGCTGGATTGGGGCCTGGGGCGCTGAATGAGGCACCATAATGAGGGAGTCTAATGGCACCGCAGCTGGGGGGGGCCTGGATGGTTGCCTGGGGGCCTGGATGTGGAGCTATAATGGGGGTTCTGTCGGCACCGCAGCGGGTGGAGACTTTGTCCGGGGGGGGGGGGGGGCCGGGGGAGGCACAATAACGGGGCTCGCGGCTGCGCCGCCGGGGAGCTGGATTTGGGCCCAGGTGGGGGGGTTCAGGGCCGGCCGGGGCCTGCTGGCCGGGGGTGGGGGGGGGGGGTGGTGCTGGGGGGGCGGAGCCCGGAGAGCTAAGTCGAGGCCGACCCGGCACCGGTGTGGTGGTCCCGGCACGGCGAGGCCCCTCCACCCCACTCCGCGGTCCAGCCGCCGCACCTTGGGTGCCCCTGAGCCCTTTCCAGCCTCACGCCCGGCCCAGAACGAGTCCAGGGCGCGGGCCGCGGGGGAGGGGCCGCGGGGGGGGGGGGAGAGAGCCAGCCGGTCCGGATCCCCCCCCCCGTTGCAGCGGGGGCCCCGGGGTTCGGGGGCCCCCCAAGAGCTGACAAAGGGACAAAGAAAGCGTCTCTCTCCGAGCGCGCCGGGAGAGGTGGGGGCGCCGAGTGTGGCCCCCCTCCTGCGGGCGCTGATTGGTCCCCGGGGTGGGGGTCACGTGCCCCCCCCCCCCCCCCCCCGCCCTGCTCTCCGCCTGCAGGCGCGCTCCGAGTTTAGGGCACCTCCCAGAGGGGGCGCTGCCGGAGGACTCCCCCCCCACCCCCATTCCCCTGCCCCTGCCTGGGACGCGTAGATGCCGGAGCCGGGAGTGCGATCCACGGACCCTCGCCCGCAGTTCGTTCGGCTCTCGCTGGCTGAGGTCTTTGGCACCTCCCCCTAAGGTTGTTACCTTTGACCCACGGACCAGAGGGGAACTGAGGTTTGCAGTCAGGAGAAGGGGCCCTCAAGCTTTGGGGGTCTGGGTTTGGGCTTAAGGAGGAAGGTGGGGGGGGTGGCTAATGGCTGGGACCACAGAAGGGACCCCCCCACCCCGTTTACAAAACTGCATTTCTTGGTATTTCTCTGGGTTCCCTCAGCGTGTCACGGGGTCCACATTGTCTCTCCAAAATCAAAGTTGGGTATCGCTGGGCACCCCCCCCCCCCCCCCCCGCCCCACTCTATGGGCTCCCCACCCAGCCTCTTTCCCACATCCTCCTAGACGCTGTTGGTCTCCTTCAGGGGCGAATTCGGGGATGTGCGTGGGGAACTGCTCAAAACTCTATGCAGAGTGAGTGCAGGACGTGGCTGGGGCTCCCTGGTGCGGTCAGGGCCCACCTGGGAGAGGGTCCCAAGCTCTCCGGGAAGTTGGCTGGGAGGTCGCTGAGGCCCCCAGGACAGGTGGTAGCAGCCTGGCGGAAGCCTCATTGAAATGGTGTCAGCCCTGAGTTGGCCCCGTTCCCGAGAGTGGATGGGGAAACTGAGGCCCAAGAAATTGGCAGAGGGGGCAAAGAGGGAGGCCGGGCCTGGCCTCTCCCGGGCTTGCTAGACAGGGTGAAGGAGGGAAGGAGGCGTCACATCATTTGAAACTGGATCCCACCCCCTGTCCGTTCTGGGCTGTGTGGAAATTTAGACCTGAGGCTTCCAAGGCCCCAGCCCTCTCCAAAAAGGGACAGGCTGGGACTAAGAGGAGGAGCGCAGCTGTGCGACCTCAGACAGGTGTCTAACCCTCTCTGGGCTGCCATCTCCGCGGGAGGCGATCTTGGGGTTTAGGACCTGAGCGGAGAGAGATGAGACAGAGAGAGGTCAGGCAAGAATGCCCTGGATTCGCCCCCCTCCACTCTCCCTGGTTCCCACCTACCTTCTGCCAGAGCTGAGCACCCACGGTCCTCGGGGTCCTGTCATCTCCTCCGCTTTGAGGAGAGAAGGTGCCCAGGAGGGGCTACCCCACTGCTAGGCTTCTGTGCCCGCCTTTGTCCACTGGGCAAAGAAGGTGCTGGAGACGGGAGTTGGTGGGGTTACCTGGGGCTGGACCTGGAAGATAGAAATCAAACTGTCCTTGGAAAGGTGACCCTGACGTCAGCCAGCAGGACAGGTGAGCTGGGTCCCTGGAGGCTGGAGGACATGCCGGTCGCTCCCGCCTCCTGGGAAAGTGGTATCCCTGGCTGACCCTGGGGTGTGGCCCTGTCCCGTGTGCCTGGCCCTTTGTCAGGAGATGCTGGGTGTCCAGGGAGGCCTGGAGCCAGCGTCGGGACAGGTGGAATCAGGGAAGACTGCCTGGAGGAGGGGGAGGTGGCATCAGACTTGAGGGAGGGGAAGGATGTTGCCAGGAGAAGAGGGGGACAGGGATTCGAGGTCGAGGGGGTGCCCAGTAGAGCCACGGCGGGGTGTGTTGGGGGAGCCCTGAGCGTCTGGCCCATTTTAGGGGTGGGAGACTACAGGCAATAGACCCGAGAGGTGGCTGGGGGCTGAGAATGCCAAACTGAGGAGTGAGCTTTATCCCAAGAGCAATTAGGAGCCATGGGAGGTGTTAGAGCAGGAGAGGGCATGGGCAACGTTTTAGACCTTGAGCAGCCAGAAGGAAGGGTAGCTACCAGGCTCCTGGAAACCAAGGCAGCTGCCTGATGAGGGGTTGGGGGGCGGGGGGAGAGTTGTCCGTCCCGAGAGGTTGGACAGCCGTCTTTGCAGAACCCTGGAAAAATCATTCTGGCATCGGTCAGGGCCCAGGTGACCCTCCACATTTCTTTTCTTTTTTTTAACTTTTTAGTGTTTCTTTATTATTTTTGAGAGGCAGAGCGTGAGCAGGGGAGGGACAGAGAGAGCGGGGGGGAGACACGGAATCCGAAACAGGCTCCAGGCTCTGAGCTGTCAGCACAGAGCCGGACGCGGGGCTCGAACCCACGGACCGCGAGATCACGACCTGAGCCGGAGTCGGACGCTCCACCGACGGAGCCACCCCGGGCGCCCCCTTCCGAGTTGCTTTTCAATGTCCAGGTGCCGTGGGTGTTTTGAACTGTCATGGTCCGGTAATTCTGAAAGTCTAAGCCACTTGAGGGGCTGGGGACCCGTAGGCGGATTCCTCCAAGGCCCAGCAGTGATATGGTTTGACCGCGAGCGTGGCCTCATTTAGCAGAAGTAGGGAAACTGGGGCTCAGGGCAGCCCCAGACGCGGGCTCCAGTCACCTGCCCCCCATCCTGTGGTTGAATTCCCCGGGAGCCGGCTGCAGACCGACCCCCCCCCCCCCACCGTCCTAGACACCCCCACCGTTGCCCACAGCGCAGGTCTGGCCTGTCAGAGCCAAGGTTCAGCGGGTGGCCTGATAGGTCTGGACCCGAGCCATGTATTCTCTCATTAGCACGGTCATTGTCACCTGGCCTTTGGGGATGTCCACGTAAAGTGACAGCCATTAGATTATGCTACAGAGGTGACTTGGGAGGCCAGAGACCCCTCTTCCATTCCTTTGGGCAGGGATACGGGGCCCCCCACCGGCTCTGCCTCTGTGACCTTTCACTGGTGGCCGTCCCAGGGCCTGCCGGGAGGGAGGCCGAGGCTGGTGAGGACTACATTTCCCAGGATGCACCTTGGCCCTGGCTGAGCCTGCCTTCCAAGGGCAGATCTAGGGGAGAACTTCCCAACTGCAGGAGCCCAGAGGAGGATTGTGGATGATTCTCAGAGGAGCCCTGGGGGAGACCTGGTCCCGGGGAGTTCGGGAGACGCTCCTGGTGGCCCCCGTGTGCCGTGCTCCATGCCTGGTGACACTGGGATCCCTGAGAAAGAGGCTTTAGCTCTAGTGCTTAGTGAGCTCTCAAGGGGCTTCCAGACTGGAGAAGAGGAAACAGGCAGACGCCAGCCTTTTCTGCCACGTGGAGTCAGAGCCCAGGCACAGGGAGCAAATGGGGCCGGGAAAACTTGGTCTCTGCCCAGTGGATCCGAGAAGATGAGTGGAGGAGGGGCATGGAAGCTAGGGCCACGACGGATGTGTAGGAGTTCCCAGTGCAGGCGGCTACACGTTTTCTGAGAGTTCCAGACCCTCCTCCCTTTCCCGGAGCCCCAGGAGTCAGAGCCCCTGGGCAGTTGAGACAACCTCACTGAATTATTGGCCTTAGAGGATTGCCCACCTGGATCAGACTTACCTGGGTTGGAATCCATGGCTTTGCCCTCTTTGAGGCTCGGTGTACCCATCTGTAAAACAGAAATACTATTCTCTCTCCTTTACGGTTGACCATTTGAAGAAGGAGACACAGACAAGATGGCAGGGCAAAGTCGTGTTGTTTTTCTTCAGAAAAAGTAACAAGTTTGAAAAGCAGGAACTTGTAGCCTCTGGCCCCGACCTCACTTGGTGCTGTGCGGTCTTTGCTTTCATCTGATGAGATGACACATATTTAATCAGTGTCTGCCATGTGCTAGGTGCTGGGTCCCCAGCAATGACCAAGACAGATTGGGCCCTGCCTTTGTCGAACTCACAGCCGGATGGGGACACGGATCCCCACTAGGGAGGTAAAGTAAATTCAGTATAAGTTTGCTGAAGACGATCATCCGGGATGATGTAGCTGAGAAGGGCGGGGCTGTTTTAGCCGATGGTGTCAAAGAAGCGTGTCTCTGAGGAGGTGGCATCTGAGCGGAGACCCAGAAAATGAGAAGGGGCCAGAGATCTGGAGGAAGAGCATTCCAGGAAGAGGGTATAGCCAGTGCAAAGGCCCTGGGGCAGAACCGTACCAGGTGCGTTGGAAGCCCGTGTGGCCGGAACAGAGTGAGGGGGAGAGGGGGAAAGAGGGGGGGCAGATTGTGCAAGGCCTTGGGGGCCTCAGGGGACGGCTTGGGCTTTTACCCCCAGTGAGGATGGAACCCTGGAGGGCTGAGGACCAAGGAGGGAGGGCGGCACCTGACTAAGGTGCTCACAGGCGCCCTCTTATGACTGACGTGGGGAAGACAGTCTGGGAGCGGCAAGGGCCGGGAGCTGGGAGGCCAGGGCGGAGGCCACTGTGCTGGTCCAGGCGAGCGATGCTGGGGACCAGACAGGCTGCGGCAGGAGAGAGGGAAAGGAGTTGGCGCATGGGATAGACTTGGGACTTGCCTACAGAAGGATGTGGCGAGAAACTGAGGGCCCCTTTCTCTGAGGGGTAGGGAGTACTGGGCTTAAGAGTGTAGTGTCTACACCATCTGGCCTGGGTTCAAGTCCTGGCTTGGCCATTTCCTGGCTGTGCAACCCTGGGCCTGTCACTCACCCACCCCGGGCCTCAGCTTCTTCGACTGTAAAATGATAAGAAGAACCCCTCCCACCGACCCCACTGGGACTTTCTGTAGTGGCCACAGCACCGGGCTGGGAGCACAATACATGGCCCGAAGTGTTTGCTCTTACTTCCCGCTGCAGGTCTGAGCTCTGGGGGGAACGAGGCACAGACCGGGGTGGCAAATCTCCCGGGGTCACCCAGCAAGCAGGGGCCTCCGGCCCTCACTGTTTTTCTCCACTGATGCGCCCGTTCTCACGCCCCATCGTCACTCTGCCAGCATTCTCTGCCATTCCTGAGCCCTGACTCACCAGGACTTGTGGTCCATTCTGACCCCAGGGCCGTCCCCCAGGACCTCTCTCCCGCCTTTGTCTTCTTCAAGTTCATCCTTTCCCAGCAACACTTAGCCCAGCCCCGCCTGCCGGCCACCCAGCAACTCTTAAACGCTGTCCCCTTGCAGACCTGTCCTTCTGGTCCCGTCCCCCTTGGGGATCCCTGTGGCCTTCCAGACGGCACCTCTGGGGAGGGGCAAAGTGACTGGATGAATTCGGGATGGAGGGGTGAGCCTGAGTGGGGGGGAGAGGAGGGCTCCCAGAATCCCAAGAAAAGAGGACCGGGCTGGCCGTCTTCTTGGACCCCAAGGGCAAGAACCGTATCTCTTTGTCCTCCCGGGAGTGGACCCCCTAGGGCCAAGCCTTATACCCCTCTGTCCCCCTAAACTGGGCCCCAAGAGCAGGGCCCAGCTCCTGTGTATCTCCTTCAACTTGGGGCTGAGCACGGGGTCCGTCTGCCCCCCCGGGCCTACTTGGGAATCTGTGGGTGTCTGCCCCCCCCCCCAACCCCAGCCTCACTCTGGATTCCCTAGGAGCCCCCAGCCCCCTCGAGTGGCCCCCCTCCTGGGCCCTCTAATTACCCGCTGGGTATAAATGACACTTTAATTTCCTCAGAATGGTCGCCGCATCACGGAGAAAGGAGCCCCCCCTTCCCCGTTCCTAATTACAAGTTGCTGCTTCCGATTTGCCTCCTGGCGGCCCAATTTCCAAACAGTGATTAAAATTAATTACCCGGGAGCCCCCCCCCCCCTTCCCCGTCTGGGCCTGGAGCCCCGGGGGCCTGTCCGTGTCCCCTACTTGAGGTCCTGCCGTCGTGCCCCTGCCACCTGTTCTCCACCCTGGCTCCCCGAGTGGCCTGGGGACAGGAGAGCCTCTCTCCGGGTCTCCGCTCGCTTATCCGCAAAACGTTCATTGAGGCTGTGCAGGCTCGTGGCCAGACGGCACTTGGTGGGCCCGCGGCAAGAGGCAGCCTAGCCCCGCGGCCCGGGTTCGGATCCCGGCCGCACCCTTCTGTGGGCTGCGTGACCTTGGCCACGTGGCTTGGCTTCTCTGGGCCCGTTTTTCCCACCTGTGAAATGGGGATGATGGTGCCGGTCTCTGCCCCACTGGGGTGGGGTGGGCAGGAAGTGTGAATGAAGCCTGGGGCACCGTAGGGGTTTCATAAAATCTTAGCTGAGGTCCCCGCTCCGCTGGGCCGCTGGGGGGCGGACGCGGGAGGTGACTCGGGTGCTCTTGAGTTCTGTCCCCTCCAAGTGCAGCACGAACTGCTCGTTTCCTGCCTGCCCGGCTCTGCGCCGAGCCCCCCGCGACCCTCCCCACCCCCCCCCCGCCCCGAGCATGATCCCCACGGAGACTCCTGCCGTGAAGGTGCACAGAGCAGGTGCTCAGAGAGTCTGGAGCAAACGTGTCCTTGCGGCTTTTTGTACAAGTAGGGACTGCTTGCGGGACACTGGTCCAGCAGGTGTTAGTGGAGCACCTACTGTGCGCCCCGGAGCTGGGGCCGTCATCCCCGATTTGCAGAGGGAGGAAGCAGAAGGGTAGGCCGCTGTGTCCCGGGCCGGGGAGGGATGAGTTAATCGGCATCGGGCAGGCGTCGGGGGGCAAGGGGGCCTCTCTCCCAGCCCCTCCGTGGCCAGGGCCCCAGGGACTCCCTCTGGGTGCTCTGCCAAGTTCCTAGACAGCCCCGAAGCCCGGCTGGGCTGAGACCGGGGGCGACTGAGGCAGCTGGAGAAGGCAGCTGTAAGCAGAGCCGGTAACTGGACCTGGATGGCACAGGGGCCGGCTGCCGGGCCGGGTTACTCGATCCCCCCGGGGACACCGGGCCCCGGAGCCGGAATCCTGGGGCGGTCAGGCTGTCAGGAGCTCCTTCTATGGAACTGGAAACGGGCATCCCGCCCCCATCCTTGCCGTGGCAGATGGAGAAACAGGGGCTCCGAGCCTGGCCCCGAGTCACCGAGTCGCATGCCCCTGTCTCCCCGCTGGAGCCCCACAGGGGCAGGGCTTTGCCTGGAACTGTGCCTAGCATACAGCTGACACTCAATAATTGCTCCTCTCATGAGTGACTGAATAGCTCCCAAGGTACAGGGAGCCAGAGTTGGGGAGTCGCCTCCAGGATGGGGAGGGGTGGTGGCTGCGGGAGCCCAGGGAGTGTCAGGCTCAGCCAGGGCAGTCAAGGAAGGCTTCCTGGAGGAGGGGACATCCGCATGTAGCTCATAGGGATGGCGAGCAGGAGTTGGCTCCAAGGAGGGAAAGCAAGGTTACTATGTCTGGGTGATTGAGGGGTTCCTGGGGAGCAGCTGGGCCTTGAGAAGGCTGAACACGTCCCTGGCAGAGGAAGACAGCCTCAGCAAAGACCTGATGTGGGACTGGTGAATTCTGGGCATGCGTGGCAGAAGATGAGGGCAAGTGAAGATTAAGGTCATTGCCAGGGCAGGAGGGGTCCTGAAATGTCCGCGGATAGAAATCGGTTCTCTCTTCCGTGGGGGTACTAGGGAGCCATTGCAGGCCTTTGAGCAGGGTGTGGGCTGAGCTTGTGAAGCCCGGGAAAGAGTTGCTTGCGGGGAGGGGGATGGGAGAGGAGGGTGGCACTGCCCTTCGAGGCGAAATTCTCAAAGGCCCAGCGGGGGAATGCCCAGCTTGGGGTCGAAACTCCAACCTCCAGGCCTTTTGCTTCTGGGAGCCTCCGGAAGCAAGAGGGGTTTCTGGGAGACTGGAAGGAGAACTTCCCTGCTAAGGCCCAGAGGATGGGAGGCCTCCCCCAGGGGCCCCCCCGCTTATTCCTGAGGAGCAGTGGCCACACCCCCCAACCTGCACTTGGAAATCAGGGGTGATGTTTGCATAATAACAGCGACGATGATAGGGGCGCCTGGGTGGCCCAGTCGGTTGAGCATCCGACTTTGGCTCAGGTCACCATCTCGCGTTTCCTTGAGTTCCAGCCCCGCGTCGGGCTCTGTACTGATGGCTCAGAGCCTGGAGCCTGCTTCGGATTCCGTGTCTCCCTCTCTCTCTGCCCCTCCGCTGCTCATGCTCTGTCTCTCTCTCTCTCTCTCTCTCTCTCTCTCAAAAATAAACATTAAAAAAAATTTTTTTTTTTTAAATAACAGCGACAATGATAGGAGTGACCACTGTGGGCCAGTCACTCTGTTCAGCGCTTCCTCTGGAGCTGGGCTGTCCGGGGCCACTGGCCACGTGTGGCTGTTGAATCACGTGTGGCCGGCCCGAATCCAGATGTGCTCTCAGTGTGAAACACCAGATTCCAAAGATTAAACGCGAAAAACAGCGTGTTGAAATGTCTCGTTAATCATTTTCACATTGATTACTTGTGGAAATAACAGTATTTTGGATCCATTGGGTTAAATAAATTATTAAAACGAGTTTCCCCCTTTGAGTGTGGCCACCAGGAAATTCAAAGTGACGCATGTGTGCACACGGCTTTCTGCTGGATGGCGTTGGTCTGGATTCTGCCTGCCTATCGCCACAGCAACAGTGTCGGGTTGGGCTCGTGGCCGCCTGCTGCGTATAGGTGGGGAAACTGAGGCCCACACGGGGGAAGTGGCCGTCGGAGGGCTCACAGCGGACAGGAGGAGGCAGTGCCAGGATTCGGACCGGGGCCATACGAGTCTGGAGACCGCTGCCCTGGAGTTCTTCAGCTGGCAGGGTTTTCTGTCCAGCCCTCATTCTGGGCCTCAGTTTCCCCAACCCACCAAGATGAGGCTGGGTGGGGTGGGAGGGTGGGTAAGACCCCGGGGTTGGCCAGCTGGGTGCCCACAGTTAATTGAGGTCCTTGAAGACAGTTTGAGGGCCAGAAAGCCATCAGTGGGGGTCGCAGGCAGCAGCCTCACGGGGGGCGCGTGCACACACAGGCAGACGGCCTGCCATTGCTGGGGCACCCGCGTGTGCCGTGGGCGCATCTACGGATACGCGTGAACACACAGAAGCTCACAGGGGCCCGGGGGCGTCCGCGGGGAGGACCCACACACCTGCAGACACTTGCGTGTTGTGGGGGTGACAGGCAAAGTGGAACCAGGGAGGAGGGCAGATCCGGATTCAAGCCCTGATGCTGACACTTGGTGCATTCACTTACGAGCCATTATTGAGCACCAACCGTGTGCCAGACGCTGCGGGGACACCAGTGGACCGACACACACCCAAGACTGCCTGCGGTCACAGGGCTTGGCGTCCAGGGGGGCGGATGGGTGGGCGACTAGGTATCGACGCATAAAGTTTGACGTGCGCCCCGATCCCTGCGAGATCTGACTACAAGCGGTCTCCGGTTGGGCAGGTCTGGGTGGGGCCCTGGGACTCTGCATTTCTAAAAAAAAAAAAAAAAAAAGAATTTTTTTTTTTAATTTATTTTTGAGAGCGAGAGAGAGACAGAGCGTGAGCGGGGGAGAGGCAGAGAGAGAGGGAGACACAGACTCGAAATCAGGCTGCTGGCTCACAGCTGTCAGCACGGAGCCCACCGTGGGGCTGGAACTCGGGAACCGCGAGATCATGACCTGAGCCCAAGTTGGGCGCTTGGCCCCCCCGAGCCCCCCCCCCAGGCACCCCCTCCCCCATTCTGTATTTCTAAGGGCTCCCAAGTGAGGCTGATGCTACAGGTCTCAGGAGTGGCAAACGGGCTAAATCGGACCCTTTGGGAGTGTGACACCGGGTGGGGAGGGGAGCAGGGGTGCGGGGAAAGGGTAGGGGCTACTAAGGTGAAAGGAGGTGGGAGCCCTCGAGGGCTGTGGGCGGAGGCGGGGGGGGGGGGGGGAGGGGGGCGGGACCTGACTCCGGTGCTCACGGGCGCCCTCCGGTGGCCGCTGCGGGGAGGACGGCTGGGGGCGAGGGCGGGAGCCTGAGAACCGGGGTTGCGGGGGGACCGCGCTGGTCCGCGCGGTAGATGAGGCGGGCGCCCCGGGAGCGGACTGGGAAGGGAAGGGGTGAGAATTCCGGATAACTGTGAAGGCAGGGCCCACGGGGCTTGCCGGCGTTGGGCGTGAGGGTGAGGGAATGAGGCTGGGGGCGGGGGAAGATCCGCAGGCGGGGCCTGAGGCATCAGCGGAGGCAGGGATGACGGCGGAGGGGGGAGGGAGGAGCGGGGGGAGCACCGGCTGGCAGTCAGCACATCCACCTGATCTGTATGATCGGCACCGTTCCGGTGAAAACCCCGCCAGGTTTTATGTTTTCTCTGTGGTTTGCAACTTACCAGCTGATCCTAAAATTTATACCGAAGTGCCGGTGGGGGTGGGGCGGGGAGCGTAGCCCCGACGCCTGGGCCTGAAGGAGGGCCGGGTGGGAGTTTTCCGGAAGGAAACTGGACCGAGCCTCAGGGCAGTAAGGTGCGGGGCAGACAGGAGGGCCTCCGGACCAGCGGAGGAGGTGGAGAAGGCTTGAGGGATGTCTCCGTCCGCCTCAGTCTTCCCGTCTGTACAATGGGAGGGTGCGCCAAGAGGTGGCCCGATGGTCGGGGTTCCAGGGGAGAGGCCCTGCCCCAGCGTGAGCCCTCCCGGATGGGGGCTGACGCTCTATTGCTCTATGACCGTCCCTTCTGCTCCCCAAGGGCACGAGTGTCTGTCCTCGGGGCTGCTGGCAGGGGCGCCTCGAGTTTCATGGAGAGGAGCAGGTGGTCTGGGGGGGGGGGACGGGGGGGACGTGCTGAGGCCTCCATAACCCCGGGTCAGGGGGTAAACTGAGGCCACGCGCAGCGGGTGGGCCCCCGAGGAGCCCGGACTTCCCAGAAAGGGCATGTGGGTTTCAGTTCTGCATTATAATCCAAATGACTAATGTGGGCCGAACAGGTTTCAGTCTCAGCTCCGTGCTTCCATTTGGGCCAACGCATCTCAGTCTCCCCGTCTGCGTAAGGGGCACGTTAACGGCACCCACCTCTTGGGTTGCGTTGTGCTTGGATTCAATGAGTCCGCTTCGGTTTTTGCAATGCCTGGCGAGGAGCAGGTGCTTGGCGTTTGCCACCTGTATTTTTTTCTTTTAATTAAAAAAAATTTTTTTATAACGTTTATGCATTTTTGAAAGAGAGAGGCAGAGCGGGGGCGGGGGAGGGGCAGAGAGAGAGGGAGACACAGAATCCGAAGCGGGCTCCAGGCTCCCAGCTGCCGGCACAGAGCCCGATGTGGGGCTCGAACTCACGAACCAGGAGATCATGACCTGAGCTGAAACCGAGAGCCAGACACTGAAACGACTGAGCCACCCAGGCACTCCTGCTGCCTTGATTATGTATTGAGCTCCCACTGTATGCCGGGCCCTGCCCTGGGTGGTGGGGACACACAGCAGCCAAGACCCTGTCCTGCCCTCTCAGGAGGCCCACAGTCCAGTGAGGAAGACGGACAGCTGGTAGGCTGATCAGGGCACTGATGGGGGGACACACAGGCCCCTAGGAACCTGGAGGAAGCCCATTTGGGGTGATCTGGGAAGGCTTCCTGGAAGAGGCGGCTGAGACCCGAAAAACAAGTTTACCAGGCTACTGGGAGCAGGAAGGTGAACCAGGCAGAGGGAACAGCGTGTGCAGATGTCCAGGGGTGGAGACGGAAAGGTGGGGAGAAGCTGGGATGTCATTTTGAGGATACTGGGGAGCCATAGAAGGGTCTAGCGCAGAAGCGTTCAGCTGGGGGTGATTTTGCCTCCCAGGGAACACTGGACAACGTCTGGGGACATCTGTGGTTGTCACACTGCAGGGGGACCCTGGCATCAAGTGGGTGGGTCAAGCCTGCTGCTCGACACCCCACGGTGCCGAGGACAGCCCCCCCTCCCGCCCCGAGAGAACAGTGGCGCGTGAATGCCACGGGTGCCAAGGGGAAGAGACCCTGGTGAGATCTGCATTCTAGAAAGATTCCTTCGCTACCTCGAGGGGCATACTGAAGGGGCAGGAGGCGGGACTGGAGGCGGGAGCTGGGTTACAGAGCACTCAGGGCAGGGGAGGGGCGGGGAGGTCGAGACCCCACTCTTTGCCTAGGGGACCACCGGACTGTCCTTAAGTCGAGAAACTGGTAGGAGCAGCGGGTTCCGGCGAGAGAAGGCCAGTTTGGGACCCAGGGGTCCTTGGATGGATCCGTGGGGCAGGGGGGCAGGTGGACAGGAGGAGGAAATGAACTTCCCAGCCTCGAGGTGCTGCATCACGAGGTTAAGAAAACCAGGAGAAGAAATTAGCCGTGGGGTCCCACCCCAACCAGGGCCTCGGTCTGCCCATCCGTGCACTGGGTCTTAAGTTACTGCCAGCCCCTCTGGGTGGAGGGTCGAGGGAATGGCCTGGGTGATTATTAATCTCGCGACCAGTTGTATGCTCAACAGCTAGGAGCAGAATCCTGAAGCCAGAGAGCCCTGGGTTCGACCCAGCTGCCACATCCTCTCTCGTGGGGCCATAGCCCCCGAATTGGACCCTCAGCCTTCACATCTGCAGAGTGGGCCGAATATTCCACCCCTCCTACTACAGCCACCGGGGGGCTCTGTGAAGTAATTCCTGGGAACCCCCCAGCCTCGCTTCTGGTATTTACTATGCCAGCAGCAACAACAGGAATCAGAATAGTCAGCATTTATTGAGCACCTATGGGGTGCTAACACCCACCACAGGCCTATGAGATCAGTGCTGTCACTGTGCCCAGTTTACAGATGAGGAAACTGAGGTCCAGAGGCGGGGGGGTAACCTGGCCAGAGTCACACAGCCTGGAAATGGCAAAGCTGGGATTTGGACCCTTGGAGCCTGGCTCCGGAGCCAGGCTCCAGAATGGAATGGAAGGTTCGTTTGACCCCACTCCTAGGCACGCACCCACAGGAGTTGAAAGGAGGGTCTCAAAGAGATGTTTGCCAACCCACCTGCACAGCAGCATCACTCGCGATAGCCAAGAGGTGGAAACAACACACGTTTCCGTCGACAGGTAGACGGATAAATAAAATGTGGTCCATCCACACGCTGGAATATGATCCAGCCTTAGGAAGGAAGGACGTCCTGCCGCCCGCCACCACGTGGACGGACCCGGAGGACACCGTGCGCGGTGACGGAAGCCGGACACAGAAGGACACGTCCCGCGTGACCCCACGCACAGGGGGCCCTAGAGGCGTCCCGTCCACAGAGACAGAGAGTAGATGGTGGGAGCCGGGGCTGGGGCAGGGGCGGGGAGTCCGTGCTTCATGGGGACACAGTCTCAGTCTGGGGAGATGGAAAGTTCTAGAGACGGAGG
Organism: Panthera onca; assembly: GCF_046562875.1. Lineage (NCBI taxonomy): Eukaryota > Metazoa > Chordata > Mammalia > Carnivora > Felidae > Panthera > Panthera onca. The sequence continues at coordinate 3,400,879 of NC_138340.1, read as the reverse complement.
GTGGGGGTGGTTGCACGACAGCGTGAATGTGCTTAACTGACGTGTATACTTAAAAATGGTTAAGATGGTAAATTTAGGGGGCGCCTGGGGGGCTCCGTCGGTTAAGTGGCCGACTTCGGCTCAGGTCACGATCTCGCGGTCCGTGAGTTCGAGCCCCGCGTCCGGCTCTGTGCTGACAGCTCAGAGCCTGGAGCCTGCTTTGGATTCTTTGTCTCCCTCCCTCTCTGCCCCTCCCCTACTTGTGCTCTGTCTCTCTCTCTCTCTCTCTCTCTCTCTCAAAAATAAATTTAAAAATGTAAAAAAAGGTTTTTTAAGATGGTAAATTTATATTATATACATTTAATACAATGTCAAAAGAAAAATGTTTGAAAGACAAAAAAAAGGACAGAATCCCTGAGAGGCCAGGGTGACCCAGGCAGGTGTCGGGGAGGAGGTCAGGGGTCCAGCAGCAGGAGGGTTCATCGGGCAAGAGCAGGCCGGCGGCCGCACTGTGGGACTTGACTGCTCTGCGGTAGCCGTGGCCCGGGGCCTAGATCGGGGTCACTGGGAGCCATGGGTGGCTCCGGAGCAGGGGAGGGGCCAGGGAAGGAAGCTCTTAAGGAAGCAGAACCATGTCCCACGAACATGTGGGATCCGGGCGTCTGCTGAGTCACAAATCCCGGAAGCCCAGGGTCATGGAGAGGAAGCCACGCTGGTCCACGCAAGGCCTTCCTGTTTTTTGGCCCCAAATCCTCAGAGGCAGGGACTCCAGGGCCAAAGTTCCCACGCCACCTTCACCTCCAGGGGTTCAGAAACCTGGAGCTCCGAGGCCAGGACACCGTGTGCCGATGTCCCTGCTGCTCAGACGGGGAAACTGAGGCACAGGGCTTGCCCGAGGCTTCCCGGAAGGACGAGGCTGCAGGTTTCTTACTCAGGACGTCCGGACTGCACCCCTGCGGGTAGGGGTGTGGCGGGCTGGGTTCCAGAGAGTGAGTTCTGCTCACTTCCATCAACCGATCCTTACGTGAGGGGAAGTCTCCACTCTACACACCGGGAAGGTGCTTCAAATTATCTTCAACGGGAGGGTGACGCCAGCTCCCTTAAGAGGTAGTGAGGCGCCTGTCACAGAGGTATTCCAGCAGAGGCCAGAAAGGCCGGACTTGGGAAGGAAGTCAGACTAACGGGGGGCCTCTGAGGTCCCAGGCCAGCTGGCATATTCTGCGATTCTAGTGTGGTAATTCCCAGATGGCGGCTTATAAAATTCCACGAGACTTTGAGGGTTGTTGTTGTTGTTGTCGTTGGTTGTTTGAGCCTTTCATTTTACGAATGTTGTGTTTTAATTCGAAGGATTCTTGAATACATGTTTTGAGGCTGAATTATTTAAATACGTGTCTTGAAGTGTTGTTGTCTATCGTGACCGTTCAGCGTTTTACAATGATTGAAAACCCCCTTTGTTTAAAAGTTATTTAAACATTGTCACTATGAAGTTGTTGGAAACCGTTTCCTGAGCTTTCACTGCGCTGTGGCCGGAAAGTTTTTCGGATAATTAGACTGAAGTGCGGGCATTACCGTTATTGCCGTGGTTGGGGGTGTTTTTTTGCCATCGTCCCCCATTGATGGGGAATTTTTTGGCTGCTTGAAGGGCCAGGCCGCTGCGGCTCGTGTGCGCCATCTCTCGGCGGTGGGCGGGACTGCAGGTCGCGCCGCTCACCGCCAGGCCCTTCGCTCTCAGGTGTCACTTCTCGTCACCCCGACCTCGCCATGCGGACCCCGCGAGCGCCCCCTCCTCGCCCGGCCCCACTGCTCCTACTGCTGCTACTGGGGGAAGCTAATGGCCTCTTCCCCGAGGAGCCGCCGCCGCTCAGCGTGGCCCCCAGGGACTGTGAGTGGGGGGGTCCCAGGGGAGGGGGAGTCGCGAGGGAGGGTCTTGCTTCCCAGCTGGGTCTGCGGCCCACTTTCCTCAGGGGCTCACCAGGCCAGGCTCATCCCGGCCCGGGATCACACCCCTCCCCAACCCCTCCCCCAGACCTGAACCACTACCCCGTGTTCGTGGGCAGCGGGCCAGGACGCCTGACCCCAGCAGAGGGTACTGACGACCTCAACATCCAGCGGGTCCTGCGGGTCAACAGGACGCTGTTCATCGGGGACAGGTATGAGGGATTGTCGGGCAGAGTGTGCAGGGTGAGGTGTGGAGAGCAGGTGATAGCGTTTGGGGGAGGTATGCATGATGGGGCAGGTCGTTGGCTGGAGTACAGATTTGTGCCCTTGGGGTGTGATTTTATAAAGGGTGCTGACTGAACTCTCTTGTGGGTACAGCCCGGTTTGCCCCCGGTGGGGACAGCTCTTTGGTCAAAATTCACTGGGTTTCTACAGAGGGTGCCGATGTGGGGCACGAGGGCTTCTCTGGGAGGGTGACATTTGAGTTGAGACCTGAGTGGGGTCCCCCGGCTTGGGGACATCTCGAGGGGGAGGGAGGAGAAATCTGGGTAGAGAGCATAGTCTGTGCAAAGGCCCTGGGGCAGGATTCGGCCCGGTGTGTTGGAGGAACATTGAGGAGGCCCAACTGACTGGAGCAGAGTGAGCAAACTGGGAGAGGGTGAGGAGGGAAGGGCAGGGAGGGGACAGAGTGAGAAGGGAGCCCTGGAGGGCTGTGGGCAGAGGAAGGCAGGCCCTGACCCAGGTGCCCACAGGCACCTTCTGGTGATGGCTGAGGGGAGGACGGACGGAGGGCAGGAGCAGGGGCACCAAGGCAAGGCTACCGCCCTGGTTCAGGGTAAACTAGGGTGGTGGCCGCGGAGGGCATGAGAAGTGGGTAAATTCTTGATAGATATTAAAGGCAGTGCACATAGTATCGGCTGATGTGTGTTGAGGGTGACTCCTAAGTTGTGGCCTTCGTCCCTGGAAGCAATGAGCAGCCTCGGCCAAGATGAGGGACAAGGCAGGAGCAGGTGTGGGGACAGTCGGGTGCAGCGTGGCCAAGCTGAGTGTGAGACGCCCGGGAGCCCCCCGCACGGAGACTCCAGGATCAGCCGGACCCCGAGTCTGGAGCTCCAGGGGAGGCCCGAGCTGGAGACAGGGCTGTGGGCATGTGGGGCTGAGACGCGGTTCCAGTGCTGAGAGTGGACGAGGCTGCCCTGGAGAAGAGGCCCGAGGGCCCAGCCTGCGCACCAGGGAAGGGGTGGGAGACGGAGGGGACTGGAGAGATGGGAGGAAAGCCAGGTCCCTGAGGCGCTCCCAGCCGGAGGGGGGACGGGCCAGACGCTGCGGGCTAGGGGGAGGAATAGAGACCATGTGACTGCTGGACTTCGCACGAGGTCGCCAGTGACCTTGACCAGGGCAGTTTCTGCGGCATGGGGGGGAGGGGAAGAGCCTGGGGGAGACTGAGAGGTGCTGAGAGGGCACCCGATGAAAGGGCTTTGGACAGTTCATCACGTTGGGTGTAGCCCCCTACGGCAGAGGGGCGTGTGAACGTGAGGTGGCCTATGTCAGGGTATGTGGGGCGTGCTGGAACCTGTGGGTCACTTTAGGGGACGAGGAGGCATGTGGTGCCGGCGCAAGCACACGAAGGCTCGTTCGGTGTTGCAGTTGCTTGGGGCTGAGGCTCTGGCACACCCCTGCGTGTTCGGTGTTGGATACGACTTCTGCCCCAGGGAGAAAGGAGAGTGGGGGCTGGAGGCTCCCTTGCTCACAAACTATACCTTCTCCGCCCCGCCCCCCTCCAGGGACAACCTGTACCGGGTGGAGCTGGAGCCCCCCACGACCACGGAGCTGCGGTATCAGCGGGTGAGGAGGGGACACAGGTGGGAGAGGTGGGGGCGCACTTGAGGCTTCTGCCTGGGGGGTGGGGCCTGACACGGTGCTGGGGAGCAAGAATTGGGCGCGGCCCCGCGGGGGTTCCTAGGGCTGCGGGGATCCCTCACCACTCCCTGTGCCCTCAGAAACTGACCTGGCGCTCCAACCCCAGTGACATCAACGTGTGTCGGATGAAGGGCAAGCAGGAGGTGAGTGGACCCTGGCCACGCCCCCAGCCCCTCCCCGATCCCGCCCAGCCCGGGGCAAGTCTTCCTCTGCCTTCATCCCAGGCCAGCTCCCTCGTGTGGCCACGGCTCCGCCCAGAGCCTGGCCACGCCCCCATAATGTCCTCGGTCCTGGTCACGCCCACATCCCCGCCCCGCCCTCCACGGTCCTAGATCTGCTCTGTCCTGCCCCGCCCCCTGCACTGGGCACGCCCACAGCCCGGCCCCGCCCCGCCCCCTCCCAGATCTGCTCTGCCCTGCCCCCGCCCCCTGCACTGGGCACGCCCACAGCCCGGCCCCGCCCCGCACGCTCCCAGATCTGCTCTGCCCTGCCCCCGCCCCCTGCACTGGGCACGCCCACAGCCCGGCCTCGCCCCGCCCCCTCCCAGATCTGCTCTGCCCTGCCCCCGCCCCCTGCACTGGGCACGCCCACAGCCCGGCCCCGCCCCGCCCCCTCCCAGATCTACTCTGCCCTGCCCCCGCCCCCTACGCTGGGCACGCCCACATCCCCGCCCCGCACGCTCCCAGATCTGCTCTGCTCTGCCCCCGCCCCTGCACTGGACACGCCCACACCCGTGACCACGCCCACCATGGCTTCTCTCTCCCCGCCCCATCCCAGGGCGAGTGTCGGAATTTTGTAAAGGTGCTGCTACTTCGCGACGAATCCACGCTCTTCGTGTGCGGTTCCAATGCCTTCAACCCCGTGTGTGCCAACTACAGCGTGAGTCTCCGCCCTTCGAAGCCCCGCCTGCCCCAGGCCCCAACCTCCTGGTCTTTGCTCACCTGCCCTCTACCGGCCCTACTCTTGCCTCAGGCCACATCACCTCCTTCGGGAAGTCTTGCTGGATAAGCCCTCCTCGGCCCCTCAACGGGAGCTTCCAGAGGAGGCTTCCAAAGGAGATCAGGGAAGCCATAGCTACTTAAGCTACAAGCCAGTTATGGGATTAACTAGGATCGACTCTTAGACCCGTTCACAGATCGGTAAACTAAGCCCTAGAGGGGCTAAGTGAGCAAATCACACAGCATCCAGGGTAGAGCCACGATTCCCTGGGGGGGTGGGGGGGTGGGGACGGGGCTGCCAGGTGTGGCCAGGAGCTCTGTTACTCAGGTCCTGTCCCCCCCCTGCAGATGGACACACTGCAGCCCCTGGGGGACAATATCAGCGGCATGGCCCGTTGCCCATACGATCCCAAACATGCCAACGTTGCCCTCTTCTCTGGTGAGTGTCCCCCAACTCTGACCGTCTGATGGGACCCCAGCCCTGAGCACCGTGTGGCATTTTCCACTCTTGGAGTTGGGTTATTATGAAGGCGGCTGGGAGACCATCTGTCCAGCTGGGAAGCGGGTAGAATCTCAGCCACAGTCAGGACTCAGCCAAGGTCAGGGCTCAGCTGGGGGGTTGGAGATCAGCCTGGGTTCGGGCTTCGATGGGGTCAGGGCTCAGCCTAGGGACAGAGCTCCCCTGGGCTCTGGGCTCAGTCTTGGAAGATCAAGTACTGACCCACCCCACCCCCGGCCTCTATGATCTAATTTCTCACCTGCTTCCCCCCACTCACACCCATCCAGAAGGGATGCTCTTCACGGCCACCGTTACTGACTTCCTAGCCATCGATGCCGTCATCTACCGCAGCCTGGGGGACCGGCCCACTCTGCGTACCGTGAAACACGACTCCAAGTGGTTCAAAGGTGGGGTAGGCATTCATCAAATCCCCCCACCAGAATAAGAGTCCCAGCAGAGACGGAGGCAGGGGGTGGGGGTGGGGGCTCCTATCTCATCTTTGCAACTCACTGGCCTCTTTGAGGATAAAGCCAGAGGAAAGATTTGCGTTGGAGCTAGAGTAGAACTTGCTGGAAGCGGGTTGCTTAGAAGCCTGAAGTAGGAATCACAAGAGGGGGGATGGCAGGAGCTTAGCTCTTCAACACATTAGGGAGGAAGGTGACCAAAATAGTAGACATTGCTGTTTGGGGAGGGTAGACACAGTGATTTTAGGATTCTGACACCCCACCCCACACCGCCCCCCCCCCCGAAAATTCTTTGAGTCTATTTTATTTTTGCCTGGGTAATCAGCGAATGTCCCCCCTTCACTATAAAAGCAGTCACCCCAGCCGATGTGTTCACAGCCCCGGAAACACCATTTCTCGTATCGGGGGCTGGCTTCTGACCCCTCCTCTCCTACAGAGCCCTACTTTGTCCATGCGGTGGAGTGGGGCAGCCACATCTATTTTTTCTTCCGGGAGATCGCGATGGAGTTTAACTATCTGGAGAAGGTAAGGTCCGATCCTCACCCCTACCCTCCCACTGAGAGGCCCTTGCAGTGGGGCCTGTAGCTGAGAGGCTCTGGTCAGGGGCAGTGGGGAGCAGAGGGGGATCCCCGAATCTCCACCTGGGGCGAGAGGGTCCGCCCTCTACCTCCAGTCCTCAAGACCCTCCACTCCAGCCAGGACCCGGCCTCTGAGGCCGGAAGACATTCAGGGGTGCGGTTCATGGGTTTGAGGGCAGGGGACACTTCTGGCTTCCAGTCCTAGCGCTGTCGCTGTTGGCCTGTCCCCCCGCCCCGTCCCCCAACCCTCTGTCCATCCTCTACCCGCTGCCCACTCCTCTGCCCACCCACCAACTCAACATCATCCAACCACGCATCTGTCCCTCCCCCCCACCCACCGACGCACCCTCCCGCCCATCCGTCTCTACCCATCTGTCCACCCATCCACACACGGATAAAGTCCCTGGTCCATAGTGGGCGATCCGTAAACAGACGAGGTTCAGGGCCGCGACGATCATCGCTGAACGTCCCCCCGTTTCCGCTGGGGAACGCGTTGCTCGGAGGGGTGTGGCGACTGGGATCCCTCAGGGCCACACTCCTCCGTCGTGGCCTGGCTGGCGGACACAGGGCTCAGACCCCCCCCCCCCGCCCCCGTCTGTCTGCTGTTGCACCAGGTGGTGGTGTCCCGAGTGGCCCGGGTGTGCAAGAATGACGTGGGGGGCTCCCCCCGGGTGCTGGAGAAGCAGTGGACGTCCTTCTTGAAGGCGCGGCTCAACTGCTCCGTGCCTGGCGACTCCCATTTCTACTTCAACGTGCTGCAGGCTGTCACGGGCGTGGTCAGCCTGGGGGGCCGGCCGGTGGTCCTTGCTGTCTTCTCCACCCCCAGCAACAGGTCAGAGGACCCCGATGGGAGCAAACTGGGGCACTGGGTGGACGTGAGCGGAGGGGTCCCACGTTCGTCATGTAGTTCCCGGGTCCGTTCCAAGTTGGAGGAATAACATGTGCAAAGGCCCCGAGGCAGCCGTGAGTTTGGTAGGTTTCACCAATAGAAAGGAAGCCCCTGTGGCTGGAGAGGAGCAAGCTAGGGCGACGCTAGAGGATATGAGGGCAGAGAGGTGACGAGCCACTGGGAGAAGAGTGGACTATATCCTGAGAGCTCTAGGGAGCCATGGGAGAGTGAGGAGCAAAAGAGAGACAAGGTCAGATTTCGTGTTTGGAAAGCCCCCTGGGGAATGGTCTGGAAGGAGCCACGAGTGGCATCTGGGAGACTGGACGTCAAGCAAGTCATGGGGTGGGGGGGGGGCGCCTGGACCCCGGTGGCCACAGAGGAGCCCTGTTCAGGAAGCAGAGCGACCGGGTTGGGTGGGGGCATCTCCGGCCCAGGGGGCTGGACATCCGACAGCCTCCCAGGGACAAAGACTCTCTCCCACACACGTCCAAGGCACTGCCCTCCGTCGGGCTCACCGCTCCCTCTCACCTAACTCCCCCAGCATCCCCGGCTCGGCTGTCTGCGCCTTCGACATGACGCAGGTGGCCGCCGTGTTTGAAGGCCGCTTCCGTGAGCAGAAGTCCCCCGAGTCTATCTGGACCCCCGTGCCGGAGGACCAGGTGCCACGGCCCCGGTAAGAGCCGCCCTCCCCCCCCGGATCCCGGAACGGGTGCCCGGGGGGGGGGGTCCTGACCCCGCGGACCGAGGGCTGGGACTTCCAGGTGGTCATCTGTGGCTGAGCTCAGCTGTACCCATTATACAGATGCAGAAAGCTGAGGCCGTTTGGGCAGGGCGGCAGGTCCCCCTGGCAAATCAGAGCCCCTGGGTGGGGATGTTCAGGTCCACCGCTTCCTCCCCACCTAGACCTGGGTGCTGCGCGGCTCCCGGCATGCAGTATAATGCCTCTAGCGCCTTCCCCGATGAGATCCTCAACTTTGTCAAGACCCACCCCCTGATGGACGAAGCAGTGCCCTCTCTGGGCCACGCGCCCTGGATCGTGCGTTCTCTAATGCGGTCAGTCCCCATGCGTGGCGGGGGCGGCGGGGGGGGGGGGGGGGGGAGGGGCGGGCCCAGACCGGAGCCCGGCCTGGTGGTCTGTCTGTCCCGGATACACACCCACGTCACCGCCCCCGTGTCTGCCTTGCCTGGCCCGGGTGCGGTCTCGTCACGCCTGACCCCTGCCCGCCCTGGCCCCAGGCACCAGCTGACGCGAGTGGCTGTGGACGTGGGCGCCGGCCCCTGGGGCAACCACACCGTCGTCTTCCTGGGTTCCGAGGTGGGCACCGTCCTCAAGTTCCTCATCTGGCCCAACGCCAGCGCCTCAGGCACCGCTGGGCCCAGTGTCTTCCTAGAGGAGTTCGAGACCTACCGGCCGGACAGGTGGAGTGCACAGAGGCGGCCCGGCGGGCGGGGCGGCGGGGCGCGCCCTTGACTCTTACCAATCCGCTCACCCCTAGGTGTGGACGGTTCAGCAGCGGTGAGGCGGGGCGGCGGCTGTTGAGTCTGGAGCTGGACACGGCCTCAGGTGGCCTGCTGGCAGCCTTCCCCCGCTGCGTGGTCCGCGTGCCCGTGGCCCGCTGCCAGCAGTACTCAGGGTGCATGAAGTGAGTGCCCCCTGGGGCGGGCTGCGGAGGTGACCGGGGTGGGGGGAAGCAAGGGGCAATGAGCACGGGAAGTGGGGAAAGTCCAATGCAAGTCCGGGGCCCGGCAGCCTCCTGGCTTATTGAAGAATGAGCCAGGCAGGGGTCACCGCCCGAGCAAAGGCCCTGGGGCAGGATCGGGCCTGGTACGTTGGAAGAACAGCAAGAAGGCCAGATTGACTGGAGCAAGAGTGAGCGAGGGGAGGAGAGGGAAGCAGGGAGGGCAGGGAAGACCTGGGCTTTACCGAGGTGGGAGCCCTGGAGGGTTGCGGGCAGAGGAAGGCGTGAGACCTGGCTGACATCTTTAAGAGCATCAGGTGCGGAAGAAGCTGGGGACCGGGGAGGCAGCTGTCTCCCAGCCTTTAAAGTGGGTGCCAGGAGCAGGTGTGCAGGCTGAGACCCCCCTAGTCTCAGTGTGAGCCCCTCAATGCGGCGAAACCCTTTCCTGAGCCCGCTGTCCCGAGCCTCATCTCTAAGGGGGGGGGCGGGGGGGGGATAGGAGCCTCTAGTGCCGATTTGTCACAAGCACCCCTGGAATTGACACTGAAAGGTGCCTCGTAAGGGACTGTGGTTGATGGGTCACCGTCTGCTCTAGGAACTGTATTGGCAGTCAGGACCCCTACTGTGGGTGGGCCCCTGATGGTTCCTGCGTCTTCCTCAGCCCCGGCACCAGGTACTGGGGGACAGGGGGTGGGGGAGGGGGTCCCCCCCCCCCCCCCGACCATCAGGCTCTGAGAGAGGTTTCTGCTGACTGCCCCTCTCGCCCCCCACCTCCCCGTCAGAGGCACCTTTGAGCAGGACGTGTCTGGGGCCAGCACCTCAGGCTTAGGGGACTGTACAGGTAAGTGGAGTGCGCGCGCGCGTGTGTGCGTGTGTGCGCGCGTGTGTGTGTTGGGGGCGGGTGCTGGCCTCCGTCAGGGCATGGGAGGGGCGGGGGGCCTCACTTCCAGCAGGGGTGGCGGGGGAGGGACACAGAGAGAGAGAGAGAGAGAGAGAGGCCAAGAGACAGACACAGACTCGGAGAGGACACACGGACCCCAGCGGACAGAGGGACACAGAGATGCCACCCAGCGGCCGGACGGACTCACTGGCGGAGAGCGGACGGCCGGCGGGGCCAGCGGGGCGCGGCGGCGGGGGGGTGGGGGGGGCGGGCGGTGCGGGGACCCCAGCGTCCCCGCCGCCCCGGCTCACGCGGCCCCGCCCGCCCTCCCCGGCCAGGACTCCTGCGGGCCAGCCTGGCGGAGGAGCGCGCCGGGCTGGTGTCGGTGAACCTGCTGGTGACGTCGTCCGTGGCAGCCTTCGTGGTGGGCGCCGTCGTGTCCGGCTTCAGCGTGGGCTGGTACGTGGGCCTCCGCGAGCGGCGCGAGCTGGCGCGCCGCAAGGACAAGGAGGCCATCCTGGCGCACGGCGGCGGCGAGGCGGTGCTGAGCGTGAGCCGGCTGGGCGAGCGCAGGGCGGCCGGGGGCCGGGGCGGCGGCGGGGGCGGCGGCGGCGGCGGCGGGGGCGGCGGCGCCGGGGGGCCCCCCGAGGCCCTGCTGGCGCCCCTGATGCAGAACGGCTGGGCCAAGGCCACGCTGCTGCAGGGCGGCCCCCACGACCTGGACTCGGGGCTGCTGCCCACGCCCGAGCAGACGCCGCTGCCGCAGAAGCGCCTGCCCGCCCCGCACCCGCACGCCCTGGGCGCGCGCGCCTGGGAGCACGGCCACCCGCTGCTCTCGGCGTCCGCGTCCTCCTCCCTGCTGCTGCTGGCGCCGGCCCGCGCCCCCGAGCCGCCGCCCGCGCCGCCCGCGCCCCCGGTGCCCGGAGAGCCGGGCCCCGACGCGCGCCTCTACGCCCGGCCCGGCCGCGCGGCGCACGGCGACTTCCCGCTGACCCCGCACGCCAGCCCGGACCGCCGGCGCGTCGTGTCGGCGCCCACCGGGCCCTCGGACCCGGCCTCCGCCGCCGCCGCCTCCGCCGACGGCCTCCCGCGGCCCTGGAGCCCGCCGCCCACGGGCAGCCTGCGGAGGCCCGGCCCCCACGGCCCGCCGGCCGCCGCCCTGCGCCGCACGCACACGTTCAACAGCGGCGAGGGCCGGCCGGGCGACCGCCACCGCGGCCGCCACGCGCGGCCCGGCACGGACTTGGCCCACCTCCTCTCGTACGGGGGCACGGACAGGACTGCGCCCCCCGTGCCCTAGGCCGGGGCCCCGACGCCTCGGCGGTGCCAGCCACGGGAACCAGGAGCGAGAGGGCCGGCCCAAGCCCTCCAGTGGGTGCTCACGACCCCCGCCCCGCCCCGCCCCGCCCCGCGTGGGGGGCCCCCTCGGCCGCACGGAAGCACAACGAGCTCGGCGCCCCGGCCCCGCCCCGCCCGGGGCCGCGGGACACTGAGGCGGCGGTGGGGGCGGGAGGAATGTGCTACGGATTTGAGGTTGACCTTCTGCGCGTGGATTTGGGTTTGTTTTCCAGTTGGCGTTTCTTTTGCAGATTTCTATCCAATTGCACAACTCCGTTCTTGGGGTGTCAGCCGGGGGAGGGGGGGGGAGGGGGACGCGGGGCGGGAACGCTTGGAGGCGGTGGGATGGGGAGGGGCCGCGTCTGCGACCCGAGCTCCCCACCCCCAGCCCCACCCCCCACGCCCCTCCTCAACCCAGGTTCCTGGCGTGTGTGGGTGTGTGTGCGCGTGTGCATGCCGTGTTCGTGTGCAAGGGGCCAGGAAGGGGAGGGACGTGTGTGTGTGCGCGTGCGTGCGCCCACGAGGGCTGCTGCCGGCGTGTGTGTGTGTGTGTGTGTGTGTGTGTGTGTCGGGGCGGGCCGCGCGTGCCGTGTACGTGTCCGTGTGCGAGGCGGTGGCCCCAGCGGCCTGGGCGTTGGCTGAGCCGGCGCCGGGGCTTCCAGAAGGCCGGGGGGCCTCCAAGGTGCCGGTTAGGACTTTGAGGGGAGACAAGCAGGGGTTTCGGGCAGGGGGGCCGGGAGGGCCTGCCCGGAAGTCACATTGGCAGCAGCTGTCCAAAGGGCTTGGTGGTCCGGGGGCGGGGAAGGCGGGCGGGCCCCACTGTAAATACGGCCCCAGGGTGGTCAGAGGGTCCCATGCCACCCGTCCCCTCGTGACCTTCCCCTCGACCTCCAGCTGACCATGCATGCCAGCTGAGTGGCCAGCTGAGTACTGGACCCTCTCTGGACTTTGCCTCCCCCAACCCCCTCCCCATCAATAAAACTGTTTACAACCACCGGCACCCCAAGGCTTTGGCTCTGCTCTGTCTCTTGGGGGCGGGACCTGGACCGCGGTGTTGCCCCGGGGGGCAGCTGGGAGCCCCTGTGTCACTCGCGGTGGCAAGCAGAATTCTGGGGAGCTGGGTGTGGAAATGGGGGGGGCATCTTCCTCTGGATGGGGCCGGTTCCCGATTCGTTCTTGAGCAGATATTTACTGTGCACCTGCTATATGCCAGGCACCGTCGGGGACAAAGATCCCTGTCCTCATGGAGTTCGTAGCCTAGTTGGGGAGACCGGTCCTGCACTTGCAAATTAGGACTGGATTTGAAGGAGTGATGCGTGCAGTGGGGAAAAGGCCAGGTAATGTGCTAGGTAGAGGGTGAGGGTGTGGGGGGTGGCCAAGGAGGGCCTGTCGAGGTGACCCTTGAGCTGAGATGTGCTGAGTGAGAAAGCAGCTGTGGGGAGGCGTGCGGGCAGAGGGAACAGTGTGGGGGACTTGGGAACATGCTTGGAGGAGGGGGCGAGGTGGCCACAGCGGCCCCGGGAGGGGAGGCGGCAGGAGCAGGTGCAGATCAGGAGGGAGAGGAGGGCCAGGGCTCGGGGCAGGCAGGGCCCCACAGATCAGGAGCGTAAAAAAATGTTTTTATTGTGGCAAAATCCACATAAATCCACATGAATTCAAATGCACCATGGAAGTGTTTTCACGTGCACAGTTCGGGGGCAACCAGGTGGCTCAGTTGGTTAAGCATCTGACTTGGCCTCCGGTCATGATCTCAAGGTCCGTGGGTTCGAGCCCCGCACCGGGCTCCAGGCTGGCAGCTCAGAGCCTGGAGCCTGCTCGGGATTCTGTCTCCCTCTCTCTCTGCCCCTCCCCTGCTTATGCTCTGTCTCTCTCTCTCAAAAGTAAACATTAAATTTTTTTTTTTAAGTGCACAGGTCAGTGGCATGAGGTCCGTTCACACTGTTGGGCACCCATCCCCACCATCCATTTCCAGAACTTTCTCATCTTTTCCAAACTAAAACCCTGCCTCCGTTACACATTAACTCCCCATCCTCCTCCCCCCAGCCTGATGGAGTTTAAGTGGGACAGGGAACCACCCGAGGCTTTGAAGCAGGGGCGGGCTCTGCACGTTCTGAGATCTCTGTAGCATTTTGCCTTTAGGGTTCACACCCCTTCCTTCCCGCCCACTTCCGATGAAGCACCTACTGTGTGCTGGGCTCTGGGGGTGGAGCAGTGGACGAGACAGATCTGGCTCCCCCTTGTCCCAGAGGAGACTGTTAGCCTAGTAAACAAATGCGAAACGCCAGGAGGACATCGCCTAGCTTCTCCTGGACGCGTGAGAGGTTTGACCTACAACATTGTGTAAGTTTCAGATGTTTGATACATGCCAATATCGCACCATGAAATGTTAACAACATCCATTACTTCAGGTACTTCTGTGTGTGTGTGTGTGTGTGTGTGTGTGTGTGTGTGTGTGTCTGGTGGGACCATTTAAGATCTACTCACCCACCGGGCGCCTGGGTGGCTCAGTCTGTTAAGCGTCCAACTCTTGACTTCAGCTCAGGTCATGATCTCAAGGTCCATGGAATCCAGCCCTGAGTTGGGCTCTTCGCTGCCAGCGCAGAGCCTGCTTGGGATTCTCTCTCTCCCTCTCTCTGCCCCACCCCCACTCTCTCAAAATAAATAAAATTAAAAAAAAAAACAAAAGATCTACTCTCTTAGCAATTTTCAAGTATGTAATACAGTAACGTTAATGATAGTCACCGGGCTGTACGTTACAACTCCTGGATGTATTCGTCTTGTAACCATGCATTTGTACCCTTAGACTCACATCTCCCCATTTCCTGCACCCCCAGCTCCAGGCAGCCACCATTCTACTCTGTTTCTAGTTTTTTTTATTTTAAAGAAGTTTTTTAATGTTTATTTTTGAGAGAGAGAGAGAGAGAGAGAGAGAGAGACAGAGTGCAAGCAGGGGAGGAACAGAGAGAGAGGGAGACACGGAATCCGAGGCAGGCTCCAGGCTCCGAGCAGTGAGCATAGAGCCCAATGCGGGGCTCGAACCCACAGATCATGACCTGAGCCAAAATCGGATGCTTAATCGAATGAGCCACCCAGGCGCCCCTTCTGTCTTTTTGATAATAGCCATTCTGACAGGTGTGAGGTGGTATCTCATTGTGGCTTTGATTTACATTTCCCTGCGGATGAGTGAGGCTGAGAACCTTTCATGTACCTGTTGACCATCTGCATGTCCTCCTCGAGAAACTATTATTCGGGTCCTTTGTCTATTTTGTGCATATCTGTTTTTGTGTGTCCATCTCAATGAGTCTGTTATTCTGTCCTGCTTTGTCTGTGTCTCTGTGTTGTATCTGTACCTGTGTATTCATGAGGGTATTCACCCGTCTTTCTTTACGCCTGCCACGGTCAGCTTGCACGTATGTCTCTGAATCTGTATGCCCACAAGACAAAACTCACATTCATTCTCACCACTCGAGACAAAACTCTTCAGAGATTGGGCTGTGGAGAGACTGGGCCATGGCCAGGCGTGACCAAAGTCCAGGTGCATGTAAAGTTAACACATCACCCCTGAATGTTTAGAACCCAATAAGAATGAAAGCGTTGAGTAACCAAACCCGTGAGATGCAGCCAAAGCAGTTCTCAAAGGCACATTTGTAGCTTCCGGATGCATTTATTAGGGAATGAGGGAGACCCCAAACAAATAGCTCATTAGCCTTCAGATGAAGAAAGAAAGAGCAGAAGGGGCCCTTGGAGACTTGAGTTCCACTTCACGGATGTGGAAGCCGAGGCCAAGAAAAGTTAAGCCGCTTGCCTAAGATCACAAAACAGAGCGGTTTCTATAGATCTGGGAGCCGGAGCATGATTTAGTCCCTCCCAGGCCATTGTTTGAAGACTGTGGAGACTTTAGGCATCACTCCCTTTTGAATTCTATTTTTTAGAAATTATTTCACTTGGGGGCGCCTGGGTGGCTCAGTCAGTTGAATGTCTGACTCTTGACTTCGACTAAGGTCATGCTCTCACGGTTGTGGGATTGAGCCCCCCGTCAGGCTCTGTGATGCGTGTGGAGCCTGCTTGGGGTTCTCTCTCTCTCTTTCTCTCTCTCTCTCTCTCTCTCTCTCTCCCTCCCTCTGCCCCTCACTCCTGCTTGCACGCTCTCTCTTACTATTAACAAAACAAAACAAAACACCCAGAAATTATTTCATTTAGAAAAAAGGTCAACAACAATATGTCATGAATTCAAGACAAGTCCTCTTTGTTCCTTCCATTGAACTTCCTGGTTGCTTAGATTTATTGCAAAGACTAGCTCTTGCTTAGAGAGCTGTCCCTCCCCTGCCCAGGAACGGAGCCTTGCAAACGTGACCCTTGATTCCTGGAGTGGGGGGAAGTGAGGATTCAGCCCCAGAGACTCTGGGAGTACCCACCCCCCAAAAGCAGGAATCAGGGGGATGAAACACCAGGGAGAAGCAGGCGGAGAAGGGAGCACGCCCCTCCCCTGCCAGGAAGCAGTTTTGCAATTCTGACCACCCCCTTTCCCCTGCCTGGCTCAGGGCCAGCCACCAACGGGAACAGGATGTGGGTGAGGACTTCCCTGGGGCGGGCGGCCCTGCCCCCAGTCCAGGCAGGTATCAGGCTACCTCACCGGGCTGAGCGAGCCCAGACGGAAAAGAGGGAGGCCATCATGTCTTCTTGGAGGCCACAGCGAAAGCACAGGTGAGTCCCCCCACCCTGCCCATGGTGGGCAGAACTGGATTCCAGGCAGTTCCGTCTGATGCATGGAGGTCACGGGGCGAGATGTAGACCCACGGGCTGGAACAGAGCGACAGGCTCTAACCGTGGACAGACTCGCTGTCACTCACCCTTGCTACAGCAGTGCTCCACGGGCCACACAGAGAGCGGGAGGCCCACCAACGCCTCCCGACCAACACCCCACCGGAGGCCTGCCGGAGGGACCGCGAGGGGCAGAAGCCCAGCCCTGGAAGGATTATGGTGCCGCCTGTAAACCACCCCACCCCAGGGCCAAATGCCTGCTCCGATCTGCACAGAGCTGGATGCACTTTCCGTGTTCAGGGTTCCCTTTGGAGCCCTGGGTTGCCCTCGAGCACTTTGGAGCAAGATAGAGCTGGACACAGCAAGTAACCTTGTTTGGCCGGCGCTGGGCAGAAAGGGCAGAAAGTTTCCCAGAGGGGACAACTTGGGAAAGTCGGAGAAAGTTTCACGGGAAAGGGAGCATCGGAGCCGGGGCTTTGCAGGACAAGTAGGAGTTCGCTGCCCCGGCCTTCAACATATGGAGCCGGGGAGGTAAGAAATGACCCAGAAAACAAGCTAGAGCAGAAGGAATTAGCCCATGTGACTGTAAATAATGAACAACCCGTTGGGGCAAGGCTGGCAGTCAGGGGGGTGGGTAACACTTATGGGTCAGACTGAGAAACGCAGTCTTCAGAGAGTTCGAATTCTCTCTGGAACAACAGCTACCTCTGGCAGCTGTGAGGCGTGAGGGTGGAAGCGAGGAGAGGAACAGGAGGTGACTGCACTCGTCCCGGGGACCAATGCGGTGGCATGGTCCCAGGTGGTAGACAGGAACGGGCTGGCTGATTCTGGGGACGTTTTCACCAAGCCGGGTGTCTCTTCTGTCGTTGCCCGCAGCCCCGGAGGCCTGGACCCCCAGCTTTCTAGACCGCTGCTCCTGCTGCTGCTGTCTACGGCCTCCGCCCAGGAGGTCGCCCCCAACCGTGCCGCCTGCGTGGTGTCCCATGCGGTCAACGGCAGCTCCGTCTCCTGCCACCCCCCTGCCCAAATCCCCCGCCGCTTCCCGGCCGACACCGTCTCCCTGGTGGTGGAGTTCTTCAACGTCACGCGGCTGCCAGACGACACCCTCCGGGGCCTCGCTCGCCTCCAGGAGCTGCACCTGTCCAGCAACCAGCTGGAGAGCCTCTCGCCCAACTTCCTGCTGCCCGCACCTCTGCTGCAGGTGCTGGATCTAACCCGCAACCGCCTGGCCCGCCTGCCCCGCGGCCTCTTCCAGGCCTCGGGTGCTCTCCACACCCTGGTGCTGAAGCAAAACCAGCTGGAGGCTCTGGAGCCCTCGTGGCTGCTCGGCCTGAAGGCCCTGCGGCATCTGGACCTTTCCGAAAACCGCCTCCAGACCCTGCCCCCGGGGCTGTTGGCCAACGTCACCTCCCTGCGCATCCTTGACCTCAGCAATAACCAGTTGAAGGCTTTGCCCCCAGACCTTCTGAAAGGCCCCCTGCGGTTGGAAAGGCTGCATCTGGAAGGCAACAGGCTGCAGGTGCTTGGCGAGGGGCTCCTGGCACCCCAGCCAGACCTCCGCTACCTTTTCCTGAGTGACAACAAGCTGGCCGCCGTGGCAGCGGGCGCCCTCCGGGGTCTGCGGCAGCTGGGCTTCCTGGATCTGTCCAACAACTTGCTTACCGGCACGCCTAAGGGGCTCTGGACATCCCTGGGGCAGCCCGCCCGGGACATGAAGGATGGCTTTGACATCTCTGGTAACCCCTGGATCTGTGACGGGAACCTGGAAGACCTCTACGGGTGGCTTGTGGCCAATAAAGACAAGATGTTCTCTCGGAACGCGACGCGCTGCGCTGGGCCTGAAGCCTGGAAGGGCCAGACGCTCCTGGTTGCAGCTGAGTCCCACTGAGGCCCCCGGGGCTGGGCTGGGGAGACAGGCCTGGGAGCACGCTGCCTGCGACTTGGCAAAGAATTCACCTCCAGCTTTCCAGAGCTGCTGGCTGGACCCGCCTTGGGCTCTCTGGCCTCCTGGTACCCTCTCCCAAGAAAGCCTTTCCCTGTTTTCCGGATCTCTTGGCCTCCAGGCGCCCCCAGCCTGCACGGCCTCTCTCTGGCCCAGCCCTGGCCACACTGGGGTTGTCTCTGTCTGGCTCTGTCTCCCCCACTTTGAGGGGCTCTCCGAATGCAGGGCCTGGGGCCGGGGTGCCTTCTAGCCAGCATCACTCAGTTTGGGGTCAGAACGGAGGGGTTAATAAATAACTGTGGAAAGGGACTGGGCGTACTGGAATTCAGTGTTACCGGCATCTCCCAAGTTGACTTCCTAGGTCTCCAGGAGGAAGGAGAAGGAAGGAAGAAAGAGGAGAGACCCAGGGCCTGGGGGCGCAGGACACAAGCTTCTAGAGCTTCTAAAGGGATTGCAGTTGGGATATGATGGCCTGTGGCTTCCCCTCTCCCTCCCCCCATCCAGGACTTAACTCCAAATAAAACCCTGACCGTTGCCCAGAGTGTCATTTGACCGGTGGATTCCTGCCACAGCTGTGTCCTGGGGAAGGTTTAAATTAAACTGGATGCTTCAGGTCTCCAAACAATTCATCATGCTGGCCGGTGACAACCTAGGGGGATAGCCACCCAGGGCAGGCCTGAGCAGGCTGGGCGAAGCTGAAGGCTGTGTTCTCCCAACTCGCAACCTTGAGCCACCTGCTGACACAGGGCTGGGCATGCTGGAGCCCGAGTCAGACTTGGGGGACCCCTGGGTGTTTGGGGGACATGCCCAGTGTTTTCAGCTCCCTGGAAGGAGGGTCGTTGGTGGTCATTCCAGGTATGA
This sequence comes from Panthera onca, assembly GCF_046562875.1. NCBI lineage: Eukaryota > Metazoa > Chordata > Mammalia > Carnivora > Felidae > Panthera > Panthera onca. Next base: position 3,382,213 of record NC_138340.1, on the reverse strand, counting down.
TGACGAAAGTCAGGGAGGGGCCTGGAGTCTGGCAGAGAGGGGTTTGAATCGGATTCCTCAATTTGCTCATCTGTAAAATGGGGATCCAAGGGAACGGGCCGGCCTGAATCCTGGCTGAGTTCCACGGCAGATTTTTCCAAATAAAAACGCCTTGAAGACTTGCCCAAAGTCACTCCTCAGCGACGGGGTGGGGGCTGTGATCGCCCTCCACCGTCTGCGTGGCAACGGCAGGGTGACGGGTGGCCAAACCTGGTCAACGGAAGTAGTCCAATCCTGGGGCATCCAGCGCCCCCCCCAAGTTACCATGACAACCGCGGAGCGCCGGCGAGAACCCCAGGGAAGCGCCGGGAGGTGGGCGGGTGGGCTGGGTCGCTGGAGCCCCGCCCCCGGGCCACGCCTCCGCACGGCCTCTCCCCATTGGTCAGTAGGGAAGGCCCCACCCTCCCCCTCCAAGAGGCTATAAGGCGGGCGGGGCCGGCGGTGGGCGGAGCCTCGAGCCCTAGTCGGGGGTCGGCGGCGGCGTCCGGGGGCTGTGGCTGCGCGCGCCCGGGTGAGTGCCACGTGGGGGCGTCCGGGAGGACCCCGCAGGTTGGGGGCTCCTGATCGGGTGGGCGGGAGAGGACCCAGTGGCGTGACAGGGGCGGGGGGTGAAGGGCTGGAGCAGGTGGCCGAGACCCTTGGCCCAGTTGGCTAAAGCTCAGGACCCAGTTGAGCGGCGACCAGGGCCCTGAGGGCACAGGGTGGGGAGAGGGGAAGAACTTCGAGCGAGCGGGGAGTCTCGGGTCGAACTCCCCACTCTGAGCCTGCTCAGATGTGTGGTCCTGGAAGCAGCATGGACCTCACCTCTGGGTGCCTCAGTTTCCCTGTCAATCTTTAGGTTTATTGGGATCCCGCAGCTACCACCTCCACCCCTGCAGGGGGCTGCTTGTGCAGTTCTGTCCGGGGCGGGGGGGGGGGGGGGGGGGGGAGGGGAGGGGAGGGGGAGCTGGGGGGTGCGCAGGGGTAAGGGGCCTCTTCTCCTTTGCCGAAGAGGAAAGAGCTCAGAGAGGGGAAGGCACTTGCCCGAAGTCACACAGCAGGTAACGGCAGGATGTGAACCCCAGTCTTTCTCTTTCCAGAGCCCATGCTTTGAACCCCTGCAATGTCCCCACCTTGCCAGAGGCTCTCTGTGTGCACCTAGTGTGTGCAGAGCCCTGTGCATCCAGTGTCCGTGTCCCTCACGACGCTGCGAGGAAGGGTACTATCATAACTCTGTTTTGAGGAAACGGAGGTTCCAGGAGGGAACAATACTTTGCCCAGGTCGCAAAGCCCAGCGGGACAGAGCCCAAGGCCTGGAAGGCCCTCCCACTTGGCCCTGCCCCTCAGGATGTCTGCAGCCGACATGTCAGAAGATGAGCCTGTGCGGCCCCCCAGAGACAGCCTGTGGGAGCAGGACAGGCAGGTGAGGGGCCGCCCCTCCCAAGGACAGGGGCACAGGGAGGGGTGGGGGGACTGTCCCTCCCGGGACAGTTTCGGGCCAGGGGCGCCCTCCCATGCCCATCCTTGCTGGACCTTGCGGGGGGGGGAGGGCTGCTGGCCCACGCTACCCACCTCCCAGAGGGGCGCGCGAGGCCCGGGGCGGCGAGCATCTCTGCCGCCACACCCGGCTCCCCCTCCCCCACCTCGGGGTCTCTGCCTGGGTCTGTCTCTGTGCCCACCGTCTCGGCACTCTCAACGGCAGCAGCACGAGTGACAGCGATCACAGGACCTGCTCTGCACCGGTCCCCGTTCCCCGCGCTTCGCGCACGTCGGCTCCTTGAATCTCCCGGCTCTAGAAACCCATTTTACAGATGGGGAGGCCGGAGCCCCAAGCTAAGCGTGCAGCCCACCCGCTCGCTCGCCCCTCAACCCGGCCCAGAGAAGGGCAGCGGACCGAGGGGCGGCCGAGCTCCCCGCACCCCCTCGGGCCCCTCTGATGCCACCCGTCCCCGCAGAACGTGGTGCAGCGCGTGGTGGCCCTGCCCCTGGTCCGGACCACGTGCGCCGCCATCTTGGAGGCTTACGGTGCCGCTAAGGACAGGCACCCGCTGCTGGGCTCCGCCTGCCGCCTGGCCGAGCACTGCGTGTGTGACCTGACCGCCCGTGCCCTGGACCACGCCCAGCCGCTCCTGAGCCACCTGCAGCCCCAGCGTGAGCACCCCCCCTCCCCGCCACCGCGTCCCTGGGTCCTGCCTTTGATCTCCCGGACCTCCACCCTTAGCTGTCTGCTTGTGGCCCCCTCATTCTGTGTCCTGATGCCCTCCCTCGTGGCCTGACGTGCCTCAGGTATCTGCCTCCCCATCTGCCTCTCTGTCCTTGCCTCTGCGTGTCCTGAGCCCCACGTCCCCACCCCCGGACTCCTGTGATCAGCTGAGGGGTGCAACCTGACAGACGGGTGGGGGGCACAAGACCCTTGGCCTCACGTCTGACCCAGGAAGGGGGTCACCTCCTCCGCTCGAGGCCTCCCCCGCCTCCTTCTCAGCCAGTGTGCGTGACCTTGAGCCTGCTCTCTGGGGCATCTGAGCCGGCCCTGGGCGAGGAGTCACCTTGGTGCTGGCAGCAGCCGGGTGGCAGGGGCTGAGGCGGGGAGGGAAGCACAGGTGGGGCCTGGCCTGGTGACCCACCCACACCCTAAGGGTCCCCAGCCCCTCCCAGGGTGGCCCGGGCCTCCCTCTGCCTCTCCCTACGTCTCCCTCCCTCACTCCCTGACTCTCCCCCCTCCAGTGGCCTCCGTGAACAATCTCGCCTGCAGGGGTCTGGACAAACTGGAAGAGAAGTTGCCCTTTCTCCAGCAACCTTCGGAGACGGTGCCGTGGGGACCCAGAGGGGGCTGGGGGTGGGAAGGAGCAGGGTAACCTCCTCCGGGACCGGACCGGTTGGGACTGCACCAGCCAGATTAAAATAATCAGCACCCCGGGGCGGGGGAGAGGGGAAAGGGGTGACAGGCATTGAGGGCACCTGTTGGGACGAGCCCTGGGTGTTGTATGGAAGCCAATTTGACAATAAATTACATAGAATAGAATAGAATAGAATAGAATAGAATAGAATAGGAGTAGAGTAGAATAAAGAAATTGAAAAAAACCCAAAAGTAATAATAATAAACAGCACCCGAGTTTACTGAGCACTTAACACGTGCCAGGTGGTGCTGGTAACGCCTTCCACGACCCTGTAAGGGAGAACTTTCTTACTTTCCTCCATGTTTTAGAGGGGAAACTGAGTCCCAGAGCCAGGAAGGGCCAGGGACCCTGGGCACCCGGCCCCAAGGAGCTGGGGGAAGGGAAGGGAAGGGAGCCCAAACCTGGAAGGGGACCCCTCTCAGCAGGTGGTGACCTCGGCCAAGGACACGGTGGCCAGCAGTGTGACGGGCGTGGTGGGCCTGGCCCGGCAGAGCCGCCGCTGGAGTGTGGACCTGAAGCGCTCCGTGAGCCACGCCGTGGATGTCGTGCTGGGCAAGTCGGAGGAGCTGGTGGACCACTTCCTGCCCATGACCGAGGACGAGCTCGGTGAGCCCGGCTCACGCCCACCCTGCCCCCGAATCCTTCTGCCCACTCCCCATCCCCAGAGGTTACGGATCAGAGAAGCCCGGGACTTGCCCAGGGCCGCACAGCAGTTCAGGAGGAACCGCCCGGGGCTGGAGCCCAGGCCTGAGCCCCCCCGGGCATTCCCACGGCCCCCCGCCCCACCCCCTGCGAGAAACCAGACCACGCAGACCCTAGGGCTGTACGGGGCTTGCAGACTTGAGGGCCCCGGTCTCAAACTGGTGTCCCCTCCGATGGTCACACTGGCCTAAGCAGTGCCTTTAAAATGCTTCAGTGCATCGTGTGCATTTAACAATCAGATTTTCAATACACAAGTCCTGATTTGTGGCTGGTCCTCAAAAACTAAACACTTGGGCTGAACGGCATCTGCCCCTTCATACGGTTCCCGTAGCCCCACCATTGTCACAGGGCTCCAGGCTGGCTCAGTCAGTGGAGCATGTGACTCTTGATCTTGGGTTTGTAAGTTCGAGCCACACGTTGGGGGTAGAGATTACTTAAAAAAAAGAAAAAAATCTTAAAAAAGCAAAACAAAAAAACAGCATTCTCCAGTTTTCTACATCTTGTTTCTGACCCCAGAGACGATCTGACTTCTCTCAACCCCTGCTTTAGGGGGGCGAGAAGAACATGCCGATGCACTCCCTCCTCTGCAGAAAGGCTTGGAGGCATTTATGAGGCACCTACTGTGTGCCGAACGTTTGTAGCATACCCTTTTTTTTTTTTTAGGATTTTTTTAAAGTTTATTTTGAGAGATCGCTTCTTGGCCTTTTGGCTAAGATCGAGTGTAGTAAAGTTTATTTTGAGAGAGAGAGAGAGAGAGAATGGGGGAGGGGCGGAGAGAGGGAGAGAGAGAATCCCAAGCAGGCGCCTCACCATCAGCGCGGAGCCCGACGCGGGGCTCGAACTCACAAACCATGAGATCATGACCTGAGCCAAAGTCAAGAGTCGGACGCTTACGCAGCTGAGCCACCCAGCTCCCCATAGTATATTCTTAACAGACCGTTTCACAGAGGGGCTAAGAGTGTCTGGGTTGGAATCCCAGGTCTGCCTCTTGCACACTGTGGGGCTTCATCGTCCCTTGCCTCAGTGTTCCTCATCTGTAAATGGGGCTAATGATAGTGCCTACGTCATAGGGTTTGGGGAAATGAGTTGATGTCCCTAAAGGAAAACTATAAATTTGGGAGCCCGCGGGCTCGTCAACGCACAAGGAGGGTGAGCAGACGTGGAGGGGGCGGCCATGCTGACCCCCATCCCCCCACCCCGTCCCGTCCTCCAGCGGCCCTGGCAGCGGAGGCCGAGGGCCCGGAAGTGGGGTCCGTGGAGGAGCAGAGGAGACGACAGGGCTATTTTGTGCGCCTGGGCTCCCTGTCGGCGCGGCTCCGCCACCTGGCGTATGAACACTCTCTGGGGAAACTGAGGCAGAAGAAACACCACGCCCAGGACACGCTAGCCCAGCTGCAGGAGACCCTGGAGTTGGTGAGATCCTTCTGTTCACTCCCCCCCCCCCCCCTGTGATGCGGGCCGGTGAGCGTGGATCGAGTGCCAGCTGGGGACCCGGTCCTGAGCTGGTCTGACGGGGGAGGCAAAGCCGGGCTCAGCTGCCTCCAGCCCGGTGTGTTCAAGGCTGGGGCGGAGAGGGCACATGGGTCTGGGGAAGCTCAGGGGGGTCGAGGTTCAGCCTGGGGAGACAGGAAGGGGCTTCGGTGGGGGGAGAGCCAGCAGGAGCTGGAATTTACAGGTAGTTAAAGTAGTTCAGGAGAGAAAGAAAACACCCCTCCCCTTGCTTTCCTGCCACCAATCCCGATCCACTCCAGCTTTTAGGTTCCAGTCTCTGCCCTCACTGTGTGTCCCTCCCTGCTCCAAAGGAACACGGAGCCCCCACTTTTTTTTTAACTGTATTTATTTTGAGAGAGAGAAAACATGAGCAGGGGAGGGGAGGAGGGAGAGAGAGAATCCCAAGCAAGCTCTGCACACTCAGCGCAGAGCCCCCGGCGGGGCTCGAACTCACAAACCGGGAGATCGTGACCTGAGCGGAAGTCAGAGCTTAACCCACCGAGCCACCCAGGGGCCCGCGGGAGCTTCCGCTTGGCTCAGTTTGATGACGTCAGACACCCCCAACTTGCTCCCGCATCTGAACCTCCATTCACCTGGGGGGGGTCAGGTCTCGACTTCCCGCCTCTCACACCCACATCAGGCACCCGGGATGCTGGCTCCGCCCACAGATCCCCTCCCCCTTCCTCACCCCCAGGCCCAGCCCCCCAAGCGGCACCTGGTCCCCCAGCTCCGTCCGGGTCCCAGGCTGTCGTCCCCGCAGCGGCCACCAGAGGGCGCCGATGCGCGCCCGAGTGGGTTTCTATCCCTGAACACCAAGTCCTCAAGGTCAGGTGTCAGAACGGGCTTCCTTTTTAAGGCTGAATAATACCCCAGAGTACAGATGGACCACAATTCCTGTTTGTCTTCTAATACCTGCCCCGTCCTGGGCACCGAAGGCACAGTGGCCCCGTCAGGACGCTCAAAGCGCAGTAGGGGAATGAAGGTCATGATGAAAAAACATACCAGGCGCTGGGGCATCTGCCCAGCCAGGAGGCAGGGAGGGAAGACTTCCGTCCGCTCGGAAACACGAATGAGCCAGGCAGGGGTGTGGGGCGGAGGGAGGAGTGCACCTAGCCCGCCGGCCAGCGTGGCCGAAGTGAGTCTGAGCGACGGCGGAACCGCGAGTGGCGGCGTCTGGCCAAGAGCAGAGGAGAGAACGGGCCGGTTGGCCAGGCTGGATCGGCAGGGGAAGGTTGCAGGGAAGAATGTTCTCTACATGGTTATCGAGACCAGATCCACACTAGGGTCCTGGCTCCCCCGAGCCCCCGGATCCTCAGCTGCACCCCCGCCCCTGTCCCCTCAGATCAACCTCATGCAGTGTGGGGCCACACCCACTGCCCCCGCCCGCCCTGGGAAGGTGCACGAGCTCTGGGAGGACTGGAGCCAGCGCTCCCCAGAAAACGGCCGTCGCCGCAGCCAGGTAGGGTGGCGGCGAGAGGGTGGGCGGGGGTGCGAGGGGGCGTTCTGGATGTATCCAGGGTGGCGGGGAGGGGGGGAGGGGAGGGGCCGGGCTCCAGCCGTCTCAAACCAAGGGCTGAGGTCAGCGGTTTGGAGTGTCCACGGGGAAGCTGGCCGGGTGGTCCTACGGGGTGCCCTGTGGGGAAACTGAGGCAGGGCGCTGGTCCTGGGGGCGGGGGGGGGGGGGAGCGCCCGTCGGGGACGCTGAGGCCCCTCCCCTCCCCCGCAGGCAGAGCTGGAGACGCTGGTCCTGTCCCGGAGTCTGATGCGGGAGCTGCAGGGCACCATGGACGCGCTGGAGACCAGCGTGCGGGGCCTGCCCCCCAGCGCCCGGGAGAAGGTGGCCGAGGTGCGGCGCAGCGTGGACGCCCTGCAGTCCGCGTTCGCCGACGCCCGCTGCTTCGGCGATGTGCCCGCGGCCGCCCTGGCCGAGGGCCGGGGCAGCGTGGCCCGGGCCCACGCCTGCGTGGACGAGCTCCTGGAGCTCGTGGTGCAGGCCGTGCCGCTGCCCTGGCTGGTGGGGCCCTTCGCGCCCATCCTCGTGGAGCGGCCCGCGCCCCCGCCTGACCTGGAGGCTCTGGTGGACGAGGTCGTGGGGGGCCCTGACCCCCGCTGGGCTCACCTGGACTGGCCGGCCCAGCAGAGAGCCTGGGAAGCCGAGCACGGGGATGGGCCAGCCCTCCCAGGCGACACTTCCAAGGAGGAACCCACGCCCCCCAGCCGCGCCAAGCACACCCTGATGCCAGAGCTGGACTTCTGACCAGATGGGGCCACGGGGCAGCAGACGCGGCCCTCGGGAGGTCGCCCTGCACCCCCCCCCCCCCCACCACCCCGAGGTCCCCGCTGCCCCCTAGTGGCCATGCACGTGCAGTAACAGGCCGCAAGGGGGAGGTCGCCCTGCCCCCCTCCAGGTCCCCGCTGCCCCCTAGTGGCCGTGAATATGCACTAACGGACTGCGCGGTGGCCTTGGCCCAGGTGCGCGGCGGCGGTGGGGGGCTAAATTCAGACGCCTAGACCAGCTTCACTGATCTCAGACGCGCCCCAGTCTTTCCCTTGGACACAGGAGGACTGGAACCCAATTCAGGTCTCATTAGCCCCAAGCTGGGTGCCTCTGTCTGTGGTCCCCGGCCCTGCACCCCCCAAAAAAGCGGATCAAAACTCCCCAAAGAAACACAGTTTGCCCAGCGGCTGTCTGGGGGTTTGGAAAAGTAGGCACCCTCCCTCCACCCCCCCAGCTTGTACATCCTGGACGGGGTGGGGTGGGGGGAGGGGGGAGTCCCTGAGAATATCCAGCTTCATCCGCTGGGCCTGCTGGATCCACGTGATTTGCCCTTTGGGGTCCACGCTCCAGAATAAAGGTGCTTTGTGTTGTCCAAAGGCCTATGGCCTCCGTTCGGGTCGGGGTGGGTGTTGGTTCCAGGGTGCGGGGGGCCTCAGGCGTGTGGGGCCGCAAGGCCCAAGCCAGGGTTCAAGGTTTGAAAGGAGTGCTACTCCTCCCCGGGCCTGCGGGGGCTCGTCGTGCTGTGATTCCTCCAGCGGCACTGGTCCGGATGGGGCCGAGCGAGGTAGGGGAAGGGCCACGGGCCAGTCTCCTGGGGGCCCTCCCATCCTTTCACCGAATTCTCAGCCGCCCCCGAGACTCCCCTGTGGCCGGGTGGGGTGTTAGGAAACCACAGTGTGATGTGGTGAGGTCAGGGTGGCCCCTGGCTTCCCTAGGACCCGGCCCAGGGGCGGTTCTGGGAGGTTGGACCACTTCCCACCGGCCGGATTCACTTCCCTGCCCCTGCGTAGAAACCTCCATGGCTCCCACTCACCCTCAGACCAAACATCCAAACTCCTTTGCTGAGGCCGTGCCCTCCCACCCTCCCACCCGTCGCTCGGACTCGTCCATCGTGGAGCCCCAGCTCCAATGCCGCCGCCTCCAGGAAGCTCTCCCTCACTCCGCCCCAGTGGCCTAGCTCTGACAGTCCACAGTCCACCTTCTTGGGACCCCAAGCCCCCTCCACCTGCACTTGGGGCCACAGGCAACCTTGCCTTCTCTTCCCCTGGTGCGGCTGGGGGCTCCCGGAGGGCCAGGCTGGGTGAGGATGGGCAGAATGGCACACAGGAAGGGCATTTTGGCAGAGGGAAGGGCTCAGGCAGAGGCACGGCGGTGGGGGAATCAGTCTGACAGGAACAGAGTGGGGAGGGAAAGATAATGGGTTGAGGTAAGTCTGGGAGCGGGGGGAGCGGGAGATAAGGTCCTGGGGTTGAGTCTCAGCCTTGCCTACGCCTGGGTGGGCAAGCTCCTTCCCTTGCTGAGCTGTGCCCGGCAGGGAGCAAACCAGATACGAATCCTGCCCTCGGGGACCCCACAATACAGTGGGAGAGACAGACGATAAACAAGAAACAGACGGAAATCATCTTGGTGTTAGTAGGGGATGAAAAACATAACAGGGCTGAGGGATGGGGAGCGTGTGAGGGCAGGAGGAGGGGTGTATATTTTTTAACCGGGGACGAAGGGGCCAAGAAGACTTGTCTGAGGAGGTGAGATAGAAGCAAAGACCAAGGAGCGTTCCAGGCAGGGGGCACCACCGGTGCAAAGGTCCTGGGGCAGCAGCGGGCCGAGTGTGTTGGAGGAACAGTGAGGAGGCCCGTGTGTTTGCAGCAGAGTGAGTCAAGGGGAGAAAGGGAAGAGGGGAGGACAGGGAGGTGATGGGGGCCAGGGGCGGGAGGAGGACTCAGGTTTTCCCCCAGGGAGGGCAGAGGCTTGGAGGGCTGTGGGCAGAGGAGGGCGGGACCTGACTCCGGTGTTCTCTGATGGTCTTTGCTGGGTTTCTCCGCCATCATTGTGCTGCGGCGGCCCTGTGGGAAGGGGAGGGGCCCACCCAGGGGTTCCCGCCTCCCCTGCCACCTTTGGGAAGTGTTGGCTGGGAGGACAGAGTTTGGGGGACATCCGCATTTTGTTCCCCAACTGTTTGGTAAACACGCGATTGCTCCAAGGAGATGACCTGGGGGTCATCGGGCTGTGTCTGAACCCTCCCTCCTCCCAGCTCAGCGCCCGGAACGGCCAACTGGGTCTCCACCAGCGTGCAGCTGGGGCCCCTGTCCCAGGAGCGGGCAGGGGGAAGACTTAGCTCGGGTTGAGAGGTCATTTCTCTGCCGGCCTGTGCCCCTACCCACCGTCAGCCCACCCCGTCCACAGGCTCTGGGTCTGGGTTTGAATCCCGTCCCTGCCACTTCCTGGCTCTGTGGTCTCCGGCCCAGGATGCCTCCTCCAGGAAGCCACCCTGGGTTGTCCCAAGCCCCCCGGGCCGGCATCTCACTGCCAGGATCCCCCTGCTCTTTTGACACCCTGTATCCATCCGCGTTTTGGCCCTAATTTATCAAGGGAAGTCCCTCCCGGAGAGTGACGCATCCCCTCCCTGCTCAGGCGAGACCGGGCTCCTCTCTCCCCGCCCGGACGATGCGAAGCTCGCGTTTGTTGAGTACCTGCTCGGTACCCGGCACTGGGGTAAACAGGTCCCGTGCTTGACCACATTTCACACTCGGAACTATCCTATGAGCTGGCCCGTCCAGCCAAACATCCCTTACAGGCTGACCGTGTGCCAGGTCCATTTCTGCCGCAGGAGACGTAGCTCGGAGTGAAACAGGCCTGAGGGAGGGGAGCTGTGCGTTGTGGGGAAGGGCTCTGCGGGTAGCGAGAACAGCATGTGCAAAGGTCCCGGGGCAGCACCATGCCTGGCGTGCTGGAGGAACCGTGAGGAGTCCCGCGTGGCTGGGGGAGAGCGAGCGAGGGGGAGAGAGCTGGAGGAGGGGAGGGCAGGCAGAGAGCAGGACCCTGCGGGCCACGGGGAGGGCGTCTGGAAGAGGAACCTGAGGCCGGTGGATGGTAACTGGCCAAGGGGTCGCGGCAAAGCAGAGCTCTGAAGTGTACTTCGTGGGTGGAAACCGGAGGCTGAGACAGCCTGTGGGCAGGGCCTTGGGGGCAGGGGATGGTCCGCAAATCCCTCGGCCTTGCTGGGGGTGGGGGGGCGTGCCGTGGGCAGAGGCCGCCCGGTGCGGATAGCAGGGGAAAGGTCCTGGGCCCAGGGCCCACGCTGGGCTGGGCAGGCTGCACGTGACCGCCCAGGGCCCTCCCCCGGCCCGCTGGCCGCCTGCCTCTGCCGGCCGGGCCCGGGCCTGCCCCAGACCCTATAAGGCCTGGTAGCCGAGAGCAGAGCCAGCCCCCAGCTGCACCGCCTGTGGCTCTGAGGGACCCTCACGCACCCCAGGTGAGCAACGCCAGGGTGAGGCTGGGCCGGAGGGGTGTGGCCGGCGCGGGAGGGGTGCGGCAGGAGGCCCGGGAGCCCCCCGATTCACACACCCTCTCCGCCCCTTTCCAGCTGCTCAGAACATTACCATGTCTGCCCCAGATGAAGGAGGCCGGGATCCTCCCAAACCCAAGGGCAAGGTGAGGGGAGGTGCGGTGGGGGAGATCCCTGCCGGGACGTGGGGACCCCCCCGGAACCTTGGGAAGGTGACCTTCACGGTACCGGGGTCCGGAGGGCCTGGGAAGGGTGGGGTGGGAAGGCTCTGCGAGCCATGGTACCAACTGTCCCCTCCGGTCCCAAGCTGAAGGGTGGGGGGAGCGGGGGGACACAAGCAACCCTCAGCTCCTGCCCTACCATGTGACCTGGAACCAGCCATGGCCCCTCTCTGGGCCTCAGTTTCCCCATCTGTGAAATGGGGGGGCCGTGGAGGGAAAAGGCCTTTGGAGACCCGGAGGATGAACTTTTCCTCTGTCTACGGGAGGCAGGCTGACTCTGCCCGTGGCCCAGGCAAAGAAACTGAGACTCAGAGAGGCTAAGACACCCTCCTGGGGTCTACCCAGGATGAAGGGCCCGAGGGGATGCAGGAACCCAGTGCTGTCCAAAGCATTCTCCCCACCCAGCACCCTGGCCCTGCTAACGCTTCCCCCCCCTGCCCCGTGTAGACCCTGGGAGGTTTCTTGGGGTCCCTGCCTGGCTTCAGTTCTGCCCGGAACCTGGTGGCCAGCGCCCACAGTTCTGCGAGAGAGGTCCGGCCGGTCGCCGACCCTGCGGGTGCGTCCGCACAGCCCCAGGCTCAGGGTGAGTGGACAGCTCCGTGGGGGCGGCGGCTCTAGAGGTGGGTCCCGGGAATAAACATCCCCGAGCAGGGACTTTTGATCATTTGGGGGGGGTGGGGGGGGGTTCACACGTGCCAGCATCACCTCAACAGACACTCCAGGCTGGCGTGCTCAGGTGGCACCAGATGGGGAAAACTGAGGCCTACGTAGGGCAGGAGAGGGGCCCAAAGTAGCATAACCAGCAACGGCGAGGGTGTGGACACAGCCTGTCTCTCTGCTTTCTCAACCCCTCCCCTGCATCCCACCCCATTTCTGATGCACCGGGGACTGGGTGCTCCCCGTGTCTGAGCTCACTGAAGGTTTCCATCCTGGTTCCCAGCAAAGGGGGCTGGCTTCCCTGGGGTCACATAGCCTTGGCGGCAGGGGCTGGCGGGGAGGGAGCGGGGGACTCCCTATCCTCCATTTGCTCAGCGGGGCTGATGCCGGGGAGCGTGGGCCTGGACGCTCGCTCACTCTGGGCCCAGCGCCCCAGGCCAGTGACTCCTGCCCCACATACCCAGGCCAGACAGGCAGCTGTGGCTGGGGCGGGGCCCTTAATACCCTTCCTCGGGTCCCCTCCGGGGTGAGTGTCCAGGGCCCGGGACCCGGGCATAGAAAACTCCAGAGAACTCCCGTACCAGCAGCCCAAAGCCCCAGGGCTCCAGGGGAGCCTCCGGCAGGGCTCAGTCACTGGCTGTCGATATCACCTCCTGCTGTCCCTGGCAGGGCGGCTGGGACATTCCTGACCTTTCAGGCTGTGCCCACCAATTACGCAACGGGCCCCAGGCCCGTTGGCTGATGCCAGCCCACGTCCCTCGCCCTTCCTGGTTGCCTGACCAGCTCCTGTGCCCACAGCAGCCACCAACCTGGAGCAGACGGCCGGCGGGGAGAAGCAGCCGCCGCCTTCAGATAAGGTGAGAGGGGCTGGTCGACCTGAGGCCTGATGGCCTCCGCCTCCTTCTGGCGCTTCTCGGGGGAGGTTTCGGTTCCTGCCTTCTGAGGGGCTGTCGTAGGCCAAGGGGAGGGCAGACACCCCAGTGCGTCCTGCTGTGGGATTCCAGGCGTAGACTCCCCTCTGAGCTTCCGTTTCCACATCTGCGAAATGGGTGCAATGCCGACCACCGCCCACCTGCCCGGCGCGGCAAGGCTGCGCACGGTCTCCCGCTCTGTCTAGCAATAACGGGCTGGAAACACGGGCCCCTCGGCGCACGCCAGGCTCGGGGCTGCGTGCTTTCTGTGTGCCGCTTACTGGTGAACCTGCCCCGCGAGGAAGGGAGCGAGAGTACCCCACACCACAGCCAAAAAGCACAGAGAAGCCAAGCCGCTTGCTGAAGGTCACACAGCCAGGCGTGGCTAGGGAACCTTCCTGCACCTTCCATCCATCTCGGATGAACGGGGCTCTCCCCTCGCTATCACGTCCCCAAGGCTGGGCCAGACGGAGGGACTGATGCGCGACCGCTAAGGGCCACAGCAGGGCGCCACAGCCCTGTTAGGACTGCTTCACTGGGCACGCTTAAGGCCCCATCCTGGAGTCTTTCTTTTTCTTTAAAGTTTATTTATTTATGTTGAGAGAGAGAGAGAGAGAGAGTGAGAGTGGGGGAAGGGCAGAGAGAGAGAGAGAATCCCAAGCAGGCTCCGCACCGTCAGTGCCGATCCCGATTCGGGGCTCGAAATCACGAACTGTGAAATCGTGACCTGAGCCGAAGTCGGACCCTTCACGGACTGAGCCACCCAAACGCCACCCCACCCCCCCCCACCCCCGCCCCCCTGCAGTCTTACTCTACTCCCCTCTGCCCTCAGCTCAAGGAACGAGGAACGCCAGTGGCCCTTCTGGCCCAGATTACAACAGACCGGGACAGCCAAGGCCACACCCTGTTCCCTCCCCGTCTTAGTCTCAGTCTCCTGCAAAGTGCTTCAGGCACCTTGACTCCCTTCCTCCACAATCCTTGAAGGAGGCAGTTGTGTTAGTCACCAGGCTTCAGCCAAAAAGCTCAGAGGGGATGTGTCTTGCCTGAGGTCACACAGCGGGGGGCTAGAGAGGGGCGGAGGGCTGAGATTCGAACTCAGGTCTCAGCAGGCACACAGCCCAAGCGCCCACTTGAAACGAGGCAGGGTAGCAGGTGGGCAGAGGTAAGAACAAAATTTCGGGGCTCCCTCCAGCTCAGTATTGTGGCCGTTTGTGGCCAGATCCCTCCTGGTTGTGGTACGTCCTGGGCGCTGCGGGGGGGATTGCACGGCATCCCTGTGCCCTGCTCGCTCGACGCTTGGGGCACCCTGTCCCCGAGTCGTGGGCAACCACAGATGTCCGCAGACGCCACCCAGGGTCCCCTGGAGGGTAGAATCACCCCGGTTAAGAAGCTCTGGATTACAGACAGCACACTTGTGGTTGAAAGTGAGTGGTGGCGACTCAGGCCGCCACAACCCTTTGTTAGTTTGACCAGATTAGAGAAACTGCCCTTTGAAGAGTAGGCAAGACGAACCAACTATGTCACCCGGCACCCGGCACTGAGCTCAAGGCCAGGGGACTTTGGCAAAGGTTCTGGGGGTGTGGGGACCTGCCACTGGGGGCGCAGGCTGGGCCCTGGAAGGCCATGGCTGGATGACAGTGTGAGAGCAGAGTATGTACAGGCGGGAGGTGACGGGCAGACTCTCTGGGTGACAGTCCTTCGCCCTAATGCACGCGAGGGATCGGGCTGGCTGAAGTCTGGGGTGCGGAGCGCCTCGGGCTCTCCTCTTGACCACGCGTGTCCTTTCTTATCAGATGACCCCTGGGGCAAAGGACCTGGTGAGCTCCAAGATGAGTAAGACCAAGGACACCATCTCCTCCGGGATGGCCAACATAGTGGACGCAGCTAAAGGTGTGGTGCACGGAGGCCTGGGCATGACCCGGTCTGCCCTCTCAGGTGCCAAGGAGACTGTGGCTAGTGGTGTCACAGGGGCAGTGGGTGTAGCTAAGGGCACGGTCCAGACCGGCCTGGACACTTCAAAGACCGTCCTGACGAGCACCAAGGACACCCTATCTACTGGGCTCACGGGCGCACTGGGCATGGCCAAGGGCACCGTCCAGACCGGCCTGGACACCACCAAGAATATTGTCACAGGCACTAAAGACACAGTGTCCGCTGGGGTGACAGGGGCAGTGACCATGGCCAAGGGCACCGTCCAGACCGGCCTGGACACTTCAAAGACCATCCTGACAGGCACCAAGGACACCCTATCTACTGGGCTCACGGGCGCACTGGGCATGGCCAAGGGCACCGTCCAGACCGGCCTGGACACCACCAAGAATATTGTCACAGGCACTAAAGACACAGTGTCCGCTGGGGTGACAGGGGCAGTGACCATGGCCAAGGGCACCGTCCAGACCGGCCTGGACACTTCAAAGACCATCCTGACAGGCACCAAGGACACCCTATCTACTGGGCTCACGGGCGCACTGGGCATGGCCAAGGGCACCGTCCAGACCGGCCTGGACACCACCAAGAATATTGTCACAGGCACTAAAGACACAGTGTCCGCTGGGGTGACAGGGGCAGTGAACATGGCCAAGGGCACCGTCCAGACCGGCCTGGACACTTCAAAGACCGTCCTGATGGGCACCAAGGACACCCTATCTACTGGATTCACAGGTGCACTGGGCATGGCCAAGGGCACCGTCCAGACCGGCCTGGACACTTCAAAGACCGTCCTGACGGGCACCAAGGACACCCTATCTACTGGGCTCACAGGCGCACTGGGCATGGCCAAGGGCACCGTCCAGACCGGCCTGGACACCACCAAGAATATTGTCACAGGCACTAAAGACACAGTGTCCGCTGGGGTGACAGGGGCAGTGACCATGGCCAAGGGCACCGTCCAGACCGGCCTGGACACTTCAAAGACCGTCCTGATGGGCACCAAGGACACCCTATCTACTGGACTCACAGGTGCACTGGGCATGGCCAAGGGCACCGTCCAGACTGGCCTGGACACTTCAAAGACCGTCCTGACGGGCACCAAGGACACCCTATCTACTGGGCTCACAGGCGCACTGGGCATGGCCAAGGGCACCGTCCAGACTGGCCTGGACACTTCAAAGACCGTCCTGACGGGCACCAAGGACACCCTATCTACTGGGCTCACAGGCGCACTGGGCATGGCCAAGGGTACCGTCCAGACCGGCCTGGACACCACCAAGAATATTGTCACAGGCACTAAAGACACAGTGTCCGCTGGGGTGACAGGGGCAGTGAACATGGCCAAGGGTACCGTCCAGACCGGCCTGGACACTTCAAAGACCATCCTGACGGGCACCAAGGACACTGTGTCCACGGGGCTCTCAGGGGCAATGAACATGGCCAAGGGCACCGTCCAGACCGGCCTGGACACCACCAAGGCTGTCCTGACGGGCACCAAGGACACCGTGTGCAGTGGGGTGACTGGTGCCATGAATGTGGCCAAAGGGGCTGTCCAGACCGGCCTGGACACTTCAAAGACCGTCCTGACAGGCACCAAGGACACCCTATCTACTGGGCTCACAGGTGCACTGGGCATGGCCAAGGGCACCGTCGAGACTGGCCTGGACACCACCAAGAATATTGTCATAGGCACCAAAGACACCGTGTCCGCTGGGGTGACAGGGGCAGTGACCATGGCCAAGGGCACCGTCCAGACCGGCCTGGACACTTCAAAGACCGTCCTGACGGGCACCAAGGACACCGTGTGCAGTGGGGTGACTGGTGCCATGAATGTGGCCAAAGGGGCTGTCCAGACCGGCCTGGACACTTCAAAGGCCGTCCTGACGGGCACCAAGGACACCCTATCTACTGGACTCACAGGTGCACTGGGCATGGCCAAGGGCACCGTCCAGACCGGCCTGGACACTTCAAAGACCGTCCTGACGGGCACCAAGGACACCGTGTCCAGTGGGGTGACTGGTGCCATGAATGTGGCCAAAGGGGCTGTCCAGACCGGCCTGGACACTTCAAAGGCCGTCCTGACGGGCACCAAGGACACCCTATCTACTGGACTCACAGGTGCACTGGGCATGGCCAAGGGCACCGTCCAGACCGGCCTGGACACTTCAAAGACCGTCCTGACGGGCACCAAGGACACCCTATCTACTGGGCTCACAGGTGCACTGGGCATGGCCAAGGGCACCGTCGAGACTGGCCTGGACACCACCAAGAATATTGTCATAGGCACCAAAGACACCGTGTCCGCTGGGGTGACAGGGGCAGTGACCATGGCCAAGGGCACCGTCCAGACCGGCCTGGACACTTCAAAGACCGTCCTGACGGGCACCAAGGACACCGTGTGCAGTGGGGTGACTGGTGCCATGAATGTGGCCAAAGGGGCTGTCCAGACCGGCCTGGACACTTCAAAGGCCGTCCTGACGGGCACCAAGGACACCCTATCTACTGGACTCACAGGTGCACTGGGCATGGCCAAGGGCACCGTCCAGACCGGCCTGGACACTTCAAAGACCGTCCTGACGGGCACCAAGGACACCGTGTGCAGTGGGGTGACTGGTGCCATGAATGTGGCCAAAGGGGCTGTCCAGACCGGCCTGGACACTTCAAAGGCCGTCCTGACGGGCACCAAGGACACCCTATCTACTGGACTCACAGGTGCACTGGGCATGGCCAAGGGCACCGTCCAGACCGGCCTGGACACTTCAAAGACCGTCCTGACGGGCACCAAGGACACCGTGTCCAGTGGGGTGACTGGTGCCATGAATGTGGCCAAAGGGGCTGTCCAGACCGGCCTGGACACTTCAAAGGCCGTCCTGACGGGCACCAAGGACACCCTATCTACTGGACTCACAGGTGCACTGGGCATGGCCAAGGGCACCGTCCAGACTGGCCTGGACACTTCAAAGACCGTCCTGACAGGCACCAAGGACACCCTGTCTACTGGGCTCACAGGCGCACTGGGCATGGCCAAGGGCACCGTCCAGACTGGCCTGGACACTTCAAAGACCGTCCTGACGGGCACCAAGGACACCCTATCTACTGGGCTCACAGGCGCACTGGGCATGGCCAAGGGCACCGTCCAGACCGGCCTGGACACCACCAAGAATATTGTCACAGGCACTAAAGACACAGTGTCCGCTGGGGTGACAGGGGCAGTGAACATGGCCAAGGGCACCGTCCAGACCGGCCTGGACACTTCAAAGACCGTCCTGACGGGCACCAAGGACACCCTATCTACTGGGCTCACAGGTGCACTGGGCATGGCCAAGGGCACCGTCCAGACTGGCCTGGACACTTCAAAGACCGTCCTGACGGGCACCAAGGACACCCTATCTACTGGGCTCACAGGCGCACTGGGCATGGCCAAGGGCACCGTCCAGACCGGCCTGGACACCACCAAGAATATTGTCACAGGCACCAAAGACACAGTGTCCGCTGGGGTGACAGGGGCAGGGAACGTGGCCAAGGGCACCGTCCAGACCGGCCTGGACACTTCAAAGACCGTCCTGACAGGCACCAAGGACACCCTGTCTACTGGGCTCACAGGCGCACTGGGCATGGCCAAGGGCACCGTCCAGACTGGCCTGGACACTTCAAAGACCGTCCTGACGGGCACCAAGGACACCGTGTGCAGTGGGGTGACTGGTGCCATGAATGTGGCCAAAGGGGCTGTCCAGACCGGCCTGGACACTTCAAAGGCCGTCCTGACGGGCACCAAGGACACCCTATCTACTGGACTCACAGGTGCACTGGGCATGGCCAAGGGCACCGTCCAGACCGGCCTGGACACTTCAAAGACCGTCCTGACGGGCACCAAGGACACCGTGTCCAGTGGGGTGACTGGTGCCATGAATGTGGCCAAAGGGGCTGTCCAGACCGGCCTGGACACTTCAAAGGCCGTCCTGACGGGCACCAAGGACACCCTATCTACTGGACTCACAGGTGCACTGGGCATGGCCAAGGGCACCGTCCAGACCGGCCTGGACACTTCAAAGACCGTCCTGACGGGCACCAAGGACACCCTATCTACTGGGCTCACAGGTGCACTGGGCATGGCCAAGGGCACCGTCGAGACTGGCCTGGACACCACCAAGAATATTGTCATAGGCACCAAAGACACCGTGTCCGCTGGGGTGACAGGGGCAGTGACCATGGCCAAGGGCACCGTCCAGACCGGCCTGGACACTTCAAAGACCGTCCTGACGGGCACCAAGGACACCGTGTGCAGTGGGGTGACTGGTGCCATGAATGTGGCCAAAGGGGCTGTCCAGACCGGCCTGGACACTTCAAAGGCCGTCCTGACGGGCACCAAGGACACCCTATCTACTGGACTCACAGGTGCACTGGGCATGGCCAAGGGCACCGTCCAGACCGGCCTGGACACTTCAAAGACCGTCCTGACGGGCACCAAGGACACCGTGTGCAGTGGGGTGACTGGTGCCATGAATGTGGCCAAAGGGGCTGTCCAGACCGGCCTGGACACTTCAAAGGCCGTCCTGACGGGCACCAAGGACACCCTATCTACTGGACTCACAGGTGCACTGGGCATGGCCAAGGGCACCGTCCAGACCGGCCTGGACACTTCAAAGACCGTCCTGACGGGCACCAAGGACACCGTGTCCAGTGGGGTGACTGGTGCCATGAATGTGGCCAAAGGGGCTGTCCAGACCGGCCTGGACACTTCAAAGGCCGTCCTGACGGGCACCAAGGACACCCTATCTACTGGACTCACAGGTGCACTGGGCATGGCCAAGGGCACCGTCCAGACTGGCCTGGACACTTCAAAGACCGTCCTGACAGGCACCAAGGACACCCTGTCTACTGGGCTCACAGGCGCACTGGGCATGGCCAAGGGCACCGTCCAGACTGGCCTGGACACTTCAAAGACCGTCCTGACGGGCACCAAGGACACCCTATCTACTGGGCTCACAGGCGCACTGGGCATGGCCAAGGGCACCGTCCAGACCGGCCTGGACACCACCAAGAATATTGTCACAGGCACTAAAGACACAGTGTCCGCTGGGGTGACAGGGGCAGTGAACATGGCCAAGGGCACCGTCCAGACCGGCCTGGACACTTCAAAGACCGTCCTGACGGGCACCAAGGACACCCTATCTACTGGGCTCACAGGTGCACTGGGCATGGCCAAGGGCACCGTCCAGACTGGCCTGGACACTTCAAAGACCGTCCTGACGGGCACCAAGGACACCCTATCTACTGGGCTCACAGGCGCACTGGGCATGGCCAAGGGCACCGTCCAGACCGGCCTGGACACCACCAAGAATATTGTCACAGGCACCAAAGACACAGTGTCCGCTGGGGTGACAGGGGCAGGGAACGTGGCCAAGGGCACCGTCCAGACCGGCCTGGACACTTCAAAGACCGTCCTGACAGGCACCAAGGACACCCTGTCTACTGGGCTCACAGGCGCACTGGGCATGGCCAAGGGCACCGTCCAGACTGGCCTGGACACTTCAAAGACCGTCCTGATGGGCACCAAGGACACCCTATCTACTGGGCTCACAGGCGCACTGGGCATGGCCAAGGGCACCGTCCAGACCGGCCTGGACACCACCAAGAATATTGTCACAGGCACTAAAGACACAGTGTCCGCTGGGGTGACAGGGGCAGTGAACATGGCCAAGGGCACCGTCCAGACCGGCCTGGACACTTCAAAGACCGTCCTGACGGGCACCAAGGACACCCTATCTACTGGGCTCACAGGTGCACTGGGCATGGCCAAGGGCACCGTCCAGACTGGCCTGGACACTTCAAAGACCGTCCTGACGGGCACCAAGGACACCCTATCTACTGGGCTCACAGGCGCACTGGGCATGGCCAAGGGCACCGTCCAGACCGGCCTGGACACCACCAAGAATATTGTCACAGGCACCAAAGACACAGTGTCCGCTGGGGTGACAGGGGCAGGGAACGTGGCCAAGGGCACCGTCCAGACCGGCCTGGACACTTCAAAGACCGTCCTGACGGGCACCAAGGACACCCTATCTACTGGGCTCACAGGCGCACTGGGCATGGCCAAGGGCACCGTCCAGACAGGCCTGGACACTTCAAAGACCATCCTGACGGGCACCAAGGACACCCTATCTACTGGGCTCACAGGCGCACTGGGCATGGCCAAGGGCACCGTCCAGACCGGCCTGGACACCACCAAGAATATTGTCACAGGCACCAAAGACACAGTGTCCGCTGGGGTGACAGGGGCAGGGAACGTGGCCAAGGGGGCAGTGCAGACTGGTCTCGGCACCATCCAGAACTGGTTACCTGGCACCCGGGACCCTGTGTGGGGCGCACTCACCAGTTCCAGTGCCCCCCGCAAAGGAGGGGAAGCTCTGTCCCCCGGAGTATCCAGCGCCCCGGACACACTTGGTGCAGGCCTGGACCCTGTCCGGGAAGCCACCGCTGAAGCAACCCGTCCCCAGGGGGCCACCCTGGGCAGGGAGGATGCGGGGCACGTGGCCACCGCGCGCGGCCATGAAGGAGCCACGAGCTTCGCGACACTCCGGGACGAGCTGAAGGAGCTGGGGGATGTCTTCCGGCCCCTGGATGCCGAGGAGCAAGGTAAGAACGGCAGGGCCGGCCCACCTCCCACGGGGCTGGGCTTCTGTAAAACCCATCCCGGGGCCTCTCGGATCCAGTGATCCCCTCTTCCCTGCAGCCCAGCTTGCCGCCTCCGAGCCTGAGCCGAGGGTGCTCACGGCCGACCAGCGCAGCTACTTTGTGCGTCTGGGCGACCTGGCCCCCGGCTTCCGCCAGCGGGCGTTTGAGCACGCCCTGAGCCACCTGCAACACGGCCAGTTCCAGGCCAGGGCCGCGCTGGCCCAGCTGGAGGACGCCTTCAAGCTGGTAAGAGCCTTCCCCTCCCCACGCTCCCCCATCCCCGTGTGGTGACCCGACGGGCATCTACTGAGCCCCACGGAGGCTTCTCCACGGCGGACAGCTAACGTGTCGGCTCCTGCTCTGTGCCAGAGGCGGAGCTGAGCCCAGTCCAGCGGCAGCCCCCTGTGGCCAGTGCAGACGGCGAGGCTCCCCCAGCTCTGAGGACCTCCCGGTCTCCAAGGTCATGGCTCTTAGACGTTTAGATGCACATGCAGTGAAGAGCTCAGCAATGCTGCCTGAATCCAGATCTCCAGGCTGCACCCACACAACGGTGATTTCAGTCGGTGCCCCACGGTCTCTGGTGGGCCACAGCACGAAGACCGTGGGTCCGATCCAGCGGGATCTCCACAGGCGTGAACAGGCCCCTGGGACACTGGGCCATGTCTGGGGACATCTGTGGCTGTCACAACTGCAGGAAATGGTGCTCCTGGCCTTGAGTGGGCGGGGTCAGGGACGCTGCTCAGCCCCCCACCCCCAGTGCCCAGGACACCAATAGTACAGCACACAGAATGATCCAGAACCAGTGCCAGTGTTAGCAGGGCCGCGGAGGGGAAAGCCAGGGTTAATTATGGGGGAAAAATAACGAGTAAAGCCGTGCTCACCCCAGACACCGGAATGCATCTCCAAGTGGTTAGATGGCATCACCCAGGGTGACCTCAAGGTCTGTAAGTCACTGCCCTGTGTGTGCAGCCTCCCATGACCTCAGCAGGTGAGAGGTGGTCAACATAATGTAAAGGCTCCTGGGGGCCAGTGGAACCCCTTAACCTAGGAAGTGTCCCCTGGGGGGGTGATTCTGTTCCCAGGGACACTTGGCAATCTGTGGGGATGTCTGTGGTTGTCACAACCGGGGGGGGGGGGGGGACTCCTCCTGGCATGGAGGAGGTGGGGACCAGGGATGCCCCCCAGCAACCCCCCCAGCACCCAGGACTGAGGAGTGGCCTGACCCCACCTAGGTTTTTCTAGGGGGTCACTAGCTGCTGATGGGAGAACGGGCTGGACCCGGGAGATTCCTGCAAAACTCCCGGCACGTGACGGACAGTGGGGCCTCTGGGGTGGCTTCCATGGCAGCAAGAGGCACCGGGTTCAGAATGCACCTCCGAAGCAGGGATGGGGGACACGAGAGAGGGGGACTCTGTAAGGCACCTCCGAGACCTTTTCATTCGTTTCTTATCAAAGGATTTTATTTTTTTGTGGCTTTTCCACCGTGCCCGGGAAAGGTCCAGACGTGAGGCTCCAGGGCCAGACCCCAACGTCCCCAGGGGACCAGCTGTAATGTCTCCGCTGGCGTCTCTTTCTTTCTAGATTCAGAAGGCCGAGCGGGCTCCAGAGGGCCAGTCACCTCCAGACCAGGGTCCGAGCAGCAGCGTGGAGGAAGGCGCTCCCCACGAGGTGCGTGACCGAACGCCGAGGCTCCCGCTCTTCCCCCTCCGCCCCCGCTTACCTCGCTCCCCGCTCCCGCAGGTGCCGGACGCCGGGGCCCTGTCCAGGGCCTGCAGCCTCGTCCAGCGGCTCCACGTGGCCTACAGCTCCCTGGCCGCCGGCCTCCAGGGCCTCCCCGAGGAACTCCAGCAGCGTGTGGGGCGGGCGCGGCACAGCCTGTGTGAGCTCTATGGCCTGGTCTCCTCGGCCAGCTCGGTCCAGCAGCTGCCGGCAGAGCGCCTGGCCCGGAGCCACGAGGGCGTGGGCCGGGCCTGGCAAGAGCTGGAGCAGGTGCTGGACAGCGTGCAGCACGGCCCGCCGCTCTGCTGGCTCGTGGGGCCCTTCGCCCTGCCGCCCGGCGGGCAGCGGCTGTAGGCCGCTCCCGGCCCACGGGGGCCCTCCGCGGGGCCTCCTCCCCGGCCCCAAACCGGCTCCCCCTCCTCCCCGAAGGTCTGGACCCTGCGCTGCCTCGCCCCAGCGGGGGCACCAAGGACCGTGAGCTCAGCGGCACCACGCACCCGGCTCTAGGCCTGCCCGCACCGTCCACCCCTTCTCCTCCGGGTCTGGGGGCCCAGGGTTGCTAAGACCGCCGACGGAGGGCGTTTGCCCGAGGATCTCAAGCCAGCACTCCCGTTAAGAAAGAGGAACGCACACGTGCCCAAGTCTAGAAGGTTCCGTCCAGTTCTCTTGCTCCTCCCTCCTGGGCTCCCGGCTCTGTCCTCGCTCTAGAAGCATACGCCCTCAGCAAACCATGTTCCGTTGCAGCCGGATGTACCAGAAGGCCACTGTCACCCCGAGGCAGGCTCCTACCGCCTCTGCCAACGCTCGGTGTGGCCAAGGGGCTTCGTGAGGGTCAAGCTGCGGCAGCCAGCAGCCATGGCTATGCCCCGGGCCGGCTGGAGGACTGGACGGGGGCGGATATAAAACCAGCCACTTCCCACCTGGGCCTACCCGGAGCTGATGCTCTGTGGCCCTCCAAGCACCTGGGCTGAGGCCTCTGAGGAAGGACCAGCAGAGCTTCCCCGCAGGGGACGGGGCCCTGGGACAGTGGGGGGGACAGTGGGACAGTGACCGCAGGTGCTCAGCACGTTCAGGTAGGCCCCACACTTGGTCGAGGGTGGAGAACAGCTGTGACGCAGCACCCCGTCCTTCCGGGCCACACTTCCCCAAATGCCCAGGGCAGCCACGCCGGGGTGGCACGTGGGGATACAGGACGCCAGGCGCGCCCTCCCTGGGCCTCACCTGTCCTCCGGCCGGGGGGGGGGGACCCTGGCCAAGGAAGCCCCCGCTTCCCAGAACCCGCATCCCACCCTCGACCCCCCGGTCAGGCCCCAGGACCACAGCCCCTTCTCACACACGATGCGGTGCTCTGAGCCCAGGACGCGACACCAGCCTTCCCCCAAAGGGTCGCCAGGCTCCTGGGCGCTGGCCATGTGAGACACGGGGAACGGGTCAGGAAGCCCCTCGGGCCCGTCCTTCCCTCACGCACGGTCATCGCAGGAAGAGATGCTAGCTGGAGCTCCAGTCCAGCCAAACCAAACGAGGGGCGCCAGGCTCAGGAAGTCCCACCCTGACCACGGCCCCGGTGGGAACGGAGGCTCCTGGCCAGGGCAGGGTAAGTCACATACAGTGGACGCCACTGTTTAGCCAGCAACTGCCCAGTGCGGGTGTCGGTCTGAATCCGCGTGACGGCCCCGTGAGCCTGGGATCCTTACACAGGTGAGGAATGAGAAGCCCGGGGTGGGAGTGCCACTCATCCAAGGTCACAGAGCGAGTCCCGCCCCCAGTGCTCACACCCTTGGAACATCAAGGACACTGGCCAGCCCACAGCGGCCCCCAAGCCTGAATGGCTCGAATGCCCCGAGCCACTGCTTCTGGGGACCCTGAATCTTGCCTCGGGGGTCCCAGAGCCACCTGCAGCCTGGCTGGGAACAGAGAAGCACGGTCTCCACCCTCCGGGCCCAGGCCCGCCCGCTGGGTCCCTGCTCCCGCCTGGGTGCTGGGCGGCCGCACGCAGGAGGGTCAGACCACAGCCTCCACTCGAGCCCCCATTACTTCTATAAAGGCCCACCCCCCACCCCCACTCTCCCTCACCGTCAGCCCTGCAGGGCCAGGCCAGGCAGGGGCACCTTCGCAACCAAGATCACGTTCGCTGTGAATGCTACGGCTTAAATCCTTCGTCCCTGGACGGGTCCTGGACAGCTGCCCCAGCAACACTAGACAACCAAGTCAATAAAAGTGACTTTCATTAAAAAAACCCTTTATAGTCATTTCATGTTGGTTGGAAATCACAGAAGTTAGGCAGAAAAACAACCCAGGGGACAGATACAAAGGGACAGCACAGCGCTTCCCCAACGGGTCTCTGCTCCTTGGGTGGTGGGCGGGGGCCGGGGCAGGCCTGGGGCATCTACGTGCGACGGGTGGGCCTGGCCGCCGGGGCTCAGCTGTCCTCCTCGTCCAGGGACTCTGAGGCTATCCGCACCCTCGAGCGCTCCTGCCGCTCCTTCCCGGGCACGTCCAGCTCAGGGGCCTCCTGCGCGCTGCTGGTGGGGACACAGCACGGGTGCGGGTGAGCGCGCGGCCCTCCACCGCCAGCAGAGACCCAGCGCCCGGGGAGCGCGGCCGTGTCCGGAGCGCCCTCCGCCGCCCCAGCCGGGCCGCAGGGCGGACCCCGGGTCCTCACCACGGCGGCGTCCGCACCCAGGAGCCCACGCGCCCGTTCCCGGCGCGACGGGAGGAAGCCGCCCTCCCGGGGGGCCGGGCCCAGAGCAGCTCCCCGGATGGGGGACCCACGGGTCAGCGGCAGGGGTGGCGGGTGCGAGCAGCCCGCGCAGTGGGCGCCTTCTCAGGAAGCTGCCCCCGTGGCCGCGGCCCCCGGCGATACTTACTCGTTGTGTAAGGGCTCTTCAGAGGAGCCGCACCCCAGCCCCTCCTCGGAATTCTGTCCTTCCTCCTGCTCCTTGTCCCCCACGCTCTCCCCTTTCTGGGACGTGGCCTCGCCATTCACCGGGGCTGAGAGATCTGGGTGGGAGAGGGGGACTCGTGACCCCGTGGCCCTGCCCGCCGGGAGCAAGCGAGCGAGCTGGTTTGGGGACAGGAGCCCTAAAGGAGCCTGCAGCCCCCTCGAGGGCCCCGGCGCAGAGCGCCCACCACGTGCCCCCGGCCCACACCTCCCAGACCCATCGGGACTGCTCGTCCGTCAGGCTGGGGCATGTGCCGGGTTCTGCAGCCGGCTCCGGGCCCCCGCACATACAAGCCTGAGACAGGGAGCGACTGGTAAAGGAGCGGGGAAACACGTGTGCGGGGTCTGGGGACAGAAATAAGGAGACGCCCCCTGCAGGCCGGCCCTGGGGCTGCGGAGGCTTCAGGTCTGAAGAAGGAGCGCCTCTCCGCAGCCCCCGTCAGAACCACGTAACCCTAGCAGGAAGGACAGCGCGACAGCCCCTTTGTCGCTGAGGGACCCAGCACCACTGTCCCTTCGGGAAACACCCTCTTTCTCCTCTCAGCCCACCCCTGGCCCTCCCAGGTCCAGCCAGCCCGTCCCGCGACGCTCCCACACGCGGCCCCCACGCACGCACGCACGGCTTCCCGTGCCGTCTGGCTCGGAGGGTCTACGAGGGCTCCCGCCCTGCTCCTCACCAGCGCTCAGCTCGTCCTCCGCCCTCTCCGCGGGGGCCTCCTCTCCAGCCAGCGCCTCCTCTGCCTTGTCCACCTCGGCCCTCTCCTTCTCCGTCCCAGTTCTGGTCGCCTTCTGGATGGCCTCGATCTTCGGTCCCAGGACCCGAGACTTGAGCCGGGTGTAGACCTCTGCGGCCTTCTCCATCACCTCCTTGTTGGCCTTATAACGGCGGATCTGACCCACGAGAGGCCCGCTCAGGAGACGCAGCGGGTCTCGCCGCCCCCGCCAGAGCCCCGCCTCCAAGGCCGCCACCGCCCAGGCCGTGCCCCTCAGGACCCCTACCCCCGCCGGCCACCAGGCCCTTCCGCTGCTAGGATCCCACCGCACCTTTTTCAGTGTGGCCACCACATCTGTGTTCTTCTGGAGGATCTGTGAGGTCACCTGCAGGGTCCCCAGCTCCTCGAGCGCATTCAGACACCTCTTCACATCCTGCAGGGTGGGGAGAGGAGGAGGGGCGGCACCTAGCTGAGGGGGCCCTAGGGAGTGCCCTGGGGGGCAGGCGGAGCGACAGGGACCCCCAGGGGTGGTGGTTGAGACCCAGAACCTGGAGGACTAAGCAGCCCGGGTGGCACCCCCTGCTGGAGGACGCCAGGTGAACCGAGACTCAGGGTTTGCCTCAGTTTCCCAGAACTTCTCAGGGGCTCCACACACGAGGGGCTGGGGGACTGCCTGGCCCGGAGGAACCTCCGCACCCCGAGGAGGGTCTCACCGGATTGTCAACTTTCAGGGCGAACTTGATCTCGCTGTGCAGCTTCTGCAACTTTTCCTCCACGGAAGGTTCTGCGGCCAGAAGAGAACGCAGCACCTGCACGTGACTGCAGCCGCAGAAGCCACCCTGGCCCGGTCCCGCCCCCCGACCAGCTTCCTCCACCCGTGCACGTGCACGGGAGCAGAGGACCTGCCCTGGTGGCCCGCCCTCCTCACCTTTCTTCTTCTCCACCTTCCGGTCGGGCGGGAACCCTTCTGACCGCTTCCGGGTCCGCTCCACCTTGGGGGGCCTGTGGAGTCACACCCCTTAGCCCTACCCTCGCCTGCCGCGTAGCCCCCCTGCCCTGCCGTGGCCCTCCTGCCCCCGGGGGCCTGTGTGTGCGTGGTCGGGGAGGAGGAGGGATCAGGGCCCACTGGGACCCGGTCTAGGCAGCCGCCAAACTCGCATCGGGAAGGTTCATTCGCTGATGCTAGATTCCTGCTTAGCAAGCGGGCAGGGGGATGGGCTGTATCCCCCCGGCTTGGATTTCCAGTCTGAGGACCACTGGTCTGGGGGACAGGGTCCCCCCCTCAGCACTGCTGACAAGGGGCCGGTCGCTCTCTGAGGAACATCTGGGCCCTGTGGGGGGGCTGGGCAACATGATGGCCCCACCCCCTCAACGCGAGGAACACCCCCAGCGTGAAAACCAGATACGTGGGGTGGTGTCCACTGGGGGCAGAACCTCAGTCTGGAGCAGTGGTTCCTACTGACGGGGCCCCACTTGGTTTGGATCTATGTCCAAGACTGATTTCGGAAGTCGGGTCCCTCCTGTACGGGGTGAGGGGTGACGGATCCCCAGGAGGCCGGGAGCCCCAGGGACCAGAACGGGGCAGGTGGGCCCCCAGGTAGCCGCGGGAGGAGAGGCAAAGCGGGTCCGACCTGGCTCGGGGCCTCTCCTCGGGGCGCCCTCTCTTCTCCTTCTGGCTGGGTCTCCTCGAGGGCTCTGTGCTTTGTGACTGTCTGGCCGCCTTCTTTGCCTGCGGTGTCCAGAGAGAGACAGGGCTGTGGCGGGCAGCGGGCGCTCCCTTTAGAGGTTCAGCCTGCCACCGCCTGCCATCACTGCACTGTTGGGAACTGGCGGACCGGGCAGGACGAGAAGAACGACCCCTGGGTCCAGCACGTGCCCCAGGGGACAGCGTCTCAGGCCCTACAAGGACCACTCACTCGACGGGAGGGGCGGCCCCACAATCTGCACTTCCTGTGGGAGGGATCTTGGGCCCTTTTTTGTGACCCAGGGAAAACAGGGAGAGTAAGGTTGTCCTCTGTTCCGTGGGGCTCGGTCTAGAAGGTGACAGGCCTGGAAGTGAGGCTCAGGTCCAGGCAGATTGCGAGTGCCAGGAAAGCGGGGTGTTGACGAGCCTGCAGGACTGCCCTGGGCCTGCGGGTCACCCCTCATGCTCACAGAGGCCTATCTGCTCCCCACTCATCCCAGAGTCCTGCCCCCCGCAGCACCCAGAGGGCACCTGTGAACACAGGAGTCAAGTCTGCCCTCCTCGGCCCACAGCCCTTCAGGGCTCCCACCTCCCTGGGGGAAAAGCCCAAGTCCTCCCTGAGACCCCAAGGCCCGGGACGACCTGCCCCATCCCCTCTCCTCTTTCTCCCCCCTCCACCTCTCCGTTCTACCCACACGGGCCCCCTGGTTGTTGCTCCAACACACCAGGCCTGGTCCTGCCCCAGGGCCTTTGCACAGACTGTGCTCTCAGCCCAGCGTGCTGTTTCCCCAGATACCTTCCCAGACCACCTCTCACTTCATTCAGATCCTTACTTCACGACACACGGCATCTTCTCAGCTAAAGCCTTTAGGGTTTACCCCACCTAAAACTGAAAAGCCCACCAGACGGCTCATGCCCCTTGACCTGCCTTCTTGTCTTTCGCACCCAACGTGCTGGAACGCACCTCACGTTGTCCCCTGTCTGGCCCCCTCACGCGAACCCCGGCTCCTCCACGGCGCGGGTCTCTGTGTCTCCTTCACCGCTTCACCCCCACCCCCACCCCCACCGGCGCCGACCCGGCGGGCGGCGGGAAGGGACCCGCCGACACCCCGAGCTCCCGGTTAGCGGGCAGCGCCGCATCCGCGCCAGCAGGACGCACCTCTCGCTGCGGCTCGGCCTCGGGCCCCGAGTCGGACGAGGACTGCGGCCCCCGCCCCCGGCCCTTGCGGCCGCGCTTCCTCACGGGCTCGTCCTCGTCGCCCGGCTCGTCCCCGCTGCTGCCCCCGCTGCCCCCGGCCGGGGCCTCCCCGCGCTCGCGCTCCCGCCGCCGCTCCTTCTCCTCCTTCTCCTGCTCGCGGAGCCGCCGCAGCTCCTCCTCCTGCTCCCGGCGCCGCCTGGCCTCCAGCTCCCGCCTTCGCTCCTCGTCCCGGCGCTTCCACTCGCTGATGCGGTCCACCTCGTCGCTGTCGCTGCGGAGGCGCGCCCGTTAGAGGGCCCGGGGGCGCGCCGCCCACCCGCCCGCCGCCCCGGCCTGCCGCCCACCTGTCGCTGCTCGAGCTGCTCGGGGGCCGCTCTGGCTTCGGCTTCCGGCCGCGGGGCTTCGGGGGCGGCTTCTCAGCTGCAGGGAAGGAGGGGGGGGCGGTCGGCGCGGGATCTCTCCCCCAGGACGGCGGGGTGGGGGGGGGGGGGGAGGGGGCGCCCCGGCCCGCGCCCTACCTGGCTTCCGGCCCCGAGGAGGCTTCTTTACGGACACATCCGAGTCGGAGGAGGAGGAGGAAGAGGAGGAGGCAGAGGACGGCGCGGACCTGGCCACGGCCACAGGCTCGCCCTTGGCCCCGTCGGATTCCGCTTTGGAGTCGGAGTCGGAGGCCGAGGGCGCCTTCTGAGAGGCGGGGGGTGCAGAGGTGAGGACACAGGACACGGGCAGCCCCCTCCCCGCAAACAACCGCCTCTTCCTTGGGCTCGGCGTGGGGGGGTCCCGGGCCTCATCCCCTCGGGGAAGCGGGGGGGAGGCAGAGGAGAGCCGCCGCGCTTTCCGGGGCTAGAGCTCTTGGTTGGTTTTTTAATTTTTTTATTTCAGATAGAGCAGGCGCGTGAGCAGGGGAGAGGGGCAGAGGAAGGCAGAGCATCTCGGGCAGGCTCCCCACACAGTGCAGAGCCTGATGCAGGGCTCGATTCCTCGACCCTGGACCACGACCTGAGCCGAAACCAAGAGTTGGCGTTCGACCGACTGAGACCCCGCCCCCAGGCGCCCCTACAGCCCTTCCCAGTGCAGAATAGGGGCGGGAGGCCCGGTGAGAGGAGGGCCCTCCTCCTGTCTCCGCCCCCATCCTGCTCCCCACTCCCATGCACGCTCACACACACCCAAGCACGTAACGCACACACTGGAACACACGCACACCGTCCGCGGGATGTGGACACACAACACGCCCACTCTCCCTGCCTCACACGGGGCCCCCTAAGGACACCCCCCTCCCTTCTGAGGCCAGCGTTCCAGCACCCCAGTTTCTGCACCGGCCTCTGCGTTCCTCTCAGGAGTGGTGGCAGCCAGGCGGCCTCCGGGCCCACAGACGGGCCCTGCACACTCCACCCTCGGAAACCACACACCGAAGCCATCGGTGGAGGCAGAGGCGGACGGTGGTGATCCCTCGTGGCCTGGGCCCTACCCTCCTCCAGAAAGGACAGACTCTACCCACGGGCAGTGGCTGGTGACCACACAGAGCCTCTCGGGGGTTCCCGCAGGCAGGCAGGCAGGCAGGCAGGTGGGAACAAGACACGAAAAAAACCCTCTACCTTTTTCTTCCGTCCCGCAGGGGGGCCCCGCCGAGGCGCCCGCACCACAGCTTTCTTCTCGGGGGTGAAGTCCTGGGCGGAGAGAGAGAAGGTGCTCAGCGTGGGCCCCACGGACTGGCCCCGGCTCGGCCTCTGTGCGTGCGCCCGCCCGCCCCCGGAGGCAGCCACCTGCTCACCTGGTCACTGGTCTTCTCTGACTCAGAAGAGCTTTCTGAGTTCTCCTCCTCGGATGGGGACACGCTGGCTTGATCCAGGTCGCTGGAGGCCTTTCGAGCTCGTTTTGAGACCGACATCTAGAAAGAGCGCAGCCCGAGCACAGGAGCCATCAGAAATTTCGCCTGTGTGCTCGGCACAGCCGTCTCCCGCCTGGCCGCTCACACCCCGGAGAAGAGCTGAGGTTCTGGAATCCTTGGGAGGTGGCAGGGACCCCTTGCAGGATCTGACTAAAAACCAGGGATCCTGGGGTGCCTGGGGGGCTCAGTCGGTTAAGCATGAGACTCTTTTTTTTTTTTAACGTTTATTTATTTTTGAGAGACAGAGAGAGACAGCATGAGCGGGAGAGGGGCAGAGAGAGAGAGAGAGAGAGAGACCCAGAATATGAACCAGGCTCCAGGCTCTGAGCTGTCAGCACAGAGCCCAACGCGGGGCTCGAACTCACGAGCCATGAGATCATGACCTGAGCCGAAGTCGGACGCTCAGCCGACTGAGCCACCCAGGCGCCCCTAGCATGAGACTCTTGAATTCGGCACAGGTCACGATCTCATGGTTCACGGGTCTGAGCCTCGCATCAGGCTCTGTGCTGACAGCGTGGAGCCCGCTGGAGATTTTCTCTCCCTCTCTGCCCCTCCCCCACTCACACGTGTGCGCACGCTTGCTCACTCTCTCTCTCAAAAAAAATAAAACAAAACAGGGATCTTGAACTTTAAGTACACTGTGCACAGTGACAGAGGCCAGACACAGAAGGACACGTCCTGCGTGACCCCACTCACAGGGGATCCCTAGAGGAGTCCTGTCCATAGAGTCAGAGAGTGGATGGTGGGAGCCAGGGGTGGGGAATCAGTGCTTCACGGGGATAGAGTCTCAGTTTGGGGAGATGGAAAGTTCTGGAAAACGTGGGGGGATTTGCAAAACAGTGTGAGTGTGCTTAATGTCCCTGAGCTGTACATTTTATTTTTTTTTAAGTTTACTTATTTATTTTGAGAGAAACAGCACGAGTGGGGGAGGGCAGACAGAGTGGGAGAGAGAATCCCAAGCAGGCTCCGTGCCACCAGTGCAGAGCCCGACATGGGCCTCAAACCCACAAAACTGCGAGATCATGACCTGAGCCAAAACCAAGAGTCGGACGCTTAACCGACTGAGCCACCCGGGCGCCCCAGAGCTGTGCATTTTAGAATGGCTGATTTTTTAATGTGAACCTTACCTCAATAAAAAGATTAAAAAAAAAATAGGGGCGCCTGGGTGGCTCCGTCAGTGAAGTGTC
Source organism: Panthera onca (assembly GCF_046562875.1). NCBI lineage: Eukaryota > Metazoa > Chordata > Mammalia > Carnivora > Felidae > Panthera > Panthera onca. Next base: position 3,349,599 of record NC_138340.1, on the reverse strand, counting down.
TGATTTCGGCTCAGGTCATGATCTCACAGTTCACGAGTTCGAGCCCCACACTGGGCTCTATGCTAACAGCTCAGAGCCTGGAGCTGCTTCAGATTCTGTGTCTCTCTCTCTCTTTCTCTCTCTCTGTCCCTCCTCTGCTTGTGCTCTCCCTCTCTCTCAAAAATAAACAAACATTTAAAAGAAAAAAAATAAATTAAAAATAAATAAACACACACACACACACACACATACACACACGCAAACAACCTGAATTCAGTTTCAGGGGTCCACACATTCTCTGACATCCACCCAAAGAAGCCAACGTAAGAATCTTTAAGAAGAGAGACCTGAGCTTTAGAAGTAGATCTCAGCCCGGGGAAAACCCAGGCCTCCCCAGCCAGCCAGTGCTGAGTTCTATGGCACTTTGCCTCTGTTTTGTCACATCGGAGACGCGGTGGTTCTCCTAACCACTGTCACCAGAGCATCTCCCCTGCTCCATGCCCTGTCCAGGGCACGATGGGCTGGACTGTGTCCCCCTAAAATTCACCTGTTGAAGCCCTGACCCTCAGGACCTTAGAACGGGACTGTGTTTGGAGACCGGGTCTCTAAGGATATAATTAAGTTAAAATGATGTCACTGGAGTGGCCCTAATCCAGTGGGACCTGTGTCCTTATAAGAAGAGATCAGGACATGGCCACAGAGGGACGACCACGTGAGGACATGGGATGGGGGCACGGCATGTGCACGCCAGGGAGAGGCCTCAGAAGGAACCAGGCCTGCCAACACCTTGATCTCAGACTTGCTGCCTCCAGGAATACTGACTGGTGTGCAAGCCGTCTAGTGCACGGGACTCTGTGAGGCCAGCCGGCACACATGTACACTCAGTGACCCACTGGGGAGAGATAAGGCCCCCTACTGTCGCACAACATGTTCCAGCCAGGAGAGGCAAACGGAAACATTCCGTGCAAATCTGAGAGAAGGGTTACTCGCGTATGGGGGACCAGGACGGGACAGAGGGAGGACAGAGTAACGGAGGGAGGACGGAGGGATGGAAGGAGGACAGAGGAAGGACAGAGGGACGGAGGGAGGATAGAGGAAGGACGGGGGGACAGAGGGAGGACAGAGGGATGGAGGGAGGACGGAGGGACGGAGGGGGGACAGAGGGATGGAGGAAGGACGGAGGGGGGACGGAGGGGCGGGAGAGACGGCAAGCACAAAGCCCCACAGGGGAAGGCAGCGTGGCTAGTGAGTGGTCAGGGAAGGGACGGGGACTGTCGGGGCCGGACCTGCAGGGCTGTGTGGTCGTGTGTGGAGCCTGGCCCCCCTTCATGGGTGGCCGAGCTGAAGCCCGGGGCACTTCGTACTCCCTCTCGGGACACAGACGGCCTGTAGCCTAGGGGCGCTGTACGCTCTCCCCTCTCAACGCGGGCGCTCAGGGGATCCAGTTAGAGGGCAGTTCACGTTCTGCCAGAGTCGCCAGGCAGTTCTAGGGGAAGCGTTTCAAGTCGGCTGTGGCCTCCTTCCCCAGACCAAAGGGCGTCACAAAGACCAGGGTGACCCAGGACCCTCCCTCCTGACGCCAGGGGAAGCAGTGGCGAGGGGCCCTGAGCTGCGAGATCTTGGAGCCCCGGAGAGCACAGAGACCCCGGCTGGGCGGGCAGGGCCGGGACCCCGTCCCCAAGAGCTGGTGTCGGGATCTGCCTCACGAAGGAGGCCGTCCGTGGAACCACTCAGAGGACAGATGAGAAGACCAGGATGCAGACCCATAGAACAACACCCACAAGTTACTGGCTGAAGAGAGAATGTATAAAGCCGGCCCCGCGGGAAAACCACAGCCCCTCACAGATCGGAGAAAGGAGAGAGCTGCGGATGGGCTGGGGGATGGGGCCCCCCGGGGAAAAGCGCTTTTAAATGTTCCCCGGTGTGGTTAAACGGGGTTGTGATAAGAACTTGTATCGGTTTAATGCAAAAGTGACCCAAAAAATCTAAGCAGTGACTTACAAACGGGGGTTTAGGGGCGCCTGGGTGGCTCAATCAGTTGAGCATCTGACTTGGCTCAGGTCATGGTCTCAAGGTTCATGAGTTCGAGCCCCACGTCGGGCTCGTTGCTGTCAGCACAGAGCCTGCTTCCGACCCTCCGTCCTCCTTTCTCTCTGCCCCACCCCCAATCATTCTCTCTCTCTCCCTCTCTCAAAAATAAGTAAATATTAAAAAAAAATTAGGTGGGAGGCACCTGAGTGGCTCAGTTGGTTAAAGCGTCTGACTTCAGCTCAGGTCACGATCTCACAATTTGTGGGTTTGAGCCTTGCGTGGGGCTCAGTGCTGGCAGCTCAGAGCCTGGAGCCTGCTTCAGATTCTCTCTCTCTCTCTCTCTCTCTCTCTCTCTCTCTGCCTCCCCTGCTCACATTCTGCCTCTCTCCCTCAAAAATGAATCAACATTTGAAAAATAAAATAAGTAAAAATTCATGGGGCGCCTGCATGGCTCAGTCAGTTAAGCGTCCGGCTTTGGCTCAGGTCATGATCTTGTGGTTCATGAGTTCAAGCCCCACATCGGGCTCTGTGTTGTCAGCACAAAGCCTGCTTCAGAGCCTCTGTCCTCCTTTCTCTCTGCCCCCTCCCACGCACTCACACACGCACTCCCTCTCTCTCTCTCTCTCTCTCTCAAAATAAATAAACTTTAAAAAATTATTAATAAAAAAAACCACAAAAAAACAAATAGGGGTTTATCTCTCAGGGGTGGCACGGGGCAGGGTTGTTTTCTACGCATTTCTATTTAATGTCTCCAACAACCGTAAACAGAAATAATGGGGAATTTGACAAAACAGTGCCAAGCACACCATAAAAACTTAGAGCTAAATGCCCATCAAATTTTTTTTCCTTTTTCTTTTGTGCGTTCGCTTTTGAAAGAGCGAGAGAGGGCAAGCGAGCAGGGGGTCAACAGAGAGAGAGGGAGACAAGAGAATCCTCAGCAGCCCCCACGCTACGAGCGCAGAGAAATCGTGGCCTGAGCCAACATCAAGGGCCACACACTTAACCGACCGAGCCACCCAGGTGCCCCCCTGAACGCCCGACGGTCTTACTAACGTACCGGTGAGAAATCACAGACTGCTTCTCGACCACTGAGGACCACGTCGTAAAGCAGTACTTCGTGACCAAGAAATGCTCAGCAAACAGACACCGTGTGGACGGCTGCCGATTCTGTGCTTCGACCCCCACCCCTGCACCCCCACCCACACTCACACCTGCACCCCGTGTGAGGCACACTCGGGATCGCGGACAAACCCGCCAAGGCGTTTCCAGTCCCCGGCACGGCAGCCCGCGCACCTAACACGGGTATTTTCTACCAGCTTCTCCGCACCTTTCGCGTCTCATACCTGACGACAAGCACGGCTTATCATGAGGATTGGAGCCAAAAGCAAACGTTATTTTTTATCAGTAATGGTAGGAAAGCCTGTCAAAGACAGTGGCCGCTAGGTCCCGGCCTTTTCATCCCGCACCCAGATGCTCAGAGGCAGTCAAAAGGCAGGGAAGAGAAAGGGCAAGAGACTGTCTCCAGAACCGACAACTCACGTCCTCACGGAAACCTGCACACGCACGTGCACAGCAGTGTGTTCACAGCGGACCAGAGTGGACACAACCCAGATATCTATCAACTGGTAAATACGTGCCCACCGCGCACGCGCACGTCCCTCGGCCGCGAGCAGGAGCGAGGCGCCCACACCCGCCGCCCCGCGGACCGACCCTGAACACGTGACGCTCAGGGAGGGAACCGGACACGAGAGGCCACGCGGGGTGTGAGTCCGCGTGTGTGAAACGTCCACAACGGGCTCATCCACGGACAGGAAGGGGGCTCGTGGGGGCTGACGGACGACTGCTAAGGGGGACGGGGTTTCTTTTGGAGTGATGGAATGTTCTGGAACTCGCCGGTGGTGGCGGCTGCACAGCTCTGTGAATGTACTAAGAACCAGTGAACTGTGTATTTTGAAAGGGTGAATTTCGCGCTATGTGAGTGGTATCTCCATTTTCAAAAAGCATGTTAAACACCCAGAAAAATTATCTGCATATTCAGGTTACGGGCATAATTTCAGCTAGGAGGCTCCTGGGAGGGAAAAGCCAAGAGCGAGCACGTGCATTCTACTTCTGCTGGGATCTGTTCAGTCTGGCTGGTGTTGAGTAAAAGGTCGGGTTAATAATACAGGAAGGCATTTCGGCTCACACTACAGACCCGGGCTAAGCACACCCCCTCCTCGAGATGACAATCTATGAAGCGGAAACAGTAATATCTACTGAGGAACGTTATAAAGAGTAATGAAATGACATACGTAAAAAATGATAACAAATAAAAATAAATGAAACAAATCACGATGGAACCGTGCATTGAAAACAAGAAAGGCAGGGGGGGAGCCCAGGCTGCTGGGGGCGGGGGGGCAGAGAGAGGCTGGGCTGCCACCTCCCCCCGCCCCCCCACCAGGCCAAGGGCTCCCGCCCCACCCCTACCTTCAGGGCTGCGGCCTTCCGTTTCAGGCCACTGTTGTCGCTGCTTTTGTCCGAGTCGGAGTCACTCTCCATCCTGTCGCTGGCCGCTGTGGCGGTCACGGCTGTGACGGCCATGACCCCCCGGACCTCGTCGTCCTCGCTCCCGCCCGCCGGGTCGGCTTCGGGGGCCTCGCTGTCAGAGGAACTCACCGGCTAGGGGGGGCGAGACGGTGGGGGGGGGGGGGGGCACAGACCAGTCACCAGCAGGCTTGGGCGGATTCCCCAGCCGGGACGGTGACCCCGAGGACAGATCCCATGGCGGGGTCTCAAATGTCAGGGTCTGGCCCCCCTGGCTTTCCAAACGGGGCGGCCCGGAAAGACTAAAGAATCGAGGCTCAAAGGCAAGATGCGGTGGGTGCCAGGGTTCAAGATCAAACCTCAGGCCAGTCTGTGACTTAGCCTCTCGGGACCTCAGTTTCCACATCTGAGGGAGACGGGTGGCACGATTTTGGCCTCACGGGGCTGTGGCAAGGATGAGGCCGGAGTGGCACATGGCATTCTTAGGGCAGTGCCCAGGCTGGCAAGAGGTCCCCCAAAGTTTGCCAGTTCACTGTCGGTACGCCCATCACGATGAAGACAGGACCTCCAGGCCGCAACTTCCAGGCTCTGCTATTTCTGCTTTACCCAAAGTGCCCGCTCGGGCAAGAACAGCCACAGAAACACTTGTGCCATGCTCGGCACGTGCCGGGCTCCTTTACACGCTCCGGGGGCGTTCACGCAGTGGCGGGTGCCAGGCACGGTGCTGTGCTGGGCGGGCAGGCAGCGAGCACACGCAGATGTGAAGGCAGGGCGGCCCCTGCCCCCGGGGAGCTTACCATCTAGCGGGAGAGGCCGAGAACAGCCATTTCGGCAGAACAATGTCTCGCGGTGGGGACGGGGAGAGAGGAAAATACTGGTACGTGGGTGCCGAGGAATCAGGGAGAGGTGGGTGTAAGGTGGCAGGAATGTTCTGAAGTGCGTTTTGGGGAGGAATCCTCGGAGGGCGGGACGTCTCGGCTGATGAGTCATCTCAAGCATGCAAAGGGACAGGAACAGCACGAGGGGAGGGACGGTGCCCCTGAGAACCGGGCGAGGTCGGTGTGGCCGGGGCAACGGTGAGAGAAGAATGTGGCGGAAGAAAGGCTGGAGGGCCGGGCCAGGGCTGATGCAGGGTTATGGAGGATGTAGGGGACCCAGCAGTCGCACAAGGACGGTCAGGCCACAGGGCTCTCTCGGGCCTGTTTCCGACCCCGTTCTGGGTATCTCGTTTGTAGGAGGAAAACAGATGAGCCCTGGTCAAACCCATCCAGTGAGTGCCACAGAACACCCACTGCCTGAGGCCTCGTGCTGCGGCGGGGGCGAGACGGTGTGAGACAGGGTCCCTGCCCTCGGGGAGCTCACAGTCTAACGGGGAGAAAGACAAGGAAACACAGAGAGACGACACGGCCTGAGAGGGGGTGCCACTCCGTTCCTGGAGCACCCAGCCGACTCCGAGGGTAATATCTGACCACGTTACTTCATGGTACTTCTTTACCGAGTAATTAATTTCTTTTAAGACAGAGACTGTGACTTTTTAGAGCTACGGTCTGCAAAAAAAAAACACAAATTTCCACCTACTAATAAATAGACAAAGTGCAGAGCAGCTATAGGACAGAATACTATTCAGCCGCGAAAAGGACTAAAACTGATACGCGCTACAGGGTGGATGAACCCCTGAAACACGCACAGTGAAAGACGCCAGAAGCATAGAAGCACACAGAATTCCATTTCTATGAAACCTGGAGTATGCAAATTCATAGGAACAGAAAGTTGATTAGGAGTTCTCAGGGGCGGGATGATGTTCTCAGGAGATGCTCAGTTGGTTGAGCATCCGACTCTTGACTCCAGCTCAGGTCGTGATCCCAGGTTTGTGGGATCGAGTCCCACGTTGGACTCTGCACACGGGGCATGGAGCCTGCTTGGGATTCTCTCCCCTCCTCCCCTAATCGAGCTCTCTCTCTCTTTCTTTAAAAAAAAAAAAAGGAGTTCTCGGGGGCTACAGGAAGGGGAGAATTGGGGGTGACAGAGAACAGGAAGGGGGGGTTTTCCTTGTGGGGTGATGGAGTATTCTCGATTAGAGAGCAGTGGCGATTTCACGGCACTACAAATGTATAAAACCCACTGTAGGACACGTTCAAAATAGTTAAAACAGCGAATTTCCCAAATTCATAAAAAAAACAACAAGAGAAAGGCACACTCCCTTGGTGGAACCACAGCCGGGGATCGACGGATCGGGCCGGGGCCGCACGCCGGCCGAGATACAAGCCGGGAGGACGGAAAGCGGTCCGAGTCCGAGCGAGGAGCCTCGGGGGCCGCGCCGACTGGACACAGGAGGCCAGACCAGGACCGGGGAGCAAGGAGGCAGGAGCACGGGCGGCCGGGGGGCCGGGAGGGAAGGGAACCGGGGTCAGCGCTGGACACAGGACCAGACAAGCTCTTGGTAGGACATCAGCACAGAAAGGCACGGAAGAGGGGAAACGTGGCTGCCGGAGAGGAGACGGGAGGACCCCCGGCCCGACCGATCCCCCTTCCCTGATCTCTTGCGGGAAGCCCCCCAGGCCTTCCCTGACTGAGGGGCCCTGAGCCCACCCTGGCCTTCACACAGCCGGGTTAACAGGCGAGGAGAGTAAGGGCCCGCTGTCGACAGGACCTCGCGCTCAGCACGCAGCACCTTCTGTCTTCCCTGAGGCACCGTAACAGGGCCCACCCTGGATATGCTTGACGCTAGGTAGGGCAGGCCCCAAACCTAAAACGAGGGGGCAGACGTTACCCGAGCTTGCTGTGTGTGTGTGTGCGCGTGTGCGCGCGTCCTGGGTGCGAGCCGTCACCCTCATTTTGCAGACGAGCAAAGGGTGACACAACAGCTCAAGATCACGGCGAGTGTGACAGAGGCGAGATGCCAGCCGGGCCTGGCTTGGCCTCTAAGCCGGGGCCACCGGACGCAGCGACTGCTCACAGAAACCCCTCCTTGCTCCTGACCAACCGGGGTCCGGCCTGTGCCTCTCACGTCCAGCCAGGTGGCCGGGCTGGGTGGGCCTGTCCCACAACTGGGCAAGTGGACGCTCCAGAAGGTAAGGGGCCGGCCCTACGCTGCGCCTGTACATAAGGCCGGGAACGCTGGATCTCGGGGCGGGGGTCAGCCCATGGGGTCTCACTGCCTGCCAGCAAAGCCTTGGGGAAACGTGACCCCCACGGAGAAGCACGAGGCACAGGGAGGAGCCAGGAAACACGGCCAAGAGCCGGCCAACCTGCAGCCAGCGCGAGCCCAGAGGTCTGGTGAGCGAGGCGAACCTCAGTTTCTCTCACGGCCTTCACGCGTCAGGAGGGCGATGGGGGGATGGAAAGGGAAGGTCACATCCGGCCCGGCCTCGCTCCCAACCCCGCCATCACCTGCCCAGCACCGTGTCACTGCGCTAGGTGCCTGATGTGCGTCTGCTCACGGGGTTCCCCCCACAGCCCTGTGACACTGTGACACTACCATGAGCCTCTGCCTTAGACGAGGACACAGAGGTTCAGGGAGGCGATGTGGATTCCCAAGGCACACGGTAAGCTGGTGGTAGGCCCAGAACTTGAGCCCAGGTCCTTGTGCTCCCACAGCAGGACGCTTCGCCTCAGACCCGCGGTGTAGAGGTTACTCTCTGGGCCCTCCTCCAGGGCCCCCCAGCCCCCCCCCGTGCCTGATGAAACTCAGCCGGAGACACAGGAGGCCCGGGCTTCGGCCCCAGCTCACTCTCACTAGGCTGAGAACCCTAGACAGGTCTCTTTCCCTCTTCCCCTATCGAGGGACGAGGATGCATTTCTAGAAAATCCTCCGTCGATGGTTCTCAACCAGGAACGACGTCTGTCTCCTAAAAGACATTTGGCAATGTCTGGGGACATCTAGGGCTGCCGAGACTGGGGGTGCTCCTGGCATCGAGTGGGGGGTGGTGCTCAGGGACGCTGCTCAAAACCCCACAGTGCCCAGGGCCCCCACCCCATGAGAATGATCCAGGCACGAATGTTGAAAAACCCTGGTTTAGGTCTAAGATGTCTCAGATTCTAGCTGGGTCGCTCTGGGCCTCAGTTTGCTCATCAATAAAACGGAAAAGATGCCACCTGCCCAGGCCACCCTCAGCACTGGATCAAGACCATGAAGTTGGAACCACACTCAGATGCCATTTCCACCTCCCGGCTTGGCAAGGGGGTGAGGGAACAGGGCTAGTGGTCACCTCTTAGTGCGAGAGCCAGCTGAGTTAAGGCTGTCGAAAAGAACGAGGCTGTTCTCTGCACAGAGACCAACAGTCAAGATAAATTTGGGGGGAAGCCTGGTTGGCTCAGAAGAACATGTAACTCTTGACCTTGGGGTTGTGAGTTTGAACCCCACGACGGGTGCAGTGATTATTAAAGATAAATAAACAAACATTAAAAAAGGATGTATTTTGGAGAACAAGAAGCAAAGTTAAGAATTCCAGGCTTCAGGGGCGCGTGCGTGGGTGCCTCAATCGGTTAAGTGTGCGACTTGGGCCCAGGTCACGATCTCACGGTTTGGGAGTTCGAGTCCCACATCGGGCTCTGTGCTGTTAGTGCAGGGCCCGCTTTGGATCGTCTGTCTCCCTCTCTCTCTGCCCCTCCCTCCCCACATGTGCACACTAGCACTCTCTCCCTCTAAAATAAACATTAAAAAGGGGCGCCTGGGTGGCGCAGTCGGTTAAGCGTCCGACTTCAGCCAGGTCACGATCTCGCAGTCCGTGAGTTCAAGCCCCGCGTTGGGCTCTGGGCTGACGGCTCGGAGCCTGGAGCCTGTTTCCGATTCTGTGTCTCCCTCTCTCTGCCCCTCCCCCGTTCATGCTCTGTCTCTCTCTGTACCAAAAATAAATTAAAAAAAAAAAAGTTGAAAAAAAAAAATTTTTTTTAAAAATAAAATAAACATTAAAAAAATAATAATAATATTCTAGACTTTAGAACGGAAAACCTGCGTTCACGGCTTGACGTGAACACAGAACTTGGGAGAATGTATCAGGAATGAGGAGCTGTGGCTGTCTTGACCGGACGTCGCGGCACCGTGACCGGGAGGGAGGGCTGACTTCCCACTCTCCATAGACACGCTCTCTCGTACACCCCCTTTTCCATTTGGTACCCCGAGCCTGCCTTTCCACTCAAGATGCAGAGATACATGAGAAACGTCAAGAGCGAACAGAGAGAACGCCCAGGTACCCATACAACGCTGCTTCCGGAAGCCCGCCTATGGCCTGGCTCTGCCAGAGACATCCAGGCTGGTGCTTGGGAAGAAACACCTCAGGGGTCCCGGGCCTGAGCCCTTCACGCTGACCCCAAAACCTCGGCAGGCGGGGCCCAGGAATCTGCATCTTAAACAGACGTTCAGTTTGGAGCCACGGGCTCGGTGGGAAACCAAACAGCAAGACGAGCTCTCGCTCTTACAGCCACTTCTCACCCCGGGGAGTCTGTGTGGGGCCAGTTCAACGTCAAGGTTGCACCACGGTTGAGTTTCTTTCCTCGAGGCCAGGCATCCACACAGCACTTACCAAGCTGCTGGCGTGCAATAAATATTAAACGGTGTGATGATTCACCAGCAGGCGAGAAGCTTACCGCGTAACCAAACAGAACTTGAGCCAGGGCCAGAAAAGGATCACGCAGAACCCAAATGCCTTCAAGACCTTCTGACCCACTGCCCCATGATGGGAAGGGGGCGGGGTGCGGGAAACCGGGAGAGACAACGGGCAGCAAAGCGGGGGACCTCCTTCTCCTAGACCCATCCCAGGAGGCAAGAGGAAACCACCACCAACATCTACTAAATTCTGGACCGTGAGCTCCCGGCTCAGGGGGAGCCTGAGCCGCAGGACAGCACAGGCTGGAGACCCCAAGTTCTCACGCAGGACTAGACGCTGCAGACATCCTGGGTCCGTCGCTCCCTCGAACCAGAGCCTCTGTGACTCCTGCGTCCCTCCCCACGGACCAGGCCAGGCCGCAGTGCCTTTCCTTCCCCAGCTGGCCGCTCTGCCCCTGGCAGGCAGTTAGCTCCGCCTCCCGGCCAACCTCAAGCCCACCCCTCCTGAGGCCAGACCGCTCTGCCTCCTGCAGAAAACCCCAAACTCGGTGGCTAAAAGCAGAGCAGAGAACCGCAGCCCAGCCTCCCCTCATCTGCACCTCACCCCCAAACGCCCAGAGCGAGGTAGCTCTCTGCCTCCTTCTGCAGCCTTCCAGGCTTTCCATGAATTTCACTTCAACTCCCCCCCCCCCAGAACAAAAGGCTTTTTCAGAGCTGTAATAACACTATTATAAACCCAAGCTAATTCCAGAGCAGTGGGTTTCACCTGGGGTGATCCCGCACCCCTCCACCCCACCCGGGGGGCACCCGCCAACGTCTGGAGAGGCGTTCGGTGGTCGTGACTGGGAAGGGGAGGTGACGCTAGTACGGAGTGGGTGGGGCCGGGGACGCGACGCAACTCCCACGAGGCCCAGGAAGGCCCCAACGGAGACAGAGAAGGATCGGCCGGAGGTGAACCGTGTCAAGAGGGGGAGTGAGCCCGCCCTCCTCGCCTCCGGAGCAAGCTCAGACCACCTCCGGTGCCCGGCGTGTGTAAGAGCCCCGCGTGACGTGGGCTCGGCGGTCACCACGCCAGCCGCTCTCCACCCCCAGGTACTCACCAGAGGGGCGCTGTAGCTGGCGTGGGGATTGTTCTGGATCTCCCACAGTCCTTCATTGAAGCCTTTCCTCTTGTTGGGCTTCCCGTACTTATCTTTACATTTGTCGTAAGGGAACAGGTCCTTGGGGCCCAGGAAGGCTCTGGAGAAGGGAGGCACGGGGCCAGTCCCGGGTGAGTCAGGCCACCCGGGAGGCACCAGGGGGGACGGTCAAGCCCCACCTGGGGACACTTACGTTTCGTGTGTACCAAAGAAGAAGATGGGGTACTTGTTGGGTGGGGGCTTCACGGCACCGTCGGCGATGTCATCGATCTGCAGGGAGACGCTGGTCAGGGGGTGGCCGTGGGGGGCAGCGTCACCCCCTGAGCCAGGAAATGGCCAAGACATCAGCCAAGTTACTTGGGGAAAGCATGCTGGGAGAAAGGGAGCCTTCAGCTGAGGGAGACAGGGCTCGTTCCGGTTAGGCATCTGCATTCTTCTGCGTGACCCCCCTCCTCCATACACACCTGTCCCCTCCCCCCAGAGTGTTCTGCCTCCAAGGCAGGTGCTGTGCCTGAGCAGAGCCAAATACGGGGCCCTGAGTAGCCAGGAGGTGGGGCCAAGCTCAGCTTCTGCGAACTCCCAGGACCCTCCCTCGGGACCCCCTCCCGCACAGAGGCGATCGGTGGTCTCTCTCCCAGAGGCTGCAGCTGGCAGCTCCAAGGATGCAGCGGGTGGGGGGTGGGCTGCAGGAGACAGGCCCTGAGCATCCAGGAAGTCCCACCCTCTCCCTACAGGCCCATGGGCCCCGGCAGCTGTCAGTCACCTCCCCACAGGAGGCTAGCAGCCCCTTCACTTCCAATCAGGTGCTTGGAAATGTTCCGGGCTTGGAGAGCCGGCAGGAGTGGGGGGGGGGGGGGGTGGAGGAGAGGGAGAAGCTGGTACTCTGGAAAGAAGGGAAGTGCCCGTAAAGTTTCATGGCTCCTGGGTCCCCCCAGGAAAACAAGCCCAAGCAAATCAGGTTAAAGTGAGTTTTCTGGTCCCCGTCAATTCCTTCCCATCCTCTTCTACGCCTGGGGGCTGCTGGAACCTTCCCTGCCGCCCCCCCCCCAACACACACCCCAGGTTCCTTGCCCGGTTCTCTGGGCTACTTTTCAAAGTCCTTGGTGGCTGGGCCTCAGCCCCCCATGGCCAGCATCCCCGGCACAGACGCCTCCTGCAACTTCATCACCCTGAGGACCAGCCTCTGCCACGCCTTCCAGGCCCGGCTTCCAGGTCACCCAGGACCCGCCTCTGAGCCTGAGGCTCAGACGTGCCAGCAGCAGCTCCAGCCCCTGGCCCCTGCCCGACCTCCTGTGCAGCCTCTCCCCACCCAGACCCCCAGCGCCGCGAGACGCCCGCCCGCCGCGGCTCACTTCTACCCAGAGGGAGCGCGGCTGAGATCTCCAGCCATCGGGCAACTCCTGGGCTCCTCCCGTTCCAGCCTGATCCTTCCCATGCCCCCCGCTGCCGCCACTGCTCCCACCCCCCCAAACTCCGTCAGTCCGGTCACGCATACCCCACCCACCTAGCTTCGGGGGCGACTTTACCCCTAGGACCCGGGGAGGACAACCCCCAGGCCCTCGTCCACACTGGCCTGCCCTAGACAGTGCCTGGGACTCCACTCTCTGGGACTCCCAGACTCAGGATGCCCTTCAGACCTGCACCCGGCGGACCATCCGCGTCCCCCGGATCTCAACCTTTCCTAAAGGGGACCCCCAGAGTCCCCTTGGCTCAACCCCTTCCCTCAGATGCTCTCTCTCGGGCTTGAAGCTGAAAAGGTGTCTGCTTCGCGCATCAGGGGGGGACCACCCCCAGATCTCCCTCAACCCCACACCCCAACCAGACGATGGCGAGGGGATCGGTACAGAGCACCGGTCCCCAGGGTTCAAGTAAGTCCCACTCCAACCTCTGGGCCCCGATACCCCGCATTCTCAGAAGAGTCCTCTGGGCTTCAGTGACCTTGTGAACACAGCTCCCAGCCCCCTTTCCAGCCTTGACCTCCCTCAGCCCCCCTCAGCCTTGACCCTCAACCCTTCTCCCTCAGGTACCCCACAACCCTAGCCCACCCGCACAAACAGCCTGCGGCCCCACAATGAGACCCTTCAGTCTGAAGCGCCCCCTTCCCATCAGTCTGATTCCGCTCTTTAAACCCCATTTTCCTCCGCTCCCCTCACACCATCTACTCGCTCAAATACTTGAACTTGAACTTGAACCCTGCTCCCTCAAGCCCCAGGTCCCTCAAACCCCACGACCCTTGGAGCGATTTGCTCAAGACTGGGGCCCCCCCGCCACAAACCCTCCGTTACGCGCGTCCCTGAGGCCCGGGGGCCCCCAGGACCCCGTTACGCGGGTCCCTCAGGACCGGGGCCCCCAGACCCCCGTTATGCGGGTCCCTCAGGCCCGGGGGCCCGAAAACCCTGTTGCTCGGGTCCCTCACGCCCGAGGGCATCCCCCAGACCCTCGTTCCTCGGGTCCCCGAGGCCCGGGGCCCGCAGACCCCCGTTACGCGGGTCCCTCAGGCCCGGGGCCCCCGGAGCCCCGTTACGCGGGTCCCTCAGGCCCGGGGCCCCAGACCCCCGATGCACGGGTCCCTAAAGCTCGGGGACCCCCAGGCCCCCGGTGCACGGCCCCTCAGGCTCGGGGCCCCTCCTGCCCCACCCCCCCGCCTTGGCCCATCTCCCGCGCGGCCTCACCCGGGCCGGCCAGTGCGGGTAGCCCTTCATCTTGGCGAACACCAAGTCCCCGGGCTTGAAGGCATGCGGCATGCTGGCGGCGGGAGGCCCAGGCCGCAGGAAGCGGCGGCGGCGGCGGCGGCGGCAGCGACTACGGCGGCGGCGGCGGCGGCGGCAGCGGCAGCGGGAGGCGAAGCCGGGGGCGGGAGCGGGGCGCCTAGGGGGCGGGGGCGGGCGCCTGGGCAGAGAGCCGGCGCCTGCTTATTGGACTGCGGGCTTCCGGAAGTCCCGCCCTCCGGTCGTCACGGGCGGGAGACGCCGTCGCTCAGAACCACGTGCGGGGATAGAGGAGCATGAGGACCAATGAGAAGAGGGGTTGGAGCAGAGCAAGTTAACGGGATTGGGTAACGGGCAGAGCCAAGAGGCGTGACCCAGAGGCCTAATGGGAGCGGGGCGGAGGTTATGGGAGGTGAAAGGGGAAAGGTGGGAGGAGGGAAACGGGGGCTTTCAGGGAGTGGTGAGGCGGCCAGCCAAGCTTCTTCAGGGCGGGGCTTAGGGCAGAGGGGCGGGCCATAGGCCGCCACGGAAAGAGGGCTTTAAAAGTAGGAGGCAGGCCATTGGCTACCACCGAAAGGAGGCCTAATCAATGCAGGGGGCGGGGCCCTGAAAGCCGCCCGCTCCACGAGCCGGGGCTGAACGGAGGGCCGCAGGCCATTGGCTACCACTCGAAAGGGCCTCAAGGTAAGGAGCAGTCATTGGCTACCACAGGGGGCGGGGCTAAAGCAGCTGTTCGCCATTGGATATGGTGATAGAAGAGGTTCAACTCAAAATAGGGACGCGCCGTTGCCTGCCCGAGGGGCGGGGCTTGGGAGGGGCGGGACTTGAGGTGTTCTTTGGAGTAACAGCCACAGAGCGCACTGGCCAGGAACTTCTTCCCTCCCGGGAATGTCTTGAGCCGAGCCACGAGATACCCGTTATGCATATTCATTTTAGAAAGCTGTTGCGCACTGCGTGGCCAAATTCCTTAAACTCTGTGCCTTAGTCTACCGACCTATAAAATGGGACTCATAAGGATGCCTATCTTAGAGGGGCGTAAAAGTGAAAATTAGGGTGATTTCATCACCCCTAAAGCGCTGTGAAGTGTGCCTGGCAATCAGAAATACTGGGAGAACTAGAAGTTGTTAGCCACTTAATTTCTTTGTAATTAGGACCCTTTGTAGGAACTCAAAAGAGCCAGAGAGCTTAAGAAAATGCTGAGTAGTGGGGGAGGGAACAGGGAGGGTTTTTTGCAGGATGTGGTCTAACTGGAGACTGGCAGGATGAATAGAAATTGGTCAATACGGCGAAGTGGATACTGAGAGGGCGCTTAAGGCAGAGCTGATAGCAAGTGCAAACGCCTAAGCTAAAGATGATGGAGTGAATGAATGGGACAGGCAGGTAAGGCTCTAGGGGTCTACTGAGGACCTATTGTAGTGCCTTGTGGACATTTGTGAGAAGTTTAGCTTTTACTTTAGCTTCGGGTTCTTAAGTTTTTATTTTTTTTTAACGTTTTATTTATATTTGAGAGAGAGCACGAGTGGGGAAAGGGGCAGAGAGATATGGAGACATAATCAGAAGCAGTCTCCATCCAGGCTCCGAGCTGTCAGCACAGAGCCGGACACGGGGCTTGAACTCACTAACCATGAGGTCATGACCTGAGCTGAAGTCGGACGTTTAACCAGCTGAGCCACCCAGGCACCCCAAGTTTTTATTTATTTATTTTGAGAGAGACAGTGTGAGCAGGGAAGGGGCAGAGAGAGAAGGAGAGAGAATCCCACGCAGGCTCCACACTGTCAGCACAGAGCTGGATGCGGACTCCCAGCGAATCATGACCTGAGCAGCAACCAAGAGCCAGATTCCCAACCGACTGAGCCACCCAGGCACCCCTACTTTAGCTTCTTGGGAAAACATTGGACAGATTTGATCGCAGGGTACAAACATCATTCTTTAGTCTCAAGATACTTCCTTATACGTGTGAAATATATCTCAAAAATACTTTTTTTAAAATTTTTTTTAACGTTTTATTTATTTTTGAGACAGAGAGAGACAGAGCATGAATGGGGGAGGGGCAGGGAGAGAGGGAGACACAGAATCGGAAGCAGGCTCCAGGCTCTGAGCCGTCAGCCCAGAGCGCGACGCGGGGCTCGAACTCACGGACCGCGAGATCGTGACCTGAGCCGAAGTTGGACACCCAACTGACTGAGCCACCCAGGCACCCCAATACTTTTCTTTTAGAGTTAAACAGTCTTAACCACTTGACCTACCAGTTCCATCTCGAAGTGTCTACCCAAGAGAAATGAAGATATACTCCACATAAAAACTGGCACGCCAGTAGACGCCACAACATGATTCTCAACGGCCAAAAAGCGCCAACACCCAAGTCTCCATCAACAGGTGAATGGATAAACCAGACGTGCTCTATGCTGACAACAAAACACTATTCAGTAATGAAAGGAGCATTGACCCACTACAACCTGAATGAGCCTCAAAAACACTAGACTCAGTGAAATAAGCCAGACAAAAAGTCACATATTCTCTGATCCCAACGTCATATGCCATTTGATGGAATGTCCAAAAGTGGGGGGGGGGGGGGAAGGCAATTCTTTCAAGACACAAAGCAGTTGCCTTGAACAAGCGGTAGAAATCCAGAGCGAAAGTTATAATTCCACAAAAAGGGCCATGAGGTTTCTTTTTGGGGTGATGGATAGGTTCTAAACTTAGATCGTGGTGCTGGGTCTTACTACTTTGCAAATATACAGTGAAATTCGTTGAATTGTATCCTTAAAGATAAAATTCAGAATGCCCAGTTAAATCTCAATTGTCGATACACGACAAATGCTTTTTCACCGTAAGTATGTTCTCTTTGTCTCATGCAATATTTGTGATATCTCTAAACTAGAAAATGATTTGTTACACATCCTACAATGTGGATGAACCTTGAACACATCATGCTCAATGAAACAAGCCAGACACAAATGACAACTTCTGTAGGATCCCACTCATAGGAGGTCCCCAGAGGAGTTCCATTCTACTACAGAGTAGATGGTGGGAGCCAGGGCTGGGGCAGGGGCTGGGGAGTCACTGTTTCACGGGGACAGAGTCTCAGTTTGGGGACACGAGAAAGTCTGGAAGATGGGTGGTGAGGGTGGTTGCACAACAGTGCGAATGTGCTTGATCTCACTGAGCTGTGCACTTAAAACGGTGAAAATTAGGGGCGCCTGGGTGGCTCGGTCGGTTAAGCGTCCGACTTCCCTCAGGTCACGATCTCACGGTCCGTGAGTTCGAGCCCCGCGTCGGGCTCTGTGCTGACCGCTCAGAGCCTGGAGCCTGTTTCAGAGTCTGTGTCTCCCTCTCTCTCTGCCCCTCCCCTGTTCATGCTCTGTCTCTCTGTCTCAAAAATAAATAAACGTTAAAAAAAAAAATTTAAAAAAATAAAATGGTGAAAATTATAAATGTTATATATATATATATATATATATATATATGTTTTACCACAGTAAGAAAAATAATGGTAAATATTATCAAATAAAAGTATCTGACTCCTAGTTCTTTAAAATGGTTAAAATTGTCGTTTAACGTTACATGGATAACGTTAACGTGTTTTTATCAGAAATTCAGATACGATGGGGTGTCCTGTATTTTGTAACTGCAAAGTCACAAAAGGGACAAATGTGGAAGTCAAACAGGGAATGAGGAAGACGGTGCAGAGGGGCCTGAATTAGGTCCCGCTGGAGAGACTGAAGCCCAGAGAGGGGTATGATTTGCCTGACGTCATACCTCAAGTCGAAGGACTCAGATGCCACTTCTGTGGGGCCCTGCCTCCAAAGCCCTCCTGATTCGGTGCCCACTTTTCCCCCAGACCTTGAACCAGCGCAGAAAACCAGACTTCCGGCCCAGAATTCATTGAGCTACACGGAGCGGCTGGGAAACGATCAGGCTCTGATGAGAGCTGGGGCCGGGGTTCTCCCAGAAGGTGGGGGAGGGCCCCCCAAAGTGGCGGGCAGAGGCAGGAGAGGAAGACGGCCCCTCTAATCAGCAGGTGGCCTGAGCACCTACTGTGTGCTACAGACCTGGCCTCCAGTTTACCAGGGGACTGTCATTAGGAAATATTTACCGCACACTTAGCCAAGTACAATAATAAGTCACATTTAGGGGCACAGGGCTGGCTGAGTCGGTGGAGCGTGGGATGCTTGATCTCGGGGTCACGGATTCAAGCTCCACGTTGGGTGTAGAGATTACTTAACAATAAAATCTTGGGGCGCCTGGGTGGCTCAGTCGGTTGAGCATCCGACTTCGACTCAGGTCATGATCTCACGGTTTGTGAGTTCGAGCCCCGCGTTGGGCTCTCTGCTGTCAGCCCAGAGCCGGCTTCAGATCCTCTGTCCCCCCCGCCTCTCTCTCTGCCCCTCCCCTGCTCGTGCACTTTCTCTCAAAAATAAATAAATATTTAAAAAATAATAAAATCTGTTTTTAAAAAATCGGTAGCGTTTATAGAGCAGCCAATATGTTCCAGGCCACATTATTATTATTATTTTTTTTTTCAAGTAACCTCTACCCCCAATGTGGGGCTCAAACTCATGACCTTAAGTTAGAGAGTCACATGATCCACCAACTGAGCCAGCCAGGTGCCCCCAGGTCACCTTATGTAGTAGGTTATTAACATTTCATTTCTAGATCAGTTATTTGTCATCCCTGCTTTCCAGATGGGGAAACTGAGGCAGAAGCGTAACACTGGGGTTTGGACGCCCCCCCCCGCCCCCCGCCACAGAGTGTTGGATTCCACTTACCTAAGAACATTTCCCTGCCTGAGCTGTAATAGTAACATATTCGTCTCTTATAGGTTTTTTTTTGTTGTTGTTTTTAAATGTTTACTTATTTATTTATTTTTAAGTTTATTTATTTAATTAAAAAAATTTTTTTAACATTTATTTATCTTTTGAGAGACAGAGCATGAGCAGGGGAGGTGCAGAGAGAGGGAGACACAGAATCAGAAGCAGGCTCCAGGCTCCGGGCTGTCAGCACAGAGCCAGATGCGGGGCTTGAACTCACGAACCGTGAGATCATGACCGAAGCCAGTCAGCCGCTTAACTGACTGAGCCACGCAGGCACCCTAAACGTTTACTTATTTATTTTGAGAGGAGGCAGAGGGGCAGAGAGACAGGAAGAGAGAATCCCCAGCGGGCTCCGAGCTGTCAGCACAGAGCCCCACGCCGGCCTCGAACTCACAGACCGTGAGATCATGCCCTGAGCTGAAATCAAATTGGATGTTCAACCAACTGAACCACCCAGGGACCTCATAACTTATTCATCTATTATGGGCTTGCTCAGTGCCAGGCAAGTTTCAGTCCTCCTAGACCAGCCTCCTGCACTCTCACGTGGGGGTGTGGGGGTGCAGAATTTCCCCCCTCAAGATCTATGCATCAGAATGTACATCTAAAGAAGCTCTCCATGGACCTGGAGTGTGCATTACAATTTGAGAAGCACCTCAGTGAAGTGTCGTTAGATCTGCTGGTCCTGGGTTCGAATCCTCCCTCTGAAAGCTGTGGTGCTATGGACAAGCGTGTTTGGAACTTTGTAAACTCCTCTATAAATTGGGGAGAAATAGCAGGACTTATTTCTTTGGGTTATATGGCCTAGGGGTTGCTTTTGCTACCTATTTACGTAACAAATTACCGCAAACTTAGTGACTTAAAACAATGCAAGTTTATTGTTACCATTTTGGCAGGAAAAGTCCAAGATGAGTCCCACCGAGATACAACCCTTCTGTTGGCTGAATTGTACTACTTTTGGAGGTTCTGGGGAGGAATCCATCTCCTTGCCTTTCCCAGCTTTCTGGAAGCTTCCTGCGTTCCTTGGGTCAGGCCTCCTTCCTCCATCTGAAGACGTTTTTCCAAAGAAAACATACAGACGGCCAACAGGTACGTGAAAAGGTGATCAACTCATCGTTAGGAAAATGCAAATAACACCCATAAACTATCACCTGACACCTGTTAAAATGGCTACGATTTTTTATTTTTATCTTTTGAGAGAGAGAGAGAGAGAGAGCTCAAGCCGGGGAGAGGGGCAGAGGGAATGAGATAATCTTAAGCGGGCTCCATGCCCAGCATGCACAGAGTCCCACATGGGGCTCAGTCCTACAATCCTGTTGCAGCACGATTTACAATAGCCAAGATATGGAAACAACCCAAGTGGCCACGATGGATGAACGGATAAAGAAAATGTGGTATGGACATACAATGGAATATTAGCCCCCCCCCCAAAAAAAGAACGAAATCTTGCCATTTGTGACAGCATAGATGGACAGCAAGGGCATCAAGTGAAATAAGTCAGAGAAAAGCAAATACAGTATGATCTCTCTCGTATGTGGGATCTACACAAACAAAAGTACAAGCGAAAAGAGCCCCACCAAAGTCACAGACAAGGAGAACTGGTTGGTGCTTGCCAAAGGCAGGGGGGTGGGAGAAATGGATGAAAAAGGTCAAAAGATAAAACAAAGCCCAAATGGACCATAACTACCACGCCACTATCACTCCTATGAAAAGTCCAGAAGTGGGGCGCCTGGGTGGCTCAGTGGGTTAAGGGTCCAACTTCGGCTCAGGTTATGATCTCGTGGTTCGTGAGTTCGAGCCCCGCGATGGGCTCAGTGCTGACAGCTCAGAGCCTGGAGCCTGCTTGGGATTCAGTATCTCCCTCTCTCTCTTTGCCTCTCCCCCGCTGGGCTCTCCCTCTCAAAAATCAAATAAACGAAAAAAGGTCAACAACAGCCCCTTTCTATCATCTACCGCCCAGACACATTCACATTTCCCTGGTGGTCCGAAAAATGTCCCTTTCTTGCACCCGACCCCCTTAGTTGATGTTGCAAACTGTCCACTTTTTCTCTCCAGCACGTTAACATCGTCCCCTCGGCCGTAAACTTTATTTATCATGTTGTCTGTCTTCCCTCCCCAACCCCATGGAAAACATCATGAGGTCTGCGAGGTCAAGGATTTCCTTGTTTTCTTCCTTGCTGGTACAGAGCCGACTCCCAAAAAACCAACAAAACGGAGTAGATCATCTTAAAGCGCTCCATTTATTGAATGATTTCTAACGGCATCGTTACCCTTATAATCCTCCAACGACGTGGACGTGGGTGCTGTTCTTATCCCCAGCGCGTAGGAAGTTAAAGGAAGGTTGGTTTGGGCTGCACCGGATTCTCCCCCTAAACACTGCGCAGGCCCTCAGGATGACGTCAGAGCTCCGTAACCCAGGCCCCTAGGGGATGCGCCACCGTGGGTCCCCAGGCCCCGGCTCAGGCGCCCCTTCCCACGTCCCCCACCACGTGCGCCTGACCACCGGTGCCGGACGCGGGGCTGGCTCGTTACGGTCCTGCACGGCCCCCACCCTGCACTGCACGCGGGAGCCAGGGAAGGTTTTCGGTCCGGGGAAAGGTCAGGGCCAGCGCTGTCTCCGTGGGCTCTGCGGGCTTCTCCCGCCCTCTCCGGTCACCCCTCCGGGGAACGAGGTGCAGGGCGCGCGGGCACAGCCACCCGCTGGAAGCGAGCTCGTCGCCCCTGGCAACTGAGGCCCGACTAACCACCGAGACGCGGCCGACGGTGCAGAGCGGCCGCCGTGGGCCAGCGAGGCGCGGAGAGCTAGAGAGGCGCACCGGGCCGATTGTCACGTGGGCGCCGGCGCGAAGGTGGGACTTCCGGCAGCGAGGTATTTTCTTTCCGGTTGTTGGCTCCTGCCGGCCCCACCCCGACTGGGCCCTGCGCCCCCCCCGCCCCCCGCGGCCCCCTGCCGCCGGGCCCGCCGCCACCATGAAGAAATTCTTCCAGGAGATCAAGGCTGACATCAAGTTCAAGAGTGCGGGGCCTGGTCAGAAGCTCACGGAGTCCGTGGGGTGCGTGACCGGCGCTGGGGCTTGAGATCCGGGGGGCAGGGGCGGGGAGGGGCGTCCGAGGGTGGGGAGAGACCTCTGGGGGCGGGGCACGGGGGGCGAGGGTGGGAGTAAGGGGGAGGGGTGGCCTCCGGGGGCGGGGCACGGGGGGCAAGGGTGGGAGTAAGGGGGAGGGGTGGCCTCCGGGGGCGGGGCACGGGGGAGAGAGGCCCGAGGGGGGAGGGGCTGGAGGCGGGGGCTAGGGGGGCGGGGTTGCAAGTAGATGGGGGTCCGCGGAGAAACCGTAGGAGAGTAGGCGGGCGGAGAAGGGGCCCCCAAGAGGCGTCATCCAGTTTTGGGGGGGGGGGGGTCTCTGTGTACAGAGATTGGACACAGAGCCTGGAGAATCAAGTACAGCTGGGGCCGGGGAGAGGGGAGAGGCTTCGCGTCCGTGGCCTTAGGGGTCTGGGCCCTGGCTCTGGAGCGCGAGGGTGGACCCGGTCAGAGAGTTTAAGTCCAGGGAGCCTGAGGCGGGGTTGGAAGAGGTCTCAGAAGATCGGGGGAGCGGGGGTTGAATTGGCTGAGGAAGGTCTGGGAGGGAAGAGGAGGGGAGTGGGTGGAGGTGAGCTGGAGACATCTGTGACAGGGAGGAGATGGGGGCCTTGTGGGTGACGGTTGAAGCCGAAGGCAGGTCCTGAGAGAGACGTGGGAGGAGAGGGGAGAAGAGGGAGGTCCGGCAGGGCGCACATCCAGGCCTCTGTGGCTTGTCCGGGGAGTGCCTGGGGAAGAGAAGGACGCGGGGGCGAGACTGGAGACCCAGTGGGGGAGGTGTGTGACAGTGAGGGCTCTGGTGGGCCGGGGGTGGATTGAGCAAAGGAAGTGCAGAGGGGGTGGGGCCCCTGAGGAATAATGGAAGGGATTGTGAAGAGGTGGGGCCCGGAGTGGTAGGGGGGGAGAGGCAGGGAGGCGCCAGGGAGGACAGGGTAGCAGGGGTGGGTGAGGGAGAGTGGGTGCATGACATCAGTGCATCTGTCGCCGGGATGGGGGCTCCCGGGACTGGCCGAAGGAGGCCCACGAGGGCCTGGTTCATGAGTCAAGGAGGGAAGCCCGGTGGACAAGATCAGGTCCCGGGAGCCTGAGCGGGGAGAGGAGGGCAGCCTGGGAGAGGGCCAGACAAGGGGGTCCATTCATTTGTTGAACAAGTAGTGGGGGTTGGTGCAGCAGCGGGGACTGAGCGTGACAGGAAAGACGCGGGGGCCGTGTGGGGGATGGCTGTGGGAGATGAGAACCCGGGAGGAGAGAAGAGGGGAGCAGTGTGGAGATCCAGACTTCTGTGACGCGCGTGGGGCAAGACGAGGCTCGGGGTGTGTGACAAGCGCTGTCACCATGCGGCTCACTGTCTCAGGGCTCATCTTCTAGTGGGGAGAGATGGACAGCTAAACCAGGACACGGGTGGTGACAGAGCAGTCGGTACTCAGGGCCACGAGGAAAAATAAGCAGGGGCAGGAGATAGCAACAGCTGGGGGCCCTTAGGTGGTCTGGGAACACCTCTCCGAGAAGGAGACATTCGAGCTGAGCGCTGGATGAGGTGAGGTGCAGCCAAGTGGAAATTGCCTCCCCCCCCCCCCCCCCGCCACACACACACAGACCCTGAAGCCGCCCCAGCTGCCCCCAGACTTCTTTCCTCACCCCCGCCCCCCATCTGCAGACTGAACAGTTCGGCCAGAAAGTGCAGAAAGTGCAAAGGCCCTGTGGTGGGAGCCACTTGGGCCTGCGGGAGCAGCAGTAGGAAACCAGTGCAGATAGGGAGGCGTGAAGGAGGGGAGCGGGCGGGTTGTGAAGGGCCTGCAGGCCCAAGGGGGCTTCAGGATTGTGTTGTGCGTGGGGCGGAAGGGCTTGGTGCAGAGGAGTGACGAGCTCCGGCTTAGGTTTTAGAACGGTCCCCGTGGCTGCCCAGCGGGGCCTCGAAGAGGGCAGGCGAGGCGTCTTGAAAACCGTGTTTTTGTAGAACTAAGTAATCACAGGGGGCTGGGGTGTGGCCACGTGGGGGGAGAGGAAACCCAGCCCCCGCCACGTGGCCTGGCACGTGGCCGGGCACACGGTCGGTGCTCCCTAAGTGAAGCCGTGCCACCTGGCTGTCGTAGGCTGGAAGGAAAGGGATCGAGGAGGGGAGGGACACCTTTGAGTCTCACCGGTTCCTGAAGGCGAAAGGTGCCCTCTCACGTGCATCCGTGGCGGCCGGTGGGGGCGGGCCTCTGTCCCCCCCTTGCCCCCCCATTAGCTGCCATGACCCCAAGGCCCAGGCCGCTGCGGGACTCGCCCCAAGGGGTGGAACTGGAGGCGGAACTGCCGTCTGTCTCCAGGGGCCTTTCTTTCTGCGTTAGAACCGTCTCGTGGCTGCCGGTGGTCCCTGGGACAGAGGGACGTTTCTGTCTGATGGGGCAGAAGTGGGAGAGGGACAGAGGCTCTTGCGCCTGAGCCCGTGTCACCCCGCCTTCCCTCTGTCTCTTCCCAGGGAGAGGGCCCCCAGAGGGAAACCCAACCAGCCCGCGCTCCAGCAGCCCCGCCAGGGACCCACTGACGAGGCCCAGATGGCAGCCGCGGCAGCCCTGGCCCGGCTCGAACAGAAGCAGCCCAGGGCCCGGGGCCCCACGTCGCAGGAGTCCATCCGGAACCAGGGTGAGCTGTGGCCGTCTTCCGGTGCGGCGTGGGGACGTGAAGCAAGGTCTCACGCGAAATCTCACTTGTGAGAGTGGGGGGTGCAGGGTGGAAGGCACCGGGGCGCTGGGGTCTGAGAGGCCGAGGAGGGGAGACGGGAGCGGAGCCGGGGCCGTCGTCGGGCCGTCAGGTGAAACCTAGGGGCGTGGAGAGGTGGCTCAGGCAGGGGGGCCTGACCGGGGGAAGGACTAGAACTTGACCCCCTTGGGATGTGCGGGGGCGGGGGTGGAGTGTGCCTGGGGCCAGGGCAGGGCCCCCAACTGACCCGTCTCTGCCCTCTCTCCAGTGAGAAAGGAACTTCGAGCCGAAGCCACTGTCAGTGGGAGCCCAGAGGCCCCAGGGACCAACAGGGTAAGCACATCCACGGGGCAGCAGGACACCTGAGGGCCATCCTGGGGCAGGGAGCGGGTTCTGTCCCTCATTGGTCAAATCGGCGAGCCTCGGGCAGTAGGCACGTGGGTGCCGGGGCGGATAGAGGTCACGTCTGGCCTTGGGCAAAAGGAAGCTTGTGAGGCACGCCAGAACAGTGGAGGCAGGTTGTGGTTGAAGGTGGTGTTGACTGGGACCTTCGCACTCAGCTCCTGCCCTCTGCTGCTTGCCCGGGAGGTGGGGGGGCCCTTCAGAGACTGGTGTAATCAGGGAGGCCTTGATGGGGGAGGTGGGCTTTGAAGGAGAACCTGGCAGAAAGGGTGTTCTGAGCAGCTTGACCTTTGAGGTCACACTGAGGGTTTTTTGTGTTTTGTTTTTAACGTTTCTTTATTTTTGAGAGAGAGAGAGAGAGCGAGCTTGAGCAGGGTAGGAGCAGAGAGAAGCAGAGACATAGAATCAGAAGCAGGTTTCAGGCTTTGAGCTGGCAGCACAGGGCCCGATGTGGGGCTCGAACTCACAAATTGTGAAATCATGACCTGAGCTGAAGTCAGAAGCTTAACCGACTGAGCCCCCCAGTCGCCCCTGTTGAGTGATTTTTTAAGTATTTTTTTAATGTTTATTTATTAAAGGCAATTTTTTTAACGTTTATTTATTTTTGAGAGGGAGACAGAGCGCAGGGGAGGGGCAGAGAGAAAGGGAGACAGAGAATCGGAAGCAGGCTCCAGGCTCCCAGCTGTCAGCACAGAGCCCGACGCGGGGCTCGAACCCACAAGGGTAAGATCGTGACCTGAGCCGAGGTCGGACGCTTAACAGACGGCGCCGCCCCAAGGTCTCACTGAGTCTTAAGGACCGAAGCGGCCCTAGACGACGCCTAGGAATCGAGGTCCAGAGGGAGGTCTGGACTCATCTGGGCCGCCGTGACTCCCGAGCCCTCCACCAAAGGCCCTTCGTCACCAGGGAAACGGGAACAGCCAGAGCCGTTGATGGAGCGTTTGCTCCGTGTCCGAAGCGGCTTCACACTTTCTGTCCCTTTCTCGTTGGGGTGCGGCGGCCCTGCAGAGCCATTTACGGGGCAGAAGGGGCCCAGTCACTGGGCCAAGGTGTCCCACGGCTAAAGAAGCAAAGGGGGGAAGCGTCGGGACTGGGGCCGTGCGGCTGCCGGGGCCATGCTGTCAGCGGCTCGGGCCGGCCTCTGTCTGCAGTCCGGCGTCAGCCGCCTTCGCCCCGTCCCCCCAGGTGCCTGAGCCCAGAGAGGAGGACTCGACCCACCTGGCAGTGCCCGCGGTGTGCTTCACCTGCCCGCTCACGGGGGCCACGCTCAGGAAGGACCAGCGGGATGCACACATCAAAGAGGCCATTCTCTCGGTGAGTGGCAGCCCCGTGTCCCCCCCCTCCACCGCCCTGCCACCTAGAGGTCCCGGCGCCAGAGCCGGGAGAGCTGGGTGGCACGGACCCTCGGTATCGTCTGCGCCTGCCTGTATCGCGTTTGCTTCCGTCTCTCTTCAAAGGCAGGCTTTCCGTGGGGTCCGGAGCTCAGGATACAGACGGGTGGGTAGAGAAAAGCCCCCGCTCGGCCACCCTTCCTGGAGGCGGCCCCTGTAAGGCGTGCAGGCCCCCTTCCGGGGAGAGATCGGTCGCAGGTGCACGCAAACTGCCGAACCCCCGCATCCCCCACACCCGGGGCTCGGGTTTCCCGATCCCGTTAGAACAGGTCGTCGCAAAGCGGGCGGCCTCGTTTATTGTCTCACAGTCCCTGGGAGTCAGAAGGGTGACGTGGGTCTGGCTGCCCCACTCAAGGCGGCGGCCGGGCCGACTTCCTTCTGGGCGCTCTAGGGGGGCGCGCGCGTCCGGGCCTTTTCCTGCTTCCAGGCTTGTCTGTGTTCCGTGGCCGTGGCGCCTTGCTCAGGCTGTCCCCTCTCTTGTCTCTTCCCCGTAAAGGGACCTTGAGGTTGCATTTGGCCCTCGGGGATCATCCAGGCTTCTGTCGCTATTTTAAGGCCCACTGATCAGCAGCCTTAATTCCGTGAGCCTCTCTAATGCCTTCGCACCGTGCAGCCAGCCGTTAACAGTTTCGCCCCGTTCGCGCGGTCGTCTCTTTCTGGCTTGTTCTGAAGCATTTGGGAGAAAGTTCTGCGTTCTTGTTAGCCAGCCTCACCGTATGCCCTGCTCCATAACTGTCCGACCGGCTCCTTGCCGATGAGCATGTCGGAAGCTCCCCGTCTTTCCCTAGTGACAGCAGTCACGTGGTGGAAAGCCTTGGCTGTGGCTGCTCTGAGCCGTGGGCTCGGTGCGGGCGCGGAAGCGGGACGTGCGTGCGGGGTGTGGACGGCGGTGGCCGAGGAACCCGCGTAGGCGCCGTCCCGACTCACACTGCACCGGCAGCGTCGGGGAAGGTGCCCACGTCACCGGCCCCACACCGTCACTGTGGGCACACAGACCCTTTGTCTTCTGCCGGAAGTGACAGTGGAGAACATCTCGGGACGGTTTCCGTGCGCGTTTCCCTCAGTTTGGCCCGGACTGGCCGTATTTTCCTGTGAGAATGCGCCCTTGGCCCGGTTTTGTGTCGTGTAGTTGGACTTTTTCTCGATTTCTAGGCTTTTTTTTTTTTTTTAGTGTTTATTTGAGAGGGAACGAGCACGAGCATGCATGTGCGAGCAGGGGAGCAGCAGAAAGAGAGGGAGGGAGAGAATCCCAAGCAGGCTCCACACTGTCCGTGCAGAGTCCGACTCGGGGGCTCGATCTCGCCAACCCTGAGATCACGACCTGAGCCGAAATCGACTTGGACGCTCAACCGACTGAGCCCCCCAGGCACCCCGATTCACGGGCACCCTTCGCCTGTTAGGGAAGTTGGTCTTTTGCCTATAATATGCAGCGTGAATATTTTCCCCTCGGTTTGCACTTTCCGGTTGTGCTCGTGGTCACCTTGCTGTGTAGAAGTTTTCGATCTCTGGTTAAATGTGTCGGTCCTGTGACTTCTGGCTCTTGTGGCACGCTCGGAAAGGCCTTCCCCACTTTGCTAGTGCTTTTCTGTTTTGCTTTTTGTTGTTTTTTTAATTTTTTAAATGTTTCTTTATTTTTGATAGAGACAGAGCACCAGTGGGGAAAGGGGCAGAGAGAGATGGAGACAGAATCCGAAGCAGGCTCCATCCAGGCTCCGAGCTGTCAGCACAGAGCCGGACGCGGGGCTCGAACCCACGAACCGTGGGATCATGACCTGAACCGAAGTCGGAGGCTCAGCCCACTGAGCCACCCAGGCGCCCTGCTTTCTGTTGTTTGTTTTAACGTTTGAAGCTTTGATCCGACTAGAGGCGCCTTGGGTGGCTCAGTTGGTCGAGGGCCTGACTTTCGGTATCAGTTCAGGTCAGGATCTCGTGGTTTGTGGGTTCGAGACCTGCACTGGGCTCTGCACTGACAGTGTGGAGCCTGCTTGGGATTCTGTCTCTCTCCCTCCCTCCCTCTCTCTCCCTCCCTCCCTCTCTCTCCCTCCCTCCCTCTCTCTCCCTCCCTCCCTCTCTCTCCCTCCCTCCCTCTCTCTCCCTCCCTCCCTCTCTCTCCCTCCCTCCCTCTCTCTGCCCCAGACCCACTCACATGGGCTCTCTCTCAAAATAAAAATTTGAAAACCCCCCCCCCCCAAAGACTCTGATCTGACTAGAAGCTATTGCCCTGCGGAGTATGAGGCATACGGACCACTCTTTGTTCCCTGACACCTACCCCGTGTTGCCCCCCGCACGCACACCCCCTTTTTTACTGAAAACGCCTTTTTGGTCATAGCTGTGGCACATGTCTCTGTCACCAAGCGAATTCCCGTATGGGTTTCCCTGGGGGTTTGTGATGGTCCCGAGGAGGCTGGGCCGGTCACACAAGCCTGGGAAATTCCCCTCCTGCTTTCTCGGTCATTCTGTGTCCCTGCCCTCTTCCCTCCCACGGGCAGAGTTGTCAGATGGGTGGACCCCCTGGAGGCATAATCTGGGCTGTGACGCCCCTCTTCCCTCGAGGCGAGGGCAGGGCTGAGGCTCAGGATGGGGCCACCGAAGGGCTTTCTCCTCCTTTCTTGGCTGGGAGCGTCCAGTTGAGTTTGCTTCAGTGGAACGTTCCTGGCCTGCTGTCACCTGTTGTCACCTGAGTCGAGAGGCCAGCTGCTGGGGGAGGGAGAGGTGCCTGCGGGCCTCCAACCCCCAGGTGAGCGCTTCCGGTGCGTCCCCTCCCCCCCCCCCCCCCCCCCAGCACTTCTCCACCGACCCCGTGGCTGCCTCCATCATGAAGATACACACGTTCAACAGAGACCGGGACAGGGTGAAGCTGGGTGTGGACACCATCGCCAAGTGAGCAGCCGCAGCCCTCCCAGCTGAGTGTCCCCCGCCCCGACACCCGGGCCTCCGCCACAGCCTGCCGGGGGTGCCCGGAAGGAGCTGGGCACTGGGGCTGCAGCCAGTCCCCGCCCTGCACTCCCCACCCCGCCCCCCAGGCCCTCTGGGCCTCAGTTGACCTGCCTGTAAAACGAAGGGGTTTACCAAATCAGGAGGTCCCGACCCGCTGCTTTTCTCCGGGATCATTGTAGGAAGGTGGGAAGGGGGCGGGGGGCAGGGTCCCACCCCCTCCCCTCGTCTGCTCCAACAGGTCTGGGGGGGGACAGGGAGCGCCAGGAAGTGCACGTTGCTCGTGAGCCCCGGCCCCCCGCCACGGGGCACCCACGGGCTTTAGTGGTCCGTTAGCCTCGCCCTGCCACAGCCCCCTGTGCGTTCGCTGGTGCCCTCGAGGGGAGGCAGGAGGGGGGGGGGCGGCGACGGCCCCCTCTGGGCTCACGGTTCCCACACGGCCGCGGGCCCCCCCAGGTACCTGGACAACATCTGCCTGCACCCCGAGGAAGAGAAGTACAGGAAGATCAAGCTACAGAACCGCGTGTTTCAGGTGCACACGCGGCCCCGGCGTGGGGGTGGCGGCCAGACCAGGCAGCCGCAGGGGAGCGAGGGCCCCGGGCACACGGGGCGAGCGTCGTGGTGTTTGGCCCGCTCTCCCCCTCGCCCCGGCTGTTCTGACTTGAATTTGAATCAGCGGGGAGGAGG
Organism: Panthera onca; assembly: GCF_046562875.1. Lineage (NCBI taxonomy): Eukaryota > Metazoa > Chordata > Mammalia > Carnivora > Felidae > Panthera > Panthera onca. The sequence continues at coordinate 3,319,684 of NC_138340.1, read as the reverse complement.
TCGACGCTGGCGAGATTTCTCCCGCGAACACAGACTTCTGGTTTCTGTGGAGAAATCTCGGGGTCCCGCCACCCTGGCCCGTGTTACCTGCGCCACTGGCGGGGCACCTGCTGCCTGTCTCCCGGCGGCCCCTTCCCGCCCCCGGCTTCCCACGCAGCCACCGCCCCCACCCCTGGGCCCCTCCTGTTGTCCTGTGGCTTCTCGGCCTCCTTCCTCACCTGGTCGGTGACCTCCTGGGGTCCCGTGCCCTCTGTGAGCAGCTGGGGGGCGCCCTGCAGCCCGTGTTGAGGCGAGCGCGTTCGTGCTCAGCCCTGCGGGCAGCTTCCGCGGCTTCGCCCCGTCAGGGCCTAGCGGCTGCTGCGAGGCCAGGCGGGGTGGCCAGCAGGGCCCTGGTGACCACTGGCTCCACTCCCAGGAGCGAATTAACTGCCTGGAAGGGACCCACGAGTTTTTTGAGGCCGTCGGCTTCCAGAAGGCCCTGCTTCCGGTGCCCGATCAGGGTAAGGCAGGTGGAGCAGGGCGCCGGCCGTGCTGGGAGGAGGGGCGGGAGGGCCCCTCCGGGCGGCAGGGGTGGGGTGGGGGGCTCTCCCTGCCGCAGCAGTGACCCGCGCCTGCCCCAGAGGGCCCCGAGGAGTTCTACGTGCTGAGCGAGGCCGCCCTGGCCCAGCCCCAGAGCCTGCGGAAGCACAAGGAGCAGCTGCTGGTCGCCGAGCCCGTGCGGGCCACGCTGGCCCGCCAGCGCCGTGTCTTCCAGCCCTCGCCCCTGGCCTCCCAGTTTGACCTGCCCGGGGACTTCTTCAACCTCACGGCGGAGGAGGTCAGGCGGGAACAGAGGCTCCGGTCCGAGGCCGTGGAGCGGCTGAGTGTGCTGCGGACCAAGGCCATGCGGGAGAGGGAGGAGCAGAGAGAGCGGCGCAGATACACCTACACGCTGCTGCGCGTCCGCTTCCCCGACGGCTGCCTGCTCCAGGGTGGGTGCGCCCGGGGGGGCCGGGGCTGCGGGCGACGGGGCCTGGCTGGGTGCCGCGGGACGGGAGCCCAAGGCCTCCCCGGTCTGTGCTCATCCTGGGAGGAGGCATCACAGTCTGTCCTCCCTCCCTCGGGAGCCGGGTGGGCGCGGGCTGGGGTGGGGGCCGGGGTGCTCCCCTGAACTCCGGCCCCACCGACTGTCCCGCCCACCCAGGCACCTTCTACGCCCGGGAGCGGGTGGCCGCGCTGTATGCCTTCGTCCGGGAGGCCTTGCAGAGCGACTGGCTGCCTTTCGAGCTGCTGGCCTCGGGCGGGCAGAGGTTGTCGGAGGAGGAGAGCCCGGCCTTCGACGAGTGCGGGCTGGTGAGCGAGGGGGCTGCCCGCGGGCGGGTCTCTGGATGTCCTGGAGGCACGAACTCCAGCGCTGGGCGGCGGGCGGCCCAGGGGTCCGGGGAGGGGGCTGGGCTCTCGGGTTCAAGTCCCACCTTCCCGCCTACGTGCCGCCCTCTAGTCCCCGGCTCTCGCCGGGTCCCTGCTGCGGGACTGGGCTGATGGCGGGGACCGTTGTCCCCTACGGGTAGCAGCCGGAGCGAGCCGGAGCGAGCGGGGTCCCGGCTCTGACGGGGGAGGTCGAGCGGGAAGACGGGAGAGTCACGTCAAGGCCTGAGCGAGGCTGAGGCTTCCGGCCCACCGCAGGTGCCCTCCGCCCTCCTGACCTTCTCGTGGGACGCAGCCCTGCTGGAGGACCTCAGGGCCGCAGGGGCGGAACCGGACTCTTCTATCCTGAAACCTGAGCTCCTGTCGACCATCGAGAAGCTCTCGTGAAATAAAAGCAGGGTTGGCTTTACCCCGCGTGGGTCTGTCTCATGCTCTCCTGCGGCCTCCACCGCTCCGCTCCCCCCCCACCCTTTCTCCCACCACCCAGGGTACCCCGCTTCTCCAGGACTGCTCGCCCTGGTCCACAGAGCCCTGCAGGCAGGGGGCACAGCGCTGGTCGGCTGCGACGGGGGCCTGGGACCGCCACCTGGAGAGGGCTCTCAGGAGGCAGCTGCCGGGCTGTCCTCCTTCCTTCCGCACTGGGTGTCAGCCGGCTACGGCCACTGTCACCTGATCGCAGAACTCGCGGCAGGAGAGTAGGCCTGTGGCACGTGCCCTGTCCCCACGTGCTGTGGTCCAGGTGGCCGCCGCTGGCCCTGACGTTGAGCCGCGGGGTGGCTGGGGAGGGCGACGGAAGAGGGAGACGCGGAGCCTGTCGGGACTCGGTCCTGTGATTACTGAGTTACGAACCCAAATAAACGGGACGTGTGTCTAGTCTCCTGGTGGTGAATTGGAGCTGGTGCCACACAGGGTAGGGGCAGTGGCTGCGGAGCTGCCCGCGGAGGAGGCCCGGGCGTGGCTCCCAGTGGGATGGGACCAGGTAGATGGATACCTGCTGATGGCAGGCCTCCCAGGGACCCGGCGTGAGGGGGCCAGGGTCCCTCGAAGGCTCTGTTTTACTGTGGTCCTGTGCTGGGCAGGACAAGGTCCCTGCAGATGGCCCGTTCTCGGTCCCAGTCCCTGTAATTGTCACTTTATAGAGAAGAGGGGCCGCGGGTGTGATTGATGGTCCCCAGATGGGGAGCGTCCTGGCTATCCCGGTGGGCCCAGCATCACCACAGGGGTCCTCGCGTGGGAGGAGGTGAGAGACGCCAGGCCGCAGGTGTCAAAGAGGGAGGAGGGAAGAGGGGCCCGAGTCAACACCCGCACCTCTGGGAGCTGGAAGGTAGGGAAACGGCCCCCCTCCGGGATGTCCAGGAGGCACGGAGTTTTAACCCGAGGCCCACGTGAGTCTTTTGACTTCCCCGAACTGTAAAAGCACGTTTGGTTTTAAGCCAAATTGGCAGTGATTTGTTACAGCAGCCACAGGAAATGAATAAACGGGGAGGCGCTGTCCCTGGTCACACCCCAAGGTGAGATGCCCGTAACCGCTCACCTGCACTGTCCCCTCCTCTCCCCCCAGACCGGCCCAGCTCCAGCCCTTCCGAGACCCTCCCCGCCCCCGCACAGAGGCCCGTGGCAGCCGGTTCTCCGGCCACCGCCAGCTGGGTGACGGACAGACGTGAAGCTCGGAGGCCCCGGATGGAATTCCAAAACCAAGCGTCGCCCGTAGACCCCCAGCCAGCGGACAGCCCCCGCGTGTGCCTTTGCTTCCCACCTGGGCCACCAGCTACTCTGTTCTCACATGGCAAGACCTGGGACCGTCCTCCTTGGCTCTCCCATCTTGGAAACCCAACACGACCTGTCCCCCGGGCCCCACGTCCCCTCCCTGCCCCACTGCTACTCGGAGCTGACTGCAAGTGGTTGGGTGGCCGATTAGAACGGGTTTCAGGGGACCCGAGGGGTTTGAGGTGGTCCTGTTCACAGATGTACTACAGCTGTGCCCACCCCTCCCAGGGAGCCCCGGTCAGGGCCCGGGCCCTCACCCTGCAACGGGGGTGTTCATCAGCCCCGCCCAAATGGGTGGGAGAAACGGGGCCCTCGCCTTTGAGTGCCCCGAGGGTGGGGCGGGGTGGGGTGACCCTGTGTTGGCCGCATCCGGTCCACGCAGAACACGGACTCGGCAGCTGCCTCCCTCGTCTCCCGTGGGGGCGGCAGGAGCAGAAACGGGGAGCCCAGGCCGAATGGAGTCCACGAGCTCTGCCAGAATCTCGGCTCCCCCGGGTCTCCGATGTGCTCAGATGCCTCTGGGGGGCCTACCACAGCCCCAACGTAGAGCCGCCGCAGGGCCTCGGTGACCGGGGCGCCCAGGAGCCCACAGCCAGCTGCACGCTCTTCCCAAGCCGTGGCCCGACCCCGATGCTGATCTGGAAGCACAGTTCGGGTCCCGGCGGCCGGACTGGACCGGACTGCTCACCTCAGGGACGGGCAGGGGGGACTGGCTGGCGTGCGTACCTTCTGAGAAGCCTTCACCTTGAACTAGGTCAGCACAGGGGTGAGGCTTTCACAAAAAGCTGGGATGGTGCTTTCGCAAGGTGCAGGCCTCCATACGAAGGACGGAGGCGCGCGTGGGGTAGGGGGGTGCCGGCTGGGCACGGGCAGCGGGGCGGCTCAGGCCCCAGGTAACCGCACACACCCGCTCACGAGAAACGACGTGTCCGAAAAGATGACAGACGCGCTGGGTCAGGGCTGGACGACAAGTTTATACACACCCACGTGGGGTCTGGGAGCCGCAGCGGGCTCCAACTCATTTACAAGCATTTCATCACAGTGCCTGCTCCGGGGCCCGCGGGGCGCGACCAGGCTTTCCCTGTACAGGTCCTCACATCGCGATAATGCTTTATTAAAGGGCAGATTAATATGCAGCTTTTGGGGGGAACGTTTTTACAAGTATCCAAAGGAACCGATCCAGCATCCTATATAAAACTCTCCAGACCTCAGGGGAGGTCTGCGAAGCAGGACAAAGTGCTCTTCACACAGACTCGCAGGACTTTCAAGTATCCGAGAGGCGTTTGTGAATCCCTAAACCATCCTACACGCACGCGCCGGGCCGGTGGGGCACTCAGCAGGGGCCGAGCGAGCTGGCGGGCGGGGGACTCTCGCCGCTGTCCATCCCCACGGACCCCCCAGCTCCGGAGGCGGTTCCACACGGGGCCTGGGCCTCTGCAAGGCAAGAGAGGGAGGGGGCTTTAGCCGACCGCACCCCAGCACCGGGCAGGGGCTCAAGCCGCTGTCCCCCACACGCCCCCTCGAGACAGCTGTAGTCACTGCCCTCAGACCCTGTCCCCCCTTAGTTCACTCAGCAAGCTCAGTTCGGCCTCCCTCACCACCCATACCAGCCCTGCTGTGCGTCCTGTCCTCACAACTGACCCTCGTACTTCCGATCCCCCCGGCCCCCGGCCCCCGCCCCAGAAAACCACCGGGCTCCCACCTCTCCCCCGGGTCTCCCTGAGCCCTGTCTACGGCCGAGACCACCCCAGGACTCCACCACTCTGCCTCGTGGCACTCAGCCCACAGGTCAACGCCACAGGGGCGGCCCTGTGGATTCTCTCAGAAGCTTCTGGAAGTGCCACGACGTGGTCAGCACCCAAATGCCAGACCATTACTGCACCCGTTTCTGCTACGGCTACCGTAGTCCAGTCCTGATGCGCCCACGGCAGCTTTCAGACCAGTCAGACCCTCCAGGGCCCGCACTGGAACCCACTGCCCACGCCCACCCCGGCCCACCCAGTGCCTTTTGGGGTCCCATCATGCAGCCTCGCTGTTTACAGACAAGAGGTGCGTGGGAGCAAAAGGGCACGTTCTTCCCTTCCGGCCAGGCTGATGAAAGAGGAGGGCTTGGGCCTTTCTCACCCCCAACATCCGAGATGTCCAGGATCACACAGTCGCCGTCCTCCTCTTCCTCCTCCTCCGTGTCTGCCTGGAACCCATCCAGGTCCCCAGCTCCAACCTGGACAGACAAGGGCGCACAGGCCATCAACAGCAGCAGCAGAAGCAGACGCCACGGGTGGGGCAGGGGGGCTGCTGCGCCCCCCCCCCCCCCTCTACCTGTTCTGGCAACAAATTTGAGGAGTCTGCTTGAGAGCCTATCAGCAAAGGAGCCCCGGGGGATGGGGAGTTTCTGTCAAAAGACCTCACTCAGATCTCCGAAAACTGCCACCAGCATTATCTGCGAACTGTCTCTGACTTAGAGACCTGGATTTCTGGTCCACTCATGCTTAGGTCACTTCTGCCAGGGACAACACCATCCAAGCAACTGCGGGCGGGGGCCAGGCAGGGCCTCCACTGACAGCAGAATTTCCATCGGCATCCTGGAGCCATTTCCATTGGCTTTCACCAGAGAGGACAGAAAGCGTGAAAGGGAGGACTGATTTTAAACACCAACCATCCACATGGGCGCCTTTGTGAACGACAAAGAACCAGCCGAGGCAGAGGTGGGCCTATTTCAACAGAAGGCCTGTTTCTCACGACACTCTTGGAACTTCTCCGCTATAGAAATCTGCCTTTGCCAGAGAAGGGGTGACAGACGGCACAAGGCCACCGGGGGTGTGCAGACTGCCGCCGGGCCCAGCCGGGCAGCCCCACGGACACGACAAGGGCCCCAGAGCGAGCCGTGCTGCCAGCGGCCGGACACCAAGGGGAACTCCCAACCACCCGTGTCGAAAGAATCCCCGGGCTGAGGACAGCAGACGGCCCGGCCCTCAACTACGCCGCTCAGGAGGTGCTCGGCTGGGTCTGCCAGGCAAGAGGGACCCGCCCATCGTCCCCGCTCACGGGCCCCGCAGACGGGACACGCGAGTGCAGGTGAACAAGGTTTCCCACGGCTCCGCCGGTTTTCAGATGAGCCACCAAGCGCAGCCCTCCGGGACGGGCCAGGCTTCCACCGGGAGACTCTGGGAGGAGGACACCCCGAGTCCCGCTGTGTGGCCACGGCAAAGCTCGGCAGCTGGGAAGAACCCTGTTCCGGGTCGTCTTGAGCACAGACTTCTGACCGGAGGGAACACAGAACCTCTCCCTGCTTTAAACTAAAACCGAGGCGCAGAGCTCGCGTCACCCTCGGGCCGCACGAGACGTCCGGCGGCAGGACTGGCGCCCCTCCTCGGCCTGCTCAGCTCACTGACCACACACCAGGGACTACTTTGAACTCACACAGACTTTTAAACTCCCACAAATGAAAACAGCCCAACCCAGTCTAAAAGCTCTATCTGCACACCTCTAGGGTTTGCGATAAGTACCCCCCAGGGTACAGAAGCACCAGCGGCGTTACCGAAACGCACTATGTGCTCCTGCGCCTTCAAAACTACCTTCTAGAAGTCTACCCGGGTCTCCCGCTTTATGTGGGTGCCGTGCAGTGGGGGGCCTGCTCAGCGCGTGCCCCAAAGCCATTCCCCCCTCCCCGGCTTCTAAAACAGAGCCGGAGTGTTGTTGGGGGCTGCTGGCCAGTCCCTTTCCCAGCCTCTCCCGCAGCTGATGGGCTGTGCCAACGATTCTGGCCAGAGAGACTCAGGAGGAAGTCTGTCGGGGACGGTGTCCCTTTCCAGCTGAACGGAGCCTCTGCCACCTCGGTCCTGGGGGCAGGAGGGGCGACAGCCATCCTGTGACCATGAGGACCAAGGCCACATACTAAGGAAGGAGGGAGCGGGACACGGGGAGCCCGTCAGCATAGGAGCCGAGGACCTCTCGTTGCTGAGACAAACCCTCCTGTATTGATGCCGTGGCTTTGGGGCCCCGTTACCGGTGGCCCGACACGAGGGGACCGTGGAGGAGGGTGTCCCACTCTGCAGAGCAGGGGCGAGGCTAGCTGCCCACGGAACCACTCCCAGAGCATCCCCAGAGCCAGGTGTTCCGGGCTTCTCACCCTGTGACGCACACACCATGCAGGCCCACACTGCGGTCCTGGGCCCGTCACATGCCATTTCCTGAGGGGTTTTTATTTTTTTTTTTTTTTTTTTTTTTTTTTTAAATTTTTTTTTTTATTTTTGGTACAGAGAGAGACAGAGCATGAACGGGGGAGGGGCAGAGAGAGAGGGAGACACAGAATCGGAAAGAGGCTCCAGGCTCCGAGCTGTCAGCCCAGAGCCTGACGCGGGGCTCGAACTCACGGACCGTGAGATCGTGACCTGGCTGAAGTCGGACGCTTAACCGACTGCGCCACCCAGGCGCCCCTCCTGAGGGGTTTTTAAAATGCAGGCTTTAGATTCCTCCCTCAGACCTACTGAGTCAGAACCACTGGGTCCAGCAAGGCCAGGACTCCAAAGATTTGGTCTGCTCTGAGTGGTGCTTCTGTCCAGAACAGTCTTAGACCCCCAGGGACAGCAGGTGAGCCGCACGCAGGGCCTGGAGCGTGGTTCACGTGCCGTGTGGCCTTCGGCTGAGTTCCCCACGCCGCTGAGCCTCTGCAAGGCCTCCCCCGTGAACGGGGAACGAAAGCACGGGGCTGCTGTTCACATGTATCATCAGATGAGACTCCCCGTTTCATGGATTCCCAGACACACACTTTCTCATGCATCCACGAGTCCCCTGGGGGGTCACCCTAGGTTAACTGGGAGCATTTTTTCTTTCCTGGTGTCTCAGTAAGATGATGAAGCATCTCGCCAATGAAACACGGGGATTCATATAAAGTGCCGACTACAGTCCCTGGCATGTAAGGAAACGCGTAATAGGGGCTAAAATCAAGGTTTTCCGTGCAAACGTGGGTCATGAACACAAATGAGGACGACCACGGGTGAAAGAGCACAGTGGGGCTCAGGATGCAGCCGTGACCGTCACGCGAGGACGTGTGACCCTCACCCACCCCAGTGAAACAGACAGGGACACAGCAGGGCCCTGAGGGACGACAGAAGGGCAGAAGCCTGCAGATGCTGCTCAGATAGGGGGACAAACTAGGCTGTTTTCCAGCCCAGCCATTTTCAAGCCAGGTTCCCACTGCTGCTCTCAACCAGAGCCAGTCACACTCAGGTTCTTCCTGACTGTTTGGGTGACAGCAGCACGGACCATGAAAAGGTCCTACTGCTCAAGCAGAGCTTGAACACAAAACAGATCTCACAGGACAGCCGGGAGCCCGACGCCCTCCCGCTCCCGCTCCCGCCAGGCACCGGCACTCACTCTGCTGGTCCCTCTTGTCTCATTTCGGCTGAGGTCCAGGGAAGGAAGTTGTTCGTGGGTCTGAGGCCCCGACCCTAACCCAGCGGGCTCCCCATGGTATAAGCCGTGTCCACAGGCAGGGCGGAGCCCTGCACACAGCCTTGCACTGAGGACAGGTAACACGGACAGTTTGAAAGGAAGGTTTACGACGTGTCAAAGGCCTGGGGCGCCTGGGTGGCTCAGTCGGTTAAGCGTCTGACTTCAGCTCAGGTCATGATCGCACAGTTCACGAGATCGAGCCCTGCATGGGGCTCCGTGTGGACAGTGTGGAGCCTACTCGGGATTCTCTCTCTCTGCGCTTCCCCCACTTGTGCTCCCTCTCTCTCTCAAAATAAATAAATAGACTTAAAAACAAACAATAACCGACATACCAAAGGCCTCATCTGTCTGCTGCCAGCAGGGAGGTGGGCTGACACCCCCCCAGGAGTAATCTCTCCTGCTTCCCTGTTTTGTTTTGTTTTTTAACGTTTTTATTTATATTTGAGACAGAGAGAGACAGAGCATGAACAGGGGAGGGTCAACGAGAGGGAGACACAGAATCTGAACCAGGCTCCAGGCTCTGAGCCGTCAGCACAGAGCCCGACGCGGGGCTCGAACTCACGGACTGTGAGATCGTGACCTGAGCCGAAGTCGGACGCTTAACCGACTGAGCCACCCAGGTGCCCCTCCTGCTTCCCTGTTCCAATGGCCACTTTATTTCCTAAGCCAGATGGTGACTAATGTCAGAGAAGCAGTGGGCAGGAGCGGGGCGTGAGGGGGCATCACCATCCGGCCTTTGGCACACAGCTCCCCAAGCCACACCTCCCCTGCAGAGGACACTGGACGTGAGCAGGAGACCTGACTTTTAAGGCCCCCCCGTCTCGTCCCCATAAAACCTCTAACTCTGAGTTGCCTGCCTAAAACGAGGACCCAGTGCTCATCCTGAAAATAGGTTTCCAGTGAGACTCAGAGGCGGGATAGAGAAGAAACTCGTTATACTCACTGTCCAGGAAGGAAAAAAACAGACACACCCAACATCAGCGAAGGCTGCCGCTGGGGCACCTGCCCCTCGGGGCACGCAGAGGGCCCCGGAGGCCACTCCGCACGGGTGTCCCCAGGAGGCCAACCACCCCCCAGGTCCCCACACTCTGCTCTGGGTACTTGCTCCCGAGCTGCCTGTTTGTGATTAGGCCACTATTCCTGTGACAAATTCCTATCTGCGCCTCCCATCCGATGGGTTCTGCTCATCGCCACCTACAAACGCTAGCAGGGTCCCTGATGCAGAGTAAATGCTTAATAGTCACGTTAAGTGAATGTAAAAGCAAAAAGAGATTAAAAAAACTAAAAACCGGGGGTGCCTGGGTGGCTCAGTTGGTTGAGCATCCAACTCTTGATTTCTTCTCAGATCACAGCCACGGTTCGTGGGTGGGATCGAGCCCAACGCGCACCCTGACAGTGGGGGGAGCCTGCTTGCGACTGTCTGTCTCTCCCTCTCCCAGTGCCCCTTCCCCACTCATGCTCGCTCTTTCTCAAAATTATTTTTAGAAAGTTAAAAACAAGACAAAAAACTCAACTAAAAAGTCATTGCACGGAACCCTGTCGGGTGCTAAAAGCAAACGAGCTATCCAGCCACGAAAAAACACGGAAGAATCGGACACACACAGCGCGACGCGAGAAGCCAATCCGAAAAGGCTACACGCTGTGTGCACCCAAGCCTGTGATCCTGGAAAAGACAAAACGACGGGGACAGCAGATGCGTGGTCCCCCGGAGTGTGGAGGGAAGGACGGATGAGCAGACGGAACCCAGGGCACGTTTAGGTCCGTGGAGGTGCTCTGTGCCGGACACACGCCATCGTACGCCTGCCCAAACCCGCAGAACACGCAGCACCAAGGCAGGACCCCTACTGTCAACCGGGACTCTGGGTGAGAGGGACACGTGGACGTAGGCTGTCCGTGACGACAGACGCACGGCTCTGATGCCGGGTCAGCAGTGGGGAAACTGCGGCTGGGGACCGGGGGCGGGGGCGTATGGGAAACCGCTATGCTTTCTGGTCACTCTTGCCGCCGATCTAACACGGCTCTAAAAAACGCACTTTATTGCAAACAAGAAAGCCCTTGGGGGGGGATCGCCCCGCCCTGCCCCTCACCTGCCCATCGTGCCTGCGCTTCTTCATGAACTGGGTGATGCACATGCTGCCCGCGGACTTCCTCTTCAGCGACATGGGCGTCCCCTGGCCGGGCCCCGCGGCCGGGATGCTGCCACTGTCCTCCCTGGCGGCCGAGGGCACCACGGTGACGTAACTCCACTGGCACGGCACGGGCAGGTGCTCCTGGTCAAAGCTCTTCAGCACCTGCGGGTGGACGTACCAGCACATCCTGAAGTCAGGCCTCTTCTCGTACACCGAGTTCTCAGAAATGATCCGCTTGAGCCTGGCCTTGGAGGGGACGGCGGCGTCCTCGCTGCTGGTGGGGGTCTGTGGGCGGGAAGAGCCGGGGCTCGGCGGGCTGGCGGAGCTGCTGTCGGGACTGCCCGTGTCCTTGCCGAGCAGCCCTCGGCGGCAGCACTCCTGGAACTCGCGGATGATCACCTTGCTTCCGTTCACGTTCCCGTGCAGCAGCGGGAGCAGCTGGGCCAAGACTGGCAGGGGAAGGGGACACGGTGGGGCGGGAGACACGAGGAGAAAGAGAACAAACATCGCACGCTGCTCCCTGGTCGGTCACCAAGGTTAAGACACACGGTCAGCTTCGAGAGGGCCTTTTTTTTTTTTTTTTTTAATAAAAAACAAAACAAAAAACCACAACTTTATTTCTAAAGCAGGCTCCACACCCAGTGTGGACCCCGATGCAGGGCTTGAACTCACGACCCTGAGATCAAGACCTAAGCGGAGACCAAGAGTCCGATGCTTAACTGAGCCCCAGGCGCCCTCGGGTGGCCTTCTAAGGGCAGGTTTAAGACGCAGGAAGTAGCTGCAGAAAGTCTGTGAAGGCCAAGCTTCTGGGGGGTGGGGGGGGGGTGTCTCTGGCTGAACCAGCACGCCTGACGCCACGAGCCCACTTCTCCTTAGTTATGGCCGCCACACTCTCCTTCTGGGTCGCCGGGCCTCCCCCAGCTCTGAGGAGCAAGGAGGCACAGTCGGCAGGCATGTGTGTGGCCTCCGCCAGGCTCTCCGGGGAAGCGTGCTAATTAAAGTAGCTGCCCTGTGCGGCTGGTGCATTAAAGGGTGAACAGACGCGCCCAGCGAGCACTGGCTTTCGTTGTCTGTTGAAAGACCCTGCACGGTTTAACCCAGACACCTAATAAAGTCTTCCTGGGCCCAGGACAGCCGGGAGCCCGACCCCCTCCCGCTCCCGCTCCCGCCAGGCACCGGCACTCACTCTGCTGGTCCCTCTTCTCTCGTTTGGAGGCCTTGGGCGTCTGCTCCTCCTCCGAGGGGACCGTCTCCAGGAGGCAGGCCGTGAACTGCTGGAGCACCTTCAGGTCGGCGCCCCCGTCCTTGTCGGCCGCCCAGACGCAGCCGATCTTCACAGGCTGGAGCACGCGGAACCTCTTCCCCTTGGCCAGAAACTCGTCCCACTCTTTGGCCTTCAGTTTCTGGCGAACCTTGTGGTTCTCTGGGTCGGCACACTCCTTGCAGGTGGGAGAACAATGCTTACTTTGGGGTCCCCGGGGGGCCCTCTGCCCTCTCATCCCGCCTCCGGAACGGTGAGAAGGAAGAAGAGCATGCTGGGGCAGCGCAGGGCCGCCCGCAGTCAGGGCCGCCGCACCCCCAGGCCCCACTGCGTCCCGCACCCCTCTTCCAACGCTAACAGCCGGGAAACGGCCGAGTGTTTTCCTAGACTCAACAGTGACTGGCACGTGTGCCCCTTGCTGTCTGGAAAGCATTCCCTCTGGCCACGACCGGCAAAAGTCTCAGGTATTTTCCTAATGTCACCAGTAAGCCTCTCAAGGCCACTCGGGACTTCCTGGTGAGTGTGTCATGCCAAGGCTCTCAAATCACCAACCCCAAATCTCATGCCCAGTTCAACCGCCGGGCCCGGCACCTTCCACACCAGGCCCGGCTCCATTCTCAAACACCGGTGAGCTCGTGGACACCTCAGACGTGCCTACCTCGCTAGCTGGAAGCACGAAAGACGCATCGACCCCTCCAGTCTGACTTGGAGACACAAAACCTACCCCCCCCGCCCCCCGCCCGGGGCTGTTTGTCCACTGCCCAAACACTGCATCCCGACAGGCCATCGAAAGTTCCACTGTCTGGCAGGGTCCAGAAAGTCAGTGGTGGGGGTTGGGGGTTAACCCAGGGGCACGGGGGCACCTCCTGGAGAGACGGAGAAGTCCGAGACTTCATTTGGGGTGATGGATTTACAAATGCCAATTGTTAAAGCTCACTGCACGTCTTCTTGTAAGTTCTAACCTTAGCTAAGGAAGCGTAAACAGACCCGATGCGGTCTAGTGCCCTGACCCGCAAACCTCGTGGCATCACTGTCCCAGCCCCAGGCCGGGGCCCGGCCGAGCTCTCTCGGGGACCGGCACCTCCCCGCTCGCCCCCTCACCTCGGTGACCCCCTCGTCCTCAGACAGGTACCCGTGGGGCACGAAGAAGCCATCATCCTCGTCTTCATCGTCTCCCACTTCGTCGTCATCATCCTCAAAAGGAAAACAAAGGACGTTCACGACACGCAGCCCCAGAGTGTCGATTTCGCTCGGAACGCGAATCTGCGAACACCTGGCAGACGTTTTTCTGGACGCCGCAAGCACCGGGAGAAACTTGGGGACCAGTCCCAGTGGCTGACAGCGGGCCGGCGTCAGGTACCACACGGCGCGCGAAGCCGCCCAGATGCGAGACGGGGACGGGGGGTGCGGAGACCACAGTGGACCAGGGGGCAAGTGGGCCCCAGGTAACAGCGGGGGACGCTTCTTGCCTCCACTGCCAAGCGGGCTGGTGTCACCAGCTAAGGTTTCCTAAGACAAGCTGGAAATGGGGACGTTCGAGGCTGCCCGAAACGTTCAGGCAACCCCGTGGGCCAAGCGGGGGCCGTGTGTGCGAGTGGACTCAGCCCGGGGCCTGCCTTCCGGGCGAAGCCTGAAGCCAGCGCGGGCAGGTGCTCACCCCCTCACTGTGGGACAGGGACTCTCCCGGCTCTTCCTCCTCCCACTCCTCGTCGCTGTCCACCTCGTAGTCCAGGAGCTTCTGGGAAAACAAAGGCACCGTGCGTCAGTCAGAGCAGAAAAGCGACAAGACTCGTGGCATCCAGGAGACCCGCGTGCAAAAGGCAAGACGAGAAGGAAACGCAGACAGGCGTGCCTGGACCGTCGGAGGTGTGCCACGTGCTCACCCTGTCTTGCGCCCAGGGGTCCCGCGGGTGGATGACGGTCGTCTTCTTATTCCACGTGCCCCAGTACGCCGGTCGGTGATTCTCGGAAAACTGCAGGAGCTTCATCCTGCCAAACTTCTTCCTCTCGGGAACGCCGTCGACCTTGCCGCTCTCCACGATCACCACATCGCTGAGGGGGAGCCAGCAAACTCAGCAACGCACCTCCCCCGCAACGCGCCCGCTTGCCGCCCACGCTTCCCGAAGAAGCAGGCGGTAAGCATCTTACGAAGACGGGTGACCGCCTGCTCCCAGCGAAGCTAAGGAGCATTTACTCCAGGGACACAACGCCGAGGAGGAGGGAGAAACAAGATTGCTAAGTTGCTGGCCCACAGCATTGATACAAGTAGGGTGGTGCAGAATAAGCAGACCAACAAGAACGGGGAAACGTCCCCCCAGGGAGGCTGGCACGGAACCAAGATCCCTGCCCCGAGAGTCCGGGAAGCCAGGACAGGAATCCGCACTCCACAGCAGCGGCTTTCTGCAAAGCCACTGCACACGGGGCTGCAAGAGCTCATGGGACGCCCGAAGAGAGACAAGTGGCCCAAAGCCAAGCCAGCGGCAGACCAGAACCCAGGGCTCTGTCCCGGGCCCCTCCCTTCCCGGACTCTCCGACCGTGCTCTGACTTCACCAACAGGCAGACGACCGTCCCCCCGGCCACTAACCTGTTACAGGTGTCTGTGTTCCGGTTGGAAACCACGGTGGGTCCGGACCTGAGGGGCTGCCGGCCTTTCAGGTCCTTCAGGAAGGAGAACTCGCCGTTCTGCTGCCGGAGGAGCTGGTCCAACTGATCACAGAGGTCCTGGTCGAAGGCGGTCCGAAACCGAGGGGCAAGGACCATGTGCTCTTTAATTTCAAAGGGGGCAAACTTCCCGCAAGAGCCGGCCAGGGTCTGAAACGGAGAAGAGGGTGTGACGGCACTCCCGCGTGCTGGGATGGCCGCCTCTCGGCAGCAGCGAGGACGAGCCGCTGGACACACAGCGCACTGCTCTTCAGATTCTTCCGGGTTGGGAAGTCCCAGGAGACACACAAGAGGCCACATGCCACGTGACGTCACCTACACGGGTTTCTGGAAAAGGCAAAACTACGGGGTTGGAGGTCACATCAGCAGGTGCCAGGGGCTGGGGATGGGGGGAGGAGGCCGTGGACTGTCAGGGAACCCTATGGGGTGATAGAAATCCTCTAGATCTGGACTATTCGGGTGCCGTGGAGTCCCACACGTTGTCAACCTCACTGAACGGGCAAATTTTCCTATAAACACTTCAATAAACACGACTCTTTAAAAAGTAGCAGTGAGGGATGCCTGGGTGGCTCAGTCGGTTAAGCATCTTACTTGGGCTCAGGTCATCTCACGATTCCAGAGTTCAAGCCCCATGTCAGGTTCTACACAGACAGCTACAGAGCCTGCTTGGGATTCTCTCTCTCCTTCTCTCTGCCCCTCCCCGGCTTGTGCATGCACACCCCCTCTCTCTCAAAATAAAAAACAAATGAAAATAATAAAAAGTTTCTTAAATAATGAAAAGAAAGAAGGGGGGTGGCGAGTGATAAAAGCAGAGCTCCCAGGTGAGGAAACCGAGACCCGGGAGAGTGACTTTACCCAGAGCCGCACCACAGCCTGGCTTACGGCCTGGAGCCCATCCCCCCACCGACCCCACCAGAGGCTGCCGTGGACCTGACACATCAGCGTCTGTGTCCGAAGTCACATCCACCGCAGATTCCGGTGGGCTTAGTGTCCCCTCCCAGAGCTCCTTCGGCACCAGCAATGTGTTTGTCAGTGGATCCCAAAGCTGGCAGTGCACGAGGACACGGGCAGTGGGGAGGACAGTCCATGGCCGTGACGTTCGTATAAGAAACCCAGGCTTCAACCTCACGGAGGAAAGAGTGCTGCGGCGGACAGCCTGCATCACGGCCACGTAGCAGGCCGTCCAGGAGCTGCCGAAATCCCCGCTGCCCACGCCAGGCTCGTGGGATGCTCTGGGACGGGATCCAGGCTCCATGACTTTGTAATCCCTTGTGATTCCAACTCACAGCCCGAGGTGAGAAGCAGCAGACTGCCCGCCTCCCTGACGAACACGTGCTGGGACACCGGGTACCACACAGGACAGAGTTAGGGCCGTGCCCCACACGACAACTACAGAGATCAGCCAAGCTAAGGGACCACACATAAAAGCACAACGAGCAAAAACTAAAACAAAAGAACCACAAACAAGCAAAAAACAAAACACACTGGGAAAGAGAATGTATCTGTCTATGGCCACAGGGTACACAAGGCTCTGCAACCACACGCAAATAAAAAATCTTAAACGTTGCCATTAAAACAAAAACCTCCGTACAACAGAAGATGCCACGAACAGGTTAGACGGCGGGTAACAGACTGAGAGGGAGTATCTGCTGTGTGTATCACCAAGAACGAAAATCCTGGCTGCATAAACAGCTCCCAGAGGTCAGAGGAAAAGCCAACCTTGCAGAAAAATGGGTAAAAAATAGGAATTGGCAAATCACAGAAGGAAGAAAATGGTAAACAAATACAAAACGGTGTCTAACTGGAACCAAGGAAAAATGTAAAGTGAAAAAGGGTCTCGGTTTCTTTTGACCCATTGGGTTAGTGAAGTTAAAAAAACCAAGCGTCTGGCCCGCTTCTAGGTGGTTGTCCTAAAGGAAGGTACAGGTACAGAGAGGAGTGTTAGTGACACTCCGTGTGCCCCTGATGGGGCATCAACAGGGCAATGGACACATAAACTGTGACACCATCCACACTATGAAAGCTCAAGCGGCAATAGAACGAACAAGCAGACCCAAGCGTACCAGCACAGAAAGAATCCAAGATACGGCTACAAAAACAAAGCAGGGACATGACAGTTTGTGATTTATTACGTGTATAAACACACAAACATATGAAGGGATGTAAATGCAGAGAAACCGTTAGACGGACACCCTTGCACTGGGGGAGATGGGTCCCGTCCAGAGCACGGAGGGAGGGGGAAGGGAGTCTGGCGTCTCTGGAGGCAGACGCTGGTAGAAGGGGACAGATGCCAGGCTGAGGAAGCCGAATTCTGTGCTGAATTCTGAACTGTCCTTTTATGCCTAGTCTTGCCTCCCATCTGGAGCATCAGCTCCCTGAGGGTGAGGACTGGCTCTTCCCGGACATCCTCCCCGACAGCTGCTAAGGCAAAACTGTTTAGGAAGCAACCTCCAAACACCTGGCAGTGGTTTGAGCAAACCTGACACTTTTCGCCTGGTGAAACGACAAAATACTGAGCCTGCGGATTCTACCAGAAATAACAGCTCCCTCCAGGAGGCAAGCAGGGACCTCCTCTTGCTGAAAGGGAAGCTAGCTGGCCAGAAGATAGCCTTATATTTTCAAAAGGAGGAGCAGGCCAAAGACAAAAAGCCAAGCCAGAGGAGGCCGGCTGCTCACCTTGGGGGCCTGTGGGGTCTTTGGTTTCTGAAAGAACCTCGTGATTTCAGCCTTCTCTGCTTTAATGCGCTGCAACGGAAGAAAAGAGAAGCACGAAGAAATGGAGAGAAGCAGTGTGTGTCTGCAAACACGCCGAAGGCCCCCGGAAGGGGAGCCCCGGCATTTTTAAGTGGAAAGCATCACTTTGAGGTCTGCTCTCGAAACCCACCAACCCCACTCCCAGCCGGGCACCAGCCCATCTCCATGCCAGGCGCGGAGTACGGGGAGCCTGCTGGCCACCGGAGGGTATGTGCACACGTGGCAGTCCCCGCGAGGGCCACCTGGCTTCCCAAGACGAAGGAACACCGGGCAGCAGTCGAGCGGACTGAACTCAGCAGTCCTGGGAGAACAGCCTACCTTCTCCTCTTCCCGCAACCGTTTCTCCTCTTCCTTTTTCCTCTTCTCCTCCAGCTTCGCCCTGGGAGACGTGAGACACAGCTTCAGCCCAGAGGCACGGTTGCACACCAAGCCAGCCTGAGCTCGCCAGAGGCCGCTCCAGGGTCCCAGGCGGCCTGGGGGTGCACGCTCCCGCCCCCAGCGCCCCCCCGCCCGCCCGCCCCCCCCCCCCGTCCCCCGGGCACACGCACTCCAGCGCCTCCTGTCGCTCCTTGCGCCGCTCCTCCTTGAGCCTCTGCTTCTCAGCCTTCTCCTTCTCATCCTTCTCCCGTTTCTCGCGCCTCTCCTTCTCCTTCAGCTCCTTCTCTTCCTCCTTCTTCTTCTTGGCTTCTTCCTTGGCCCGCTTGGCCTCCTCCTTCAGCTTCTCCTTTTCTTCTTTCTCTGCCCGTAGCTTGAGCTGCTTGCCCAGACGCTCCCTGTCCTGCGGCCGAGAGACAAGGCGCGGCTGGGCCCCTGCGCGTCTCCCAGAGGGCCAGCCGCCCGCCCAAGCCGCCACTCCCCACTCCCCGGACTGGGAGAAAGGTGAGGGCCACCAGCCACTTGTCAGGGACCTTGCTGGCAACTCGAAGTAAGAGTCTTGGTGTGCCTGGGTGGCTGTGGGCTGAGCATCTGGCTTCTCGCGGTCCGTGAGTTCGAGCCCCGCGTCGGGCTCTGTCTGGGCTGATGGCTCAGAGCCTGGAGCCTGCTTCTGATTCTGTGACTCCCTCCCTCACTGTCCCTTCCCCGCTCATGCTCTCTCTTTCTCAAAAATAAATAAACCTTAAGAAAAGTTTAAGATTCATTCAAAATACCATGTATAAACGTGGGCCAGAGTTACTCGCTTTTTCACTAAATTAAAAAAGATTAAAGGGGCGCCTGGGTGGCTCAGTCGGTTGAGCGGCCGACTTCGGCTCATGTCATGATCTCGCGGTCCGTGAGTTCGAGCCCCGCGTCGGGCTCCGTGCTGACAGCTCGGAGCCTGGAGCCTGTTTCAGATTCTGTGTCTCCCTCTCTCTGACCCTCCCCCGTTCATGCTCTGTCTCTCTCTGTCTCAAAAAATGAATAAACGTTAAAAAAAAAAAAAAAAAAAAAAAAAAAGATTAAAGAAGAACCTCCAGGGACACCTGGGTGGTTCAGTCAGTTAAGCTTCTGACTTCAGCTCAGGTCGTGATCTCACAGGTTTGTGGGTTCGAGCCCCGCGTCGGGCTCTGTGCTGACAGCTCGGAGCCTGAAGCCTGCTTTGGATTCTGTGCCTCCGTCTCTCTCTGCCCCTCCCCACTCATGCTCTGTCTCTCTCATCAAAAATAACATTTAAAATTTTTTTTAATTAAAAAAAAAAAAAAAAAAAAAGAACCACCTCCAGGCTACCTGCTGTTAGGCTTGAACCACATTTATTTAACCAGAAAGCCGTGATAAAATACAGACAGAAATGCCTATAGGTTCTACTTCTCTATCTTTAAAACAAAAGCATTTTTCCTTCATTCCTCCCCAAACCATGTAAGATTATAGGGTTTTATTTCCTCTGAAATGGAAGAATGGGATGAGATGAGGAGCAGGAATGTGCTAAATAAGGGGGAAATAAATGAGAATAAACAGTAAACCCAAGAAATGACTTTATCTTTACATCGGCTTCTCATTCCAAACAGCTGGTACATGGCCCGAGGCACTGCGCTATTCTGTAACCTTGAACTCCTCCTGAACAAGCTGGCCTGCCAGGCAGAGAGGTGCTTCCTTTTGCCACAGCAACGGGTCACTTTCAAGGCCCATTTCCATCAGAAACGGGTCCAACATCAGGGTCCAACATCAGGACCCTGGCAACTCACTTTTCGTCTAGCCATATGACTATGCCCTTGTCTACACCCTCTGCCCTGAGAAACCCCTGGTTGCTTTAACAAAAGCCATGGCGGCATGCCATGAGAGACGTCTGGACTGTTCCAGGTCTCACACCGTTTCCTCTGCATCTTCCTGTGACGCACAGGACACTTGAAGAAGGTGTCTGGTCTGGGGATGGAATGACACCAACAGTGTCTGTGCAAGGGGATGCCCTGCTTCTCATTGCTAAATAAGACAAGGCTTCTGGAAATCAGCCATGCTGGAGCCCCGTCTCCATCCCCACCCCACCTCGGAGATTCCGACAAAGAATGAGATAAACCCTAAAAACGCCGCCAAGATCTGACCCACAAAGGCGAATGCCACCGTGAGGTGCACGGCACAGGGAGCAGCCGGTGAGCACACGGCCCGCCCCTTCCACCAGCTGGCGTGGGGGAGACGCCCGCTGGCCCTCTCCTCCACGGCAATGAGAAAAAAGTGCTCTGCTTTGCAGTGTGTGACATGAGGTGACCCCAGAAAACAGAAGTGAAGCCTCAGAAGGGATCGCCGCACAAGAATCACCCGTCTGGTATCAGGGCCACCAAACCAGCACAGCAGGTGGGAAGGGGCCTGGGACGCAGGGAGAGGGACTGGATCCTTTGGAAGGCAAGGCTCAACCACAATGGGATGCCCAACTATCCAGCCAGTAGTGACAACAACAATGATGAGAAAAGTCTATGAGCAAAATCTTCGGACGATTTAGCAAAGCTAAAAATGATGCGACCCACGAGTCCCAGGGCACAGTTGTGTGAAACGAAGCAACTATCAGTGATGGTCAGGACAAGCGGGGAAAGGGGACAACAGGACCTTGCTGACTGTTTCTTTTATTTATTTATTTTAAGTTTATTTATTTTTGAGACAGAGAGAGAGCATGAACGGGGGAGGGGCAGAGAGAGAGGGAGACACAGAATCGGAAGCAGGCTCCAGGCTCTGAGCCATCAGCCCAGAGCCCGACGTGGGGCTCGAACTCACGGAGCGCAAGATTGTGACCTGAGCCAAAGAGGGACGCTTCACCGACTGAGCCACCCAGGCACCCCGCTTGCTTACTGTTTAATGCAAAAAGCACAGGTTAACGTTCTACTTCAAGGGGAATGTCTTACTCTTTGCAGTCTGAGCTTGTCCTTCTCTGCAGAAGCTTTGACCAGTTTCTTAGTTATCTGAAATGAGAGACGTTTCTCTTTCAATACGGGTTGTTTCAGTCACTACATCACATAGAACAAATCACACACTTCTTTGGGCAAGAAAGGGGGTGGGGATAAGGGATTCACACGATTACGAACTTCTTTACGAAAAGGCTACAATGTTCCAAGTGACCAGTTTCCACCAATTAGAACCAAAACACTAAAATGTCCTAGTGAGGTCGTGACCTGCGATGAACACATACATGCATGCCTCTGGGGATAAGACTGAGGAGACAGATGACAAAAATGAAGGGG
This sequence comes from Panthera onca, assembly GCF_046562875.1. Classification (NCBI taxonomy): domain Eukaryota; kingdom Metazoa; phylum Chordata; class Mammalia; order Carnivora; family Felidae; genus Panthera; species Panthera onca. Next base: position 3,298,609 of record NC_138340.1, on the reverse strand, counting down.
GCCAACCACGGAAAAACAGGGCAGGCTCAAAACTAAATGCAGTGGACAGCCAGCCTCGGTGTCAGGCAGGTGACATGGAGTAGAAGGGCTTGCGACAGAGGGCAGAGGATGCACCCCGTCCAAAAGGGACAGAGCTCTTACTGGCCTGCAGCCCAGCAGTCCTGCCCCTTCAGATTTTTCCAAGAGTGGCTGATGTTGGGAACTGTATTTAAATCTTGTAGGTAATGTGTAAAAATTAACACTACGTGAATTAAATCAAACACATCTATGGGCTGGATTCCCATGAGCCACCAGTCCTCACTCTCTGCCTAGCGCGGCTTCGAGAACGTGGAGTGAATGTTCAGGAGAAAAGCTCGGCTTGCCAGAGCTGGCGATCTGGTCTAGTCCCCTATATCCTAGAGTATGACATTCCCTACCATCCTGCTGCAAAGCGAGCCTGGGCTGGGAGGACTCACCAAGACGCACCGCTGGGTTCACTCACCAGGCTGGCGGCGTGGCCTCAGGTAGGAGTATGAGCAAGTTCAGACTACTGGCCTAAGCTATCTCCAGAGCGGGGAATCCTGAAACCCAAACCATCAGCTGGCCGAACAGGAGGAGAGAGAGCTCAGGCCAGAAAAGCACTAACTGCCCAGGCTCCTTTGAGCCTTGGAGAGGCAGCCAAAAAATGGGACTGACGTGGAACTGAAAAACCAAAGGCCTGTTTCTCTTGAAACGCTCTGACACACTGACAAAAACTGCATGGCGATGATCTATTCGGGAAAGTCCAAAACCTCTTCCAGAATAAAACTTACAGACCAATACATTCAACAAGACATCCTTCCCACCGTGAATTACATCTTCCCTCAGGAAATGGCTGAGCAGAGGCATATGAAAGCCACGCACACTGTGCTCGAGCCTGTCTGCCCTAAGCACGTAGCAGCGCAAACGCCCAGTTACCAAAGCAGTTTTACCAAGGGCTTGAGAGAATGCACCTGCCTCCTCCAGAGTCACTTTGCCTGCCATGTCTGCGGTCCTCACCCCCACCATAAAGGACTGAACAGCAGAATCTGCATGTTGCTGTATCTGTCGTTGTCCTGTGAGTTCAAATTTACAGTATTGAATGTGATCCAGACTGCTGTGCGAGAGCACCTGGGGAAAGCACATTGGGTCAGTCTTGCCCACACTTGGTGAGTTTCGGTTGCAAATTCAACGTCCCCTCCCGCCGTGCTGAGTCCAGGCACAGCAGAGTTGACAGGATTCCCAGGAGCCGACTAAGGACATCCAGCAATCAGAGCAATTACGATTTCGTGCAGAACCCGTATCTATTGCTTCCCTGGGCTCTCAGGTGGACCTTACTGGTCTGATATAATGTTATCTCCTTGATATTTGGCCCAAGTGCTCATGGAACTCTCTCCAAGTCTAGGCCGTATGTGTTACCTATTTGGAATTCAGCTGCCAAAAACAAGATCCACGATCCCAGAAGGAAGCTGAAATATACACGTCAACTATCCCATGTCATCAATACTGATTTAACTAGATGCATGAACATTCTTGTACTTTATTTGGCAGGATCCTCTCAGAGCCGCTTGTTCTGAATTTATACATAAGGAGACCTCATTTCTTAGCTCATAAGCAGCAGTGAACGAGGTGCAGAGTAGTGGGCATGCAGGAGTAGCTAAAAACCCAATCACAGGGAAGAGATACAACCCAAATTGGTCCAGCCATAGTCGAGGGCAAGCAGGCAAAAATTAGTGTGTGCATTCCTGGGACCTCGAAATTCTACTCCACAGCAGCCCAAGGAAACGTGTAGAAGGAAGCACATTGTTTTGTCTTGGCTGAGAATGAGAAATGGAACCATCCACAAACCAGAATGAGTCTGTGAGCTAAAGTTTGTCCACACGAGAGGTGTAAGATATGGCAGCTAACAAGAGATACATCATCCCAGCCCAATGATTTCACACCCCAGAATGAAAAAGAAACATATTTACAGCACATGGCTCAGGTGAGGAAACAAAATGACACTGTATATTCCCAAGGGAGGCCTCACATACACCACACAGAGAAACGTAAAATGACAGCCTCCCAGGAGAGACAGGGGGGCCAGAGAGGACTGCCATGCTTCCTTTATGTTCTTTAAACACGAAGAACTTAATACTCGTGTCATTTAAATTCTGCAGGGAAAAGTTCCAGCGATCTGGGTTCATTTGTATAGAAGCAAAGATTCCAGGAACACAGCTGTATCAACATCATCATTTATGGAAAGATAATCTTGAATCTCCAGTAAAGGAGGATCAATTACAGTTAAAATGCAAACAAACTTGAGAAATGGTTCTATCCCAAATGGTAAAACACTCTTGCTAAATAGCAACCGTTTGGCTAGTTTCTGACTTGTAATCTGACCCTGGATTACTTAAAATAGGTGTTCATAAATGACTGTTTTTTCAAAGTGAGATTCTCTAGAACCCTGAGAGTACTTAAAGCAACAACACAAAAACCCCAACAGAATGAAGCTCTCTGGGTAGACTACATCAGACTCCCTTGGGAAGAGACAACAGGATCTGCATTTTAACAAGTGCCCTGAAATGGACACACACACACACACACACACACACAATACAGGGCCAGCGAATGCCTAGCGATTCCAATGCAAAAATCTTACAGTACCGACTCCAGGAATGATAGAGCCAAATAAAACCGAACATGTTACAGTGGTATGAAAACTCCTGCTGCAGAAGGGGAAGGCGATAAAGTACAAGGCTGCGGGTGTCGTTGCAAATGGTCTGTCTCCAGCCACTTCCTCAGGCTGCGTGGCCCTCTGGGCGCCCAGAGGCTCCCCATGATCACCTCATTTTGCTCATCCTTTTGGTGCCGACCGCCATCAGGGGGCGCTACCTCTACCCTTGTGATGGACCAGCCCACCTGTGGGTAGCAGGGGCAATTCTCTGCCACAGGCTCTGGGGTCATCTGAACCTTGGCCACTCACAGCGTACGATTATTTGCAAAGCTGTGTGAGAACACCGCCTTCTAGAGCATTTCAAAAGTGCAAGCCTGCGTTCAGAGTCAGACCGAGCATCTTAGGTGCAGGCCTTCCTAGCTGAGCACCCTCAGCTGTCTGGAGTGCTGTGTGGGCCAGCAGACAGACACTGAATTGTTTCATGACAAGGCCCAACTATGTCACTTCCCGATTCTGGGGCCTTGCTGTGGGAACAAAAACAAACTTAAAAAATGAAGTGATTAAGAAGAATGGAAACACGTGTACGCGGCCTGTTCTCGAGGCTAACTGGCTGCACCGTGTCACGTGACAGTGTTCCTGCAAAGCAGAAGCAGCAGAATGGAAGGATTTCAAGCGATTGGCTGCCCCAAACAAGATGGCTGACAACAAAAAGGGGCTTCAGCCCTGATTCTGAGAGTCTGATTAATGGCTCGGGCAGAAGTTGGAAAATGGACATCCATCTGCAACATTTAGAAACTTGGAAGAAAAAAAAGACTTCCACTTTTGATATTTTGAAAGCCTGAAGTGAAAGCGATTTTCTTCTTCTCTCTTGCACCTCTCAGGATATAAATGACATGAAACCGTCTAGAAAAATAATTTTTCCTCCAGAGATCAAACTTCAGAAAGTGAGCAAGGTCAAATCAAGCGGGTAGATATTGAATGATCCAACCAGGATCTAATTTACATTAAGAAAACAAACAAACAAACAAACAGCAGCGGGGGGCCCCGAGGGGAGCCCCTGGGTGGCTCAGTTGGTTAATTTTAGCTCAGGTCACGATCTCACGGTTCCTGGGATCGAGCCCCAAGCGCCGCGTCAGGCTCTGCACTGAGAGTGCTCACAGCACAGAGCCTCCTTGGGATGGGTGACTCCTGACGCTGGACGTAGAGCTTACTTAAAACAAACAAAAACAAAAACAAAAACCTAAAGTAAACAAAAATTCTACCAATACAAAAAACCAAAAAAAACAAAACAAAAAAAAAAACAAAAAACCAAAAAACCCAAAACAGAACACCGTTAAACACACCTCTGGATTCTTGACTGATATTACCAGTTTCAACCGCGAGACCCTATGGGCAGATGAGAACAGAGACAGCCGTCATCGTGCTCATCGCAAAGCGGTGACACCAGCAAGCATTTCAGAGGCCATCCTTCTGTGGGCCTGAAAAACGGTGCCAGGTTTTTCCTTTGTTCTTGCTGCTCTGGGGGAGGTTTTCAGATGGCTGGCTAGGCGGACGAGGGCTGACCCTACAGAACCCCCAGTTTATCCTTCCTGTGGCCTTGGGGCCTTTCCACCAACGCTGACTGACTTTTTACCATCAAGACCCTCACGGGGCTCTTGGAACAGGAAGAAGAAATGGAGGGAACTCACATTTGCCATGAGGGCTCATGGTTGCCTGCTGACAACCGTTCCGTCGCTAAAACTGCTGAGTTACTAGCAGCATTCGTGAACGACCACGGCTACCAAGATGGCACTTGACACACTGGGGGCTAACAGAGCCACCCCCGAACACCCCTAATGGTTCTGGATATCAGAAGAATTCCGCATCTGCTTGCGGCCCCACCTGCTTGGCCACCAAGCACCTGGATGACACGGCGGTCCCAGGCGACTCCTGCCAGCACTGCCACACTGGCACTGAGCAGAGATACTTACTCTGCGGATGGGTGTGGAGGCGGGGAAGGGTCCGGGACTGCTGGGATGCCTTTTGGGAGCAGACTGCCCCTCGGGTGAGCTGCTAGGAGAGGAAGAACCCCCGGACGAGTGGCTAAGAACAGAGTCTTCCTCGGGGCCGGACTCCAGCATCTCGCTGTCAGAGGGCAAGCCCTGGTCTGCAGGTGGCGTGGGAGGAGACTTGGTTCGGGGAGGTTTTGCAGCCAGTATGTCCTCCAAGACCACCACGGGCACCTTCCCTTTGAACAGGATGCCCCTGGCTTCACTCCAACCGTCCTGGTCCTTCTCGGAGCATGTTCTCAGACCACCCGTCAGCTCGGGGCAGCTCTGGAGCGAGCCTTCCTGCCCCTCTCCACTCCTCTCTGCACCTCTGGAGCCAGCACCCTCCTCCTCTGCTTTGCATGGAATGTCTGAAAGGGTCTCTTCAGGACACGTCAGCTCGTCCTTCAGACTGGCCTCCGGCAGCCCCTTCTCACCTCCAGCTTCTTCTCCGGCCCCACTCACGGCCTCCTCGGAGGGAGAGGCGGCAGACTTTAGTTTACTGAGGGCCGCGACGCCATCTAGCTGGTCACTCGAGTCCTCCGTCAAATCAGCGATGACCGTGGTCTGGTCAATACTGGTTTTGACTGTACTTCTCAAAAAGTTATCTAAGGGACCCTTCCCATTGACAAGTTTTGGATTAAAATCTATGTCAGAACCCATATGACAGCTGTTCTCCAAGTTGTCCAAAGAGGTCTCTAGATGAGGGACTCGGCTTTGTGCAGGGGCACCCTCAGGGCTCCTCGTGTCATCTGACGCGTCCTCACTTTTCTCCTTTGGGACAAGGTTCAGGCGCTTGAAGGGCAGGCGAGCTGAAACAGAGGGGGGGGGGGGGGCCGTCTTTACAGGGGAAGTGTGGAGAGCAACAGCCCATCAGTACTCTAATATTCCACGTGCTCAGCAATTCTCAGCCTTGCTGGGCTCGAGGCGGGGCTGGGGGGGATTTCTCTAGAAAACACTCCTGTCCTCGGGTGCCCCAGTTGGCCCCTGCCCCTAACCCTTTCACCTCCGACACTGCTGCCCTTAACGTGACTCCCCTCAACACCAAACTTGCTATCTGTCCCCACAGGAGGAGGGAAGCTGCTACAGGGAACCAGATACCGAGTTTTAAAAACCAGAAACCACGGTCTTGTATACATACAGTCCGGTCTGCCCTGAGGGCAGATATACTACCCTTCTCACACAGAAGGATTTGGACGCATTTATCTTCCTGTACAGTGGTTCAACCAGGGGAAGGTGTGCCTGTCGGGGAAGTCTGGAGACGTCACTGGTTGTCATGACATGGGCAAAGTGACCAGGGACACCGCTAAACTCTACGATATACAGAACACAACGTCAACAGAGCTGAAGTAGAGAAACCCTACAAAAGGCAGTGCTCCTGGAAAATCTAAGAAAATCAGGAATGCAACCAAATGGGTTTCCTTCCAGTTGGAGGTGCGAGCGTTTACCTCCCACGCCCCCCACGGGCCCCTTGATGCTCCTGCCGACGACCCCAACAGAAGGCCTCTGCTCGAAGGAAAGTAAAAACACAACCGAGGAGACCATGAAGGATATAAATTGTGAACAGTATATAACCCCTTTCCGGAAAGCTACCTTGTATTAACTTCTTGACTGGAAAAGCTGGTCTGTCTTTGCAATCCATGGCTGTGAATAAAAGTACCAAAGGACAAGTTACTAAAAGTTGGAAATCCTGAAGCAGTACATGCATATGCAGCACCTAATATGTCCAAAGTGGTTGTCCCGTGGGGGCAATTTTTGTTTGCCACCACTACCCCCAGGGCCTTTGGCAACGTTTAGGGAAATTTTTGGTTGTCTTGCGGCGGTGGGGGGGTGGGGGCATCTAGGGGTTAGAGGACACAGATCCTGCTAAATATCCTAAGATACACAGGACAGTACCCACGACAGAATTTTCTGCCCCAAATCTTAATAGGTCGAGAAATTCTGCTCTCATCTCCTTGTGGCACTTATCGCTCTGAAAGTTACATTGTTTATTATGTCTCCCTCCCAACAGGAAGCCTGTAACAACAGGGAGACGAGTTCCATACCACACCCCTGGCACCTAGCTCAGAACTGGCACTCAGTGGGAAACCAACGAGTACGGTAATAGGGACAGCGGAAAGGGGAATGATGGGGCACCCGCTGGCTCAGTTGTGGGGCATTACTTAAGAATAAAATCTTCAATGGGGCGCCTGGGTGGCTCAGTCGATTAAGCACCCAAATCTTGATTTCAATCAGGTCATGATCTCTTGGTTCGTGAGATCAAGCCCCACGTCAGGCTCTGCGCTGACAGCGTAGAAGCTGCTTGGGATTCTCGCTCTCTTTCTGCCCCCACCCCTTGCACTTTTGTCTTTCTCTCTTTCTCTCTCTCTCTCTCTCCCTGTCTCAGAATAAATAAAATTGGAAAAAAAAAAAAATCTTTAAAAAAAGAAAAAAGGAACGAGTGCAAGCAAAGATGAGAGAAAATAATGTGTTAGCAATTTCACCATTAATAACCCCAAAATGTTCTCCTCCAATCCAACCCCTCCTCATTACCACATCTATAAAATCAGAATAGGGCTTATTGTTTCAAAATAAGAATCTACAAATCTTGCCAGGCTGGAGCTAAAGTGCTGTCAGGAAATAAAGGAGAATGTTTTCCTGCATGAAAAAAAAAAAATCTCAGGAAAGGCATCTAATAATAATATCAGAGCTGATACAGAAATGACAGCAAACAGAGCTAAGTCTTTGGGAAAAAATATCCTTAAATCGGTTAGAGTAAGTTTGAAAGCTGACACCTGCTAGGATATCTGGCTTGAAAAAACTTACCTGGGGCATGCTACATAAGTTTTGTAAAAGATACATACAAGGGAGCATTTGTAAAAAGCTAAAAACCTCGGCTGTCCCCCAAGCTGAGAAGATAAGAAAAGTACCCCGAGGATGCACATTTCCTTTCTACCCAATTCAAGACAACATCATCCTCAAGTTCTGTTACCCAAGTCATGTTCTTCCCCTCTTAACTGAAGATACATGATCTCTAGCTACTTACATTTACTTCTAGGACAACCCCAAGTATTCCTGGTGTGGCCCCGAGTCACCAGCTCTGATGCGAGCGGAAGGCAAGTGACCTGGGCCCCAAAGCTACAAGCTGACACAAAACAGTAGCCCACCCAGGGATCCACATGGTTCAGCGGTACACGTCCAATTCACACACACTCGTGTGTAGTCACCAATGCTCTTCATTCTAAGATTACACCCCTCCTAATTTTATCTAGCCTTTAAACATCCCTTCCTTTTATGAGAGGAGGGTCACAGTAGGTAGTGCTTTTTAATTTTTTTAACGTTTATTTATTTTTGAGACAGAGAGAGACAGAGCGTGAACAGGGGAGGGGCAGAGAGAGAGGGAGACACAGAATCTGAAACAGGCTCCAGGTTCTGAGCTGTCAGCACAGAGCCCGACGCGGGGCTCGAACCCACGAACTGCGAGATCATGACCTGAGCCGAAGTCGGATGCTTTAACCGACCGAGCCACCCAAGCGCCCCTAATTTTTTTTTTTTTTTTAATTAAACATTCTTACGGGACCAAGTGACTGTCGATGACAATCAGCCACAGCTTTATTTATAGGGATTTTAGGTCTCTGAAATTTCAAAGTCGGGAAACAATTGAAGGAATGGTTCTCAACTAGGGGGCGATTCTGCGCCCCCCACCAGAGGCCCCTTGGCAGTACCTGGATACGTATTTGGTGTCACAAATAGGGAAAAGGGGTTGGCACAGGGATCTAATGGGCGGAGGCCATGGATGCTACTCAACACTCCAGGAGTGCACAGGATCGCCCCCAATGTCAACGCTGCCCAGGTGTTGGGGTTAGACTAGTTGATTTCCTTGTCAACCCTTATCTATCGGGCACTTCCTATGTGCCAAGCATTGCGTCAAGGGCTGGGGATACAATGGGAGTCAAGCAAGGTAGACAGGCAGTCTGGTCTTCCTTGGTTCGCCATCCCACGTTTCGGAGGCTCTGCCAGGTGCCAGAAAGCCCCCTTCCAAGATGGGGTGGGGGAGGGGAAGACAGGTCTTCACCTTGCACGACAGGCAGGATCAAGAACCCCCGAGTCCCAGCTCCCTGGCGATCCCACCAGCCAGGGCTCTTACCTGGGCTTGCCCTGAGCCGCAGACGCAGCGTTCTGGTCCCCGAACCCGTGTGACCCCGGGCCTCAGTTTCCCCACCCGGCCAGAGGGCCGCTGCACGGTCCGACTTGCTCAGGGGGCACAAACGCACTCGGCAACCTGCAAAGCCAGCCCTTTCGCCTCCCTGGGCCTCAGTCTCCCCTCCTGGCCACACCGACCCGTCACCGCAGAGAGCCCTGGAAGGACGAACTGACGCAAAAGCGCCGGGAAAAAAAATGGTCGCGGCGCAACAATAACGTCAAGGAGGGCGCCCTGCGGGTCGCGAAGGCCCTCGCTCAGCTTGTAACGGCCGCACCGACCAAACGCCCGCCGAAGAGGAGCGGGCCCGGGGCCGGGAGGCCCGTCCGCCCCCAACCGCCACCTCGGCCTGCGCAGGCCGCGCGCCGCGCCCCCCCTTCCCCTCGGCGCGGGCCCGAACCGACCTGCGGCCGCTCCCCTGGCGCCCGGCGCCCCGCACTCCAGCTCCTCCAGCATCGCCCCGGCGGCGGCTCGAGCTCCCCTCAGGCGGCGGTGGCGCGGGCTCCGTTCAGGCGGCCACTGCCGCTCGCCCTCCCGCCCGCGCCGCTGCTGCCGCGGCCGCCGAGCTCGTATTTGGCGGGAACCGCGGCGACCCCCGCAGCCCGCGCGGCGATTGGGCGAGGCCGCGTCACGTGACAGCCCGCCTCGGGAAGAAGGGAGCGCCGGGAGCATCCTCGCGAGAGTCGAGGCTTCTATTCCTCCCCATGGCTCCCTTATTGATATTCCCGCGGACGACCGGGGTTTCCTCTCGGCCGCCTGTCATTGGCGGGGAGGAGGTGCCCTGCGATTGGAGGCGGAAGATGTCAAGCCGAGAGTTCGACACTGTGATTGGCTGAGCGTGTGGGCGAGGTCTGCGGGAGGAGGAGGGCCAGGCTCCTACGTCATGACGAAACGTTTTACGTAGGGTGACGGGTGACAACCTGAAACTGCGGTTTAGCGAGAACGAAGTTTTTGTTTTTTTCTAATTGGACATCGACTGAATATAGCAGCAGAAATTAGAATGATAAGTTTCTTTTTATAGGAACAACAGAAAGAAGATGTTACATGCAGAAAAAAAGTTAAAACAATAGAAAGGCTGTACAGCAAAAAGAAGTAAATTCTGTGCAGCCCTTCAGAAGCATTTAATATGCACTAAATATGTTCAGAGGGAATGAATGAAATGGATCTTACTGACTTAATCCTCGGGATTTTTGCAAACACGGTTTCCTCGCCTAGAAAACTCCGCAGCTCTTCTCCTGCCTGGTTTCCTTCCTAACTTTTGGATCTTGGATAGGCACCTCAGGACAGCCTTTCCTCCCCTACAAGGCGGATGGAAGTTCCTTACAAACAGTTTTTTTCCTTGAAGCAATTACAGCTTATGTTTGATTAGCGCCTTATTTGATTTATTTTCTTTGTCACTAGCTCCACGAGAGCAGGAATAACTTATCACTGTATCCCCAGGACCTCTCAGTGACTGACACACTAGCAAGCACTCAATAAAGAGTCACTGAGCAAATGCATAAACTTCATTTGATTGGACCCTGTGATCGTGTAGGTTAAAAGCCTCCCACAGAGCAGAGGTCTTCTATCAACCTGTGAGCCTTAGAGTAGGTTTTCTTTAGCTCCAATCTGAGAAGTGATGAAAGAACACTGAAATTTAGTCCAACTTTGGGATTCTATCCATTCTGTAGATTGGATAATTAAAGCCAAATTGTTTGGAAGTAATGTGGAGAAAGAGGGAACTTAGGAATATCACTTTGGGCAAGTCATGTCTTACTCGAGGCCTGAGTTTCCCCATATGAATCGTGACATTCTGGCATTAGGCAATGCTTTAAGCCAGTGGATCACGATTGAGAGTGCCTTGCAGAATCACGTGGGAAAATTTTTTTAAATTTTTTTTAACGTTTATTTATTTTTGAGACAGAGAGAGACAGAGCAAGAACGGGGGAGGGTCAGAGAGAGAGGAAGACACAGAATCTGAAACAGGCTCCAGGCTCTGAGCGGTCAGCACAGAGCCCGACGCGGGGCTCGAACTCACGGACCGCGAGATCATGACCTGAGCCGAAGTCGGCCGCTTAACCGACTGAGCCACCCAGGCGCCCCACGTGGGAAATTTTTAAAAACTATTCACAACAGTCTCATCAGGACCTTTGGGAGGGAGGTTGCGGCATATGTATTCTGAAACAATCCTCTTAGTGCAGTATCCTCTGTTGAGGCCATTGGAAGCTTCCAGCAGTCTTTGCTTGAGAAAAAGCACCCAAATCTGTCGGAGATCTCGGTACTGAAGTCGCAAACACTTCAGCTCTAGCACTTTCTTGTTCCTCTTTTTGGATTAACTTGTTCATTCCAATTCATTAGTAACTTCCAATTAATTGAATTCAATAAAAACTGATGTAAAAACTATCAAGTAACATGTATCAATCTGGGAAGACTTCCTTCCTGAAGACGGTGACATTCCAAACAGATTTCTCTTTTACACATAGGATCAGGGGGAAAGGTTGGGGGAGAATACGCAAGAAAGGAACAACATTAGCAAAGGTCAACAGGAAACAGGGATCATGGGTTATAGAAAAGGAAGAGAGCTGAAGTCCGAAGGGCTGATAGAGCCAAAATTTGCAAGCTTTGTAGGCCATGCTAGGAAGTTGAGGGTATTCTGAGGTCAGTAGACTGATATGATAGAAATTGTGTTATAGAGCATCTTTCTGTCTGTGTTTTAGGGGGGAAATTAGAGGGGAACCTGCAGGTGGGCATACCAAGAGGAGGCTGGTGGGATGGTCTGGTCAGGGCAGGGAGGACAGTGGGTATAGAAAGGAGAAGTGACACGCTGATGTCTGACTTGGGCCACTGAATGGATGAGCACGTTGCAGGGTGGAAGGCGGTGTGTGGGGGAGGGACTAACCGCGCGGAGAACTGGGTTAGCCGAGATTAGCAAACAGGTGTCTGGAGATTTGTAAACCTTCAGCCTCCCAACCTCCCCGGAAGGATTTAAGCGCCTTTCCTTTAAACGTTAAGACTACCTCCGCGACCCCAGGGGTCGCTGCAGCCTCCACGGACTCTCTAGGCTCGCTCCTGTCTCCTCGCTGGCGGAGGCGGCCGCCCCAGGGCAGGCGAAGTGCGCGTGCGTTCTCGGGCCGGCAGGGGGCGCGCGCGCGCAGTCGGGGCCCGGGGCGCGCGCCAGCCGGCACCGGAAGTGTGCGGTTGCCATGTAATATCCTGGCCGCGCGGGCGCGCGAGGGGCTGAGGCGGCGCTGGGGCGGGCGCGGAGCTGGCGAGAGGGCGGTGGAGGCGGCGCCGAGGGGGCCCGCTGAGGCGCGCGGGGTGTCGGCGGCGCCCGGGAGCTTGTCGCTTGCGCGGTCCCTCCGGTTCGGGCGGGAGCCCCCACGACGGAAGGCAGCATGTCGGTGGCGGGGCTGAAGAAGCAGTTCTACAAGGCGAGCCAGGTGAGCGGAGGCCGAGGCGGGGAGTGAGCCTCGGGCCCCGGGCTGCCCGGAGTCGGGGGTCAGACCAGGCCCGACCCCGACTCGGGAGGGGGCCGCGGGCACCGAGGGGGCGACGTTGGCACGCGTGCCCCGCTCGGTGAGCAGAGCCCAGGAGGGACAGGGGCTGCGAGCGAGGGGACCCAGGCCCAGCCCGCCATGTGGGCTCCAGTCTCCTCGAGGAGGGTGGGCAGACCCCCAGGGGGGGCGGAAACGCACCCAGAGGTTGACCCGGGACTTGGACCCCTCTTCGCCTCCCCTCCCCTCCTCTGAAAGGTCAAAGAGGGAGGAAAGAAGGAAGGGGAAGAAACCCTCCGGAGGCTGTCGACTCGGGACTCTTGCCAGAGAGCCCAGGGGCAGGGAAACTTTGCGTCTGGAGTGGTACTTAAAAACAAACAAACAGAACCCCCCTTTGATGGACCCGGTACAAGGTTGTGCCAGAGGGTGGAATGGAAAGTCAGTTTCCCCCTCTGGTCCCTCAGGCGTCCCGTCCCTTTCCCCGGTGGCAAAGATGGTCACGGACGATTCATGCCTCCCTCCGAAGATATGCTTACGCCTTTCCTTTAAAAACACAGAGTCCTGTGTGCTTTTCCTTCAGTGTCTTGGAGATGACATTAGAGCTGGAATTCTCCATCTCAAATGGTTCCCTGCCGTGGGGGCAGCCTGGCCCTCACCCACTTGCTTCCAGAAGACCCCCCCCCCCCCATCCTGACAGCACAGATACCTCCCTGTGCTACCAGATGCCCCCGGAGAACTCCCCTCTTACCCCTACCCCAGGACTACGGCCCTAGAACATACCCTAGTATTTCTTTGGTCTCTTAATGGGCTCATGGTATACCAGGCGTCTGTTGACGGGCGTGTAGATTGTTTCCAGTCGTTTTCTACAAACAATACTGATCTGAATAGCCAGTGACTGTCTTTTTTTTTTTTTATTAAAAAAATTTTTTTTTAATATTTTTATTTATTTTTGGAGGAGAGAGAGAGAGTGTGCGTGAGCTAGGGGAGGGGCAGAGAGAGAGAGAGAGAGAGAGGGAGGGAGACACAGAATCGGAAGCAGGCTCCAGGCTCCGAGATGTCAGCACAGAGCCTGATGTGGGGCTCGAACCCTCGAACCGTGAGATCAGGACCTGAGCCGAAGTCGGCCGCCCAACTGACGGAGCCACCCAGGCGCCCCTAGCCAGTGACTGTCTTTGGTCACGGGTGGGATTGGATTTGTAGGATAAATTCCCGGAGGTGGAATGCCGAACCCAGTCGTTGATGTGCGTTACCTGTGACCGATAAGGATAGGTTTTTTGGAACGGCCAGGCCCCACTGCTCATTAATCTGGTGAAAGCTGCAGAGCCAGTCTCCGGAGAGCTGGGCACGTGGGAAATTCAGTTTATTAATTGCGATCCAGGAAGCCCCAGATTCCTTGAATCCCACTGGTTCCTCCATCCCAGCTTCAGAACCGTAGGTGTGGACTTTGTGTGGGCAGAATCCACAGAACGAGCGACCGTCTTAGGGATTGTGTGGGCCCCGCTGGCCAACCAGGCTTTTCCCACAATTTGGAGAAGTCCAGTGGGAGGGAAGAGAAACGAGTCCACAGTCACACAGCTGGTACCTTTTGTCCCTTGATGGATAAAGTCATGACCCTCGTGTTCAGGGCAAACCCCAGATGATGGCTGACCCCTGGGGGAACAGAGACTAAATCCAGAGGGTTCTAGGATTATTGCTGAGGGTACAGCCCTTTGCCCCAGCAGGATGGAATCAAGTGACCCGGCCCTGGGTTAGACCCTGCCCAACAGGCGCCGGACCCCCAGGGCTTGACCGGAGCACCTGGGAATGGCTGCCTGCTGTCTGGACCTTGATGTAGTCCCTCCTGCAGGAGAAGCCCTCTCCTCCCAACCCCCAGCTATCAGGGCCCATGCTGGTGGCCCGGACTGTCCCACGCAGACACACTGTGCCAGAGGAGCTAGCTAGGCCGCTCAGACCGGCCACCAGGGCTCCTTCTCTCAGGGGGAAGCAGGTGGCCCGCATCCAGATCTGTGAGAAGCGTGTCGAAACCTGGAAAGCGCGGTGTGGATCGGTTTGTGATCTCACCCTTCCGTGAGGCCCGTCCCCCAAGAATGGCGATGGCCACGTCCTACTCTGGGAGCGGTTGTCTTGGCCTCCTGAATCCCTCTGCTGAGTCGTGCTCTCAAGAATCATGCTGGCCGCACTCCATTCCCTTCTGCAATAGTTTCCGCAGTCCCCCAGCATCTCTTGTTTATCAGGACAAGTCCAGCGTCTCCCTGTGGGTTTCTTGTCTGCGCTCAGTGACCCCCCTCTCATCCCCTTGTCCTCAGAAGAGGGTCAGCTGTTGAAGAGGGTGTTCTGGAGAATGGTATGAGGAGGCAGCTGATGTCTCTTGAGCTCTCACGGCGTGAGCAGGCGATAATGCTTTCCGCCGGCCAGTCTCCATCTGGCCTGAGCGTAAATGCACTCCCCTTTTACACAAAAAGACTTGGGGACATTTCTCTCTACTCTCCAGGAGACATTGGCAATATCTGGAGGCATTTTTGGTTGTCACAACTTGGGTTCCTATTAGTATCTAGTGGGTGGAGGCTCGGGATGCCGCTCAACACCCCGTAACGCACTGGGCAGCCTCCACCCCCAAGAATTATCTGGGCCCAGACGTCATTACTGCTGAGATTGAGAAACTCTGCTTTAAGATTTGAGAATAGTGAGAATAATTATACCAGAACAAACAAACAAAAACAATACAACAACAACAAAATCTCTCCTGGGCCGTTCTTGTGATAGCTACCTGCTTTTCTTAGTTTTCAAAACACAGATAACCGCATATACCCAGAGAGACAGGCACGTAAAACTCAGCATCCAGATCCCACGTCGTCAGAACCCCAGAGTGTCTTCTGGCACCTGGTATTTTTAAGAAGGTAGAAGCTTGCATCGTTGCTTCTCAGCTGGGGTGACTAACCCTGCCCCCCTTCCCTCTGCCCCCCACCCCCATGCACCCGCTTAGGGACACTTGGCAATGTCAGAGACGGTTTTTGGTCGTCACTGCTTGGGGAGAGGGTGCTGCTGGCATCGAGTGCGTAGAGGCCGGGGATGGTTGCTAAACACCTCACGGTACACAGCCAGCCTTCCCCACAACAAAGAATTATCCGGCCCCAAACGTGAAGAGCGCTGAGGTTGAGAAACAGTGCTTTGAAACAGGCTCTTCGCGGCAGAGGCTTGTAACAGTGTTGTTTCTAAATTGAGAACTAGAAGCCAGGTGGATGTGGGAGAGCCAGGGGCAATGGAGAGGCTTGGTTCCTAGTTGACGCTGTGATATTGATTAAAAGTTTCTGATCTCACTGCGGATACTGGTAACAAACCAGTTGTTAGTATCTGGCAATATCCCGGCAAAGTCCGTGCCAGTTCACCTCTGGTGACAACGTTCAAGTCTCGCATAAGGTTGGTTTGGACTTGAATGGGAAGTTCGTGAGCTTTTCTTGTTGCAAACTGGCCACCGCTGGGCTGAGGCACGGTGAAGGATCTGTAGCGGAAAATGCTGGAAGGAACAGGCATCTGTCTGAGGCATCAGTCCTACCACCCATCTGGTACTTATGTACATATAGAACTGGGGGGGATGCTTTAGTCTGAATATTTCTGGGGACCTAAGTAGGGTAAGGAGACCCCACTAACAAGATCCAGACTTGGAAGTTCATTTCTCATTGTAAATGACATTAATTTCCAGACCTAAACTGCTAACTGCTTTCTGATATTTCTTGTGGCTGGGCCAGATTTGAGAGTGTAACTAGGGATAGAGTTGGCAGCCGCCTGGAATGCTGGCTTGACTTTTTTTTTTCTTTTCTCTCTTTCTCTTTCCTTTTTTTTTTTTGGCCTGAAAGGAGGGAGAGAGTTTGAACTGAAAGATTGGTTCTGTGAGAGCTAGGAGGAAAATTCATGACTGCCATATCCCAGAGCTTTGAAGTTCGTTGGATGCTTGCTAGGCCCTGGGTTTGTGCCTAGGAGGAAAGATCAGACTTCCTTTGAGAGGCATGAGGTGGGGAAAGGGCTGGGGCACCCAGGACCCCAACCTTTAGAGTAATTAGTATCAGGGAGATGTGGCTGGTGTTTGGAACGTCCCCAGATCCTGCCTGCTCTGACCTATTTTTTAAACCTTATCGTGTGGAATCCCACTTGATTTCCTAGCAAAGGGTTTAGCCTGTTAAGTAATAAACATGGAGTGATCTTAGATGCAAAAAATCTGGACCGTGGAGCTCCCTCATCAGCGGGAATTAAAGCACGGAACCTGTGTGCTGAGCACAACAGGCAAAGTGGGGTCCCTGCCCCAGGCCCTTGAGCTCAGCAGCTGCAGGCTAACTGCCGGAAGACCCTCTGCCTTGGGGCAGCAGACACGGGGATGGCTTTGGTTGTTACTGTGTCCACGTGAGATGGGATCTGGATTAAGTCCAACTTTGCCGGAAGCAACTCTGCTGACTCCCCTTGTAAGAAGACCTTTGAACTAGCGACATCCCTGTGGGACCCTGGACCGAGATGTTCCCGTCCCGCTCCATTGGTGGACAGACCAGCCTGGTGTTTTAGGCCTGGACTGGGGAGCTACAGAACAGGTGTGAGACTGCCCTCCCCCAAAGGAACCTGGGACCTCCTTAAACCCCACCGTTCCCAGGCCTGTCCGTGAAGCTGGGTGAACCTGACCACCTTCACAGGACCCTGTTCGCCGTCACGGAGGCTCTCTGTAACCACGCAGCATCCTGCGTATTCTCGTTAACAAACCAGGACCTCTCAAGCGGGCATCGTGTTCTGCTTCTGCTCCCCGTGCCCGCCGAGCGTGAGGTGGCAAGTTCACCTCTGACTCAGAACCCTGTGTTGATTAAAGACCAGTCAGCGTGCCTGGGCGCTCTTCTCCCTACTTAGCTGGCTCTGTGTGAAGGCAGAGCCATGGGACACTTAATTATAGTCCACGTGCCTCTGAATAATAGCATGTGAGGTGAGGAGTTTCCTAGCAGCTCCCTGCTCAGTTTCAGAAACTGGGGGCTGTCACATTTCTGAGACCCCAGAACTCAGCGAGTAAACCGAGGAGCCAGTGCTGTTTACCCCTCGACCCATCCCCCCAGCTTTCCCTTTGTGGAGCCCCCATCTGAGTGCTAGTTCGTACGGATGGTTCTGAGTTCAGCGGTTCACCCCTCAGGTGCCCGTATGCACATCTGCTCGAGTTTTTCCTCCGAGGAAACACCGGTTGTGACCAGGCCTACTCAGGCCTGCCCTTTGCCTCTGGCATGCGTCCCATGGCCTTTGACCCAAGGACACGGGCCGGTTAGCTGTGCTCTGGCCTGTCTCAGCCCTTCTCCTCTTCTGTTGTTGCCAATATTTTGAAACTGATCCAATCTGGGGAAACTCGGCTTTTATTTATTTATTAGAGAGAGAACAAGCGGGGGAGGGGCAGAGAGCAAGAGAATCCCAAGCAGGCTCTGAGCTGTCAGCCCAGAGCCTGGTGCTGGGCTCGATCCCGTGAACCGTGAGATCACGACCTGAGCCGAAATCAAGAGTCAGACGCTTAACCCCCTGGGCCCCCCCACCAGGCACCCCAAAACTTAGTTTTTAGTTTGGCCCCGTGGCCCACTTCTTTCATGGGATTTCGGAAGCAAGCGTGTTGCACGTTCTGGCTCTGTGGCAAGTGGGAGCCAGGGGGTTGGCGGGAGGAAAGTAGTCTTCTGTTTCTTATTTCGAAGGTGAAATTTGTAAAATTTGTAAGCTGTAGGCAAAGTGTGATGCTGAAGTTTTCGAGCCACAGACCTTGTCTGCCCCGGGGGTTGGGAGCTGTGCAGGCCGGCTGAGGCGTCTTTACCCTCGAACTCCAACCCTAATGGCGTTTCCTGGCTGGCGAAGTGCGAGGGGCAGCTTCTTCTGGTGCTCTTTCAAGGCTGCCCCTGGCAAGCTGGGTGGAGAAGTGTGTCAGGCTGGCAGCAGCTGGCTTCTGTCTTCTCTCCTTGCTCTCTCCTCTCCCTCCCCCCTCCCTTCCTCCCTCGCCTGGTCCCTGCCCTACCCCTGTCCCAAGCTTTCGCAGGCTGGATTGGGTGGCCACTTCTCACTTCTCAGGAGCACTGCAGTTTGGGTACATTTCCGCTCGTTTCCTGTTAGGCAGTAACCAGGGTTCCAGAACGCAGGATCCCAGAGGACAGCTCCACCTTCCTTTTCCGCTCAGCTCCTAGAAAAAACCTGCTGACTGGGCCCTGAGAGTGGGGTCACGCGGAGACTCCCAACCACAGCAGGAAAATAGATGTGTGATTTCCTCCGAAGGACCTGACTCAGCATCGGGTCGCTGCCCAGCTGCTCAGAGTTCCACACCTGGGGATCGAGCACCTCCAGTGGCCTCACACACCCCGTGTCTGAGACCGCCAGCCCCGTGGCCACTGTCCCCACAGGGCTCACAGTCGTAGGGAGTGCTGTCCAGCCAGACGATGTGACGTGTCCACCGAGGGTCACAGAGGCTGTGGGTTGTTCTCCCACACCCGGCAGCCCTCCCTGCCCTTGGCCTGGTGAGCCTTAGTTCCCCTCCCATGTGTCCCTTCAACCTTCCCACAGCATCTCCCCAGCCCCCCGGCAGTCAGAGCCCCTGTTCCTGTTTCTCAGACTCCTGCGTAGTCGCCTTCCCAGTCAAGGGCTGGGATTGACGTCTTTGTCACTGGATCCTAAGTCTTTGCGGGTAGCGCCCCGTGTAGTTCTGCCGTTGCCGTGTGCCCAGTTGAGCCCAGCCCCTGGCCTGTCCCGGACACTCAGTGTTGTATCGGATGGGCGGACAGACGGATGTTTGCGCACACTAGTGAGCAAATGGTTGCGTCCTGGGTTGTGGGTGCAGATGCCGGAGCTTTGGTGTCAGCACGCCTAGAGGAAGCAGAGCCTGGGACAGGCGGGAAATGTGAACATCCCCAGCTGGCCTGGCATTCAGGGCCTCCTGGAGCCCTGCCTGGTCCCGGTTTTAAGTCCCACCCCTTCCCTTTGTGGGTGGCACACTGCAGTCCGACCGGTGTGTCCGCCCAGCCGGCTACCTTGTACTGCCTTGTGCCTTACCTTCCCCACCCCAGCCCGGTCTCCCTGTCCACTTCCTGTTTGTGTCTTTGTGCTTGCCATCTCCTGCGGCCACCCGCTGGGAAGACTTGTCCGTGCTCTGAGCGTCCGGCCCGCTGGTCTCCACCCACGTGCCACCCGCCAAACACATCCTCACACCAGAGTGTGCTTTTCTTCTCATCAGACCCGAGCTCCTGAGGGAGCAGGGCTTGCCTGGGCCATGGCTTGCTGGCCAAGTTGTCGGAAATGGTGGGCTTCTGAGAGTGGGAGTGGGGCAGGACGGTGACAGGGACGTGGCTGCTGCTGGGTCCCTGGGGGCGGCTCCTGCTCAGGTCCGGGCGGACCTCCAGGCGAGCAGAGTGGCTGACAAGCCTCCATCAGGAACAGGTCCAACTGGTTTAAAAATAATTCAGAGCTCAGAGACTGTCCCCTTGGCTTTAGATTGGCACGACAGAATGTGCACGATTCAGTCGCTACTCCCCAGGAGTTCCCCAGCATCACCTCGGCCCATAATTCACATCCTTGCCAGTGCCCTCCACCCAGCCCTGCTTTTTCTTTTTTTTTTTTTTTTTTTTTCCAACGTTTTTTATTTATTTTTGGGACAGAGAGAGACAGAACATGAACGGGGGAGGGGCAGAGAGAGAGGGAGACACAGAATCGGAAGCAGGCTCCAGGCTCCGAGCCATCAGCCCAGAGCCCGACGCGGGACTCGAACCCACGGACCGCGAGATCGTGACCTGGCTGAAGTCGGACGCTTCACCGACTGCGCCACCCAGGCGCCCCCAGCCCTGCTTTTTCGAAAGTGCAACAGATGATGAACTTTCTGTCATTTTGGGCCTTAGCCCCGGGATTGAGCAACGACCCACATTCTTAGGAAGCCCCTTGGGAAGGAAACTGGTAACTTCCTGCTCCTTCTTACCCCCAAGGACCCAAAGCTCCTCCTGGTCCCCTCCGCCCGCTCGCCTTCCCCGCTTGAGGCCCCATGGCTGCCTGAAGGCAAACGGGCAGGCATCCGTCAGCCCGAAGGCCTCACCCCATCAGAGCCCGGGCTTTGTGGAGGCAGCCGCGCAGCGCTGGCCCTTCAAGGCCAGTCTTCGTGGTTCAGAAGAGGGCCGCTGAGGGGCTGGGGGTGGATTTCTCCATCGCTTAACCTCACCTGCCCGGCCTAGGGTTCACCTTTCCCTCCCGGGAGCTCAGGAGCCCTTGCTGTGGTTAGTCTCTTCTCGCTCCCCTGCGCAGGGCGGCCTTTTGCCCATCTTCGAGGGGTTTGGGACTTGCTGGGGCTCCCCACTGACTGCCAAGCTGGCCTCTGGGTCAGGGCCCCCAAACGCGTGCAAGTGAGGCCCCCCACAGAGGCGGGCTGCGAGGTCCTGGACGTGAAGATCCAGGTGTCTGTCTCCTCCAGCTGTGGCATGGAACATCGTCGCAGCGGAGAAGTGTGAGGCGGTCGTCCCAGGCTCCCAGCCGGGCGTCTCTGGCTCCAGCGCCTCCAGGGCACCCGGGTGTTCTCTCCCTGCCTCCCACAGCAGGCCCCGGCTTTGTCCCAGAGCACGGCTTCGGCTCAGGGCGGCCGGGAGGCACTGGCAGCCCCTGCTGCTCGGTGGGACCTCTCCACCACCAGGGGATGAGCAGGCGTGGGAGTCTTAAGTGGAAGCTGCGGACCGGAGGGGTGTCTGGGACTCGGGAGGGCGCGGAGACGGTCCTTTCGCCCGGTTGCCTCCACCGTGCCCCTGGAGTCCAGGAGTCGGCGCGGCTTTCCAGCAGAGCCCGCGGGGCTGACCTCTGGGAGCTTCCCCTCGGTGGCTCACGGCTCACGCTCACCGGGCCCGGAGCCAGCCGCCGCTGGGGTGTTGCGGAGGGACGCCCCTTCTCCGGCGCCTCGCTGAGTTGTTGCTGTTGTGATCAGTATTGATTACTTTTCGCTGATCGCATCGTTGTGTTCTGTTGACGTGGTCACGTGAACGTGCTCTGCGTCACGATACGTCACGTCGTGTTCCGTCAGTAGCCATTATCTAGCTAACGTCAAGTTACATGCTTACGTGTGAAGTTAGGCGCAACGCGTGTCTTACGTTGTGTCCCTGCTATCGCTGCCGGATCGTGACGTGTTCCAAGCATAGAGATAGAGATGAGGAAGGACCGCAAGAGCCAAGTGCCCACAGGAGCTCCGTGCAGCACGAATACAGTCGCAGTCAAAGCCCCCGCCCTCATTTGCACCTTTATTGCACAGAAGTAACGCCAAAAGTGCGCAGGATCGTTTTTGCGAGTTCACCCCTCCTCCAAGTGGCGTGAGGTGCTCGTGTCGCTCAGCACTGTGGGTGCGTCCCCTTCGCGTGTGTCCCCAGACGCATGTAACTCTAGGTTCACTGCTCGGCCGGCTGGCTTTCCTCGGTATGACGGTGCCACGGTGCACTTATCCGGCCCCTGCCAGTGGGCACTTAGGGCTTTGCGCGCTTTTGTTCTTCCGGACCGTGTGGCGGTGAGCTATCTTGCAGGTGTCCCCTCCGGCACGTGCCTCAGTTTTTCCGGACTTATACCTCGTTTAATGAAGCCATATAGGTTTTCGGCAGTACCAGCCTGGAAAACGAAACAAAACCCGTACTCAGTTTGCATGACCCAGAGTCCTGAGCCCAAAGCTGGCGGGAGTCACGAGTCTGAACACTCACAACGGTGATGTTTCAGGCGATGTTTCAAGTGTGCTGCCCAGGGAGCTCAGCGGGGGGCACGGAGGCTCCGAGGCACCGGCTAAGCTGGGGGTCGTCCAGGGGGAGGGCGAACCGTGGGTAAACCCGGGGAGGCAGCCCAGAGCCCTGCATCTGCCCTGTGTCCTCCTCACAGAATTAATCTGGTCCTCGGCCTGTCACCTCCTCAACAGCTGTGTCCTCAGTCCTGTTCTCCACAGCGAGGCTGAGTTCGCAGAAAGCGCCTGGCATCCGGTCTTGCCACACGGGGCCACTCGGGCTGGTGCATCCAGTCAGAGCTCACCTGCCCGCTAGTATCTGTCTGTACGTGGGCACTTGGCAGTCATCAGAGCGGCAGAGTCTCCCGATGTGCCGATTCCCAGCTGTGCCTTCTGGTTTCGGCTCCGGCTGTTAACCAGCGTCCTGTGGCAGTGTGTTTAGTGGAAACCTGTGTGCGCCGTGAGCTTCCTTCGGGACGGGGTCACCGCGCTGTTGGCTGAGTTCAACGTTGATGCGTCAATAGCGTGTATGAACTATGGTGTCTTTAAACAGAAACGCACGTGATGCAAGCTGATGTATTGATCGGCTGTGACTAGAGGCTCACAGAAACCTAACCCCAGTATCTCTCCCAGGAGCAGCGGCTTCACGTTCAGCAGTTCAGTGTTTGCAGGGACTTTCTAGAACAGAACTGCTATGAATGAGTGGCGAGAACCGCCTGCAGTTCCCGTGGCAGGCGGAGTGACTCACGGTGAACCCAAGGGTGTCCCCACCCCACAGAGCCTGCGTGCGTGCTGCCTTGGCCAAGAGCCCTTGCTGGTGGGATCCGCAGCATGGAGCTGGAGATACAGAGGCCACTCGCAGTTAACCGGGTGGGCCCCGTCTGCTGATCAGGGCTCCTTAAACGCAGGCTCCTGTCCCCTCTGGGGTGAGAGGGAAATGTGACTGCAGAACAGAGGACCAGGGAGAATGGAGCATGGCACGTCGGCTCCACAGCCTTTGGGGACAGGACAGGCCACAGCCAGGGAACGCAAGCTGCCTCTAGAAGCCAGGAGAGGCGTGGAAACCCCCAGAGCTGCCGGCACCTTGGTCTCAAGCCTGGTGAGGTCCACGTCGGATTTCTGACCTCTTTAAGATTTTTGTGTTGTGTCAGCGTCGGGTCGTTTAACGTGTCGTATTGTTTAGGAAACTTGTGTTGTTTTGTCACTGAGGTTACAGTAATTTGTTGTGGCAGCCAGAGGGAATGCAGACAGGTCCCCCGCCTTAAAGCCTTGTCCAGAGACGGGTTTTCGGCTCAGTCTTTAAGGGGTGGGTGTGTGCACACACGCACGTGTGTGTTTTCTCCTCCGTTAGCTCTCGCCTCCAACCTGATGGCCAGACTCCACCAGAAAATAGGTCTGGTGCACTTGGCCAAGTCCACTTAGGGGGTCACTGTGCTAAGAACAGTTCCTCCAAGAGCCGCTTCCACTGAAGTGCTCTTTGCAGCAAATCGGAAGCTCTGCAGGAGTCACTCCCTGGTTCCTGGATCCCCCACCTTGGCGACTTAAGAGCTGGTGAATTCGTAGACAATCCCCCGTCACCGTTGTTTAATGTGCATTTGAAAACTGGCTCTGTGCTCAGGCTTTACGCAAAAACCACCGTGTCAGCCTCAGGGTGCCGCGGCACAGGAAGCATCTCAGTAGGGTCTCCATCTCCCGGGGCTCCTGCCAGGTGTGTAGAAGGAGGCTGGCAGCTCTCGAGTCCAGTGGCACCTTTCTTCCCATTGTGAAGCCCGGAAGCTCACACCAGACACCCTTTGCTTAACGACCCCTCACATCTTGAGAAGGGGCGCTTCAGAACCCCGTCCTGGGCATCTGTTTCCGTGCCAGCCCTCAGCTCCTCTGCCCTCGGCACTGGTTCAGGTCCCCGTGTCCCCTTGTCTCTGCCTTTACTCACTCCATGTCCCTTTCTCCTTTCTGCACCCAACCCATCCTTCAAAGTCCACTTCAGGGCCATCTCCTTCGTGAACCCTGCCTGGTTCTCTCCCCACGAGGAGGAAGCGGGCTCTCCCTATCCCTTGGCATAGATCCCTTCTATTATCATTTCTTTGGTGTGGCTATATTATTCATTTTCCCCCTCTACCACATCTGGCACATCTAATGATTATGTGTTGAACGAATTGGGCAAGTTTCTCAAAAGGAGGAATCCGGGTTTCTGACTTTGACCCCAGTTGTCCATCCCCATCCGGACAGAGCAGATCAGCTCAGGGTAGGAGTCTGCAGGGTGACTGAGTGATTGAAATAGGGCTGATACAGTAACCCAGGGTCCTATGACAGGAGACTGAAGGGAGGGACCAGGGACGATTCCCAAGGTGATGACCCTGGGCGCTGGCTTTGCGTCTGGACGTGGGAAGGAGAAAGGAAAAGAGGACACACGCAGCTAGAGTGAGGCCCCAGCGTTGGAGCCTCAGGGCCACTGGCCTGCCCTGTTGGGTTCTTACCCCTCATCCGGGAGCCCAGACACAGTCTGTGGAGTCGGTCCTTCCGGGGAAGCGGAGGCAGCCCCGGGTGCTGGGACATGGCCCTGGCTGCTAGACCCGCGTCACGAGGCGGAGAGGGATTTGAGCACTCTTACGGCTCCGAGCTTAAGAAGCGGCAACGCCAGACGTGTATCACATGGGTGACGACAGAGAAGGAAGGCCGGGGGGAAAGACCACCAGACTGGGAGGACAGGCTTGCTTTTCTCCTGCAAAAAATAAAAACAGCCTCATTGA
Organism: Panthera onca; assembly: GCF_046562875.1. NCBI lineage: Eukaryota > Metazoa > Chordata > Mammalia > Carnivora > Felidae > Panthera > Panthera onca. The sequence continues at coordinate 3,273,814 of NC_138340.1, read as the reverse complement.
AGAGTACCTTGAGTCAGAATTGCACTGCCGCCTTGGCCAATGCAGCACGACCCTGACCCCACGTCGTGGGGGTGAAACTCCGTTCCCTGCGTGGAAGTGCGGCCTGGATGCGCACAGCAGCGCCATCCGGGAGAATGGGGAGGACGGGGATCTCGGGTGGGGGCGCTGGGGGCAGGAATCCCATTAGCCCGGATGGAGGGTAGAAATCCACTTGGGGGTGGTGAGGGCCGGCCGGCAGGCGGGCTCGGTTGGCTGGGTGAGAGTGGGAAGAAGAGGGCGGACTGGAGACTGGTGGAGCAGTTGCGTGCCAGGGGCCCCTCTCCACTGGGGGTTTCCCACCCATTCCTTCCAGCTCGGTACCCCGCCCACCCTGCCCCACAGGTGGAGCTTCGGGATTGGGTACAGCCCATCAGCTGTGTGGTTGGTGCTGTGAGATTTCTTGGAGTCGAGGTTCCGTCACTGTCCCCTCGGGTGGGGCTTCTGTGGCAGAGGAAGAGCCGTCAGGTCGGCCTGCTGTGGACGTGGTTTTTATCCCTGCCTGGGTGTGTGGGAAGCCATGGGTCCCTCCTAGGAGGGCTCCCCAGAAGGCCTTTCACCCCAGGAACGCGGACTCGTTACTCCCCCTGTCACGTGGGCCCCACGGCAGATCCTGTTTCTGGGCCTTGTCGGAGTCGTGGGGCAGCCTTCCTGGCCGCCTTTCCTTGGGTCTTGTGCCCCGCAGCCAGCAGCAGGCGTGCGTGCGTCGGGTGGTCTGTGGTTTTTAAAGCACGTTCACACTGAGTCCCACAGCACGTCGCCCCCACCTCCTGTGGGACAGGTGAGGAAACTGAGGCTCAGAAGGGGCTGCCTCTTGCATAGAGTCGTGGGGCCGAGAGTGCCCTCCCAGGAGCTCCCGGAGGGCGGGCTGTGCGTGCTAACGGTATCTGTTGTCTCAATGGATATTGGTTGTCCCGGTACCTAATGGGAGCCAGGCCCCCCGCCACCCTCCCAGCTCCTCACGGGAGGCACACTGCCCACTGGAAGTTGGTGTTTGGGGGTGGGGAGGGGGGTGAGGCTGTCCCAGGTGGCATTGCTGGAGTGACGATGAGCCCTGAGGGAGGAGAAGGGGGCCCCTGAGAACGGCTCGTCTCCGTCTGTGGCCCGCAGCACGGTCCCCGGGTGCTCGCCCACTGCCGGGGCACGAACGGTGACAGCGAGTGTGTGTGCGTGCGCACGTGTACATGTGCGAGGCCTGACCGCGCATCCTGAGAAAGGACAGGTCTGCCTGCTCCGTTCACTAGAAGGGTGGGTGGCAGCTGGGGGCCCAGGAGCAGTTTGCCCCGGTGACCGCCGGAACTGCCGGCCTAACCCCGGCCGCTCCCTTCTCCTCGGCCCTGCTGGTCTGTGCTGCGGTGACTGCGCCGAGATCCCGAGACTCCTCCCGGCTCTGAGTTCTCGAGACTGACTTTGCAGTTGAGAAGGGCGAGTGCCCCTGGACAAATGGGGGGGGGGTGTGTAGGGAGAGGAGTGGTCGGGCAGGGTCACGGCCATAAACACACAGCAGGGGTTGGTCTCCCGGGCCGAGAGCTGCTGATGGCTTCACCTCTCCCTGCTTCCCACGTGCTGTCCTGGGATCAGCACCTGCCCAGGTGCTTTTGTAGCCACGCTGGAAGAAACCGGTCTTGGGGACCGTGGGCCACCGTGGCCGTGAGTCACCTGTTAGCCAAGCCTGTTGTCACCGCCCTGATATGACAGGCGAGCAGTCGAGCCGGGTGAGGGTACATTCCTCAGCACGCACTCAGAGCCTCCGCCTGGAGCCGTGTCAGGGAGCTGCGCGTCGGAGCTCTGCCCTCACAGCGGCCCCCGGCGCCCCGAGCGTGTGTGGGCCCGGTCCCACACAGCTCCAGCCTGGCGTGTTTCTGTTTGGTCTTTAGAGGCTCTTTGCCTGCCAGCCTTCCTTTCCTGTGTCCTGTGCTCCCAAACCACAGACTTGTGGCTCTCACGCGGGTTCCTGTCGATAAGAAACCATTGCCATTCCGGGAGTGGGGTCCTCTGGATGCGAACCAGCCCGGGGCCTGGCTTGCTCAGATTTTTTTCTGTGCAAATTTTCCCGAACCTTTGCTCTCTGGTGAGGGAGCCAGCTGTGGGCAGACCTGGGGTGGAGAGCAGGGAGCTGGGATGGCGGCCTCCAGCCAGAGTGCCAGCCTGGCCTGAATTTCCCACAAGCAGACACCAAGGGGAAGTTGGGGATACGGACAGGTGCTGCCGTCCGCTAGCTCCTGAGTCCGCTGCCACCGCGGAGCGGTGTGTGAGGTCGTGTCAGGTCCTTCCTGGTTCAAGCGTGGGCACAGCAGCGATGGGGTTGCTCACTTCAAGTTCACAGTCCGGCGGGCGGAGGACCATAAAGAGATGGGAATGAGGCGGTGCCGTCACCGAACAGAAGACGCAGCCCGAGTGAACCTGGTCCAAGGTGATGTCTGAAGGGGGTGGGGGCTTGAGAAAAGAAGGGCCAGTAGTGCCAGGGGACAGGTGGCCAGGGGCCACATCGCTCCTGCCTAGATAAGGAGGCAGGTGATAGAGAACCAGGAGGGCTTCCTGGAAGAGGTGGCTTCTCATCAGGCTTTTAAAAATGGAAGGGGTCTTAGAGACAGGAGCGACGGCCTCTGTGTTCCAGGAGGCAGGGGCGCTGGGCTTTAGATCGATTCATCGGTCACCTTAGCTCGTCGTGGTTGGGGTACTCACGGCCCCTCATTGAGACTCGTGCCCGGGCGCCTAGCCCCGTGTGTGGTAAGCTGTGCTCCCGGTGTTTGATACTGACCTTGCGTCTGTGCCTTCCAAGCAGGATTTCCAAACTTCATCTCCTGTCTCTTCCTGAAGAGTTAGTCTTACGTCAGCTCTGCCATCGATAAAAGAGGAGTTCGTGGAACACCCTGTTGTCTCTGCACACGCAGAGCAGAATCCTGCTTCGCCACCCTGACTGTGGACCGGCAGCTGGCGGCCACCGCACGGCACCCGCTGAGCGACGCGGGGCTGGCGCCGCCCGGCCAGGCAGGACTCGGGGGATTTATTACATTTGCCTGTGGGCTGGGTGTTTCTTTTTTATAAGTTTTCGTCTGAAACTGACTTTCCCAGTTGTGTGACCCACAGCCCTCCCGCCTCATCGCCAAGATGAGGCGATAAAACGCACAAGGCTGATACATATCCAGACATTTTAGCCCTGTCACGAATTCCACGTGTGGCCTTTTCCAAGGAGACGAGCGTCAGACAATTGCTGGCATCTTGGTAGTTGGTAAAAACTGTCTGGACGGTCAGGGATGCCGGCTGGGATCAGGCCCAGCTCAGAGTCCCCCCGTCGGCGGGCCTGGTTCCTTCCACCTGTCTTGGGAGGAGGCAGAGGGAGCTCACAGCCTGAGCCCCCACCCCAGTCTGCTGGTCCCTCTGCCGGGCCTGTGGCTTTGCTTCTCCCTTTCCCAGGGTGTGTTCTGGGCAGAGCCACAGTCAGCAGGTGGGGGCGAGGGAGTCCTATCCAGTTCTTCCCAGGGTAGCAACACCGTGCCACGGGAAGGGTTCTGCATGAGGGAGACTGGTGGACCCCCCCCCCGGAGAGCTCCAGTCTGGTGCACCCCTGGTATTTGTCCAGGGCTCTTTGGTGTTTGGGAGCTTTGGCCTCGTGTCAGCCCTGAGCCATGGGTATTGTGTCAAGTTCCAGAAGGCTCAGGACAGAGCCGGCCCTTGAATTCAGGTCTCCTGCCTCTGGGCCAGCATAGGTAACTTGGGTCCTTGGCCTGACATCCAGGAGCAGGTAGGGTCCTCCCGACCACCCGCTTGCAGGGGCCTAAGATCGGCCCCACACTTGCTGGTGGGAGGGCTGGGGTTTGCAGCCCACCCCAAGGGCTGACCTCAGTCCCCAGCAGACCAGTGCTCGTTATTAATCAGCTCCCTTGCACCCAGAGCCCTGACACCCAGCCTCTGAAAATAAGGAAATGGGCGCCTGGGTTGCTCAGGTGGTTGAGGATCCAACTTTGGCTCAGGTCATGGTCTCACTGTTCGTGGGCTCGAACCCCGCGTGGAGCTCTGCCCTGGTGGTATGGAGCCTGCTTGGGATTCTCTCCCACTTGCTCTGCCCCTCCCCGACTTGTGTTCTCTCTCTTAAAATAAATAAATAAACTTAAAAAGAAAGAAAGGGAGGGAGGGAAAAGAAAACGAGGAAACAAGCCAGAGAAGTGCAGGGGCAGCCTCCGGAGACGGGTGATTTAACACTTTCGGGGCTCAGTCACCCCTTCCGCCCGGCTTGGTCTCACTCACAGCGTGCACCACACTGCCTGGCCCTGAGCAAGGCACCTCGCCTCCTGGGCCTTAGTTGTCCTGTTTATGAGGTGAAGGTAGTTGCTCAGAGGCTGCAGCTGGGCCCGGTGGTTGCTGGAGGTCTCAGGTGGCTCTTTCCGTTCCTTTTGGGGTCTCAAGGATGACAGAAGGACCACGGAACGTCATCATCTGTGCTGTGTGACTCTCAGCTCCTGCTGTCCTGCCTTCCTCTCCAAGCCATGAGTGTTTCAGCTGGAAGCCGGCTTTCCCCAGCACCCAGCAGGGCCACTTCCTCCCCCAGATTCTGTGTAATCGATCAGCGACCTGGTTAACTGTGGATGAAAAGGAGGGCCAGTTTTGTTAAGTGGCCTCTGCTTCCTTGTGGGGAAGCTCTGGCATCTTAATGGAAATCCGAGGATTGTCGATCTTTACAGTTGAACCTGGGCCAACACTCCATTTCATTGACAAGGAAACCGGGAGGGTCCCCAGAGGAGCCAAGACTAGGACTAGAGGTCACTGCTCCACCACGGTGCGTGGGGAGGGTGCTCAGTCCTGTGGCTCCTGGCCAGACGGACTGGGAGGGGAAATCCCTGTCTGTGGCCAGTGTTGGCCAGCCTGGGCCCTCCGCAGGCCGACACTCAGCCTGCCCTGTCCCCACACCATGCACGTGGAGCCCAGGCCTGGCAGGGCGAGTTTCTGGTTACTCCATCTCCTAGGACTGCTGAGTCACCTTGGGGGAGGGACAGGCACTTCCTTGAAGCAGGGCTGAGGCCAGCTCTGTACGTTTGGTGGCTGGGACCCTGAAGCAACAGGAGACGACTTGCAGCTGCCTGTGCCCATTCTGCCTCCTCTCGGCCCCTCACTTGGCCTCCGGGAGGGTCCGTGCCACTGCGCCTGTGTTTCGTTAGCCCCTCCTTGGGAGGCGGGGGGGGGGGGGGGGGGGGCGGGGCGGGGCGGCCCTGAAGGGAAGCAGCCGGGGCACGGCCAACACACCACACTGACCCTGTCCTGTCCAAGAGCGACCCTTTGTAGGTGGGAAGAGGGGCCAGCCAGTCCGATGGTATCCATCAAGCCCATGCAACCTGCTGGCTTGGGGCAGAAAGCAAGACACATGGTCCCTGCACCCTGGGAGTGTGCTGTCAGCTAGGGACCGACGTGGTATCCAGAGTTAGGGAGAGTGCTCTGAGGGGGGGGCCTGGGGGCCTCTAACAGGACATCACACTGAAGCTGGGGCCTCTGGCTCCCCCCAGCAGTTAGGCTGAAGTGATGGACTGGGGGCACGGAAGCAGTCCTGGGGGTGCAGGCAAAGCCCGGGCAGGTGCCTGGAGAGGGTGGCAGGCCCTGACTTGGCTCATGGAGAGTCCTGGACAGGAGGCAGGAGCAAGGCCCGGGGAGGGAGGCCAGTGTGGAGGCTCCCCGGGCCCCAGGGAGGGGTGAGGAGAGTCCGAACCAGGGAGGGGGCAGGCCTGGTTCAGGCACGTGGAGGGGGCATGAAGGGACCTCGTGACAGACTCCTAGGTGTCGTGAACCTCATTAGGAAATTCGTGTGACCATGTGGGGGAGGGTGGGCCGGGACTTCGCAGTCAGTGAAGAAAAATCCTTTTAGCTGGAGCCGAAGGGGCAGCTTCCTGGGCGTCTGCCTTGTGGGAGCCTCTCCCGGCTGGTGCTCGGACTGTGTTGCCTGCAGAAGCAGAGGTCAGGGCTTGAAGACCAGGCCTCAGCGACATCCCTCTTGTGTCTCGGGGACAGCGACACCCAGAGCTTCGTCACCTGACTCGTCACTCCCTCCGCCTTGACAGTCCCTGAGTGATTCTCCCCGTCTGCCTCGCCACTTCCTTCTCCAGTCAGTTCTTCCCGATGCTCGCTTCCTGCTTTGCTCCCAGTGCAGTGGCCATGGCTAGCTCAGACTTCTGGATTAAGCCAGACAGGTGACTCCAGGGCCTTCCCCTGTCATTTGAACAGCATGTGCCAGGCAGGGAAGCGGCAGCTGGGACTTCACGCGGCATTCGGCTCACCGCCTTCCAGACAGCAAAGTGTCGATCTTCCCGGGCCAGCCCGGGGGCCCTGCTCTTCGTCTCGAGGAGCCAAGCGGTACGGGGAGGTGGGAGGCTTGAGCCCGCCTGAGATGTGACCTAAACGCCGGTCCTGCAGGTGGCAGAAAACCACGGGGGTCCAGATGGCAAGAGGCCAGGTCTGACCGGGGCCCCCATGCCAGGCTCCTCTGCACAGCTTTCCTGGCTCTTTCCCTAGACGACAGCCAGTCCCGTCTGGCCGGGAGACCGGCAGCTGGCATGTCCCTGCAGTCTGGGGGGCCTCCGGCTTCTGCTTCTGAGCCAGCGTCTCAGCCGCTACTGCCCCTTCTGCTGAGGGAACGCCCCGGCTTTCAGAGGCCACTGTCTTCTGGCACCAATACTAGGCTCCCGTGAGGCCCTGCCATACTGCGTGCGGAAGTGTGTCTGCTCGCCAGGGCCTGATCTGGTGGCCACCATGCCCAGTTTGGAGCCTCTGTGTGGAACGTAACGTCGGGAGACTTTTCCTGGTTGATCGCTTCCACTGCTCCGTTTCACCAAAAGCTGCAGTTGAGGAAACACTGAGTTTTGATCTCTAGGAGGAGAGGAAGTGTGCGTCCTGAGCCCGAAGGGTACGGGGAAATTGCAGAATTCCCGGTACGCCTAAGGAAGTTCTGACTTGTCGGAGCCCTTCCCTCCGTGGGGTTTACCAGAGGGGGTGGCGACTTAGCGCACAAATATTTACGAAGCGCCTGCGACGGATAACGTGTCGCTCGGTGCCAAGACCTCCAGTCTGTCGCTGACACGTCTTCACATCCTCCTGCTCCACCCACGAGGGGCGGGAAGGTTCATTTGGGCACAGATGATGTTTCTGTGGCCCCTACTTCAGTGGCACCTCTCCCTCACCCCCGGGGCGGTGGCCCAGCCCTGCGTCTTGTGACCTTTGCTCTCAGAGCCAGTGGGAGCTCCGCCCCAGTCAGCGAGCGGTTCTTCAGTTCTTCGGAGAACTCACGAGGCCCCGAGGGCCCGGCCTCTGGAAACCGTCCCGAGTATCCTGGGCACGCCGGGGGCCACGGAAGGTTTCCGGGTGGGAACGGACACATCGAGAGAAGGCGGCTCTGGGGCAGCCGGGCACCACACACGTCGCCTCCGCAGAAGCACACTCGGCTCGCCTCGCCTTTTCAGAAAGAGAGAGTCCCGTTAGGCAGAGAGGACACCAGCTGTGTCTCTGCCGGCGCCCCTAGGTGGGGGCGCAGGGGGGTGGGAGGAGGAAGGAGAGCTTGGAGGAGCCCCGCAGTTTCTCGTTGGGCAGGGCAGCAGACAAGCTCAGCCCCGCGCCCTGCGCGTGCCGTGGTTCTGAGTCATGAGACGGAAGACCCGAGAGGGGCCGCTCTGCTGCGTTTGCTCAGAGCGTTCCAGATGTCAGGAGGCGGCAGGGAGGGCGGGCCAAGTGGGAAGGGGTTTGGAGAGAGTGTGTCTGTCCTCGGGTCCCTCCCCATGAAGTCACCCTGGCTCAGGAATTTCTCAGCTCTGCCTGTGGCCTCTTGGGGCCTCCCACGTCCAGGCCTGGTGCACACCGCATTCTGACCCCTCCTCATAGCCCTGGGAGGCCCTGTGTAGGCCCCGGGCCTCGCCCTCCTTCCGTCGCTCACCGGTCGTCCAGTACAGGGCACCGCGTAGGCGGACCGGCAGGTCCCATGGGTCTGAGCACAGCTCCCATCTCCACATACAGCTCCACGGCCTGTCACCCTCGTTTCCTCATCTGTTAAATGGGCCCTCTGGTCCCTGCGTCCTCATCGAGTAGATACGGGGCCCGGCACTGAGTAGTCCAGGAACGGCAGCCCTCGTGGCCCGAACCTGTGTCTCGCCCATGTGTCTCTCTGCCCACCCGGCCTGGCCCTGCCATTTGGGACCCGGCCTTTCAGGTCCGGCTCAGACAGCACTGGCTTTGCGGCCACTACTTGCTGCCCTTTGGGTGTATTTACACCTCCTCTGTGACTCTTACCACGTTCTTCTCTCCGTTGCTCTTACGTCTGACGGTCTCCTCTCCCGTGCCGGAGGGGCGCTCCTCAAGGCCAGGACGGACTCCCGTGCCCGGTCCATACCTCTTCCTGCTGCAGACACAGTTCATCACACCACGGCGGTCAGCTAGTGCTGGCCTGCCACCCCCTCCTGACAGCCGTCGCTGACTGGGGCAGCAGGTGCTCACACCTGAGAGCCAGGAGGCCTGGTCACTGGCCCGGATCCTCAGGATGGCAAGTCGAGGGCCACAGCCCTAGTGGCCGGGCTAGAGTGACTGGGCCTGGGCCCTCCGGGCTCCCCTTGGCCCCTTGTTTCCATCACCTATTCCAGGCCAGTCGCTCGGGCTCTCCAGCAGTGCCTACCGGCAGCTTCTCCCCTCCACGCCTGGCCCTGAGCTCGCCCTCACGTCTGAGGATGGTGTGGGGAATGTCACCCTAACGCCCACAGATGGGCAAGACCAAGTCAGCTAGGCAGAGGCAGGAGGGGAAGCATGCGCCAGGAGAGGTCAGGTGACTTCCAGTGTTAGCCTGGGAGGTGGTCCTTGAGCGTCACAAGTAGGCCACCACAGCACAAGGTGGCTGGACACAGTGTAGGACACGAGTAGGAAAACGTTAGCCCCCATCTGAGACCGTGTGGCCCCGAGCAGCCCCGCTCGTCCCCCCTTCTCCCCGCTCCTCTGTGCCAGCCTCCTCTTCCTTTTTTTTTCCCCCTTAAGCCCTTAGATCATCAAAGCAGATCACCTGCCCAGGTCATTGAGCCTGCAGATCGGCCCCTTCATTTTCCGTGTCATGTGTATCGATCAGGTTTCCTTGCAGAGATGATTCGGTTACGAGGCTGCCGTTGGCTTCCTCCCACTCAGCAGGATTCGTGCCACTTCCCCAGCTGCCACCAAGTGGCCGCACACAGATGTGCCTGCCGGTGTGGACAGTTGTCCCCGTGCTTCTCCCCCACCCCCCATGAAAGACCCTGCCCTGGCCTTTCTGTGTTCCGCTTGACCACTGCTCATGGCACACGGCATCTCTGTTCCCTCTGGGGATCATTCTGCATACGCGCGCTTTCTCTCCCGAGTGTCCCGATCCCTCACTCCCCAAAGACGGCCAAGACTCTGGAACAATAAGGCCAGTCTTTGAAAGCACAGCCCCTTGCCCAACTGGTCTTTGGTATTGAAGCCCACAGGCCAACACCCACCCACGGGAGTCACGTGGGTGCTCTGGGCTGAGGATTCGGCTCCGTCCCCAGCTCGCTCCCCTCCCAGGTGCCCAGTTCACAGGTGGCGCCGTGAGGTCCACTGATGATAAACACAAGATCCTGCGACAGGCCGCCGTCTGCCCGATGCAGCCGCTTGTGGACACAGCCTTGCATATGCGATCATTGAAAGGCCAGGTGGGATCTGGGCCCAGGGAGTGCCCGGAGAGCAGTGCGGGGGGTCGGGCGAGCAGGGGGGCGTACAGGGAGCGGGGTCTCTTCCTCCATCACCGGCAGCAAGCGCCTCTGCAGTCTGAACTCGGGCATGGAGCCACGGATCCCTGTCCCGCCCTGGAGTGCCTGCCACCTGGGCCGGGGGCAGAGCGTGCTCTTCCCGAGGGTCAGAAGCAGTACGGGAGTAGTATCAGGCCAGACACGTGGTGAGCGTCCATTCGTGCAATTTCCAGAACAGGTACCACTAGAAGAGAGGGAACTTCCTTCCTGCTGGAGGTGTTCAGAAGCCTGGCAAGGCGCTGGCACTAAAACTCCTCTAAGGGTAACTCACGGCCGGCAGCTCGTGGGATAGGCCCACGGAATCTTGGTAAAGCCATTAAAGCAGACGGACACCGGAACCTCACCGCTCAGAGGTGCCCCGGAGCACGGTACTCACACAGCGGGTGCCTGGTGGCCCAGCCATGGTCTTTATTAACACAGCCGCCCAGCCTCCCCCAGGAGAGACCCCACCCCACCCTAGGCCCTCCGTGGACACGGTCCCCGAGTGCTAGCCTGAGGCCCACCGTGCGGGCAGAGCCAGGCCAGGTGGGCGAGGAGCGCGGGTGGACACGGAGATTCGCCTCCGGAGGCCGCTGCCAGGTCCCACCGAGTCTCGGCTCGTGGGGGCCACGTGGGGCACAGGCTTGTGTCTGAACTGAGGCAGAGCTCTGGAGATGCTCTGGCCCGGGCTGGGCTTCGTGCTGGCCCCCGGGAGGTGCCAGCACGGGTTTCACGGCGGCAGCCGTCACGGAAGCGCTGCCGGTGATCGGTGGGGCCCAGGAGGCTGTGGTTTCCACGCACCAGCGCGGCCATCGCGCTGCAGGAGCGGGTCCGCAGCCAGGCGGGGCTCAGCCAGTGGGGGGACGGTCCCTCCACACCGTGAGCCCGTGGGAGTCCCCGGCTGTGTCTCAGACGTGGAGGGGAAGAGCGGACCCACCAGGCGTGGGAGGAGGACAGGCTGTAGTGAGCACCGAGCGAGGGAGCACGGAAGGTGAGCTCCTCTTCGTCTGGGGCGCAGACTTTACAGGCGGAGGTGTTGTCTCTGTGATGGCGTCTGCTGCTCTCGTCGGGTCCGCTTTTCCTGAGCGGCACTGAAATGTCGGGGTTGCAGCCTTCCCCACAGACGGGCCCTTTGGGGCCCTCCAGCCCCCTCCACCCAGACAGCATCCCAGCCCCTGAGCTTCCGGGGCTGGCTGCTCAGTGACAGGAGGCCTGTGCTTCCTAGAAAACCCCATTCCTTACACCCAAGGGTGCCTCCTCGTTACCGACATGGCTTCCGGCTTTCCCTGTGGAACCCTCGGGGCCTGTCCACGGGACGCGGCCCGCGGCCCGGCGAGCCCACACGCAGAGGTGCGGATTCTGATGCTGCGTTGCCGTGTGGCTCCTTTGGTTTTCCCTTTTGCCTTTGGGCCTCTTGTCATGCTTTCATCCGTTTGAGCTGGTTCCAAGACCACGAGCCCTGGAGGGAAAGGATGTAGGGGACAGTCACCTGCTACCTGAGGGACTTGAGCCCCGAGCTCCCGGGCAGGGTGAAGGGAGGCTAGGAGGGCCCGGGTGCCTCCAGCATGGCCTCCCGTGTGCCCAGGTGCAAGGATGGCCCGGAAAACCCATCCCTACGCATGGTGCTGAGGAGCTGGGGGCTCCCAAGGGAGGCACCCCCACCCCGCGCCCCTGGAAGACTGCAGGGTCGTCCCGTGCCGCTCCCCTGGGGGGAAGGCTGTGGCTCCTGCCCCGAGACCTGTCCCTGTTGGCCCCGTGTCCCTGTCGTCCTGCACCCGGGCCCGGAAGGTGTGGTTTTGAGCACTGTTGCTCCAGCTTCCACCCAGTTCACCAGAAGAGTCTGGTCTCACGTCAGGCAGAGAACTCATTTCCCTCTCTGGCAACCACTGAATTTGAGCATGTCCTGTTTTATCATCGTCGAAAGAACTGAAACCGTCCCATGAAATAAAATGGAACACCCCGTCAACGCCCAGGGAGACACCAGGGTCTTTCCTCACCGAGTGGCTAGCAGAAGCAGGAGGGTGGCCCCTGCCCCTCCTACGAGGTCCCTGGGAGGATGGCGTAAGGCCCAAGCCGCTCCAGGTGGCAGCAGTCGTAGGGCGGCCCCTGCACCAGCCCGCTTCCTTCCTGCCCCCCGCACCCCCCGCGGTGGCCTCACCTGCACCCCAGGCCCTTCCTGGACTCCCAGGCTCAGCCTAGTAGAAAGCCCCTGACCCACTGGGGCACTCAGCCCCGTCTCCTGTTGACGCTGCTTGGGGGGCAGAGGCCACAAAGAGACTAGGCAGTTCCCACATCCGTTCAACCACAGAACCTCCTCCTCACTGCAGATCTGTTGGTTTCCCAGAGGCGCCCAGGGAGAATCCATATCGTGGAAGTGTCAGGCCCAGGGTTCCCGAGATTCCTTCCCAGAAATGCAGGGAAAGTGGGAAGAGGGAGGTGTGTGATTCCCTGAGCAAAGAGGCTTTGGTGAACCTCTTCCCCATGCCTAGAGCTGAACCGTGGCATCACTGGCTGCATGTGAGCACTTCAGCCCCATGAGGGAACGTCACTCAGCTATTGGCTGGCCCCAGGCAGGTCTCTGGGGGTGGGGGGCACTCGAGTAGGCATGGCCAGGGAAGGCTTCTGCCTTCCAGCAAAAGGTGCCCACCCCACCCCACCCCCCCCGCAAAGCCCTGGGTTTGAAGGTGTGGGTTTGGAGTCGGGGCCTTGCTCGGCCACCCATCTTCCCACCAGCTGCCATGTTCGGCATCCTGGGGAGCCATCGTGGATGTGCTGACCCCTCGGTCTGCTCCCACTGGTGGTGGACGTGGCTGGAAAGCATCCTTGGGCCTCTCCCTCCTCTGAGGCTCACACTGTTTTCCCTCCTTCTGTCCCCCAGCTGGTCAGTGAGAAGGTCGGAGGCGCCGAAGGGACCAAGCTCGATGAGGACTTCAAGGAGATGGAGAAGGTACAGGGGAGGTGGTGCGCCCGGCCTGGTGCTCAGCACCGTTTGCCAAGTGCCCGTGGCCACAGCGCCACATCTGGGCTGCGGGTGGGGCTCCTGGATGGACAGATCCCCCAGCCACGGGGGACCCGCGTAGCGAACCACAAGTAGGCAGGGAGGCCAGCAGCCCTCCGAGCGGCGGGCGGCCCTTGTGTGGGCTCTGAGGCAGGTGGGGCGAGGGAGCGGGGCGAGGGAGCGGGGCGAGGGCTGTCCAGGGGCTCCGGGTTTGGCCTCCGGTGCATGATGGTTATAAAACCCCCACACGCTGCCTCCCTTCACAGAAGGTGGACGTTACCAGCAAGGCTGTGACAGAAGTGCTGGCCAGAACCATTGAGTACCTGCAGCCCAACCCAGGTAGGGGTACCAGCCAGCTAGTCTGGAATTTTCCCCTTACTGGAGCTCGCAGGAGGAACGTACGAGCTCAGAGAACTGAAATGCCCAGGGTGGGCAGGTTGTGTGTGTGGCTGGATCCCAAGGGTCCAAGGGATGTCCTCAGTCCTGCACTTTTTCCACTTCATCCGGCGGCTCTCGTTCTGCATGGCAGTCCTAGCCTTAAATCACCCTTACGGCTGACAGTCCCAGCAGAAAAGAGCGTCTTTCCCACATGACCAACTCACTAGACCAGTTGGAATCGGTCGCCCACCCATGCGCCAGGCCCCAGCCACCTGCCCACCCTTGGAGCATGAGGTGGGGTCCCCTAGTCCGAGAGGGAGACCGGGACCTTTCCCTGAGGGAAATCCAAGGGCCGGTTCCCATAGCAGGAGGTGATGGGTGTGGGACGCGCGGCGACACCAGTCACGTCCACTCGAGGCCTGTGCCGCGGACGGCCTGGAGCAGGCGGAGGGAAGTGCGTGGCTCCCCTCCCCCCACCCCAGCGGAGGGCTGTGTCTGGGGCACCTGTGCACACCTGCGCCCGCCCCCCACGCCTTCTCTGAGGTGCTCCTCCCGGGCCAGGGAAGGCAGCTTCTTGATGACAGCTGGGCCGCAGGACGAGGAGGCCCGGGGGGCCCAGGGGAGCCGGTCACCTCCTGCCTCCCGCCAGGGCTCCTTTGTGGCTGAGGTGAGCAGAGAAGGGGAGGTCTGTGCGGGAGCTTCTTCGCAGAGCCTGGCTGTCAGCAGGCATAGGAACCGAGGTCCCTTGGGCCAGGGCAGTGCTTTAGAAAGAAGGGTGCTGGGGAGAGGAGGAACCCAGAGAGGAGCAGCCGGTGGCCGGTCAAGTGCAGGCCTCCGGGCTTCGTGAGCGAGACTGGCCGCGTGCCGACCCAGCCTGTTCTGTTCCAGCCTCACGGGCCAAGCTGACGATGCTCAACACGGTGTCCAAGATCCGCGGGCAGGTGAAGAACCCTGGCTACCCGCAGTCAGAGGGCCTGCTGGGCGAGTGCATGATCCGCCATGGCAAGGAGCTGGGCGGCGAGTCCAACTTCGGTGAGGGCCGCGGGAGGCCACTTCCCTGCCGCTGCGGAGTTTTCTGTGGGGACGAGCGAGGATCGGAGTGTTGGCTGTAGGGCCACAGCCGCTGGCAGGCCTGCCCTCCAGCCGCAGCCGGTCCTTGCGGTGGGGGGTCGTTTGACACCCGTCCTCGCCAGCTCCTGGCTGCTGGGGCTCAGGATCAGACCATAGGGTCCCTCATGGGGTCCTGAATTCTGGCATCGGGGCCCCGGGGCGGGAGGACAGTTTAGAAGTTGGGGTGTCTTGGGCCCCTAGGCTGCGGCCTCCTGTGACAGTTTCTTGCCCATTCTGGGTTCTGCCTCAGGCGACGCCCTGCTGGATGCAGGGGAGTCCATGAAGCGCCTGGCAGAGGTGAAAGATTCCCTGGACATAGAAGTCAAGCAGAATTTCATCGACCCCTTGCAGAATCTGTGCGACAAAGACCTGAAGGAGATCCAGGTGCTGCCCGCGTCCCTCCCCCCCCCCCCCCCCAGCCCCCCGCGCCCTGCCCAGTGTGGCTCCCCAGTTCACACACACAACCCCCCACCCCAGCACCACCTGAAGAAGCTGGAGGGCCGCCGCCTGGACTTCGACTACAAGAAGAAGCGGCAGGGCAGGATCCCCGATGAGGAGCTGCGCCAGGCCCTGGAGAAGTTTGAAGAGTCCAAGGAGGTGGCGGAGACCAGCATGCACAACCTCCTGGAGACGGATGTGCGTCTGGGCCCCACTGGGGGAGCCCGGAAGGCGGGGCCGGTGGGCGGAGTCACGTGTGCCCCGCCCGCAGCGGGTTCGGCGCCCCGGTGGAGCCTCCGGGACCTAAGGGGGCAGCCACCCTCCCCTCAAAGCCCCCTAAAGCTTTCTGGGCACCTCCGCGGGCAGCGGTAGGGTCAGGCAGATGGGGAGAGGGCCGGCCCCCTGCGCCAGGAGCGTTCTGGAGAGGCTCCCTGAAGAGGCGGCCTTGGGGGGAGGGGTCACAGGGAGAGCCTCCCCTTCAGCAGCCGGTCGCTTGCAGATCGAGCAGGTGAGCCAGCTCTCTGCGCTGGTGGATGCCCAGCTGGACTACCACCGGCAGGCCGTGCAGATCCTGGACGAGCTGGCCGACAAGCTCAAGCGAAGGTGAGCCCCGTCCTGCTTTGGGCCGGTCTTTCAGGGCACCCGGGACATGCCACCGGCTTCTATGAGGGTGCACTCAGGGTGGAGGTTCCAGGAGAAAGACCTGTCGGGCTTGTCTCGCTTGTCAGAGGGGAGGGCTGGAGTGGCCTCGGACTGGGGGGGGGGGGGGGGCAGGGCTCCTGTCTCCCGAGAGTCCTAGTCCAGTGCCTGAGAAGGGGAGCCTCGCGCAGCCACGTTCCCAGGCAGGGTGGGCATGCTAAGGGACTTCAGGTCTGGTAGGACCTGGCCAGCCGGCAGGCTCTGAGAAGGGCCCGAGCCCGGTGGGGGGGTGCTGAGAGCCTTGCGGTTAGACCCATCGGGCCTCTGCGCCCAGGCCTGGCCCCGGGGGGCAGCAGCACAAAAGGCGGGAGGCGGAGGCGTCCCTTCATCGTGGATAACACGGGGTTCGGCTGCCGGCCACTCCCCGCTCTCCTCCCTGCACACAGGATGCGGGAAGCCTCCTCTCGCCCCAAGCGGGAGTACAAGCCCAAGCCCCGGGAGCCCTTCGACCTTGGGGAGCCCGAGCAGTCCAACGGGGGCTTCCCCTGTGCCACGGCCCCCAAGATCACAGGTAAGGAGCGGGGAGGGGGCCGCCCCCCCCAAACCGCAGAGCCAGGCCCCGCCCAGGGTCTTTAAACCCCTCTGTGCTTTGTGTGTGAGCAGCTTCGTCTTCCTTCCGATCTTCTGAGAAGCCCATCCGGACCCCCAGCAGGAGCATGCGTGAGTGTCCCTGCAGGCGCGGCCCCGCCCTTACATGCTCCCGGCCTGCTAGTCTGTTTCAGGAGGGCCTCCCTCCTCCCCTCCTCCGGTAGGAGTGGACACCCCTGCTGCCAGTCCTCTCGGCCCGTCGCGGGCAGGGGGGGGAGCTCGGCGCCAGGGCCAGGCGGCACGCCCCCCCATCGGCGTGAGCGTCCAGCAGGCTCCGGGCCCTCTGAGTGGCACGGTCATTCTGTCACCCCGATGCCCCCGCGCAGCCCTAGCTCTTCCCAGGAGCGTTTTGGTGACCGCTCGTGGAGCCCATTCCCATCCCTCATCCCTGGTTCTTGCTGACAAAGCTGGGAGGGCAGGAGGAAGGAGCAGCTGCCCTTCGGGGGACAGGAGCCCCCGGGGGGGGGGGGGGGGAGGAGCCAGCGGTCTGAGCCAAGCCCCCACCCCCAGCCCCGCTGGACCAGCCGAGCTGCAAGGCTCTGTACGACTTCGAGCCTGAGAACGCCGGGGAGCTGGGCTTCCACGAGGGTGACGTCATCACGCTGACCAACCAGATCGACGAGAACTGGTACGAGGGCATGCTCCACGGCCAGTCGGGCTTCTTTCCCCTCAGCTACGTGGAGGTGCTGGTGCCCCTGCCTCAGTGACAGCGTCGGCCCCGTCCACGTCGGCCCTCTGCAGCCGGGGCGGCGCCCGCGGGCGCTCCCCGTGGGAGAAGGCAGGCCTCACTGGGGCAGCAGGGCTGGATGTCGGGGAGGGGCCCGCTTCCACGAGGGCCCCCCCCACCCCGCGGTCCCCGCTCCAGGCGGCAGTCTGGGGGCCGGGCAGTATTTTCGCTCCCCGACCCCCCGCCCCGAGGGGGCGAACACTAAGGTGCTCTTAGAAACACTAACTTCCTCCCACGCCTCCAGGAGCGGGTAACTCCAGGTGGGCCCCCTCACTCTCACACGCGCGTGCACACACACACCCTCCCCCCCCCCCCCCCCCCCCCAGGAGACCTGCCCTGAACAGGAGGAGATGGGGGTTCTGAGCAGGACCCCTGGCCGACACTCACCACCCTGCTTTTCAATTCACCCACAACACTCCTTCCCAGCCCCAACTCCAGGGCTCCCCAGGCCCTGGCACACCCGTGGATGCCACCTCCCTGGGGAGAGATGAGCCTGGGGTCCTCAGGGTTCCCCTAAGGCCGGCCCTCTCTGAGCAGCCTCTGAGGTGCCGTCGTCTCCCTCCTCCAGTGCCCTCCACCCTGCCCCGCACCCCCTCCTCGCCTCCCAAGTGTAGGGTGCCCCGCCCCAGATAAGCACACCGGACGATCCTCTGGCACAAACCGCCACCACCAGCCGTGCCCACGGCACACGTGTGCACCACAGACGGGACCACAGGAGTCTTGTGGCCTCTGTCCTGCAGGTGGTCCCAGACCCCTGGGACCACCCTGAGGAGGGTCACAGGCGCCTCCCCAATCCCAAGCCAGCCACTGTCCCCACTGCTGACAGCGGCCCCAGCCATCTTCCGACAGACAGACCAAGGCAGGCAGCCGCCCTGACCAACAGAGCCGAGCCCCGCAGCTACTTCCTCTCTTGTCTAACCCAAAAATTGGCGCAACTAGGGGACCTCGGGACTGGATCACATTCCCCTCCTCTGATGACCTTGCAAAGGCCCCAGGGACACCTGGCTCTGAGGCCCCCTCATTGCCATTACACGGGGGAAGCACAGACCTCCCGGCAGACATGAGCAGTGGAACCTGGGCCACGATCGGCAGATCGAAATGTAATCCTGATTTTTTTTTTTTTTTTTAAGTATTAAATGTCTCTTTCTACAGCCTCTTGCTTGGTGTGGTGCAGGGCGGGTCTTCCTCCCCGGCTCTCTGTGAGTCTCCAGGGGAGCCGGGGGAAAAGTCATTTGCCCAGCCACCAGCACAGGCATCACGTCCTCCAGATGTCCCTGCAGCCCCAGGAAGCCCGCAACGTGGGCGCTCCGAGCAACCCCTCCTGCACCGCTGCCCGGACAGCAGCCTGTGTGCCCAGGGACGAGAGCGGGGGGCTCCCCCTCCCCCCAGGGTGAGACACACACACCCAGGCTATTTGCTTCTGTCTTTTATTATCCGTGCCCCAACCACCGCACAGCTAAGTTGCACGGGAACAGAGCGGCACAGCCCCCAAGAGAACCCCCTGGTCCCAGTCCCCCTCAGCCCAAACCACGGTGGGGGGGGGGGGGGGGGAATCAGAGTCTGACCAAGAGGCTCCCCCAGGCCCTGGCAGGCGGGGCCTCAGCTCCCTTGTTTAAGAAGGCTGTAAACCTGCTCCAGCACGGGGCACAGGCCCTGGTCCTTGGGTGTCCTGCTGGCCAGGGAGATCTGAAAGGAGCAGGGCTGGTGCCTCAGGGCTGTGCCCGGTGGTCCTGGCCTCACCGGCTCCCCTCCATCCGGGCAGAGGCTCTCCTAACCGACTCACATGGTAGCGTCCCCAAGACAAAGTTTTATGTTTAAATGAGGAGGCCTGCTCACGCGGAATGTTCTGGGTTTGGGGAGCGGAGGACTATCTGCACACTCCAAATCCTACTCTCTTCCTAGCTGCCTCCTGCCTAGGCTCTCACACCCTCTGCGCCGGGGGCTGCCCCCCGCCCCACCAGCCCAGCAACGGGGTGGAAGTGACCCGTGGCAGCCGGAAGCTCTGGTCACTCTTGAAGTTTGAGCAAAACAAGCAAACGTGCAAAACTGCATTTCTCTACAAGGCAGGAAGCCAGTCAGACACCCCCGAGGCCGCCGAGCCCTGCCGCGTCCCACTGGCTGTAGGGCCAGCGAGCTGGAGAGACCTCTGCTCGCCTCAGCTCTGCCGGCGCTTGAGGCTCTGAGTCAGACCCCTTGTGCACTCGGGTGGGCGCCCACGCCGTGACATAGGGCCCAGTGTGGCTTCTCCATCCCCACGGCCCAGGGTCTGCGGGTTCTCCCCTTTCTAGCTGCTCTTGAATAGCTCTCCCCGTCACCGTCACCACCCAGCTGTGACCCAACAATGCTGTTGACAGCGTTGACACCCAGCTGAAATAATACGGAACTTAGGACACTTTCTCAGGCTGCCCGCGGATGGATTCTCGAGGGCTCCCCCCACATTGTCTTCCTACGGAGTCTGCACGAGACAGGGGACACGAGTCTTACCTTCAGCTTGTCGAGGTACGTGTGCTCCTGGCTCCAGGGCTCCTGGAACCTCACGAGGTCAGGGGCGCCCTTGTAGAATTCCACCAGCAGCATCTGGGGGACAGGGGGCCGATGGGACTCCTCGCTCCTGCCCTCCCGCCCGTGCCAGGTGCCGGGGATACGGCGGTGGGCAGCCTGTGGGGCTTCAGTCCCATATGGCACGTAGGTGCCCAGGACCCCAAGGGAGACCACCCACTGAGGAGTGCCACCAGGGAGCTCGGCAGGAGGCCCCTGGAGGGGGACCGAAGTAGCCCCAGGCAGAGGGAGGCACACTGAGTGTCGCACAAGCCTGACACGGACCCCTTGCGCAGCCTCATCCAAACAGCAGTATCCGGGATCCCACAGGTGTGACCAACTAGCTTTTTTCAAACGCCACTTGGAACATCGACACTAAAAAACAGCTGGGGGACCACCTCAAGTCCCCTCACGTGCCTCCATCTGGAGAATCAGTGCAGGTGCAGAGGCCCGAGGCGGGGGCACCTCCGGTAACTTCCAGAACAGCAAGGCCAGGTGGGGGGAGCAGGTGGGCAAGGATCAGGGACTTGAGCCTAAAGCCACAGGTGATTTTCAGCCCCGGACGAGGAGTCTGGCCTATGCCCCGATGTGGCGCCTTCAGCCACCCTGAGTCCTGCAGTCTCGCCACCGTCCAGCGGGGTCCTTCAGCCCCACCCGCCCCTCTCAGGGGCCCTGTGCGCCCCGCCCGGGAGTGAGCTCACCATCTCATGAAGGATGTCATTAGTCAGGAAGTTGTCCTGGACGTAGGCCATCTCCACGTCCATGGGGATGCCGTAGTCACTGGGCCTTTGCTGGCAGGGACACGAGCCAGTCACGCCCAGCCTCCGATCCCACGAGGGGATGTGTCCTGGGCCAGCAGTCAGAGAATCACACTGCGACCAGGTTCAGAGCCACGTGGGTCCTCCACG
The DNA here is from genome assembly GCF_046562875.1 of Panthera onca. Classification (NCBI taxonomy): domain Eukaryota; kingdom Metazoa; phylum Chordata; class Mammalia; order Carnivora; family Felidae; genus Panthera; species Panthera onca. The sequence goes on along the minus strand of NC_138340.1, from coordinate 3,253,657 downwards.
GAAGGCTGCCGTGCGACTCCGGAGGCAGCGTGGCCCTGCCCCCAGCAAGAGAGGCCGCCAAGCGAGCCACGCACCCTGGAATGGCTTCCCAAGCCCGATTTCTGACCCCAGGACAGATGTGGGGAATGGCACTCGGCAGAGTTTGGGAGGGAGGCCGTGTTAGTATCAAGGGCTCCACGTGATGCCCGCGCCTTTTCAACATCCAGGCCCTCTGGGGAGCCCGGGACAGCGCGACGGTTATGGTCCCGTTTCACGGGGGGAAACGGAGGTCCCCGATCCCCTAAATGAGCCCAGAACCAGAGTCCTGGCCACGGACCATCGACAGGCCCCTCCTGGCCCGCAGCGCCACGACCCTGCCCTCCCCCCACAGCCCCGCCTACCTCGGGGGGCGGCATCACCCAGAAGGGGGAGATCTTAGACTCGGGGCCCGGGTTGCCAGAGTAGTAAGGGGCTGCGGAAGGACAGTGAGAGTGGCGACGGCCTGGAGGGGTCGGCGGCCCCGAAGCGCCACGCGCGCGCGCGCACAGACGCACGCGCCCGACGCACGCGCAGGACGCACGCGTGCGCACGCGCGCGGCCCAGGCCTTACCGCAGAGCAGGGCGAGGCAGGGCTGGAAGCCGTTGCTGGAGCCCTGCAGCCGCAGCTGGTAGTCCATCTGCGAGTCGATGTCCTGCAGCGACGGGAGCGCGGGGCTGTGCGGGTGGCTGTGGTACCAGCCCACCAGGGACAGGCCCCGCAGGAGCAGGCTCTGGTAGATCTGGGGGCACAGGCGAGGCTGCGGTAGAGCCAGGGGCTCCCCTCCCAGCCGCCAGCGCACCTGCCGCATCCCATCCCCATTCGAGGCCAGCACTTAATATGTGCCTGCTGTGTGCCTGGCCCGGGGACACAGCGGTACCAAGACAGAGCCCGCCCCCACCCTCTAGGAGGCCAGGGGAGGGGGAACAGTCAACAAATACATAAAAAAGATGCACCTGTCACAAAGCAAAGGCAAACATTTATTTTAGGCAGGCTGTATCGCCAATTCCCGGCTCGCAGCGGGCACTCAAACAGTTAAACAGATAGGAGGATGTGTGTGTGCACTTGGGCAGGAACAGGCATTTCTGGACGCCTTCAGCAAGCAGAGGCAAGTGCTGGCGTAAGGAGCAAGAAAGAGGTGGGCCGAGAGACGTGCGTGCAGAATCCGCACCTATTCGCCTGTCCCCATGGGTCACTGCTGGTGCCAGAAGGTGGGTGTGGTGCACGTTGCACAGCGCCAGGCACATACAAAGCACCACTATGACAACGCTATTGACAGTGGCAGCTAATATTCACTGAGCTCTTACTATGTGCCAGGCACGGCCTGGAAACCGAGGCTCGGGGTAAAGAGGGCGGGCCACCTGTGCAGAGGAAGCAGGACCACCGACAGGGTCACAGCCACGGGGCGGGCGCTCACACATACTCTTTCGCACACTCGTTTTTGCACTACTAGCCACCGGGACAGGGTAGCCAGGACAGCTGTGTCCACACGAGCCCTCCCTACAACGCCCTGACCCCCCGCACCCCCTCACCTCCTCTTCCATGGTGGCCGCCATATCCACGTCCCCCAGCCGGCTCCGACAGGGGAAGGCTCTCAGCACCGTGAGCACTGTGCAGAGGCAAAGAGAAGGTGTAGACATCAACCCCAGCCCCAGACACCCCCCTGCCCACCTGGCCCCAAATACCCACTCTGGCTGTTGATGTCCCAGCGGCCCCCCAGGTACCCCACGACCTCGCTTCGAGTCAGGTGGCTGTGGAAGTCCTGGGGAGGGGACGGACACCAGAAGAGCGGCTCAGGCTGCGGCCCAGCCCCAAGTGCCTCTCCTCGGGGCCAGAGCCCTTGCAATGTGCCGGGGCCACCCCATCGGCCTCCTCCTTCCTTCACTGATTGAGTGCCTACTGTTTAGCAGCAGTGAACAAAACAGAAAAGGTCCCTGCCCTCGTAAGAGCCAACCTCCCAGGGACCCCTTCCAGGTGCCCCAGCCACCTGCCCAGGTCTGGCCCTTGGCCCTCAAGGGACAAGGTGACAGCTGGGCACACACCAGCAGGAACAGCACGTTGCTGGAGATGGCCACGTTGAACGGCTGGAACTTGTTGATGGCAGCGAAGGATGTTACTTCCACCAGGGTGTGGGGGTTCCTGTAGGAGCCAGAGGGTCCCACAGCTTCAGGAACTCAGCCCTGAGCTAGCTCCCCGGCCTCCGGAGCCAGCGCTAAGGATGTGAGACCTTGTGTGTCCCCCCCCCCCACCCCGCAAGAGCTAGTGAAATCTGGGGGCGGGGGTGTGGCGGGCACAGGGTGTGTCTGACCTGGCAGAGTCTCGACTGCCCAGCATGCAATACCGCACAGGCACCCGGATCTTGTTTTCCACCCGCTTCCCGGGGGGCACGGCCTCTGTGGGGCGGGCGAGGGGGGAAAAGGCAGCCTCAATCCCTCCCAGCCCAGAAGTGGAAAACAAAGACAAGGCGGCCCAAGAAAAAACCTCCAGAGGCAGCTTTAAAAATCAGGCCCCGGAACAGAGAGATCAGGTGGCAGGTTAACAAACTGGAAAAAAGGAGATTAAAATACCAGAGGAAGGGCTTAGGAAATCAGGCAAGGACCCCAGGAAACCAGGCAGGGGGGCCAAAGGAACCAGGCACTGAGGCAGCGAAATCCTATAGGGGAGCGTGGAAATCAGGCAGCATAGTGAAGAAATCGGGCCACGGGACCAAGGAATCCAGCATTAGAGCTTAAGAAGCCAGGCAGGGGGGTGGGGGGCGCTGGGGGGCTCAGTCCGTTGAGCATCAGAATCTTGATTGCGGCTCAGGTCATGATCTCAGTGTTTGTGGGTTGAGCCCTGACTCAGGCTCTGCACTGACTGCACAGAGCCTGCTTGGGATTGTTCCCCCCACCCCCACCCCTCCCCTGCTCACGATCTCTCTCTCTCTCTCTCTCTCTCTAAGTAAATAAATAAACATTAAAAAAAAAAAAAGTCAGGCCGCGAGAAAGAAATTAGGCAGAACTAGGAAGTCCGCCAGGCATGTCGGGAGTGCAGAGAAAAACGCAAGATCTGAACCCCCCCCCCCCCCCCCAGCCACCTCCTCACCCGAGTTCTGCCCGCCTCCTGCCCTCCTCTAAGCCTCTCACCTGGGTGCGCAGGCTCCAAGGGTCCCTTGGCAGGTAGTCTCCGACTCTTGTCCTCAGTGGAGACCCCTGCCAGAACCTCCTCCTCTTCTTCCTCCATCAACAGCTCCTCCTCCTCCCCTTCACTGGCCGGGCTCTGGTGGGGGCGGGGCGGGGCAGGCGGCAGGACCCTCAGCTGGGCGCCACCCACCCTCCTCACCAAGTTCCACTCAGACCTTCAGCTGGCCTTAGGGTCCTGCCATTGCCCCAGGGGCCCACTAGAGGGAGCGAGTGAGCACAGGCGGCCTGAGGTCCTGGTGCCGCTCAGATCTGAGCACCTTCCAGCAGCTGCCGGGCGGAGTTTCAAACCTCTCCTCCCCTTTTACAAGCTGTGCAGCTTCTAGCAAGCGCCCTAACCTCTCTGAGCTCTCTTCTCCTCATCTGTAAAAAGGGGCTAATGACCTCCAGCGCACAGGGACAGCATCAGGGTGAAATAAAATAATGCCTGCAAGGCAATTAGCACACCTCCTATCGATCCGTTACCAGATTCTCTCAATAATCTCTCCCGATCTGCCCTCAACTGCCCCTGCTGGGGTGACCTCCCAGTGTCCAAAACCCAACAGGCACATGGTCGCTGTACTCTTCCTCCTCGCCGCAGGGTCTGGCTGGTCCCGGCTCCTTCTTCTGGAAGCGCCCCAGGGACCCAGCTTCCCTCCCATCTCTCCAGTCCCCTCCATCTCCCACCCCTCCCCGGTGTGCAGGCTGGGTCCTCGGGTTTCTTGTCTCCCTACCTGCTCTCCTCCGGGGCAGTCTCCTCCACTCTTGGGACTGGAACCCTGTCTCTGGCCTGACCACCCCCACAGTCCTATCTCCAGCCCAAGCCTCCCCTGAGCTCCAGACTCAGCGTCCGGCTGATCCTGGAAGTCTCGGGGAAGGGGGGGGCGGGGGGCGGGGGTGCTCCCAGGCACCTCCACTCAGCTCTATAACCACGCTGCACCTGACTGTCCCCCAATCCTCCCCAGTCCCCATGGCAGCCTCATCTCTTAACACCGACATCTATCTGATGCAACCGCAAATCCAGTGAGATCCACTTTCAAAATCGGCCAAAACTTGCCCGCTTCTTGACCCATCACTTGTCCGCCCGGTCCACCCCATCATCTCCTGCCTGGACCGGTTCTGTCAACCTGCATCCTGGTCCCCAACTTTCACCCTGGCCACCCCCCAGTCTTTGTGCCAGACGGCGGCCACCAGGGGGCGCGTGTGGGCACCTGAGTCAGGTCTGCCCATCCTCTCTGCCCTCCTGGGCTCCCACCCACCTCAGGGAAAAAGCCCAAGTCCTCCCCGCCTGTTTCCAGCCTGCCATCGGCCCTGCAGGTTTCCGATCTGCCAGCAAGATATACATATATGATACATACGGATACTGTTAGGATCTTCACTTACATACGAAGGAGAATTAGCACCCAGAGACGACCCTAGGCCAAGCTCACCAGCTGGTGAATATTCAAAGATGTTATTACTATCATAGCGTTAGAAACTCTCCCCGATCTGGTCCCTGCCACTGTCTCCAGTCCCCTCAGCTGCTTAAGACACGTGAGCCTCAGGCTGCATCCGCTGATCACGGTTCCCCAAGCGCTGTGTGGCTTCCTACCTCCGCGGCCCTGCTGTCATCGGCTCCCTCTGAAAACTCCTCCCTTCGCCTCGCTCTGACAAACTCCCCGTCATCCCACAGGGCCCAGCTCCAATGTGCTCACTCTGGGTACTCCTTATCCAGCAGCGCTTCAGGAGGCTGAGGGACGCACCTCATCGGCGGCAGCCGTGGGAATGTGCAGCTGGTGTCGCCGGAGCCAGGCCGCCTTGTACTTGTCCAGTTTCTGGCCCTTGTACTTGACAGAGGCCCAGCCACAGCCGGACTTCTTGGCCGGGTTCACCAGCTTCTTGCAGTGGGTGGCCCAGGCGCTGGGTGAGTTGAACACCTGTCCCGTTTCCTGCCACACGATCCTCCCGTCGGGCTGTAGGTCCCCCATGAACTTCTTCCCCTGCAGTAACAGCAGCCTGGCTTCCACCCAGGCCCTGGTACCCACCAAGCCACCTCCAGGAAGTCCTCCCTGACTCCCCCCCCCCACCCCCAGCCCTGCTCCCCGGAGCTCGGCACCCACTTCTGCCCACGGCATCCCTCCCAGGAAGCTGACCAGCTTACATGCCTCCCGGTCCCTGTATGTCCACAGGGACATCAGCCTGGATTAAAACTGCCCAGCTCTGTGTCTGCCCACCCGCTCACTGGACCGTGAGCCCCCAACGGGCAGGGACAGGGCCTGCTTGGTCCCTAACACACAGCACACAGCCTGGCACACAGCAAGTGCTCCATTCATGAACTGCCCCCACTCACAAGGCCCAAGGAAACAGCAGCAAACGTGTAAAACATAGTGTAGCAGGCGGCCTGCTGGGCGCTGTATTCCTTTGACCCTCCTACAACCCCGCGACAGGAAAAATAAAAACCCATTTTATAGATGAGGAAACCAGGATATGGAGAGGTTGAGTAAGGTCACACAACCAGGAAAGCGGTGGTGTCCTCTCCGAGCCTCAGTTTCTCCTCTGTGGAATGGGCTGTTTGGTAAACGATGCCCTGCAGCCCAGAAGGGTCCGTGCTGGGTCTGGATGCTTGTTTCAATTTCCCCTCCCCACACCTGGGCTTGGCCGGTGGGAGGAGAGCTCTGGGCCTCAGTTTCCCCTTCCTGCCCCAGCCGGGACGGGATGGGGGGTAGGGGACGCTCACCAAGTAGTAGATGGACAGCACCCCGGCGCCGGGCTCCAGTAGCGCGTCTTTGAGGAGCACCCGCAGCGTGACCGCGCGCCGGGTGAGCGCGCCCCCGGGCCCGCCGCAGCCCCCCGGGCCCGCCCCGGCTCCGGCCCCGCCGCCGCCGCCGCCGCCGCCGCCGCCCCCGCCCCCGCCCCCGCCGCCTCCGCTGCGCGCGCCGCCAGCTCCAGCAGGCCTCTCGGGGTCCTCGGCCTCTGCCTCGTCCTCGTCCTCATCCGGTGCCTCCTCGCCCGCGCCACCCGCCGGGGACAGCGGCTCCGGAGCTGCGGGCAGCGACAAGCTGCAAGGGACCGCGCGCCCCCAGCCGCCCCGGCCTCTCGACCCCACCCCGCCCCTCACCCCCCCCCCCGGACCCCCAGACGGGCCCGCCGTACCTGCCATGGCCGCTCCGCCCCAAGCGCCCCGCGCCCCGCGCCCCGTGCGACTTGCGCGCCGCTGGCTCTTTCTTCCCGGCACGTGACACGGCTCCGCCCCGAGGGGGAGGGGCCCCAGCCTGGGGGCGGGAGGGGGGCTCGGCCTGCCCGCGCGAGCCGGGACCCGGAGGCCTCGCGCCTGTCCACGGGCCGAGCCGGGGACTCATCCCTCCGGGACCATCGGGAAAACGGAGGCTCGAGGTCACCTTCCGCGGGAGGCTCGTGGCAACCTACCAAGCGGGGAAACTGAGGCCCCGGGCCTTTCGCTTTCGGGGAACTAGTGGCTCCACTGGGGGGGCCCGTTATTGGATTTAGATCCGGAGCTGGGGGGCGCGGGGGACTCAGTTCACTAGGACCGGGAGGGGTGGGACACTTGAGGGACCAGAAGTGTCAGCTGTGGAGACCAGGGGAGAAACCCCCGGAGAACGAGCCACAGCGCCCTGGGGCTGCAGGCTGAATGGGGAAGGTCTAAAGCGCCCAAGGCGGAGCGCCCGGCTGGCTCAGTCCGTAAAGCAGGCGCCTGTTGATCTCGGGGCTGTAAGTTCGAGTTCCATATTGGGTGTAGAGACTACTTTAAAAATAAAAAATTTTAAGTAAAAATAAAAATAAATAAAGCGCCTAAGCCGGACGTCAGTCTCTAAAGGGTTAACTCCCATTCCGCAGCGCCGATTCCAAGGTTGGGCCCAAGCGGAGCCCAACAACCAATTATAGGAGGGTCATTTAAACTTCAACCAATAGGCAGCAGTCGTGGGATTCCCTCCAGCCAATCAATGTTAAACCGCTGCTTCCGCCAAGCGCGTAGCCCTCGGCCAATCACAGGAGCTCCCGGGCCTCACGTATCCATTCGGTTGTAGAGTTAGGTCCTGTGCCAGCCAATCAGATCCCGGGTCAGAACGTGCCCTCAGGCTGGCGCGCCCCCCGACTTCCCACGCCTCCTCGCGCCGGGCTCTCGGAGGCGGAGCCGAGTTGGGTGTTCGCGGGTCGGTTTTAGTGCCGTCCTTTGTCCCTGGCCCCTGGCCCAAGACCTTTGCTCTGAGGCGCAGCGGCACCTCCCAGGACTAGGAGTCCCCAGGCCCTGGCCGGGCTGCAAGCCGGGGGTGGGGCCTTTCCGAAACGGCTGGGAGTTACGGGCTCGGCTCAACCCCGGACCGGTGTACTCCGCCCAGTTTGAAAGCGGGGACGGGACGTTGGGGGAGGGGGGGATGTTATGGGACGGTGGTCTGCAATCAACGGACCTGGCTCCAGATCCTGGTCCACCACATCCCAGCCCTGTGACTTTGGCCAAGTGGCTCCGCGTCTCTGTTTCACCATGGCGACGATCATAATGACTCCCTCAAGGTTGTTAACGAATGGGGCATCACAAGAATTAAGAGCTGGACAAATGGGAATTAATACTCTTTTTTGTCAAGCCCACGCCTCCTGCTGCAGGTTCCCCACACAGACACCCCCCACCGCAGGTCCAGCCACCAACTGGGCATTCCCCAGCAGCCCTGGACTCTTGACCTCAGTTTATTCCCCCATGTCCTTGCCCACGTTTTTTTGACTCTGTTCCCCAAATCCTGGACCGGACCTCCTCCTCCCAGCTGGGCCCTGGTCATCACCTTGAGCCTCAGACCTCTATACACAGCCTCCACCTCATCCACCTTCCACACTGGCCCCAGAGGGATCTTACCAAAATGCAACTGTGACCACCTCCCTCCCCTACTCTAAATCCTTCTATGGCTCCCATTGCCTTTGATAAATACAATTAAAACAAACTGCTGTGACCTTATTAACCATTTATGGCACCCCCTTTTGAAAAAATTTTTAACTAAATTTAATTTTTTAAAAATATTCATTTTTGAGGGAGAGAGCAAGTGTGAGCACTAGTCGAGGAGAGGCAGAGAGAGACAGAATCCCAAACAGGTTCCACGCCCAGTGTGGAGCCTGATGCAGGGCTCTATCCCAGGACCCTGGGAGCATGACCCGAGCCGAAGTCTGACACTCAACTAACTGAGCCACCCAGGTGCCCCTATGGCATCCCTTTATGGCAGGCATTGTTATTAACTTTATTAGTTCATCAGATGAAAAGATTGCCAAGTCACACGGCTCTTGAGTGGATTGCAAAGGCTATTTTTTGCTACGTGTATAAAGTCCAGGCAGCCCTATGATGATTAAGGAAATTGAATTTGTAATTTTAAGACTCCTCAAAAATAAATCTCCGTGCCCACATGGAAAATTGTACCAAAGATTCAAAGAATTAACACCACTTAAAAAAAAAAAAAATGTCTTCCAGAAACTTGAAGAAGAGGGAACATTTTCCAATTCATTTAAATTTTTTTTTTTTTTTTTTTTTTTTTTTTTGAGAGAGAGAGAGTGCGTGCGTAAGCGGGGCAGGAGAAGACAGTGAGAGAGAGAGAAAAGAGAATCCCAAGCAGGCTCCACACTGTCAGCACAGATCCCTTCTGAGGGCGAGCTGAAATTAAGAGTCAGACACTTAGGCAGCTGAGCCACCCAGGCGCGCGCCCCCCACCCCCCAATTCACTTTATGAAGTTAGCATTACCCTGAAACCAACACCAGATAAGGACGATACAAAAACATTTTAAAAAGAAAGAAAACGACAGACCGTATTTCTCGTGATTACGGGCACACACACACACACACACAAAATCGCTAACAAAATATTAGGAAGTAGAATTTGGCCATATATAAAAAGAATTACTCACCCTGAGTGAGTGGGGTTTACTCCAGGGATGCATAGCGGGTTCAGTATTCAAGAATCAATCAATGTTGGCCATCATATTTAACAGGCTGTGGTCGTGGAATAACGGTTCCCTAAAGATGTTCATATTCTAATCCTCAGGACCTGTAAATATGTTAGATTACACGGCAAAGGGGATTTAAGGTGCAGATGGAACTTAAATTTCTAATCAGCTGCCTTGAAAATAAAGAAATTAGCCTGGATTAGCTGGGTGGGGCGATGCCATCACAGGGGTCCTTAAAAGCAGACGACAGTAGTCACAACAGAAGAAATTCGGAGTGATGTGATGTAAGGACTCTGGCTGTATTTGCTGGTTTTGGAGATGGAGAAAGGGGACCATGAGTCAAGGAACCCAAGAAGCTTCTAGAAACTGGAAAAGGCAGGGAAATCGAGTCATCTTCTGAGCCTCCAGAAAAGAATGCATCTCTGGCAACCCCTTGATTTCAGTTCTGTGAGATCCACATAATACATTTGTGTCATTTTAAGCCTCCACGCTTGAGGTGATTTGTCAGAGCAGCCACAGGAAACTAACACGCAAACTAAGGAAGAAAGGTCTCCGACAAGATCATTTCAACTGATACAGAAAAGGCATTGGACAAAACTCAACACCCATGCATGGTAAAAACTCTCAGCAAACTAGAAACAGATGGAAACCAACTCACCTGCAATTAACATTGTACTCGATGGGGAAAGACTAGACGCTTTCCCCGTAACAGAGGGAACAGGGCAAGGATGTTCACGCTCGCCACCCGTATCCAATGCAGTCCTGGAAATTCCAGCCAGTGCAATAAGACAAGAAAAGGAAATGAGGGGCATACCGATTGGAAAGGAAGAAATAAAACTTGCCCTGTTTGCAGTTGATAGGATGGTCTTCCTAGAAAATGCCAAGATGCGAACAGGAATACCTCGTTCTAAGGCGCTTCACAAATAGTGCTTTTTTTTTTTTTTTAATAAATTGAAGGTTTGGGGCGCCTGGGTGGCTTGGTCGGTTAAGCGTCCGACTTCGGCTCAGCTCATGATCTCACGGTCCGTGAGTTCGAGCCCCGCGTCGGGCTCTGTGCTGACAGCTCAGAGCCTGGAGCCTGTTTCAGATTCTGTGTCTCCCTCTCTCTCTGCTCCTCCCCTGTTCATGCTCTGTCTCTCTCTGTCTCAAAAATAAATAAACATTAAAAAAAATTAAAAAAAATTAAAAATCAAAAAAATAAATCGAAGGTTTGTGAAAACCCCACATCAAACGGCACCGCTTTTCCAACAGCGTTTGCTGACTTTGTGTCTCGTTTTGGTAATTCTCGTACTATTCCACACATTTCCATTATCATTGTATACTTCTGGTGGCTCATGGGAAGAGGGCAAACTATTAACAGTACCAGGAATTTGGAAGTTGTTTCCAACCCTCATGGATGACGCTGAGAGAGAGAGAGAGAGGCAAACCAAGAAACGGATGCCTTTAAAAAAAAAATTTTTTTTTAATGTTATTTATTTTTGAGAGAGTGAGCGAGCGGGGGAGAGGCGGAGAGGGGGACAGATGATCTGAGGCGGACTCGGCACTGACAGCAGAGAGCCCGATGTGGGGCTCAGACTCACGAACCTTGAGATCATGACCTGAGCCAAGGTTGGACACTTCAACCAACAGAGTCACCCAGGAGCACCTGGGGACGAAGGAGTGCACTTGTCCTGATGAGCACTGGGTGTTGTATGGAAGGCAGTGCTGAATAACTATGTTGTACACCTGAAACTAACATTACTCAAATTTAAATAAAAGCTTCAAAGATTTTTTAAGATGTTTATTTGGGGGAGGGGGGCAGGGGCAAAGAGGGAGGGAGACAGAGGATCCTAAGCGATCCTAAGCGAGCCCTGTGCTGCGAGCAGAGAGCCAGACGCAGGGCTGGAACTCAGGAGCTGTGAGATCCTGACCTGAGCCTAAGTCCAAAGGTTAACCGACTGAGCCACCCAGGCGCCCATAAATACATTTTTTTAAGTACAGTCTACCTCCCAACGTGGGGCTCAATCGCATGACCCCAAGATCAAGAGTCTCTTCGTACTCGTCCCACTGAACCAGCCAAGAGCCCCTGAAATAAAACCTTCTAAATTTTTTTTTAAGGTTTATTCGTTTTTCAGAGGCAGAGCATGTGGGGGGAGGGGCAGGAGAGAGGGAGACAGAATCGGAAGCAGGCTCCAGCTCTGAGCCATCAGCACACAGCCCGACGCGGGGCTCGAACTCACGGACCGCGAGATCAATGCCTGAGCTGAAGTCGGACACTTAACAGACTGAGCCACCCAGGCGCTCCTTAATAGATATTAAGGCGCCCCTTAGATAAAATTTTTTTTAATTTTTTTTTAATGTTTTATTTATTTTTGAGACAGGGAGAGACAGCATGAGCAGGGGAGGGGCAGAGGGAGAGGGAGACACAGAATCTGAAACAGGCTCCAGGCTCTGAGCTGTCAGCACAGAGCCCGACGTGGGGCTCGAACTCACGGACCGTGAGATCATGAGCTGAGCCGAAGTCGGACGCTTAACCGACTGAGCCACCCAGGCGCCCCAGATAAATTTTTTTTTAAAAATGGAGACGCCTGGGTGGCTCAGCAGTTGGTGGCTCAGTTGACTCTTGTCAGAGTTGACATCTCCTGTCTGCTCCCATTGACACACAGGTGCGATTCTATCAAAATCCCAGCAAGATTTTTTTTTTTGTAGATTTAGGGAAGATTGGTACAGCAGGCAGGCAGCTTAAGGGGCACGCAGACCTTCATGCGATGTCCCTGTTGTGTCCCCTCTGGACACACGCACTGCCACTCGGGCACCAGGCTCCTCCCTTTCTCACATCCAGACCTTTGCTTAGCCAGGTCCCTCCTCCCGGTGCGCCCTCTGCCCAGTCCCCGCTCAGCACCGAGAGCCTCCCAGTGGCTCCCTCGTCGTCCCCCACTCCAGCGGGCCTCCCAGACTTCTTGGGGAGACCAGAGAGGCTGGGATTTCCCTAGGACCTGCCCGGCCCAGCACCCGCCCAGCACCTGGCAGGGGAGGGAGCTGGGGAGCTGACAGGAGAGAAAATTCCCCTGGAACCGGTTTCTCTGCTCCCTGGCCCAGCTGGGGCACCCACCCCGGGGAGAGGCCAAGGCCAAAGACCCGGGCCACCATGGCCTCAGCCCTAAGCCCACCCCGGGTCCCCAAACCCAAAGGCGCTCTACCTTCACACTACTACGAGAACTTTCTGGAGAAGAAGGGACCCTGTGACCGGGTAAGGCACTGCTGAGCTCCTAGGCGGCTGCACTTACCTCTCTGAGCCTGGATCTTCACACCTGGCCGAGGGGGCGGGGTGGGTAGAGGCTGGGGCCGGGCGCCTGCTGGGGGTGCTGGAAAAGGTTCTGCCCACCATCTGGCGGTCTCTGACTCTGGTTTCTCTCTTTCTCTGTGTCTCTCCCTGTCTGCCTCCCTCTGTCTCCCTCTTGGTCTCTCTTCTCTTTCTCTTGGATACAAACAGATCAGGGACTTCCCCCAGGAAGTGGAAAACCTTCTGGCTCCCAGGTCCCAGCCCCACAGTAAACTTGAGCCTCAGCTGCAGGGGGGGGGGGGGGTGGGAGGGTGGTCAAGGCCAGGAGAGGTAGCTGAGGGGGCCGCATCTGGCAGGACCAGAGACGGATACAAGCCCAGTCCCTCCTTCCCTGAGGCGCCCCACCCCCCACACTTGTCTCATCTTCTGCTACAACCCCAAACACCCACCCACTGCGTTCCCTGGCCACCCCCACCGCCACTGCGGATTGCGGTCCCCTCCTCCTTTCCTTGTGCCTCCAAGTGCCCACCCCCCACCGCCCCCCTCAGGCCTACACACCATCTAGGCCACAGGGGTCCCCACGTCTTCTTGACTTCCAGGCCTTGTGCAAGGGACTCTCCATCGTTGTGCCTCGGTTTTCTCTATTACACAATGGGTATAGTAGGGCCGTAACCATGGTTACTGGAGAAGGGGTAGCCTTCAGGGGTCTGGGGTCCTGACTCCACAAGCACTGTTCACTGGTATTAACGCACCCAATTCCTTCAGCGGCCTCTGCGGTAGGTTCCTCTTTATCGCCATTTCATGGGTGGGGAAACTGAGGCACGGAGAGCTTAAATACCTTGGGCAATGACGTATAGTGGGTACAGGACAAAGCAGGTCTGACCTGCTGAGTTTAATCACTTACTGTTCTGCTTAGTCCTCAGTAAATGTCAGTTAAATGTATCTACAGATGGGTAGGTGGATGGATGGGTGTGTCGATGGTTGGACAGACATAGAGACGGATGGGTGGGTGGGTAGATAAGTGGATGAACAGATGGATGGGCAGGCAGATGGACAGATGGACAGGTGGACTGATGATGGCTACTGGGCATCAATATGAAAACTATCCTCATTATCATTACGGACTAATGAAAGTACCTCCTCCTCCCGGAAGTCTTCCCGGATTTCCCAGCTGGAGGGCCTTTCTCCAGATCTCAAGGCCTAGGGTTTGTCCCTCTCAGGGTACTGATTACTCTTCCCTGGAAGATTTAGTATCTATGCTTTCTTTTTAGTTTTTAAACGTTTATTTATTTTTGAGAGACAGACAGTGTGTGAGTGGGGGAGGGGCAGAGAGAGAGAGGAGGGAGGCACAGAATCGGAAGCAGGCTCCAGGCTCCGAGGAGCTGTCAGCGCAGAGCCCGACACGGGGCTCGAACCCACGAACTGTGAGATCGTGACCTGAGCTGAGGGTGGACGCTCAACCGACTGAGCCCCCCAAGTGCCCGAGTATCTATGCTTTCTATATTCTTCTGGAAGACAACCTATTTAGAAACAGAAGCCATGTCCCATATGTAGTATTTTGCCTCTGCAACAGAACTGGGTGCAGAGTAGATGTTCGGGGAATATTTGCTGGAAAAAACCCAAACAAACCCGTTCTCTTACCATCTGAGCTGTATCAGCCCCCTTGGACCACCAGAGAGTGAGGACGTTTATAATTCAGAATCCTGGGGGGAAATCCTGAATCGGCAACACGTCTAGAGTCCAGAACCTTGTGAAATTCTGAGACTGCAGACTCAGGCCCACAGGAGGTCCCAATAACTATTTATGGGGTGGACAAGGAGAAGGGGGTGTATGTGTGCGAAAATGGGTACATAGATGGGTGGGTGGGTGGACGGTTAGCTCAACTTACTCCTGGATCTCCTACCTCTGTACACTGGCCAGGGGCGGGGCGGGGGCGGGGCGCTGCTCTGCATTCCCCATTCCATCAAGGAGGATTCTTTGGTCCTTTCTCAAAGAACAACAGATCCCCAGAAGTTGGGCCATGGATGGGGAGGGCCTCCCAGAGAAGGCAACGTTCGTTCAAAGACCCAAAGCAGGTGATGAAGGAAACTGTGATGATCTGGGGAATGAGTCTCCAGGCAGAGGAAACGGCCAGCGCAAAGGTCCTGAGGCAGGAGTGGGTGCCATGGAGGTACCCGGATTTCCCTTCTCACCTCCTTCTCTTTCCCTACCTTTGGTCCCCAGGATTACAAGAAATTCTGGGCAGGCCTCCAGGGTTGCACTCTCTATTTCTATAATAGCAATCGGGACTCCCAGGTAAGGAGGGGAATGAGCTGGTCGCCCCCCCCCCTCCCCGCCCCCCTCCTTTGACCTCAGGGACCAAGCATAGAGGGCGGGTGTTTCGGCCAAGCCAGAGGGCCTCGGGAGCCACAAGCCTGGCGCTCAGACCCCTGCTTCCGGATCCCCAGCACGTGGAGAAGTTAGACCTAACGGCACTTGTGAAGCTCACAGATGACCCACCCTGGGGAAGCTCCCGAGACCCAGGCACCCATTTCAGCCTGGTCCTCCGGAACCAGGAGATCAAGTTCAAGGTAGGCCCCTCCCTCCTTGTCACACTTACCACTAACACACACTAGCACGGAGTCGCGGGGAGGCTACCACTGGGTTGGTGACACTGGCCGAGTCACTTGACTTCTCTAGGCCTTGGGTTCTTCGCCTGCAAAATGGGACAGTACACAGAGAGGAGCCAGAACAGCACGCGAGCCACAAGGATGGACCCCCGGCCATCGCTCAACCTTGCAGCTAAGGTTGTCGAGCGCCTCCCGTGTGCCGGACATTCTCCTGGTTGCAGTGAACAGGACAGTTAAAACTCCTCACCGTTGTGGAGTTTGCAGTCGAGCGGGGGAGGCACGCAGTACACACTACAAGTGTGTAAAACATATCTGGAGGGGCAGATGGCAGGAGACGCTTGGAAAAAGTGCTAGGGAAAGGACGGAGCACGCTCAGGGTTACCATGTTAAACAGGGCGACCGGGGAAAGCCTCACTGAGACCCGCAGGTGAGGGAACCAGCACGTAGATACCTGCGCAAAGGCTCCTGTGTGTCTGAAGAGCCTGGAGGAAGAAGAGGAAGAAGAGGAGGGGGGAGGGGGGAGGAGCAGGAGGCTGCTGGGCAGAGGGAGGGAGGAAGGCAGGGAGGGGACAGGGCGTGCGGTGCAGGGCTTTGTGGGCCCTAGGGAGGACTTGGGCTTTTACCCCAAAGCAGACGGGAGCCCGGGGAGGGTTTAGAGCACTGGCGATACAGGATCTGATTTGTATTGTTTTCAAACTTGACGTAGTAACATTAAAGAATTCTATCCCACTTTCCTGAGGACTTATGATGTCCAGACATCCTAAAGTAACCCGGGTCCCAACTCGTTTAATCTTCAAAAGAACCCTTGGAAAACAGTGACTATTATTGCTCGCTCCCATTTCACAGATGAACTGACCGAGGCCCATCGCCACGGGCTCTTTTTCTGTCCCTCCGCAGGTAGAGAGCCTGGAGTCTCGGGAGATGTGGAAAGGCTTCATCCTGACGGTGGTAGAGGTAAGACTGGGTGCCTCCTCGGAGACCCTCTTTTCTCCTCCCACGCCACAGTCCTCAACCAGGCCCCCAGAGTCTCCTACACGGGTCTCACGCTGGCGGCCTCTGAGCCCAACGCAGCCCGCAGACGTCTTCTGTTTTCGCCAACAGTGTTAAAACTGTGAAAGTGATCTGCCATTATTTAAGAGCCAGGAGTTTTTGTCAACACTCCTGATGTCTGCTTTAGTCCTTTGTCCCCTGTCTGGCCCCGCAGCCTGTAGAGTTTTGAGACCCTACATTCGAGCATCTGATCTGTCCTTCCCCTCCCTGAAGTCTCTTCACCCCTGCCCTGAGGAGGCGCAGGGTCGCTCTGGAGCCCCCGGGCGCGGGTTCCCATCCTGGCTGCCTGGGCCCGCACCCCGACCTCAGGGTGCCCCTCGGTGACGGGGGCACCAGCCGCCCGTGCCCTGACGTCCAGGCGCCCTCGGGTGCCTCATCTCCCCTCAGCTCCGCATCCCGTCCAACCTGACCCTGCTGCCCGGACACCTGTACATGATGGCCGAGGCCCTGGCCAAAGAGGAGGCGCGCCGCGCGCTCGAGGTGCCCTCGTGAGTGCCCGGCCGGGCCGCGCAGCCCCGGGACGGCGGCGGGCGGAGGCGCGGGGCCCAAGGGGCGGCCGGCGGGGTCTGCGGGGAATCCCGTCTTCCGGGACTAGGTCCACGTGCCGGGGGCGGGGCTCCGCGGGAGGGTGTGGCCGCGCCCCAGGGGCGGGGCCTGCGCGGAGTGAGGGACGCGTCCCCCCCAGCTGCTTCCTGAAGGTGAGCCGGCTGGAGGCGCAGCTGCTCCTGGAGCGCTACCCCGAGTGCGGAAACCTGCTGCTGCGGCCCAGCGGGGACGGAACGGGCGGCGTGTCGGTCACCACCCGCCAGACGCTCAATGGGTGCGCATGCGCGGCGCAGGGATGGGCGGAGGGACGCGGTCTCCGGGGGGCGGAGCCAGAGTTCGGGGGGGGGGGGGCGTGGGATCCCGAGGCCGGCCCCTCCCCGGAATGGGGGTGGGGTCCAGGCCTGGGGGCGGAGCCAAGGGCCGGACGGAGGACCCCTTTGGGGGAGTGGTTAGATCCTGAGGCGGGGGCGGGACTCTATAGGTGAGGTCAGACCCTTGGGTGAGGATGGGCTCTTGGGGCGGAATCGGGGCCGGGTCTGGACCTCCGGAGCAAGGAAGAAATCAAACCCAGGGGTGGTAACCAGCCCTTTGGGCGGAGTCAGGACTTGTGGGTGGAGTCATAGGCCGGTCTTCCCCTTGAACCAGGGTGGTTGAATCAGGCTTTGGAGGTCCACTTTGGGGACGGATCAGAGCCTGGCCCTAAATCCTTCTTTGGGATAGCCAGGTGAAGGGTAGGGCCACATCGAGGGCGGAGTTAGAACCCACGGGCGGGGCCTCCCGGGGGTGGAGCCATCAGGGCGTGGCCCTCCTTAGGTGCAGTGCCAAGACAGCGGCGGGGTCTTCCTGGGGGGCGGGGGTATGCAGTCAGTAGAGGGCCTGATTCTCCCGGGAGAGTCACGCCAGGTCGGGGCACGGTCAGTGTGCGGAGGACCAGGTTAGCCCCTCCGTGGGGGCGGAGCCAGGACGAGGGGCGGGTTCCTCCTTGGCCTGCGCCAGCCCCCTCACTCACCACTTCCTGGGCAGGTCGTCGGTGGTCCGGCACTACAAGGTGAAGCACGAGGGCTCCAAGTATGTGATCGACGTGGAGGAGCCGGTGAGCGTTGGGCTGGGGTACGGGAAAACGCAGGGTGGGGGTCTGCGCCCCTTCCCCAGCAGCCCCAACTGCGACCTCTACCCGCCTCCAGTTCTCCTGCGACTCACTCGACGCAGTGGTCAACTATTTCGTGACGCGCACCAAGAAATCGCTGGTGCCCTTCCTGCCAGACGAGGACTATGAGAAGGTGCTAGGTAAGTGCGGCCTCAGGGAACTCCGGGAACCCAGTACGTGCCTCTCCCTCCCCTGCCCCCCACGGGGCACCCCTGGGTCAACCCCCAGCCGCCGCGCCTCCTCTAGGACCACTCTCTGTTCCAGGCTACGTGGAGGCGGATAACGAGAACGGCGAGAGTGTGTGGGTGGCACGCGAGGCCCCCGCACCCCGAGCCCCAGGTGATGCCCCCGCCCTGCAGCCACCGCTGGGCCATAGTGCAGAGAGACCTGGGACCCATATGGCGCCGCCCCTGTCCAGTCTTGGACCCAGAGTTACAAGGACCCAGAAATTACCCAGACCCTGCCCTCCGGGTTGTGGAGGGGGGGACAGAGCTGGACACACTTCCAGCCCTGTGGGGCTGAACCTGGGGCTGAAGACAGCGGTGCCTAGAGTTGGGGAGAGAAAGGGGGGAGGCTTCCTGGAGGAGGCGGTGTTTGCTTAAGGCCTCAAAGGATTTCAGTAGGTTGAGATGGGCAATGGAGGGGACGGAGGGCTCACCTGGACCGACATCTACCCAGAGATGGGAACCGGGGTGGCTATTGAGAAAGGGGTGGGGGGGTGGGATCCCGTTTACAAGGCGGGAAGAAGATGCTAGGAAGGCCTCTGGGCTGAGCAGACGCTGGGGGCCCCTTGTGCACAGTGGGCACGAATGTGCACACATACACACGTGAACACTCACAAACACGAATTGCGTCCACCTGCACAAGCAGCTCACGTGCAGACACGTGCACGGACAAGGGCTCCGCACATGCACGAACACTCGTGTCACACGATTCCCGTCCCGCGTGGCGCACATACACATACCTTAAGCCACAGTCACGTGTGTGGACACGAAGGCTCACTGGCGAGCACAAATGTGGACACGTACAGGCACGTGGGTGCACACGCTAACGTAGACAAATACTAGCACCCTCGCGGGTGTCAGGCCCGTATCCACGCATTCGGGTGCGTGTACAAACCCTCTGCCTGTATTCGACTATGCAAATTCACTCGGTGTGCCAGATTATGCGACACAGGGACGCAGACACAGACTCCTGGGTGAGCGTGTGTAAGAACCAAGCACGCGCAGGGTCACACGCGTGAATCTAGCAATTGCGTTTCTCACCAGGTCCCGCGCCCCCCTCGGGTGGCCCCAGGCAGCTGCCTCCCGTGCCCATCACACCTGTGTCGAGCCAGAACAAGCTGACCCCACTCCCGAACGAGGACGAGAACTACGTGATCCCCATCGCACACACCCCAGCCGCCACCTACGTGAACGGGGACGGTAGGCGGGCGCCGGGGGGAGACGGGGACAGGGGAGGAGGCTGAAAGGTGGACGTGACGTGACGTGACGTGCCACACCTTTGTCCACACAGTGCCTTCCCCTAGTCGGCCAGTCATCCGGAAGCCCAAGAATGTGGCAAAGGTTCAGGCAAAGCCTCCAAAGCTACCAAAGCCACCCGTTGTGCCCAAGCCAGGTAGGGGTCCCGCCCCCGAGCCCTTCCCTTGTCCGGTGGAGAGCCGGCCTCAGTCCCTCCTCTGCCCCCTCCTCCAGAGCCCCAAGGCCTCCACGGCGGCCTGGCCAAGAAACCGGCGGTCAACTCAGCGCAGGCTTTCTTCCCCACGACAGGTGAGGCGTTTGGGGGTCCGTGTGGCCGGTGACCCGTGCTGTCACGCGGGACCCACACTCCGAAGGGCCCCACGCTTGGCTTAACGCTGTGCGGTCTTGAAACCCCTCAAGGCTTTTGAATAGATTTTCATTTTTCACGGGGCCCGCAGATTCTGCGGGTGGGGTGGGGGGGACAGCGTGGGCTGGGGACCCCTGATGCGGCTGAAGTCCCCCCGCCCCCCCAACCAGGCCTGGCGGATTTGACCGCCGAGCTGGAAGAGAAACTGCGGAGGAGACGGGCGCTGGAGCACTCGGCCGGCCACCCTGGGGACCTGTGAGCCAGAGAGGCGGACCCCTCCTCCCAGAATAAAAGCTCAAGTGACCCCGGGGCCTCTGCGTCTGGCCTGGGGGGGGGCGGGGCGGGAGGCAGTGAGGGTCTGGTAGACGTCTGCCCACAACCTGCCCACAGGTTCTTAGCAAAACCTGCCACCCGGCCCTACAAGAAAAGCCCATTTTACAGCCAGGAAAGCCGAGGTCCAGAAAGGTTTGGGGCACACTCAGTGCCACCCAGCCCCAAAGGACCATCAGCACGGCCTGGCCAGTGATTGACCTTTATTAGGACGTGAGGTGGGGAGGAGGGCCCGCCCCGGGGCCCGCCGATCCCCAGTGGTGACCCCCGCAGGAGTTAAGGCTCCAAGCAGCAAGAGAGGAAAGGGTGCTGGCTGAAACACCCGAGGCCTGGGAGGGCCCCCCTCTGGATCAGCCGGGCGGGGCGGGCGGTCCAGGCGCCTAGGTGAGGCTGGTGTTGGAGCTGCTGGTGGCACTCCCCCGCTTCTGCAGGCAGCGCACGGAGCTGGGGACCTGCAGGCCCGTCGTCACCTGGAAACTACCGCACCACACCTGGGGCACAGGGGGAGGGGGGCAGGCGGGCTCAGGAGCAAAGCCGGCACCCGGCGCCACCCCCCCCCCCCACCCACCCCGATCCCCGCCACGGAAGGGTTCTCACCGTGAAAGCGGGCAGCAGTGGCTGTGTGAACTTGGCCTTGAAAGTGTGCAGCAGCTGTTTGGTCCGGGCGTTGTAGAAGGACAGGAGGCCTGGGACGGAGGCAGAGCGACAGGGGGACCGATCAGGGGATCGTGGCGGAGGCGGGACGGGGAGAGGCGGCTGGGGACGCGGCCCGGGGCGCGGGGGTCACCTTGGTGGAAGTCACAGTGCACGCCCAGGCAGTCGGGCACGGGCGCGTCCAGCACCTTGGCCTTGTTGGCGTGCTTGGCGGTGAAGCTGGCCTGCAACCAGTTGTTGACGTGCAGGCACCAGGACGCGGCCGTCTTGCCCAGCTGCTCGAAGCGGCCCAGGCTGCGGTAGGCCACCCCCACGCCGAACGCCTTGCTGTCCGGCTCGAAGCGCACCTCCCAGTAATGCTCCCCGCCGTCGATCAGCGTGTCCCCTGTGGGGCGGGGTGGAGTCGGGTCCCGGGGGGCCTTGCGCCAGGGGACGGCCACCTGGGTACCCCTCAGTCCTCGGCCGCGGCTTCCGGGCCGTCCCCGGGCCTCAGCCGCCTCCTCTAGATGCTCCGAGGGCCCGGATACTCGCCAAGCCTCAGCTCATCCTTTCGGGTTCTCTGCCGGTGCAGGCTACTCGTTCCAGATACTTCCAGGCCTTGGAAGCTTCCTCCAGAGCAGACGATTCCTCCCCGTGTTCAGACACCCCTCGGTCCTCAGTTCTCTCCGACGCCAGATCACCCCCAAACCCTTGCGCCTGGCGGACTCCCAAGTGTTCCCGCGGGCCTCGAATCCCACCGGAGCGCAGAGTCTCGCCGGCGCGCCGGGCCCCTCTCCTACTGCCCTGTGAATCTAGGGTCTCCCCGGACCCCCAGCCCCTGGTGGAGGCCAACTTCCTCCAGGCCCGACTGCACATCCTCTCCTGCCCCCGCCTCCCTCACGGCCCACGGCCCTCTCCCGTCTCAGCTCCTCCCCGACCTCAGCTACTTTCCCAACCACAACCGGGCTCCGGGCTCCGTCTTCCCAGAGGCCCCGTAGCCCCCTCTCAGGTGTCAGCCACTCTGCAGAACCCCCACCCCTCCCCCTGCTTCCTCCCCGGACCCCACCTCTCGCCAATCTCAGATGCTTTCGGGAAAACCCAGCTCCTCCACAGAACCCCAGCTTCTCCTCAGGTCTTGGCTTATCCCCAGGACGCGGCTACTCTCTAACCCCGCCCCTGCCCGGGTACTACTGACCGCACTGACTCCTGCACCGCCCCCCCGCCCAGCCTCTTCTGGGAGCCCCCTTCCGGACAGCGACGATCCCCCTGAACCCTGGTTCCTCCGTGGGCCCCATTCACTCCATCGCTGTCTCCCACACCAGCGACTCTCTCTGGCTCCCCCACAAACCCGGCTGCCCCGTAGGTGACCATTCTTTCCAGCTACTCCACAGACCCCAGGACGCCCCCTGGCCGACCTCCAGGCCACAGCCTCCACAAGTTCTGCCCCCCCCACCCCCAGGAAGCCCACCCCCTCCCCCCTCCCCCCGGCCGGTCCTCAATTCATCCAGCACCACATTATTGGAACCATTCCCAGAAAGCTTTGTTGGTGGCTGCCTCAGTTTCCCCAAGCAAAGGAGTTCTCTCCACCCCCCACCCCCCACCATCAGGGCCCTGCCCAGAGTGTCCCCTCTGCCCTCCTGTCTTTGCCCCTCCTTACCCAGCACCGTGTAGGACTCGGCCGTGAAGCGATCCCGGCCCCCACGACCGGAGGGCATCCTCTTGGGAGACGGCACGCCTCTGTGAGTGACAGGGACAAGGCTCAGAGCAGCCCTTACTGTCCCCACAGGAGGGTTTCCCTGGCCCCCCCCCGCCGGCCGCCGCGGTCTTTCTGTCAGTCCTTCCCAGGACTTGGTTCTTTTCACGTACTGGGCCCCTCCTTCCAGAACACGCTTCCTCGTCTGGAAAACTACTCAACTGTCAAAACCCAGTTAAAACTCTCTTCTTGGGGCGCCTGGGCTAGTCGGTTACGCATCTGACTTCGGTTCAGGTCGTGATCTCACGGTTCATGAGATCCAGCCCCGCGTCTGCGCATCAGCGCAGGGCCCGCTTCAGACCCTTTGTCTCCCTCTCTCTCTGCCCCTCCCCTACTTGCACGCACTCCCCTCCCCCCACCCCCGCCCCGAAAATGAATACACATTATAAAAACAAATCTCCTCTCCCTTCTCGGGCTCCCTCCTTCCACCCCAGCCTTGACCATGCTGGGCTCTGGGTGTCCCTGCCCCGTTTGACCTCCTCCACCGGAAACTCAGGGAGGCCAGGGGGCAGGCTACCTGGCGGGGGAGTTGACGGGAGACGCCGTGCGCCCCTTGCCGTCCTTCTCGCGAGCCTTGATGTCCTGCACCTTCCCGCCCATGGCGTCCCACTCCACGGAGAGATCATCCACCCGCAGGTTCTGGTGAGATGTGGACGCGTCCAGGCGGAACATGAACGCTGGGGCCGGGCAGACGTGGGAGTCACAGAGATGGGGAAACCCGGAGAGACACAGAGAGAGAGACAGAGAGACAGACAGTGACCAAGACAAACCATGTGACAGGGACGGAGAACAGAGAGCGACAGCAGGGACTAAGAGAAAACGCGAGAGGTTGCCGGGCTCAGAGACAGACGGATACAGAGCGACAGGCAGCAGGACACCAAGAAAGACAGACGGGGCAGAGCCGAGGGCCAAGGGAGGGAAGGCTGAGGGCTTGTTGCCTGAGGGTCCCCTAGGTCTGGAGCCATTTTCAAAGCACTGGTGGTGTTTCTGCTGGAGGGTAATCACAGGAAGGGGCCCGGGCTATAGCACGACAGTTAGGCTAGACTCTAGAAAGTCCTCCTCACAGAGCACACAAAGGTGTTGCTGCAGGAGAGTAAGCTCGGGCTTCACTACTGATATCCCATCCCCAATTCTAAGAGCGCTTATCTACTTTTTAGGAGAGAGAAAGAGAGAGGGAGGGTGTGTGTGTGTGTGTGTGTGTGTGTGTGTGTGAAAGAGAGAGAGAGTATAAAACCCATCCAGGTATAATGGGCTCAACTGCAAAAGCAAAACACCATGGCAGGTGTATATTAGACACTCAGGTTAAGGAAGCTACTGGGGACTAAGCTCCGAGCTTCCTGGCAGCCAGAGCAAAAAGAGTCACGGAGCCTCAATTAGAAGATGCTTATTACACACCAGTACCTGGGGCCCCAGGGCGAGGGGTTATGGAGTCACAGCCAGGGTAGGGGTGGGAACCAGTCACCTGGTGTCTCCAGGGTCACCGACTCGGAGAACTCGCCTGCAACTGCCTTATTACAGGCCTTCACACGGAAATTCATGTATTTCATGTCAAACTTGAGACCTAGGAGCAACAGAGGGATCTCAACGTGGCGTGCACTTTGAGCAAAAGGCTACAGGTCCCTGTGTCCCACGGTGGTCCCAGTACTCATTCTAAGGAGCACCTTGCAAACGACATCTTATCCCTGAGACACCATCCTTGCCCTCATTTACCTGTGGTACTATGGGTACTTGGCTCCGCCTCCAATCCAGACTGGCCAATCAGGATGCTTAGGGACACGGTAACAGCGATTGGTTCAGGAATGGGCACGTGACCCAAACTGGCCAATCAGAAACTTCCCTGGGACTTTGGGCTGGTATTATAGGGAAGAGAGTTACTGTCTGAGGCTGGTCAGCCGGGAGGAAGCTCCTCTAGGGAAAATCTGTCAGTGCATTTGGCAAGCCTCCTTCAGAATGTCGCATCCACACGCAACAAAGGCAGGGAACAAAGGGGGACGAGCCATTTGATTTGCTGGAACCCCTCGATCTCCCCGTGCCTGGTTACTTAAAGATATTCCCTACTTCTAGGATATGTCCCCCGCTTTCTTTCTTTCTTTTTGGGTTCGTTTCTTCCAGTCTTCAAAAATAAAAAGCAGCTACCCAGTTGTCCTTCCCCTCAAGCTAAAGCTCTTTGGAGAGCTGTCTACACCCTCACCCCTTCTCTGCTGCCTCGCTCACTCTCCCTCCTCTGGCCTTTGTCGGTCCCCCACCTCGCAGGACCTCCTGGCTGACCACTCCTTCCCTCCTGGAACATTCTCTCCTTGGCAGCCACGGCACTGTCGTCTCTTGGCTCCCCCCTCTGTTTGTTCTCCCTAGGTCTTCTTGGAGGTACTTCCATCCTCAACACCCTTAAATGTCAGGGTGACTCTGTCTGGGGCTCTTATTCGTGTCACCGTGCCCCTGTCCCCTTCTTGCACCTCAGACACCATCCGTCCACCAGAGCACCCACTGCCCAACCCCTGGCTCAGACCGCATGCCCAGTTGCCTCCTGAGTGTTCCCCCTGGGACGCCCGTCCTCTGATCATCCAAAACAGTACTCAGCGCCCCCTGCTCTAAAACCTCCCATAGCTCCCCTTTGGCCCATTCTTCCTCTCACTTGTCCCCACAGATGTTGTTCTCTCCGCAAACCTAACTTAATTCCGGACACAAAGGCTCGCAGTGCTCACTTTAGCAGCATGGAGACTAAAAGTGGAATCACCCAGGGGTGCCTGGGTGGCTCAGTTGGTGCAACAGCTGACTCCTGACCTCGGCTCAGGTCATGATCTCACCGTGCGTGAGATCGAGCCCCGCGTCGGGCTCTGCACCGGCAGCGTGGAGCCTGCTTGGGGTTCTGTCTCTCTCTCTCTCTCTCTCTCTCTCTGCCCCTCCCCCACTTGCTTGAGCTCTCTGTCTCAAAATAAATAAGCTTTAGAAAAATAAAACAAAATTGGAACGATATAGAGAACGTTAGCATGGCCCCTGCAGAAGGGTGGCATGCAAATTCGGACATAAAAGGCTCACACCCAGACTGTCTCCCCCTTGTCTGGATCCCCTTCCCAGTACATTACTCAGCAACACCACCTACTGCCCCAGAGCAGAGATTACCAACCAGAAGGCTCAGCTTCTGAAACCTGGGACCCATGTGCCTATGGGCGGTCTGGACTCACTGTGTGCCTCAGTTTCCTATTCTGCAAACTGGCAATCGCAATGCCCAATCCCAAGCAGGGGTCACATGAGGACGCAATGAGTCGAGGCATGTACATACCAAACGCTAAACCAAACCCCTCCCGACTTGTCCAAGCAACGGAGACGACAAATGACGACACGGGTTCGGTGCCTAGATGAGAGCATTCGTCCCTATGGACATCACACGCCTTTCAGTGGATTCAACGTCCTGCCCTGCGGAACGCACTCACTAGGAATGTTGCAAAAGGCAACAAGAGGGGGGTGGCGAGGGGGTGACGCATCAGGAAGCCTGGGAGGCGACAGACCTCCACGCTGACCGTGGTGCCCGGTACCTGAACTTGCACACGGGACGAAACCGCATACGGGCGTACACACGCGCGCGCGCACACGGACGAGGGCACGTAGCGCCAGCGAAACGCGGACCCACGAGGCTCCTGTCTGTTCCTTGGTTTAGATATCGAGCTACAGTTACGGAAGCGGCTACTGGGGATCCTGCTTCGGGTTCTGCGTCTCCTGCCCCTCCCCCACTTACGCGCTGCCTCTCTGTGTCTCTCCAGAATGAGTAAGTGTTTAAAAAAATAAAATAAATAAAATAAAAACAAAGCCGGGGGGTGGGGGGGTGGGGGGGGGGAGTGAGATATGTTTGTTTTGATTCCCTTGCAAAGGATAATAAACCAGTAGCTTCTCAGGCCCTTTTGCTGGCTGCTGGCTTTTCTTTCCTGCAATTAGCATGCTCATTAGTAACCATGCATGCTAATTACAGATAAAGAACAGGCTGATTACAGCCCAAGAGCTGTAGCGACAGTTATCTTGTGGGCACGGCTCTCCCCGCCACTGAGGATTTCCTCCCGAGCAGACGGCTGCTGAAACTCATCAGGGACCCCCGATTTTACCCTTCTGGAGACACTCCCCTTCCGGCTGGGGGGAATCCCCACGCTTTCTGCTTTCTTACGACTGCCAAGGAAATCCCCCAACGCTGGGAGGATGCCAGCTCCAGGGCGGGACTGTCGCCAGTCTTGCTCACTAGGGCAAGGGCAGCACCGGCAGGCGCTCAACGCCCGGAAATGAATGAATGAACGCTGCATAGGAGACGCGAGACGCCGATGGGGAACGCCTTGCCTCCCCGGGCCTCAGTCCTCTCATCTGTAAACTGGCGGTGAGACGCGTGTCCGTTGTTCGTTACGTGTGGGGCAAACATTTAGCACATAGTAAGCCCTCCGGAAACGGCGCGGTGCCTGTCATCAATATCGTTTTTATTATTATTGCTTCGTTGCTCCTGATCAGCCCAGCGGGGCCCCCAGTTGATGGGGAAAAGGAGCCCGGAGGGGGCTGAGCCCAACGGGGCTGGGGGTAGGGGGCGGGGTGGGTGTCAGCAGCAGGGCTGAGCTGCTTACCGGTCAGGGTGTACTCCGTCTGCCGGATGCCCTCGATGACCATCCACGGCTGCTCCTCCTTGAGGCGGGGCGGGCCCTCGAAGTTGGTCCGCCTGTACTCCAGCACGTAGTGGTCGATCTTGCTGTCCTCGTCCGGCATGCGCCACACCAAGGTCACGCAGTTGTCTGCCACCAGGGACTCGGCCAGGTCAATCACAGGGGCGCTGGGCACTGTCCAGGACGGGAGGGGGGGGGGGGAGGGGGGGTGTCAGGTCCTTTGCCTGCAAGGGCGATCTTACAGAAACCTCACCCGCCATTTAGGCCTTCTTGGGGGCCTCCTCTGGAGCCCAACCTTGGGAGCGGGGCCCCTCCGGGCACTGGGGCCTGGGGGTGGAGCTTCCACAGGGTTTCACCAGAGTGGGGTGGTGGGGAAGAGCTTCCTCAGGGTTCAGCCAACAAAGGCCTGGGCCTTCTCAGAATACCACCATTTCAGGATAATTTCTAGAATTCTCTCATAGGGGCACGGCCTTTATGGGAGGTGGGTAGGGCTTTTCAGGACTGGGCCACCAGGAGCGGGCTTCCTCATGGCCCCCCACACACAGGCAGGGTTATCATCAGGGCCCCACTCCCAGGGGCGGGCCTCCTCGTGGCCCCACCCACAGAGGCAGGGTATCCTCGTGGCCCCACTCCCAGGGGCGGGCCTCCTCGTGGCCCCACCCACACAGGCAGGGTATCCTCGTGGCCCCACTCCCAGAGGCGGGCCTCCTCGTGGCCCCACCCACACAGGCAGGGTATCCTCGTGGCCCCACCCCCCCAGGGGCGGGCCTCCTCGTGGCCCCACCCACACAGGCAGGGTACCCTCAAGGCCCCACCCACAGGGGCAGGCCTCCTCGTGGCCCCACCCACACAGGCAGGATATCCTCGTGGCCCCACCTCCAGGGGCGGGCCTCCTCGTGGCCCCACCCACACAGGCACGTTATCCTCGTGGCCCCACCTCCAGGGGCGGGCCTCCTCGTGGCCCCACCCACACAGGCAGGGTATCCTCAAGGCCCCACCCCCAGGGGCAGGCCTCCTCGTGGCCCCACCCACACAGGCAGGGTATCCTCGTGGCCCCACCCCCAGGGGCGGGCCTCCTCGTGGCCCCACCCACACAGGCAGGGTATCCTCAGGGCTCTACCTCCAGGAGCGGTGCCTTGGGGATTTCAACGCCAGGTTTACCCCAGCCTTTCTCAGGCTACCCTAGACTCCTGGGCCATTTCCCTGAAATCCAGGCCGGGAGAAAGTTCCCCTCTCACCAGGTAGGAACTTGAGTGCCTGCAGCATCCTGCGCTCCTGTGCAAAGTCCACCATGAGGTGACTCATGTTGTCGCTGACCTTGGCTTTCAACGACAGCCGGAAGGCAGGCGCCATCGTCACACTGCAGGGAGGAAGATAGAGGCAGCCTGCCGGCAGGCATCTCAAAAGGGCCCAGGCCTCTGCAGAGGGCGCGGGAGACCCAGTCCCCTTTGTTCTGGTTCAGTGCGCTGGGCCAAGGGACCCCACCTTCACACCAGGGGCAGGGCACTGGGGTGGGAACCAGATCCCGGCATCTTACCCATCTTTGATTTGCTTGGCAGCCTAGAAAAAGGGACGGAATAAAATTCAAAGTGTTGTCTTCATTGAATCAGAAAGCCACTACACAGACAGGAAGACTGAGGCCCAGAGTGGGCCACTTGGCAAAAAGTCCCCACCACTCGGGCAGAAACACTTGGCTGTGCCCCAAAGGGATAGGGGGCAAAGACAGGCTCCTACCCCCACCCCCAGTGCCCAGTATATACAGCTGGCCAATTTGGCAGATAAAAATGCAGGGTGCCCAGTTACCTCTGCGTTTCAGATAAACAAAATGATTTTTTAGTATAAATGGGCCCCATTCAATATTTGGGACATATATTGAATATTTCATGGGATATATTATCTTCAAAAATTATTCATTATTAAATTTAAATTTCAGATCAACCACAAATAAGTTAAAAAAATTTTTTTTCAGTTTATTTATTTTGAGAGAGGAGGGAGAGACAGAGCACAAGCAGGGGAGGGGCAGGGAGAAAGGGAGAGAGAGAATCCAAAGTAGGCTCTGCCCTTTCAGCACAGAGCCCGATGTGGGTGGCATTCGATCTCACGAACCGCGAGATCATGACCTGAGCCGAAATTAAGAGTTGGATGCTCAACCGACCGAGCCCCCCAGGCGCCTTCAACCGCGAAGAATTTTTTAGTATAAGTATATCCCATGTGCTCTTTGGGACATACTTCTGAATGCTGCCCGGGCCACACTTATACTAAAAAATCACTCACGGTTGATCTGAAATGCAAATGTAACCGCGTGTCTATATTTTAGCTTGTAGTCCTACCAGTATGGCTTCGGAGGCGCCCACCTGAGGGAAGTCCTCGCTGTCCGTGGCCTGCAGGGTCTGGTTGGCCGTCTCCAGAAGCTCCTCTGAGCTCTCCAGGGCCCGCGTGCAGGCAGCCAGCTGGTTCTAGGAGTAGCATGGCATTGAGGGAAGAGACACCTCACCCCACTGCGCCAAACCCTCGCGGTCTCCCCCGCTTTGTGGGATCGGGGACACCACGCCTTTCTCCAACTCCAGGTTGTGGGGGTGGGGAGGCTGCAGGGAAATCGGGGCTCACTCCGGGCAGCACAGCCGAATCGGCTGGGGAATCCCTTTCTTGAAAACTCACACGCCCAGACCCCACCTGAGCCTTGGGGCCCCAACTTCTCCCACGCTGGGAAATCTGGGATGTTAGGAAGTTGTCCGGGAGGTTCTGATGCAGCCCCGGTGCCTCAGTTAGAGTCCCAGACCCCCTAGGGGCTGTACGTGGCAGGGGTGGGGGGGCTGGCAAGAGGCGATGCTGTCGGATCTGGGGACCCGTGGGAGGGGCTGAGAAATCGGACGCGTTGGGTGAGGACAGGAGGGGAGGAGCAGCCAGACGTGGATGTGGTGAAGGAGAAGGGGGTGGGGGTGGGAGCAGGGACCGAGAGGGAGAGCAGGTGGGTACACGGATCACGGCCAGGGAAGGGGCAGAGCAGAGGCCAGGAAGCAGAGGAGGTGAGGCCAAGGCCACTGGGGTGTCTGTTCTGGATCCGGGAGACACTCGGGGGCACCTCCAAGAGGCGGTGTGGGAGGAGGAGCAGGTGTGGAGGGAGACCCTGAGGCCAGCTGGGCTCTGCTGAGTCTGAGGGGTGCAGTGGGGGCGGGGGTAGGGTCTGGGTGACGGTCCGGAGCGCCCCCCCCCCCCCCACCTGCAGCTCGTAGGTGCGGCTGGCACGGTCCTGCTTGATCTTCATCAACATGCCCTCCTTCAGCTCCTCCAGGAGGGAGAAGAGGGACTGGAACTCCGCCTCCAGGTCTTCCTGCACCTTGGTGGAGTTGGCCTTGGGGAGAGGTTGTGGGGTCAGGACGGCCAGGATCGGCCAAAGCCCAGGCTCAGACGGGGACACGGAGGCCCGGACGCGGCAGCCGGGCACAGTCCGACGGGCATCGGCGGCAACAGGCTGGCTAACTCCCGTGGCTGCCCCCCACCCCCCCAGCCCTTCTGGCCCACGAACTCCCCACCTCCTTCCGTCCCTCCTGCAGAGGGGACTTCCTCACCTCCACGTTTAGCAGCATTTGCTTGAGGGAGTAGATGAAGCTTTGAATCTCTTCATTCTTCACAGCCAGCGTGGTGATGATCTTCCGCAGAGCCTCCTGCCCCCGCCCGAAGCAGGCACACGCCAAAGCCGGTAAGCCCCTCGGCCAGGCCCGGCACACACCCCCCCCCCCCAAACTTGGGGCTCCCCACTCCGCCTTCCTGGGATCCAGGAGATGTGGGAGCCACCGTGCCAGTGAGCTTGGGCACCGCCGTGAGGCAGGCCCTGGGCGAAGCTCTGGCCCTACCTCCCCTCGCCTGGCACGTGCCCATTTGACAGGGGAGGAAACTGAGGCTCAAAAAGAGCCTCTGGGGAAGGCGCCGACCCTGGGCCGGAGCCAGGTCGGCCTCAGCACAAAGCCTTCAACCTGAGGGCGGGGCATGATCTGGGGTGAGGGGCCACCTTGGGAACAGGGATCGGGAAGAAGAAAGGAGGAACCCGGGAACGCGGGGCCAGAGGGCCCAGGCCACTGGGGAGCGGGGCAGGGAGGTCTGGGGGAGGGGACGGAGAGAAGAGAAGCCGCGTGGGAGGATCCCGCTGGGGCCTGGAGCCCTGACCCGGGCCTCCCACGGGAGGGACCCCCTCCTGGCCCCTCTTCTGGGGGTGCGGGATCGGTGGGATCACCTGTGCGGAGCCGGAGCGGCGTCCTCAGGGGCGGGGCGGGGCAGAGACCGGACACCTGGTCCGCAGTCCGCATGGAAGGCGTGGGGGATGGGCCAGGCTGGGGCTGGGATGCTGGGCGCCGGTGGGGGGCTTGGAGGGGATGCGCCTGGACCCGGGCCAAGATGATGAGAGGTCGGGGCGACGGCGGGGGGGGGGGGGTGGGGTGGGGTGCTGGGTCCCGCACTGGGGGGCTGGATCCCGGCGGGGTGGCGGCGGGGGTGGGGCCTCGGCCGCAGAGCAGCTGCGGGGGTGGGGGTGGGGGGCGCTGCGGCAGCACCTGGTCCCCTCCCCTGGTCCACCCCCGCCCCGCCCCGCCCCGCCCCGCCCCGCTCCTACCCTCTGGTCCTCCATGGCCGCGGCCCAGGTCGTCCCCGGCCCGGCCCGCGGGCCCCGCTCGCTCTTCTGGTCCTCAAGCCGCCTTTGCCGCGACCACGAGCCAATGGCCCGCCGAGCCCTCCCCGCCGCCGCCGCCGCCGCCGCCGCCGCCGCGCCCCCCGTCAGCGCTCCATCACTGGCCGCAGCGCGCAGGCGCGGCCCCCGCGGCAGCCTGGGAAACGTAGTCCTGCGCTGGGGTCGCTGAGAGCCGGGACCCCCCCCCCCCCCCCCCCCAGAGCCGGGGGCCGACGCCGGTAGCGATGACGGAGCTGGCGAGAGCCCGGGACTGGGAAGGAGCTTGCCTGGGTTCGGGTGGTGACCTCGAGCCCATCCTTCGTCCCCGTAGTGCCTCAGTCTCCGCACTCGGGCACCCACGCAATTTCGTGGCTGCTCCTCAAACTGGAAGGCCATGCCCACCCCTCCCGCGAGATCTGGCCCCTCACTGCTCACGCCAAGGTCCGAGAGGATGGTCTCCTGCCAATGCCTTCTTTCTGTCTCCGAGAAAAATAGCCGAACTCCTATACATCCCGCAAAGCCCCGGCATCTCACGTCTCCGCCTCCAGCAGCCTCTCTGCCTGACCGGAATCCACAAGGCCAAGAATGTCTGTGTCAACCTTGGTCTTCCCGGCCAGCCCGGGGCCAGATCTCCCCAGGATCTCCAGCATTGCCTCTCAGCAGAGGGTGGGGGGAAGGGTAGAGTTTGAGAAAGTCCAAGGGAGGCTGGCAGCCTGCGCCAGGGAGGCTGGGACACTGTATCTGCTACGACAGTGTGGTCAGAGTGCCGCCGCCGCCGCCGGGGGCCATCCTGTGGTTGACAGGAACGATTCTGGGGCGCACGCAGGCCCTCTTCTTTCCGGGTTGAAAAAGAGGTCACACTGTGGTCGGGAGCCAGACACTGAGGCCTAGGGCCTGTCCCCTCCTCCCACCCTGGCGAGTGACAGATGTAGGGCTGGGAGAAATTTCAGGGCTTATGAACCCCCTCAATTGGGCCCCCAAACTTCTCCGCCAGCTATGGGGACAGGGGAACCCCCCCACCCCCGCCCTGTACCTGTTGGGGGACCTGGTACCCTCAGCACAAATCCATTCCTCTGAACCTCAAAGGACGACATTTTGGGGGCAAAATAATTGAAGCTGGGATTCTGATCTTCAATCCAGGCTCAGGCTTCTCCTGCCTGCTCCCTGCCCCCCCCCCCACCTCACCTAACCTTCCAATGTGTCCCCCCGCCCCGGCTCAGGTGTGCTTATATAGAATCTGCCAGAAAGATTTCCATTCACTGGGACGCATTATCCCATTCACGTACACGTGCTGCCTTTCAGATTATAAATAAATAAATAACCAAACGAATCTTGGGGGAAACTGAGGCAACAGACGGGAGGAAGTGGAGCCCTAAGAAGCATGGGTCACCTGACTGACATCTACCGCCTGGCCTGGGCGTCACATCTGCCCCTGTGGCAGGGGCGGAGATTGTGGCCAGAGGTCTGTCGAATTGAATGGGGGGTGCGCACCAGCCAGGAGAAGGGGGGGTGCCCGATGGGCCAGGAATGGAGCCCCTGGGCACAGCGCTGGTCTTCCTGGTGCAGTTCTGGGGTGAGGACGGGGGTCTCCCTCCCCCCTGCCCTCCTTCCTGTTGTCCATCACCCCGGCGGCCTGCCCTCTGGCCCAGAACCCCTGGAAACCTCTCCCTCTGCTCTGCTAGACACGGCCTGTTTCTCTCTGATACGCAGAACCTTCCAAGGGTTGCAGGTTCGGGGCGACCGGGGGCTGTTGATTAAGCACCCGGCTCTCGATTTAGGCTCAGGTCGTGATCTCACTGTTCGTGGGATCAAGCCCCACTCATGCGCTGACAATGCGGAGCCTGCCTGGGATTGTCTCTCTCTGCCCCTCCGCCCCCCTCTCAAAATACATATATAAACTTAAAACAAACAAGAAAAACGAACCAAAAAACATCACAAAACAAGGGTTGAAGGTTCTAGCAGGGATCCTCAGAGTGGGGCCCTAGGAGAACATTCACACCACGCCCTGCACACCAGTCTCTCAGCAACACACTCCTGCGCGTTCTCTTTCTTGCCCTTGGCTGGCCTGCTGGCTTTTCTTTCTTTCTTTCTTTCTTTCTTTCTTTCTTTCTTTCTTTCTTTCTCTTGCCTTCTTTTTCTTTCTTTCTTTTCTTCCTTCCTCCCTCCCTTCTTTCCTTCCTTCTCTTTCTTTCTTCTCTTTCTTCTTTTCCTTCTTTCTTTCCTTCTCTCTTTCTTTCTCTTTCGCTTTCTCTTCTTCCTTCCTCCCTTCCTTCGTTCTCTTTCTTTCTTTTCTTTCTTTTTTTCTCTTTCTTTCTTTCTTTGTTCCTTTGTTTCTCCCTTCCTTCTTTCTTCCTTCCCTCCTCCCTTCCTTTTCTCTTTCTTTCTTTTTTCTTTCTTCCTCCCTCCCTTCCTCTCTTTCTTTCTTTCCTTTCTCTTTCCTTCTTTCTTTTTCTTTCTTCTTTTCTTCCTCCCTTCCTCCCTTCCTTCCTTTGTTCTCTTTCTTTTCTTTCTTTTTTTCTCTTTCTCTCTTTCTTTGTTCCTTTGTTTCTCCCTTCCTTCTTTCCTTCCTTCCCTCCTTCCTTCTTTCTTTTTCTCTTTCTTTTTCTTTTTTCTTTCTTCCTCCCTTCCTTCCTTTCTCTTTCTTTCTTTCTTCTTTCTTTCTTTCTTTCTTTCTTTTTCATTCTTTTCTTCCTTCCTTCCTTCCTCCCTTCTTTCCTTCCTTCCCTTTCTTTCTTTCTTTCTTTCTTTCTTTCTTTCTTCCTTCTCTTTCTTTATTTCCTTCCTCCCTTCCTTCCTTCTCTTTCTTTCTTTTTTTTCTTTCTTTCTCTTTCTTTGTTCCTTTGTTCCTCCCTTCCTTCTTTCCTTCCTTCCCTCCCTCCTTCCTTCTCTTTTTCTTTCTTTCTCTTTTTTTCTTTCTTCCTTCTGTCCTTCCTTCCTTCTCTTTCTTTCTTTCTCTTTCTTTTCTTCCTTCCTTCCTCCCTTCTTTCCTTCCTTCTCTTTCTTTTCTTTCTTCTTTTCTCTTTCTTTCTTCCTTCTCTTTCTTTCTTTTTTTTTCTTTCTTTCTTCCTTCTTTCTTTCTTTTTCTTTCTTTCCCTTTTGTTTTTCTTTCTTTCTTTTCTTCCTTCCTCCCTTCTTTCCTTCCTTCTCTTTCTTTTCTTTCTTTCTCTTTCTTTCTTTCTTCCTTCCTTCTCTTTCTTTCTTCCTCTTCCTTTCTTTCTTTCTTTCTTCCTTCCTTCTCTTTCTTTCTTACTTTCTTTCTCTTTCTTTCTTTCTCTTCTTCTTTTCTTTCTTTCTTTGTTCCTTCCTTCCTTCCTTCTTCCTTCCTTGTTTCCTTCCTTTCTTCCTTCCTTTTCTTTTTTCTTTTCTTCTTTCTTTTCTTTCTTTCTCTTTCTTTCTTTCTTTGTTCCTTCCTTCCTCACTTCCCTCCTTTTCTTTCTTTCTTCCTTCCTTCCTTCCTTCCCTCCTTCCTTCCTTGTTTCCTTCCTTTCTTCCTTCCTTTTCTTTTTTCTTTCTTTCTTTTCTTCCTTCTTTTCTTTCTTTCTTTCTTTCTTTCTTTCTTTCTTTCTTTCTCTTTCTTTCTTTCTTTGTTCCTTCCTTCCTTCCCTCCTTCCTTCCTTTTCTTTCTTTCTTTCTTTCTTTCTTTCTTTCTTTCTTCTTTCCTTCCTTCTCCTTCCTTTCCTTCTTTCTTCCTTTTTTCCTTTCTTCCTTTCTTTCCCTTCCCAACACGCCCAGGTTGATCCCACCTCTGGGCCTTTGCACCTTCTGTTCCTTCCACCTGAAACACCTTTCCCCGGATTTCATCTCTCCAGCATCAGCTGTCATGGCATCTCAAAGGCCAGGCACTTGATGCAAACGCACACATTCCAGGGGGGTCTGACGGGCACCTCAGACTTCTCCTGGCCCCAAGCAAACCCTTCTCTTCTCCTCCAGCCCTGCTTCTCCGCCAGTGTCCTCCATATTGGCTGAAAGCCACCTGATTCACACGGTCCCTGAGGGTAAAGCCTTGGCCATCGGCCACCTCGCCCTCTCTTGATTCTGTCCTTCTTCGGCCCTTCCGGGGGCAACCTTCAAAATCTATTCAGATTCTGTCTGCTTTTCCCCAGGGTCCAGATCCTGACGCCACTCTCCTGGACCCTCGTCCCACAGCCAGCCCTGATCCTCCCAGCCCACACTCTGTCCTTAACCAGGGCAGTCAGGGCCACCTTTTTAACACTTAAATTGAACCCCGTTTCCTCCCCGCTCCCCTGCTTTCCCATCACACTCAGATTAAAAAGCAAACTGGGGCACCCGGGTGGCAGTCTATTAAGTGTCCGACCTTTGATCTTGGCTCAGGTCATGATCTCATGCGGGTTCAAATCCCGCATTGGGCTCCGTCCTGATGGCGCAGATCTGCTGGGGATTCTGTCTCTCCTTCTCTCTGCCCCTCCCCTACTTGTGCTCTCTCTCTCTCTCTCTCAAAATAAACTGTTAAAATAAAGATTAAAAAGCAAATTTCTCTGCTTTCCACATGCCCACCTGCCCACCTCAGCCAGACCCCACCTTGCGGCCTCCAAAGCCTTGTATAGGCCATCCCCTCTCTGATTCTGCTTCCACCCTGTCTCCCCCGCGCCCACTCTGTTCCGGCCCCAAGGGCCTCTTCACTCTTCCTTTAACCTCCCAGGAGTGATCGTGCCCCAGGACCTTTGCATGGACTGCGCCCTCTGCCTGGAGCGCTCTTCCTCCCTATTTCCCTTTCTTCCCACACGACTGGCTACTTCTTACCATTCCAAACATCACCTCTTCCGAGACCACCCTCCACAACCAGATTCTCCCTCATCTCATCCTTATCCTCCATTGTGATTCTCACTGCACGACTTCCTGGGTCTCTCTCTCTGTCAGCTCCACCATGGCAGGAATGGTTGTCTGTCTCCGTCACCTCTGTGCCTGTGTCTGTGGTGTCCAGAACAGGACCCGGCACACACGGGGCAGGATTGGTGTGCCTCAGTGAGAAGTGACCCTGCAAAGATCATGTAGTGTCACCTGTGTGGGCTAAGAGAGTAAGTCCCATAAACACACACACACACACACACACACACACACAGAAAGGCCTTACTCACATCTTGTGTCCCCTAGTCCTGCAAGGAACTGCAGGCCTCAGTGTGCAGCAGGGTCCCAAACTGCCGCAGGTGAGGGAGGACAGCCAGGTGACCTTGGCCCGCCAGGTGGTACAGTCCCAAGCCTGGGGGCAGCAGCTCCGTGTCGGGGGGAAGAAGGACGGTGTCTTCTTGTGTGACTCACATGTCACCAAAGGCAGGTTCAGCCTGGGGGTCTGCGGGCCCCGGTGGCAGCTTTCCTGGGAGTCGCGTGGCAACCTCAACCTGCGGGGACCTCGGGACCCTCAACGACAGCAGGGACCACACGGGCTGGGTGACCGTGGAGATTCCTGAGTTGGAGATGGCTCAGGGCAATGGCACGAAGCGTGTGGCCGACAAAGGTAGGAGGCAAGTGGAGGGAAGATGTGGGCCCTTGGGACTTACAGAATCTTAAGACCCTAGAATCTCAAACTCCTAGAAATCTAAATTCGAAATCCTTCAGATCGGATTCTTACAGAGACCTTGCAAACTCAAGAACATCAAATTCTAGAATCACAGAACCAAAAATATGCTGGAATGGATCATTCTAGACCAGGACTCAGAAAACTCTGTCAAGAGTAATTATTTTCTGCCTTGTGGAGCTGACATTCTCTGTTGCCACCACTCCCGGCTGCTGTGGTAGCCGGAAAGCAGCCCTAGACTGGACATGCGTGAATGTGCGGGCCTAGGTTCCAATAAAACTTTATTTAAAAAAAAAACAAAAAACAGGCAGGGGGCCTAATTTGGTCCACAGTCTGCAGTTTGCTGAGCCCTCTTCCAGAATATCGCAATCATAAAGACTCTTGAATATTTATAGTTCTGGAATTCAGATTAAAAACAATCCCAGAATCTTTCTAAAAATGTGTTATTAAAGTATATCCAACATACAGATGGGGCGCCTGGCCGGCTCAGTCTGTGGTGCATGCGACTCTTTTTTTTTTTTTTTTTTTTTTTTAAATTTTTAAAGTGTATTTATTTATTTTTGAGAGAGAGAGAGAGAGACAGCACGAGCGCCCCACGGAGCATGCAACTCTTGATCCTGGAGTTGTGAGTTCAAGCCCCACATCGGGCATAGACATTACTTAATAAAAAAATGAATAAAAATACAAGACGGGCGCCTGGGTGGCTCAGTCGGTTGAGCATCCGACTTCGGCTCAGGTCATGATCTCACAGTTCATGGGTTCGAGCCCCACATGGGGCTCTGTGCTGACAGCTCGGAGCCTGGAGTCTGCTTCTGATTCTGTGACTCCCTCTCCCTCTGCCCTTCCCCCGCTCATGCTCTGTCTCTCAAAAATAAATAAATGTTAAAAAAATTTATCAGGATAAATAAATAAACCTTAAAAATCAAAAATAAAAGCTCTTCAGGAGGCTGATCATGAAAACGGGTTGGGAAACACTGACATAAAGGAATAGACGATTCTGGAATCTTAGCACGGCAGTAGCTTAGATACTTTGCATAGGCTTTTAGGATTTTCCAGTCTCAGAGTGTGTAAGAGCAGGGAATTCTAGAATCCAGGTGGAAAACCATGGGCTCTCAAGGCTGGAAGGGACCTCGCAGATCGGTCAAGCCAGCTGCCTCCGGTCACAGATGAGAAAACTGAGGCCCAGAGAAGGCTAACACGTGTCCAGGCACGTGCAGCCAGCTTTCTGGAGAGCCCAGCGCGTAGGTTCTCCCCACTCTGCAGGTCTCCTCGCTCTGGGCCAAGCCCTGCACGGGGCAGGGACACTCAAGCTGACCCAGGGCTCCTGCTCTCCCGGCCTGCTCAGTTCCTGGCCCCATGCCCATTCCGCTCCCCTTGGCAGGAGGGCGGTACGTTAAGGCTGTCCTGCCTGTCCCCACCTTCTAGTAACGTGACGCCTGCGTCCAGCTCCCTACAGCTGGCTTCCCCACCCCGGAACGGCTTCTGGAACAGCTTCTCGGCCGCCCGGAGGGACCAACTCCAGTGTGAGAACACACAAGATGAAGAGGTCGGGGGCACTGGGCCTCATGTTCGTCGCAGCAACTTTGGCTGGAGTTCACATCAATTACACAGCCCTGGAAACAAAGCCCCACTGGGCCGGTCACTTGCTGTGTGACCTTGGGCAGGTAACTTGACCCCTCTGTGCCTGATTCCTCAGCGATGGGTTAGGTTAGGTGAGTTTGAAGTAATCATATCTACAGAGTTTATTACCGGGTCTGGAACATGATAAGTCCTCAGGAAACGTCAGCGATTATTTCGATCTGTTATGTGGATTACATTCGGCCAGACTCACAAGTTCAGGCCAGTGTAAGCTTTTTCTTTCGTTTCTTTCCTTTCTTTTTCTTTCGCCCCCCCCCACCCCGAAACAGAGAGAGAAAGGGGAGCTGAGGTGAGCAACACTTTTGCTCAAAGCGGGGCTGAGACCCAGTTCCCTTGTATGCAAAATAGGCTAGACACCAGGATTGAGCTCAAAACCCAGGAGGGGAGGAATCGTGAGGTCCCACGTGGGGTAGGGAGGCTGTGACCCTGAAGGGTGGAGGCTGGACCCGAAGGTGAGCACCGCCACCCCCACCCCCACCCCCACCCCCGCGACACGCAGGTTCCTCCTCTGCAGACCGCCTGCTGCCCAACGCGAACCACACCTCCAGCCACCCAGGTGAGCCCCCGCCGCGAGTCCCGGCTCCAGCTCCGCCCCCTGTGCCCCGCCCCGCCCACCCCCTCTTCTGGACTCCTGGTCGCGCCGCCGGTGGCAGGGGCCGTGGCCGTGGCCGTGGCCGTGGCCGCGGGCGCGGGGACTCAGGTAACCGCGCAGGTAGCCGGGAGGACGGCGGGCGGTTTCCGCCGGCGGCCCTGCCCCCGCGTGGCGGAGGCGGGAACTGCAGCTACTTGGCGAGGCCGCGGCGGGCGCCCCACCTGCCCCTTCTGGAAGGAGCGCGGGTGGGGCTGCGGGGTTGGGGGGAGAGACGGAGAATAAAGGGAGAAGTCTGGCCCCCAACACTCGTGTTCTGCAGAAGCGGAGGAAGGCTGGAGAAAGCCAGGCGGTCTCCTGGGATTTTCCCCTGTTAGTCTGTGGCATCCCTCCCTCCCCCCCACACCCGTGCAGGGGATCCTCTCTAGGGTAACGTCCTCTACCAGCCCCGGGGGTGCCCAGAGAAGACTGAGGCGTGGCCAGTGGAGGGGAAGGTGCTGGACATCCCCACGGAGGTCCAGACGGGTCTATTCGATCTCTTTCCCGCAGACCCCCAGACCCCCAGCCACGTTTGGCCCAGAAGCCTTGCCCCAGCCCCAGCCCGGGTCCCCCCATCTCTACAGTCGGTGTCTCCCCTGACCCACGCCCCTCTGGGCAGCAGAAGCCAAGAGGGCTCCTTGAAGAGGGATCGGAACCCAGAAAAGACACCCCCCCCCCCCCCCCCCGCCAGTGGCCACGTGAAAATGTGACTGATTTCCAGAAGGGGTCGGGGAGCCCAGCCGCACAGCCCAAGACCCGTGTCCTCACAAGGAGGCTGGATTCCTCCCTCGCCCTGTGGGCACTCAAAGGCTCATAAAGAAAGGAAAGGCAGATTTTGTGGTGACTTGGGGAGCGTTAAAGATATCGGAGCGGTCGTCTGGGGGCCCCTGAGCCCCAGGACGCCTGGAGGGGTCCGCTGTGGTGAGGGGGCTCTGTGATGACAGGCCAGCTCCCTCCTCTTATCCTTGGAGGGTCACGTCCAATTAGCAGAGAAGTGATGCCCCCAACCTCTACCGGGCGCCTTGAGCCGGAGGCACCGCCCTCCCTGGGTAGGCTTGGAGATGGATGGCGAGGCGGGACATGGGGGTCCCTGGAATTTATCAGCCCCCGGGGGCTCTGGCTCCACTGTCACCTTGAAGTGACACCAGCTGGGACCGGCTCCCCTCCCCCATTTCTGCTGTTTCCATGGGGACAGATGTCCATTCGCAGCAGCATCCGGGCCACGGCTGCCCGCCCCGGCGGAAAGGAGGGGCCGGGTGGGGGCAGGGCTGGCCTGAGAGCCTCCCCCCCCTCCCTCGGTTTCTCCATCTTTGTATCTGCCCGGGATCGGCTCTCTCCGGGTTTTCATCTGACTTCATACTCACTCTCCCTGTTTCCCTCAAGCCTTCTTAGTTGTGGTCCATCCCCCAGCCGGGGTGGGGGAGACCCGTCTCCCTTCTTTCCCTGGGGCCGGGATCCCCGCCTCCCAGAAAGGACACTTGAAACGCACAATAACTTATTTATTTTCCAGGCCAGAGGAAGGCTGGGAGACGCAGTTCTGTACCCTAGACCCCGGGAGAGGGTCAAGAAGCGGCCCCGATGAAGGCCCAGGGCTTGGAGGGGCAGCGAGCGTCTCCCTCCGGCTTCCCTCCAGCAGCGACTCTGGGCCCTCGCGGTGCAGGGCAGGGGCTGAAGCTCCTGGGCTCAGGGCGTCTGCACGACCACCGGGTACAGTAGGGCCAGGTGCTCAGCGCCCTGCACGGGCAGCGGCCGGGAGCTGTAATGCAGGACCAGCTCCGGGACGCTGGCGAAGGGGCCGCTGTGCTGACCCAGCACGAACTGGTTCTCTCGGGTCCGTGCGAACTTCAGGTGCAGGAAGCCCTGGCTGCCCCTGGGGGACAGGCATCGCAGAGCGCCTTGATCACCCCAGACCTGCTCAGGCCCTGCGAGCCTAAAGGCAGGCTGGAACACAGGCTGCGCTTTTTCTCCAAACCTTCTGAGCCCGTGCCCTACCCTTCCGGGGCTCCCTACCGCTTAACCTTCAGTCGGGGGTCCCTCTCCTTTCTAAACTGTCTGCCCAATGGAATGACCTTGAACCTCAGAATCATTGTATCCTTAGCATGAAGGAAGCGCTCGTGGCAGGGGCAGGATTGAAACCTATTCTCCAAGCTCTCTTCAACCTTGTTCTTTTAGGGATCTCACGCTCGGATGCCCAGCAGAGTTTGGGGGCTTGTTATAATCCGACACACTTAGAATCTTAGAGACGCACGTAGAGTCGGGATCTCCAACTGAAATGCCCATAAGGGCCACTGGGAGAGTCTGGCCCCGATGAACACAAACGGATACAATTCAACTTTTGGACTGGAGGAGTTGGAAGGAAAGGTCTGGGGGCGCCCGGGTGGCCCAGGCGGTTGAGCTGCGAGTCGATTTCGGCTCAGGTCGTGATCTCACAGCTCGTGAGCTCGAGCCCCTCGTTGGAGCCTGCTTGGGATTCTCTCATTTTTCTCTCTCTGCCCCTCCCCCGCTTGCTCTCTCTCTCTCTTTCTCTCTCTCAAAATAAATAAACTTAAAAAAAATAAAGGAAACATCTCACCCGCATCCTAGATTTACTGGAGACCACGCCCTCTGGCCCTACAAGGCCCGCCCCACTGGTCCCATAAATCCCCTCCACTTTCCTGACTCCCGCCCTCCCCCACCCCCCACAGCCCCGAAAGCCCCGCCCACTGGCTGCTGGCGCCAGGCTTGGCTGCCACCGAATTAACCCGAAAGCCAGAGGCGGGCAGTTCTGCGACCCTCGGTCCCTCCAGGGGGGCTGGGGTCTCACCTGAGGGACAGGGAGCAGTCTTGGGGACTGGTCTCGCTGAGCCGCACGAGGTAGCTGCCTTCCTTGCAGAGCGACAGGAGGCTCTCGGCATCGGCCCGGCTCAGTGGGCCGTGGAACCACCTAGGGGGTGGGGACAGATGTCTCCTCAAGGGTCATCCCCCTTCAAACGCACCCTGGGGCCTGGTGCAGGCACAGCCGATTCAGGGACTTGTGACCTCCAGGCAAACAAGTGACAAAAATTCCCCCCGGGGTTTCTCAGGGGGGGCCTGGTTTCCAGGCAGCTGAGCCCAGGTCCACGGGGAGCCGCTCCCCCCAGTTCAACAGATACACCTGACCTTGATCTCTACAGCCTCCCCAGGAGGTCCCCAGTGTCCTGTGTCCCCTTCCCTAATCCCTCAAACTGAACCACTTGCGTGGGGCTTTCACGAGACTTGCCACATCCCGTATCCCCACCCACCTGTAGCAACCTTTCCCGAATATTTCCCTGCAATGTGCTCAGGGAGAGGTTAGCGGTTGCGAGCCGGGGGCTCAAAGGCAGACGAGCGCCCAACAGACTCGGCGGTTGTTTGCATAGAAAGACCCTTCTCCCCCGGTGCCCCCTTCTTCACCAGTCAGTTCTGTGTCACGGTTTGGGAACAACCGTGACAAACACGCAGGCTGGTGCCCTCAGGGCTGGACTCGGCGGGCTGTCAGGGACTTCCCGGAGGAACCGCTAGGCTGCAGAGGCACAGAAAGGACCCGGACTCCCCCAGCTCGCGCACCTAGAGGTTAAGCGACTTGCCCAAAGCTGCACAGCCAAGAGACGCAGGGCAGAGACGTGAACCCAGAATCTGATGCCAGGGGGAATGGCCTAGCTAGGTGTCTGTCACGGGGGCAGGCTCCGGTCCCCAGCGAAGACGGGCAGAGGAAAGAACTGAAGTGAACGAATGAGTCCCAGGAATCTGCAGCTGGTACGGGATGGGGAGGGTCCTCCAACTGGAGCTTTCCCACTCACGGCTGTTTCTCCAGGGGCAGGGCTGGGTCCACGCGCTCTGCGGGCTGGGGGCTTCTGGGTGCGGGTTTCCGGAGCTCTTTGGCCGAGCCTGGGGTCCTTTCCCACTCCGGGCCGTCAAACTGCACTGGAGGGGGGAGGGGGAGGGTTAGAGAGGAAACGGTTAAGTCCAACCCCCACCCGGGAGGGGCGGGACCGGGGCAAGCCAATGCACTCTCAGTAGGGAGGCGGTGCCAGCTTGGGCAACCTATCAGAGTCCCCAGTAGGTGGGGCCGGGCTTAAGGGCTGGGGCAGGATTGGCGCAGGAGCAACCAATCGGCCTTCAGAAGAAAGGGGTGTGGTCACTCAGGTGTGCTGGCTTGCAGGGGCGGGGCAGCTCCACAAGGGACCAATCCGAGAGCAAGGGGCGGGGCTAGAGGGGAGGGGTGGTCATTCTGTAGATTCTGGCCAAGTCCTGGAGCCTAGAGCCCCGCCCCCACCCAGACATGGACAGGTAGAGTGAGGCACTGAGCCCCAGCGTCCCTCAGGTCACACAACTTCTGGGGCCAAGCTGGGTTTGCACAACTCTCTCTGGCCCACGTTATTTTATTTCTTAAAGCTGACCGTACGGTTACCCTCTTTACAGAAGAGGAAACTGAGGTCAGAGACTTGGCCATGCTTCCCCCACTCAGGACCTGACCCCAAGCCCACCTAATGACAGTTACTAAGAAATGCTACCCTCTCCCCCAACAGCACTTTCTACCACTCACTTCGCACGCGCCCTGTTCTGTAGGTGCCAGAATGACCCCCGTTTGAGGGGTAAGGCAACTGAGACTGAAAGATAAAGTCTCAAGCGAGTGACATAAACCCAGGCCTAGCCTATCCCTGCACAACACTGAGGATAAAGAGTCGGTTCCATCGCCCTCTAACGATGTTTCTGCTCCCAAAGAAGATACAAGTTCTCCTAGGAAGAGAAATGTATGGTTATCAGTCCTGCACACTTCAGTGAGAATGAGTAAACTATCACGGCGGCAGGCGACTGGGGTCTATTTTGTACGTTGAAGCAGGGGGAAAAGACCAGATCAAGAAATGGAAGGGTAAGGACATTCAGGGCCCGTGGAAGGTCAAGGCCTGGGTCGGAGGGGCACCTGCAAACGCCTTGGAGATGTGGTCTTTCTTCCACTCCCAGGGCTGGTCATACTCATCCGCTGGCCGCTCATCCTCCTGAGGCAGCCGGCTCTGGCGAGGTCTCCTTCCAGAAGGGGGCCCATCTCCTGCCTCTCGGTCCTGCTCCTCATAGGGGGTGTCATACAGCTGCACCCCCTTGCACGGCAGTTCTGGGAGGCCGAGAACACTGGTCAGTGCCCGCACCCACCAGGGACCCTGCCACCTGTCCCCAAACTCTCACCCCCCCCCCCCCGCCCACTCACCGCTCACGGCCC
The DNA here is from genome assembly GCF_046562875.1 of Panthera onca. Lineage (NCBI taxonomy): Eukaryota > Metazoa > Chordata > Mammalia > Carnivora > Felidae > Panthera > Panthera onca. The sequence continues at coordinate 3,209,105 of NC_138340.1, read as the reverse complement.
TCTGGGCATCGTAGGGCTCCATGTAGCCATCATCTGAAGGTGGCGGATGAGGCTGGGCATCGAAGGGGTCTGAGTACTCGGTGTCGAGTTCCGACTGGAGAGAGAAGTAAGGAAGTGGCCCGAGGGGAGTGGGGAGACTGAGCCCAGCGGCGGACACCCCCTCTGGAGGGATGGCGCCCCTCTCTGAATCATCTAACCCTTCCGCTCCACGCGGCTCATTTTCGCCGGGGTTGGGAGTCCTCTCCACCTACCCACCAGGATTTGTGCACAGACGCCAGCTTCTCCTCCTCTCTGCCTCCCTGCAGTTCTGACTCTGACACACAGCCCTGCCTCCCTCCTTCAATAATTGTTAATGCTTGTCAGATGAGGAAAGCAAGGCACAGAGAGGGTAAGTGACTTGCTAAGGGTCACACAGCAGGCGAGTAGGAAGCAGGGTCGTCTGCTTCCCGGAATCCCCGCCCCCTCCTTCCTCTCTCTGTGCTCTTAAACCACTGGGCTCTTCACACAGTCTCTGGCAACCCTCCTCAAATCCTTCTCGGTCTCCACGGAGGGTTTGGGCCGGCTCCCTCATCCTCTAGGGAAAATACTGAAAAAAGCATGGGCATTGGAGGCAGGTCTGGGTCAAGTTCTACTGAGCTAGGGCCCTGCAACCTTGGGCCAGATGCTTCTGTGAGCCTCAGTGTCTACTTCTGTGAAATGGGAAAATAGCGGAGGAGGGGCACTTATAGTGGTGAGGATGTCCCAGGGCTCGGCAGGGCGGTGCGGCGGTGACCCCCTCGGATCTGTTTGGGGAGCTGGGGGGGAGAGGACGAGAGGTGTGAGCAGGGGACAGGAGGACAGGGGGACAAAGCGGGGCCAGAGAGGCAGTGGGACCACCAGCGCCGTGCACCGGGAAGGCACAGATATCAAACTCCATTCAGCAGGTGGAGGACTGAGGAGGGCCTGGCTGGGGCCCTGGCCTCCCCATGAAACAAGCTTCCCCAAATCCAGGCAGCCCAGCCTGGCCCTCCCGGCCCCGCGGTCTCCTGGGGCCACCCCACCTCTGGGACTCAGCCACGCACCTCTTCCCCGGGGCTGCCCAGCAAGACCTTGGCTCTGGCCATGTCTGCAGCTTCCACCTTGATGAGCCGGTGCTTGGGAGAGTCGTACTTGGCGTCTCCGAGGCCCTTGGAGTCCCCGGCGCCGGCGGGGTCCGACTCCAGGCGGCTCTCCGAGTCCTCATAGGGGTCCTCGAAGTCCAGATTCTTCTGTTCCCGGTAGGCCCTCAGGATGTCGCTCTCCGTGTAGTCGGGGGTGGGCGGCTGCGGAGGGGGCCTCCGACCGCCAAAGCTCAGGTAGTCGCGTAGCCACTTGGCCATTTGTGCGTGTGTCACGCCAAACCTGGCCACGGTCAGAGGGGGACCCACATGCCCCCTTTCTCCGAAGAGTTCCCGGGGAGGATGGGGGAGGAGACGGGTGGGGGGGAGGAGGAGGAAGAGGAGGAAGGAGAGCAAAAGTCCACCTTAGCCCGGCTCCGCAAGGACGGCGCGGAAAGGGGGCGCCCCGCAGGGCCCTGAACGCCGAGCGCCGGGTGGCCGGGCCAGGGCGAGGGGCATCCGCGGAAGCGCGCGGAGTTTCCGCGGGAAGCGCGGTTCCCGTGCGCCGCTCGGCCGCCCGCCGCCTCCGGGAAGCTCCGGGATTCCCTTCTGGGGTCTGGGGTCGGGGCCAGCGCCGCCCGCGGGCGCCCCCAGCCCCGGCTCAGCCCGGACGCCTGGGTGCTCAGCGCAGCGGGCGGGCTCCCCCGGGGCGCGGGCGCCGCGCGCAAAGTTGGGCCACGGGGACGGTGACCTCCGCGCGGCGCATCCTTTGTTGCGCTCGTCTCCGCTCCGGGGGGAGCCCGGGTCCCGCGGCCCCCGGCCCGGCCGCCTCGATCCCACCCCAGCCGCCGGCACAAAGGGAAATAAAACCTCCTCCAATCCCCCTTCACGCTTTCGGAGAGACTTTACCCGCCGCGGCCGGGAGGTGGGACTTTGGGGAGGGGGCGCGCGGGCGGACGCCCCAGCCCCTGCCGGCCCCCAGCCGCGTCCCGGGCAGCGACGTCAAGGCTTCCCCGCCTCCCCCTCCGCGGCTTCCCCCGCCCCCTCCGCTCCCCCTGCGCCCCCCTCCGAGGTGACTGAGACCTTCAGCTGTTCTGGGAGGGGAGGGGAGCCGCTGCCCGCGCTGGGAGGGGGGGTGCGGGGCGGGAGTCGCGGGGCCGAGGCCGCGGCAGCTGGACACTGACCCGGAGGACCGCGGCTGGCAGGAGCGAGCGTGGAGCGCGGGAGGTGGGAACAGACGGGACTGACCTTGCTCACGAGAGCGAGAGGTGCAGAGGCGGGGGACGGGGCGGGGAGCGGGGGGGCGCGGAGAGGAGGCGAGGTGGAAATTGGCCGGGAGACGGGGGTCTGGATTTGGCCGCGAGAAGGGGTGAAACTGACCGGCAGAGGGGGTGAGAGCCACCACCGTTGAGGGTTGAAATTGAGCCAGCCTCTGGCGGCGCAACTGACCAGCAGACTGTTCCAGAGGTCACTGACTGAAATTGATATTGATGCCGCGGAAGCAGGCGAGGGGCGACGGGAAGGGACGGGGGCCTGGCGTCCCCTTCCCAAGAGGACGCTTCTCTGCACCCCCCACCCCAGGGGACCAATCGCAGCCTGGGGGAAGGGGGCTGGGGCAGCTGGCCGTGGGAAGGGAGATGCTATCTGTGCCTGGCGCGTGTCCTCAGCATCTGTCCCTTTGTGGCTTCTGGGGGTGGAGGCAGGGAGGGGGACGGAGACGAGAGGGGTCTCGCCTGGCCTGGCTGCCTGTTGGCAGCTGCTGGCTGTCGGGGGCCAGGAGGGGGGGTGCGGGGCGGGGAGGGGGGGTTGGTGAGGACGCTAAGAGGTCTGGGGCAAGGGGAGCAGAGAGGTGTGCTGCTGGCCAATTCCAGAGCAAACAGGCCTTTTCTTTCCTCACAAGGGGGCTTGCTCAGCTCCCGCTAATGCTGAAGGAAGAGAGGGGTGATCGGGAAGAATGGGACTCCAGGTTCCCTTCTCCCAGTGCCCCCCTCCCCCAGGGCGGGCAGGTGCCTGTGGCTGGGAGGGGGGTGGGGAGGATCAGAGAGAAGTCCGGAGCTGACAGTTGAAAATGCCCCTGGAGAACGACAGTGGGTCGAGCAAGGTCTATGCTGTCTGTGCCTTGCTTTCCTGGTTTGAAAAGTGGGGCTTCTAACAGGAAGCCCCCCAGGGAGCTCAAGGAAGGCTTGCGGGAAAGGAGTGAGTTATTTTTTTCCCCCATGGGGAAACCGAGGCACAGAGAGGGGGAGGACTTGCTCAGAGCCAGCCCGCAAGCTCATTGCCTGATTTGGTTTGGCCGGGGTGGCTCTGGAGACCCAGCAGAGTGTCTTTGTGGAATTAGTGGTTCCCCGTCTCCCGCCCCCATGCACACCGTTAGCCCCATTCTGCAGGCCGAGAAACTGAGGTCCAGAGCTGACGAGGCAAAGCCTCTCGGCGCAGCAGAGGCCCCCATGGGCCTTCCTCTTTTCTGCTTTGGCCGTGTGGCCCACATGAACCTGTTGAACTCGGTCCTCCTCCTGCAGCCCATCCAGTCGCCCCCACCCCGCCCCGCCCTCTCCGATCAGCGACAAGGCAGCGTCCCCCCCCAGGGACTGCCGGGGAGCACGGCGGGTAATTGTCCTGTTTTCTGTCAGCCGCGAGGCAATTCCCAGCTCGGGGACGAGCCGTTGACAGATCTCATCAAATCCGAGCCCTCTCCCGGTCGGATAAATACGAGCCGTCTGAGGTATAAATATTTGAAAGGGGCCTTCTAATTACAGCGTGTGTCAGAAATAGCAATTAGAGGCCCCGGAGGCAGAATCAAACGGCGTTTGACTTTCCTGCGCTTCTGAGCTGGCTGCTCCTGGGGCCGGCCCCCGCCTCGTCCTAAGGAGAGGAGCGGGGAAGGGGTTCTGGGAGGAGGGAGGAGCGGGAGACGGTGGATGCCGACAGCCAGGCTGGGGGTCTGGCGACCTTGCGGCGTGCCCTTGAAGAGCCACATGAACTCTCGGGTTTCCGCTTTTTGACTGGGAGAGGAGGGGGCCCGCTGTGTGGACGGTGGGGAGCAGGTGGGGTGGTCTGGGGGTGCCTCCCTTCCCCCGGCACCCGTGGTCCCAGAGGCAGTGTATCAGGGGCGTCTCCTGGGTGTGGCTCAGTGTCTGGAATCCCAGCCCTCCTGACCTTGGGTGGTGACCTCAACTGTTTTCCCGTCTCTGAGATGGGACAATGACCGCTTACCTCTGTTGAGCGCTTTCGGGACACCGTTGGTGGCACGTTGTTTTTTGTTTTTTTTTTCCTTTTGAGATACAGTTCGCATACCTACGGTTTACCCACTTGGCGTGTGCGTTTCAGTTTGGGCATGTTCTCAAGATCGTGCAACCGCCAGCACGAATTCCAGAACATTCCCATCACCCCCAAAAGCAACGCCATCCCCATCAGCAGCCTCTGCCTATTCTCACCACTTCTCTGGCCCCGGCACCTCTGATGCACTTTCTGTTCCTGGGGGTGAACTGCCCTGGCCATTTCACGCACAAGGAATCACACACTATGTGGCTTTTTGTGTCTGGGTCACGTTTTCAAGGCCCATCCACGTTGTAGCAGGTGTGAGCGCCTCGCTCGTCTGATGGCCAAATAATGCTCTACTGCATGGCACACAGTAGGTGCTCAGTATATGCTTTAGGTGGATGGGATCTTAAGAAGCAGCCAGATGGGGTCCCTGGCTGGGAGCTGTCCCGTCACTCTTGTCTCATGGAGCAGCCAGTCTGGAGGTGGGAAGGGAGCCAAGGCACCAGGATAAGAAAGGACCCTTGGGGATGGCTCATGGGGAGGCCTAAACACTCCTACCTCAGAAGACTCAGTCTGATGGAGGATAGGTGCCTGCCTAATAGGCTCCCAGTCTGATAGGGGAGGCATGATCTGACGCTCTGAAATATTCAGTCTGATGGAGGAGGTATGGCTCCGACCTCAGGGGCTTCTACTCTGATGTGAGAGACGTGGCCCTGCTTTTAGGTGCCCCTAGTCTAATGGAGGAGACGGGAGCCTGTCTTTAGGAGTCCCAATCTGATGGGGGAGGCATGGTCCCAACTTCAAAGGCCCCTAGTCTGATGGAAGAGACACAGCTGTGTCATCACGAGTGGCCAATCTGATGGGAGGGGCACGGCCCAGCCCCTGGAGGCTCTGTCTGCAGGAGTCGCCGCGGAGCGTGGTCATTAAAGGTATAGCCTTGGAGCCTTGCGGCTGCAAACCCAGGCCCTGTCCCTCGCTCATTCTGAGCCCTTGGCCAAGGAGCCTCCCCTCACGGGAATGAGCCAGTTAGAGCTTGGGAAATGGGCCCTTTGTGCAGTCCAGGCTCAGGCAGAGTGGGCTGTTTGGAGGGGGGGGCACCCCCACCAACTCCTCGGATGTACCGCAGCCCCCAGGGGATTGATGGAGGAGATTCTGGATGAGGCCTGACAGCAGAGCAGACCTGCTCCCAGCCCAAAGGGTGGGAGAACGAGGCGAGAAGGCCTGCAGGGAAATAGAAGAAAGTTCCAGCGAAGTGGGGGGTGGGGAGGGGTTACAGAGCGGGCAGAACTGCGGGCCTCCACTCCCTCCTCTGTGAATGGGGAGACACCCACTTAGGCCACAAACATCTATTGAGCACCTACTTAGTGCCTGGATGGTCTTAGGTGCTGGGGATACACCTGTCCACACAGCTACCCTTGCAAAGCTCATTGTTGACAGGGCGCCTGGCAGGTAGACCCTCGGCGGACCTCCAGTGACCCCAAGCTGCTGGTGGTCACAGCCACGTGTAATCCCTTCCCCGTCAACGTGGCCGGAACCTGCGGCTTGCTTGCGGCCAGAGTGACAGGGCAAAGGTGATGAGATACCACTTCTCAAAGACTCCTGCTGTGGTGGCTTTCTGAAGCCGGCTGTCGGAGGTCCCTATAGGCAAGCGCCCTGAGGGTGGCCTCCGCCCAAGAGCCTGTGAGGAGCCAGATCCTGCCAACAGCCACGTGAGCGGGCTTGGAAGGGGATCCTGCCCCAGACGGGCCTTCAGATGAGACCGCAGCCCCGACCAACATCTCAGTTGCGGCCACGAGACCCTGAAGCAGAGAACCCGGCAGAACCACACCCACATTTCTGTTGTTTTCAGCTGCTACCTTTTGAGAGATCTTGTTAGGCGGCATTAGCATATACGGGGGGGGGGGGTAATAAACACACCTCGGGCCGGCAACCCCTCAGGCCGCCATCTCGCCCTGCTGTGTGTTCGCCCAGAGTTGTCACGGCCTCCGGCACACACGTATTTCCTTTCATACCTTATTGTTATATTTAGGTGGGTTTACTATCTTATCCCCCATCTTCCAAAAATAATGTCACCGTTATGAGTGGGGACTGTTTTTTCTTCACTGCCATTGTCCCAGTGCCTGAAACAGATCTGGGCACAAAGTAGGCGCTCAAAAAAAAAAAAAAAAAAAAAAAGCTACGTGAGCTCAGAAACTTAAATGAGTAGATCTGCCCAACAGCTTGGCACGGGTTTAGCAAATGCTGAGTCCTTCACGAACGTTCGCTCCCATTACTCACCCAACCGGATCCCGCGTACTCCGTCCGGTGCGCCACTGAGAAGAGGGCGGCTGGCGGCCGTCCTCAGGGTGACTTCAGGCAGCAGGGCCGCGGGCACAGCGTGAGCCTGGGGATCGGGGTGAGGAGGGGTCCCGGCCACCCTCCCGTGGAGGCTGGGGGAGCGGAGCAGGAAGTGCAGAGCTGGGCGACCCAGGCAGGGGTGGGCTGACCTGGTGGCTTTGCGGGTCAGAGTCCCTGTCCTCCCTACTCAACTCGGCCACTGCAGAGCGAAGCAGCCATGCTATGTGCCGATAACACTTTATTTACAAAACGAGGCTGTGGGCCACGTTTGGCCCACCGACCGTGGCTCGCTAACGTAGGCGGGAGGATGGAGTCGATACTCTTCACCCTGGTAACCGATGGCACGTGTACGTGGCTACAAGTAGGGTGGCCCCAGAACGGGGACGTCTGCAGGGAGGAATCGGAGCGAACCAGAGAGGCCCAGCCTCCTGCCCTCTTCGGGCTGGACGGTTTACCCTCACCGCTGGTCTGAACAGGCACGTCGGGGGCGTCATGGGCGTCGCGGAGTGTGGGGAAAGCAGGCAGTGCCGGCCTCTGGCGGGGGTGTGCAGCTTCCCAGCACGCGTGGACTTTCGGGGTGTAAACGCTCCAGCCTCCACTTCTCACCAGGCGGGGGTGAGCAGGCTCCTGCCCCCCACCGGCCCTGTCTTCACAGCGGAGGCCCCCGGGTCCTGATCGGAAGCCCTGGCTGGATCCCAGTTTTCACCTCAAGTCACACTAAAGCACAGAAACCATCGTAGGAAAGCAGAAAGCAGACCCCCCAAAGCGGGGTCTTTTCAGGGTGCCTGGGTGGCTCCCGGGGTGGCGATCTCAGTTTGTGGGTTCGAGCCCCATGTCTGGCTCTGGGCGGACAGCTCAGAGCCTGCTTTGGGTCCTGTGTGTGTGTGTGTCTCTCTCTCTGTCCCTCCACCGCTCGTGTTCTCTCGCTCTCTCTCAAAAATAAACATTAGAAGAATTTTTTTAATTAAAAGTGGGGGCTTTTCATCTCGCAAACAGCGAGAAGCACAAAGCCTCATTATCAAATGCCGAGTGAATGAGTGAGAGGAGGGCTGACGTCCGCGACCCCGGGAGGAGCGGCAGGAGAGATGGGGGAAGGGGGGGGTGTCAGGTTGTGAAGGAACCTGGTGGGAACACAGGACCTTTGACTAGACGAGGCTGAAGCAGAAGAGAATTACACCAGAGTTGACAGCCGGCAGCCTTGAAAGAACGTGAGCTTTGGAACCAGGTTTACTAGTCACGTGACCGTGTCAGCTATCTAGTGCTACATAACAAATCATCCCCAAACTCAGGCCGATCAACAAACCCTGATCGACTCACAGCTTCTGAGAGCCAGGCGCCCACGCTGGCCACGTGTGCTTCCGCGCCCCGCCTCAGTAGCCGGCGGAAGTGCCCAGGCCAGGCGACAGCTTCCTTTCACTGGTTTGCAGGTTTCGGGGCAGGAGGGGGCGGAGCTAGCGCGTGGGCGGGGCAACAGGGGCGGGCCCCAAACACCGCCCACCCCTCCCTGCCATCCAAGGGAGGCCGGGGAGTACCGCAAAAGCCTGCTGGAAGCCGAGGGCTGTTCCAGGGATGCCACAGCCCCGGAAGGAGGGCCAGGAAGGCGGCAGCGTGAGCCAGGGACCCCGAGGTCCCCGAAGGCTGGTAGGTGGGGGGACAGGGGAGAAACCGAGTCCGGGGGTGGAAGCCCTCGCTGGCCCGACCAGCCTCCGAGAACATTTGTGTTTGTCCGCTCATGGCCCTGGTTGGTGCCAAGGCCTCCTGCCGACCAGCAGCTGACTACGGACACCTGACCTTGACCCGGAGAAGGGCCTGGGCAGGGGTCTCAGCTGCTGCCGCTGCTGTCCTCGCTGTCCGAATATGCCCCCAGCTGGCTCAGGGAGGAGGTGCCGGGCGTCCAGGGTGCAGGGTCAGCCGCCTTCCCGCTCTTCCTGGGGCCTGGGAGAGAGGCGAGAGTGCCTGGTAGGGGGCGCCCCTCCCTCGCCCCCCTCCGCGGGTTCCCAGCACGCGGCAACAGCACTGGGGGCGCTGCTGCCACCTGGCGGCCCTCTGAGGTGCTGCGCTCCGACCCCGGGACCCCGGAGCACCTACCGGGGGTGGGTGACGCCTGGCCCTGCCTGGTGCTGCGACCCGGGTCTGTTTTCTTCACCACGACTAGGCCCGACAGCGGGGGCCTGTTGCCAAGGGTGCCGACGCTCCGTTCCCAGCTCTCCGCCTTCCTCTTGGCTTTTGGAGCCTGGGGGTAAGTGGAGGGGACACGAGTGGGTGAGCTGTCCCAGATCCCCCCTTCTCCCGCACATCCTAAGTCACACACCTTCTCACCTCCATGCCTTTACTCACTCCGTTCACTCCACCTGCCATGCCCCCTTTCCTCTAATGCATTTGGCGAACTCCTACTCACTCTTCAATACCCACCCAAGTACTGGCTCCTCTGGGAAACCTTTCTCCACAGTTCAAGCTCAAGTGAGTGCTGTATTTCCACGCCCCCAGCACCCTTTCACCCTTTACTGCCTCATTACGTATCCCCCCCATCCATCCATGCTGTGGGTTCCTGTCCTGTTCACAACTGCGTCCACAGTGCCCACACATAATTCTTGGCAGGAAGATGCTCTATCAATATGTTTGATGGAAAGAGGGGAAACGGAGGCACCCACTTTCGGGACTAGTTAGGGGAAGGCAGAAAGGGGCTCAGCCTCACATCCAGCTCTTCAATCGTACTGGGAGGAACCCCTTTTGTCAGTTATGTTGAAACAGAGAAACGAATCCCCTGGATCAGGAGGTCCTGTCTGAGCCTGGCGCTGTAGCTGCCCTCGCGGGGCCCACCATCTGAGGGAGGACGGAGGAGGGACAAGAGTAGGTCACCAGGACAACACCCGTCTTGACAGAAGGACATCAGCGTGGCACGACAGTGGAGGGAACGGCAGCCACTGTTGACAGGGCGGTGGGGACAGGTCTCCTCAGAGAGGGGACCCGGGCTGACATCAGAGCGAGGAGGAGGAGCTACAGGCAGAGATGCGAAGGGGGCTTCGGGCGGCCCTGTCGCAATCTGCGTGCTGGCCGGGGCCCCGAGAGCAGCGACCAGGACAGACGCAGCCCAGCGGGGGACAGAGCAGCTTTCTGACCCGGCATCACTGAACGGTCTCACGCGGCCCCCAACAGCAGGCCGGCGCCCGTGCTTGTGAGCACTCGTTCGAAACCCGTCCCTGCCAGCTGCGCTCACTGCCCCTAAACTGAACCAAGGACACAGGGACGGACAGATGAGCTTCCGTAAGGGTCTCGGTGAAGGTTTGGGAAGTCTTGACGGAGGCATATTGTGCAAAAGGAAAGTCGGTTGTCACACTAGGCGTGAACAAGACGCCTGTGACGGGGCTGGGGGGGGGACGGGACATCAATGAAGCCTTCAAAGATTGACGGAGGACAGCGCACGACCTCCAGAACCATTCTCTCTGCTGACCGTCAGGGGCAACTCAGCGGGAGCATGGCTACCCCACGGAAAGACTACCTTTCCCATCCTCCTTTGCAGCAGGATGTGGTCAGGTGGCTCGGCTCTGACCAATGGGATGTGAGCAGCAGGATGTGCGGCGGCCCCGGAAAGTCCCCCTCCCCTGCCCGCTCCTCTCCTCTCCGGCCAGGATGTGAAGGTGGCACTGGGACACCATGCAATGAGGGCACCCCCCTCCCCCTCCCCCCACCCCCGCCGACAGCAGAACCAGGAAGAAGGCAGGTGCCTGGGCCCCGTGCTGTGGGGCCACCTTCCCTGTCCGGATGGCTGTGCACAACTGTCGCTGGAGAGAAAAGTAACCCCTGTGCAGCTGAAACCCTTGTCACCTGGGGTCCTATCCACTGGCGGGGCTTGCAATCTAGTAAGCCAGACCACGGATACGTTTAAATGAAAATAAACGATTTCCCTCATTAACCCCCTTCTTCAGTTAACAAACCAGAGTGGCCTAGGGGCGCCTGGGCGGCTCGGTCGGTTAAACGTCCGACTTCGGCTCAGGTCACGATCTCACGGTTCGTGAGTTTGAGCCCCGCGTCGGGCTCTGTGCTGACAGCTCAGAGCCTGGAGCCTGCTTGGGAATCTGTGTCTCCCTCTCTCTCTCTGCCCCTCCCCTGCTCACGTGCTGTCTCTTGTCTCTCAAAAATGAATACACGTTAAAAAAAAAAAAAAAAAAAAAGAGTGGCCTTGACCTTGGTGGATAAGACAGCTGTGGTGCAAAGTCCACCTGCCACATCCTTCTCTCCCCTCCTTTCTGCCAGCACAGGCCGCCTACAGGCCCCAGTTCCCGGGCTCTCTGCAGCTCCGTGTGGCCAGGAGGTTAGTCCAGCCAATGAACAACTTCGAGGGGCTGACAGGCAAACATCGGAGTTCTTAGGTCTCCACCTTGGAGGGTCTCACTTGTTTCAGCGGCTGAAGCAGCGGCCGGTAAAGCAGAGCCCGTCGTGACCGTGAAGTTTTACCGGCACGTGACCACGGCCACTCATGCCCGCAAGATCCAGGGCTGTTTGGGGCTGCGACGGCGGACTTGAGCCCTTACGACACACGTGGTCTGGCCTTTGGAGACCAGGTGAGGCCGACCCCCGGCCCACCCTCTCAGATTAACCCGAGAACACGCGGGGGTCCGGGCGTGCACTCACCTCCTCCAGGATGGCGGTGGGGTTGGGCCGCGGGGCCGGGCGCGGCGGGGCAGGAGGAGCAGCGTCCTCTTCTGAATCCGAGTCCTCCAACAGCCTTCGTTTCCGGGCTTCCTCCACCAGGGCCCTGTGGGACGGCACGTGGGCCTGGGACGTCCTGCCGGGGCGCGCTGCCCCTCCTGACACCCGTGAGTGCCGGAGGCGGGGTGGGGGCACACAAACGCCTTAAAAACAATCTTCTCTGGGGGTGCCGCGTGGCTCAGTGTGGTGAGCATCGGGCTCTCGTTCTCGGCTCAGGTCCTGACCTCGGTGAGATCGAGCCCCGCGTCGGGCTCCGCACTGAGTATGGAGCCTGCTTGGGATTCGCGCTCTCCCTCTCTCTGCCCCTCCCCTGCTTGTGCTCCCTCTTTCTCTCAAAATAAATACACGTTAAAAAGAAAAAAAAAATCTCTGTCCACGGAGGGCGGCGAGTGGTTAAGTGCTTGGCCGATGGCACCAGCTACCTGAACCCGAACCCTGGCCGGGTGACTCGGTCGGGACCGCGCCTGGAGCGCCCCACACCGCAGTCCCTCGACTGCCAGAACGATCGGGACGACCTCAAACCAGTGCCCGGCACTCAGCAAGTGCCGGATAAACATACACCCTTCTCACTGCGGATCACCGTATCGCCGACCTGCCCACGCCACGGGGACCTACTCCGGTGCCCCTGTCCCAGGCCCTGCGAATGCAGACACCCAGCCACCTCAGATTCTGGAGGCGGGAGGGAGGGAGGCCATAAACCGGGAGAAGGTTCCCCGGTGGTAGGTGCCGTGCACAAAGTGTGAACGCAGCAGGCCGGGCCTGAGGCTCCTCCTGGCAGATCACCAAACCTGGGCGGGGCCTCGGGGACCCCGACACAGACGCCCTGAGAAAGTGAGACGCGGGGGGAATGGGGGAGGCCTCCCGGAGAAGGCGGCCTTTGAGGGAGCCCGGGAAGACCTGGAAGGGGGGGTGTTCCAGGCAGAGGCAGGGCCGGAGGTGGGTCAGAGCACCCTGGCCCCCGCCCGGCCCCGCCCGGCCGACTCACGCGGTCTCCCTTTCGTCCTCCTCCTGCTCCCGCTTCTGCCTCTCCTCCTCGGACAGGCGGTGCTGCCGCAGCATGGCCTCAAAGTCCACGTGCGCCTGCCGCTGGTTCAGGTCCTTGAGCTCCTGCAGGTTCTCCAGCACCTCCATCTCCAGCTTGGAGTCCTTGGTTCGGTTCTCCAGCACCTGGCGGGCAGGACACGGGCTGCGTGCGCCTGCGGGGGCCGTGGGGCTCGGCACCCGCCCGGGAGACCCCCCCCCCCCCCCCCCATCCACAGCGCCCGCTCGGGGGCCTCCTGCCCCAGCCGCACCCATCTCACAGCTCCGAACACCGAGGCCCGGGCACGGGGAGTGGTCATCTGAGGCCGCGTGGCTGGTCAGTGGTGGGGCCAGTCGGCCTCGGCTGCCAGCCTGGCTCCAGCATGAAATGATATATATAGCAAAGAGGAGGGGCGCCCGGCCGGCCCAGTCAGTGGGGCGGGCGGCTGGATGTCAGGGTCGGGACCCGAACCCCCGTGCTGGGCACGGAGCCCACTTAAAAAAATAGTTACAAAAAAGGTTAAAAACGGACACCCTGAGCCACTGTTGTGTGCCAGGCTGAGATGTTTCCAAACGGAAGGTCACTTAATCCTTGCGATAGCTCCGCTTCTGTCGAGGCTCGGAGGGGCAAGGCCAGCCCACGTCTCCGAGACAGGGGCGTTCAGAGCCGGGCACAGCCGGGTGTGGGGCCCGCCCTTGGCCGCTTCCTGGCCGCGTGACCCTGTGCTGAGCCTTTGGGAAGTGGCGGTCCCGGGGGTTTGAAAGTATATCCCCCGGTTCTTCGAGGTTCCTCCCTTGAAAGAGCAGAGCCTGAATTCCCTTCCCGCGAGTGTGGGCCGCACTCCGTGACCCGCTCCTAGGGAGCAGAGCAAGACGGAATGATGGCCTGTCGCTCTGAGGGCGGCGCCTTTCCCGCTTTTCTGGATCCCTCGCTTTGGGGAGGGCGGTGCTGCGTGGTGCGGGTGCTCAGTGTCGGGGGGTGGGGGGGGGGGGGGGCTCGGGCAGTGCAGTGGAGGGACCCGCGTGGCAGAGACGGAGGCCCCTGCCAGCTGCCTGAGGGCGCCAGAATGGAAACAGCCCCTCTGGTGTCTCGGTCGAGCCTTCAGAAGATGTGGCTTGACCGCGACTTCATGAGAGACCCCGGGCCAGAGCCCCCCACCCCGGCTCAGCTCCCCGGGGCTCCTGACCCTCAGAGACTGTAGGATCACATATGTTTCTTAGGTAAAGTTGCAGTTTTGGGGCGACTCGCTAGGCTGTAACCCCCGGGGCCAGTGTGGGCGGACAAGGACGAACGCAACCACGCAGGCAGCTCCGGGCACACGCAGCCCCTGCAGAGCCCGCCTCCCCGCCCCCGCCACCCTGCTGAACCCGTCGCATCAGGTCCCCCGCGGCAGCTCAGAAACCTGGCAGAGGGGCGCAGGAATAGCCGGCATCATGTGGGTCGGGGACATCGGAAGGGGCACAGATGGTCTCTTTTTTCTGAGGAAGGCAACACAAGGCACAGGGAGGCCAAGTGCCTTGCCCAAGTCCACACAGCCAGCGAACATTCAAGAGAACGGTGCCTCCCACGCTTCTGGGCTCCACGGCCCGCGGTCATCGGAGTCTCCCGCGCTAACACGGCGCCTTGTGTTCTCCAGTCCGACCTCCTGCCTCCCTGTATCACTTTCTTCTGGCTGCATGACCATCTGCCACCAGCTCAGTGCCTTAAAACAGCACGAATCTCCCCGTCTGCCCGCTAGCGTGGGCCAGGAGGCCGGTGCCGCGCGGCACGGCTGGGTTCTCCGGCAGGGTTTCACCAGGCTGACGGCAAGGGCCAGTGGTCTCACCGGGGGCCCAGGCTGCTCTTCTGAGCTCGCTCAGGCCGCTGGCGGAATCGGTTCCTTGCGGCCGAGGGACTGAGGGCCCCGCTGTCTTGCTGGCTGTTAGACGGCGGGGCTGCTCCCAGCTCCTGGGGGCCGCCCACTGCTGCCTGCCAGGTGGCCCCCGCCCCGGGCTTGCTCCCACACGTGGCCCAAGTGCTCCGGACCCAGATCAGGGGGCTCGGGCGGCAGGGCAGGCCCTGGATGAGCTCTCTTCCCTGAGGGTGACTGGCAGCCAATCTAACAAGCGGATCCCAGGAGTCGGGTCCTGTACACGCAGCCCCGGGACCACGCAGGGTGCGCGAGCGGCAGGGAGGGGGTGGCGGGGGTGACCTGGAGGGCCGCGGCCCGGGGGCTCTACCTTCATGGGGTTGTTCAGCTCCTCGTCTTCCCGCTCCTTCTGCACCCGCTTCTCCTCCTCCTCCAGGAGCTTCTCCGCCTGGAAGTTCCGGGTGGCCCCGTGCTCCATGCTGTAGTCTGTGTTCTCTGGGTCTGTCTGTAAGGCGGGGGGAGTGTGTGTGGGGGGGGGAGGACAGACATCAGTCCTGTGTCCTTGGGCGTCAAGAGATCCTGGCAGCCCACAGCCCGGGACACCTTCTCTCATGCTTCACTCCTCCTCCCGCCTGTTCTTTTCTTTCCTTTTTTTAAAAAGTTTATTTACTTGTTGAGCTAGTTAGTTAGTTTATTTTGGGAGAGAGAGAGAATCCCAAGCAGGCTCCAGGCTCTGAGCTGTCAGCACAGAGACCGACGCGGGGTTTGAACTCACGCACCCTGAGATCATGACCTGAGCCCACGTCGGAGGCTTAACTGGCTGAGCCGCTCGGGCGCCCCTCCTTTTCTTAACACTCGGCTCGTTTGGTGCTTTCTAGAGCTCCTGTCCCCTTCGCCAAAACTGCCAAATTCTGTAGCCTGGACTTTCACACCTCTCTCTACCCGCCCTCTGCCCCCCTGCCGCCCTCCCCGCGATTGCAAATACGAGTCTCTGGGTCTTTGCGCGCATCCTGTCTTCCTGTCTGCTGTGTGCATGTGCGCGCACACGTATGCCTCTGCTGTGTGTGCGCGCGCCTTTCACAATTCTAAATCACATATCGCGTCCGTGCACAGCGTGCCCCTGTCTGCATTTATAAAACGGAGAGAGGGAGGAAATGTAAGCTGGGCTCCTGGACGAGACCCCCGCGCTGGAAAGGTGGCATTGGGGAAAACGCGGAAATCTACATGGCGTCTACGCAGCGCGAAACCAAAAAGGGCCGGGTAGAGGGTGATCGCTCCGCGCGTGCGCGCGCAGCGCTTCTCCTGGACGCCGTACAAGAAACCTCCGAGCGACCGTTTTCACGCACGGGGCCCGGCCGGGCAGAGGAGGGGGCCAGATCTGCGGGTGCGGGGCGTCTACCTCACACGGGGACGCGCCCGCCCTCCATGTCCCCCTCGCTACGTAATCGCCTGAAATTCTCCACCAGGAAGCCCGGTTTCGAACATTTTGCCACAGTGCCTCTGGTCTTTAAACAAACTCATACAGGGGCGCCTGGGTGGCTCGGCCAGGCGAGCGTCCGACTCTTGATGTCGGTGGGGGTCGTGATCTCACAGCGCGTGCGTGGGTGGGAGCCCCGCATCCGGCTCCGCGACGTCAGTGTGGTGGGGGGGGGGGGGTGCTGCTTGGGATTCCCTTTCTCTGCCCCTCCCCCACTAGCGCTGTCTCTCTCAAAGGCAAATAAAATAAACTTTAAAAATTTTTTAAAAAATTTAGGGGCGGCTGGATGTCCGACTTCGGCTCAGGTCGTGATCTCACCATTCGTGGGTTCGAGCCCGGCCTCGGGCTCTGTGCTGACAGCTCGGAGCCTGGAGCCTGCTTTGGATTCTGTGTCTCCCTCCCTGTCTGCCCCTCCCCTGCTCATATTCTGTCTCTCTCTCTCAAAAATAAAGGTTAAAAAAATATTTTTTAATACAAAGTAATCAAAATATGTAATTCTTTCAATGTCCTTTTTCTTCATTTTACCCAAATCTTGTTCATTAACCCAAAGGGAAGAACGTATGGGGAGAAGATAGTACGTAAGGACGTGAAGAGAGAGCGGGAGGCTCTCCTCGTCCTCTCCCCAAATCCTCGCACAGTCGTGAGGGTCACCGGCGGTACAGCTCCTCACCGCATGGTCACTAGCTCCCCGAGTCCCTCGTTACTGTACATGTGGGTTGCTTCTGCGTTTCTGCCCTTACAACTCCCCAAAATGCCTGTTTCCTGGGGATAAAGTGAAAGGGGGACTCCCTGCGGGGAGAGGGTCGCGGGGAGCCCCCGAGGGGCCAGGGCCAGCCCGGCTGGCGTCTACCTTGAAGGTGATCTCTGCCAGGCACCGCGTGCACTTGATGTAGAAGCGGAAGATGGGCAGGCCCAGGTAGGCCTCGTTCTGCACGGTCTCCTTGCGCGCGTTGAACTTCTTGCCCTTGTAGATGTATTCTCCGCACGTCTTACACCTGTGGGGCGGGACAGGGGGACTTGTGCCATCTCGGTACCCGGGTTCCTGCGGTCGGATGCTCGGGCATTCTGGCGGATGGCTGCTTGCATACCTCCAGGGACGGGGAGCTCCCTCCCTCCCACGGCAGCCTGCCTCAGATTCCCCCATCTTGCCCGTTCTTCCTCCTACCTGCCTGGGTCTTGGTCCCAGGGTCCCCTTCTGGGGAAGCACCCGGACGATCCAGACCCTCTGAGACTCGCCGGTCACACGCTCCCAGAAGCCTGGCTGGCGCTCATGGGGCATCCTAGCCTCCACAAGGTTCGGTGCCACCAGGAGGGAAGCCACAGGAGCCACACGGAAGCTCCCGCCAGCCTGCCCTCACTCAGGCCCCGTGCTCCCCAGGGGCAGCACCCCGGCCTCCTGACGGTTCCTACAAATCCCCCCAGCTCGGGCCGCCTCCGGGCCTCTGCCCTGCACTTCACAGAGCCCAGGACACCCTTCACCTTTCAGACCCCAGCCCTGCTGGCGTGTCTTCTGACGTGTCCCTGACCACATCAGCTAAGCAGCCTCCCTTCCTGCCACCTACTCAGTCACCCTCCCTCATGCCTGATTCACACGTCCCATGTACACCGGGCGTGAATGTGCCCGAACACTGGGTTATTATCTCCACCCCTTCTGACTGTGGGCTCCGCGGGCCAGGGGCTCTGCCGGTCTCCTTCCCCGCAGCATCCCTGGGGCCCAGCCTGGGCCCTGGCACACAGCAGGCACCCAGAGTGATTGCTGAATTAAAAACAAAACGAATGAACAAAGGAGAGCGAGAAACAGACTAACAACATATAAACGCTGAATTTCACTCAACCAGGGGTCTGTGACGGTCGGTATATCTAACTTCTACATGCGGAAATGTGAAAATCTGTAGGACTCAGCATTGGGGAGGCGGTCGCTGGGAAGCAGGGCAGAGGGCAAGATCTGGGGACTGCGAGGGAGAGGGGATCACGGAAGGGGTCAGATGGGGGGCAGGAGGGCCTCTCCGAGGAGGTGAGATTGTTTTTTTAAGATTTAATTAAAATAAGTAAATAATTAATTTTTTGAGAGAGGGAGGGCGTAAGTGAGCAAGGAGCAGAGAGAGAGAAAGAGAGAGAGAATCCCACGAGGAGCAGAGACAGAAAGAGAGAGACAGCGAGAAAGAGAGAGAGAGAGAAGCAGGGCTCACCCCAAGTGGGGTTCGAGCTCACCCGACACGGGGCGTGAAGTCACGAACCCTGAAATCATAACCTGAGCCGAAGTCAGATGTTTAACTGACTGAGCCACTCGTGTGCCTCAAAGGTTTCTTGTTTTTTTAATATTCATATTTTTAAGCTACTTATTATTTTTTTGTTATTCTCTACACCCAATGTGGGGCTCAAACTCACAACCCTGAGATCAACAGTCACATGCTCTACAGACTGAGCCAGCCACGCGTCCCTGAGGGGGTGAGATTTAAGCCAAGACCTGAAGCGTGAAGAAAGCACCAGCCACGTGAGAGAAGAAGGAAGAGGGTTCCAGGCAGAAGGAACCGCCCGTGCAAAGGTCCTGGGGTATGAAGGAGCGTGGCTGTTGTGAGGAGGTGAATTAGTACCCAGGGCCCCATCTCCGCTTAACACACTTAACTACCAATGATCAAGATCCGGGGGGGTTAATCCTGAACTGTGAGGAAGGTGACGGCTGGTCGAGTCATGTGCTCACTGGGATGTCACGTGGGGGGGCACATGAAGAGGCGCACGGGGGGGGGGGGGCACTCACCTCATGTTGAAGGGAGCCATCAACCTCACCACGTACTGCCGATCTTTGGGGAGCTTGAGCTTGGGGATCTTTGACGGGTCAAAGTCAGGCGGGTAGTATTTCTGTGGGAAGTGAAAGCAGCAGGGAGCTGTTTGAGCCACAGGGAAGGGCTCTGGGGACCGCCAGACCCATGTCCCCAGGACCGCCCTGGGGTTTGATGACTTCGTGTGACGGCTCCTAGGACTCTGCATACGCTCGTACTTATGGCAACCACTCAAAAGGACACAGAGAGAAATCAGCAAAGGAAACAGGGTGTGTGTGTGGGGGGGGGGGTCCGGGGAGACTAGACGCACTGTTCCAGGGTCTTCTCCCAACGGGCTCACACAGGACGTGCTTGATTACCCCAGTAATGAAATACGACAACACACGTGAGACGGTGTCTCCCACGGAGGCTCACGGGGACCCAGCGCCCAGGGTTTTCGCGGAGGGAAGTTCACGCAGGCCCCACGGCCTCGCAGGTTCTGACGTTCTAGACTCCAGGAGGAGGGCCCACGCGCAGCGTAGACCACGTTGTTCGTACGGAGTTTGAGCCCAGGGAACCATTCTCATCAGGGAACAGTGGGAACCAGCCTGAGATTCAAGTTCCCGGATGCCAGCCAAGGTCCACCCTCGCCAGCCTGCCTTTCTGACGACGGCAGCCTCAGTTCTGCTGTCTTAACTCCGGCACGGGAGGCTGAGGTGGGGCATACGGGGAAGGCAGTTTGGGGTTATAAAAACAACTTCAACGGACAATCAGAAAACACAGCAGCTTGTGTTTTGGGCACCTACTAGGCGCCAGATGCCACGTGGAGCACTTTACCTGCCATGTCCCACAGAATCCTTGCAAAGACTCTAGGAGACGGGGTGCGACGTCCCCATTTCACAGAGGAGGAAACTGAGTCCCTGCGGGGACGGGACTCTGGGGGAAACAGTGGTACAGTGGTGCATAGGTTATGGATCCAGGGATCTGGGTTGGACTCCTCCACCCCATGGCTATCACCCCTCTCTCTGGGCCTCATTCTCATCTGAATGGACATAACCCGTCCACCTCCTTGATGCGATGTGCGTGCCACTCGCGCAACGGCCGGCGCGTAGAACTATCCACCAGTAAATTAGAGAAACGGTTCCCAGTTGGATCCTCAGGATGGAAGGACTTTCAGGGACACGAAGTCCAGCACCTGAACTGGACTGCGAAGGGGCTGGGGGTGCATTCCTAACATGAATGTTTAAAAGATTAGAACGCTGAGCCGCAGGAAGGAGCATCAAACCGACCCTGCAGATCTGGGCTCTTGGCCTGACATCCTGGACTTACCCCCCCACCCCCCCGCCCCCAGGCTGGGGAGCTCACCCCCTGACATTTCTGAGGGGTGGGGGGTGGGGACAAGAACTGGAAATTCAAGAGCTCTCTTTTCCAGAAGCCGCATGCTGACTTCTGAGCCCCCCTCCACCTCACAAAAGTCCCCGTTTCACAATACAGGTAGGAGGCTCCCCCGCCAGCAGAACGCGAGGGCTGAGCAAAGCCAGACCCGTATGTGGGCGGGGCTTCCGGGAGCCACGGCCCTGGGGCGTGGCGTGGGGAAAACACCGATACTCTTCAAGGCGAACCCCCCCACCCAGGGGAAATGATTGGCTAATTCCCTTCGGAACATCCAATCAGAGGACGTGACCTGGTAAATAGCCTAAGCTCCGCCCCCAAACACCGCGAAGGCCCACCCCTCACGGAAGGTGATTGGGAGGTGTCTGAAAGCCACGCCCTGCGGAAGATCGTTGGAGAAAAGAAAAAGGTTCCAATAGGAAAGTACAGGAAGCCCACCTAGGCCGGAGCTCCGAGATGTCCCCTCTCGGGTAGAAAGCCCCAGTCACCAAATACTTACGTTTAAAACTTTTCGCTCCGACATCTTTGCCTCCTACTCCTCCCACAAGGGCCAGAGGACCGCTTAGGCTCGGGGTTCGCCGAACTTCCTTAACCGTCCCTCGTATTTCCGCTGACGTCACTTCCTTCATTCTATTATTGGTTGGAGCATACGCAGGTTCCCTTTTCATTGGCTCAGATCCCCGCCTGTCAAGACCCGACTCCGGCTCTCTCTTCTTCCGAGTTGCAACCTCGGTAGTTGGCAACAAAAGCTCCGGGAGCCGGCTGATTGGAAGTTCAAGGCAGGCGCTCCGCCCCCTAGAGGTGAGCAGGGGCTCCTAAGTATTCCGTCGTGACGCGCCGTGGCCGCTGCTCGCGACATTCCCTACTGTTTGCTCTTTCTTGGCGCGAATACCGAGGTCGGCGTTGAGCGCTTAGGCTGTGTGTTGGGCTGCGGGGACCCACACGTGTTCCCGTGCCGCTCACCTGGGGACTGGGGTCAGCGCCCCCGGGCTGCACGTGTCCGCAGAGGAGCACCCTGGACGCCACCCCGTCCAAGTTTACCTGGAGTCCCCGGCAGACACTCAGAGACCAGGCTCCACACCCTCCTCCCCTGCGCGCGCGCGCACACACACACACCAGCTCCCACACCCATCTCGCCTGCACGTGCACGCACACCAGCTCCAAAGCCACCTGCCCTGCACACACCAGAGACACAGACACACATGCACGCACACCAGCTCCCGTACACACATCCCCTGCACACACATACACCAGCTCCCACACCCAAACACCTGGTAAGGGATCTGGGGATAATGCAACAGGGCAGTGTTGGGACAGTGGAAAGAAGGGCTCCCTGAGATGGTGTATGAGCTTCCTGTCGCTGCTGCGAGGTTATTATCACAAGCTCCCTGTCCTAAAACCACACACGTTTACTAGCCTGCAGTTTGGAGGTCAGAAGTCTAAAGTGGATGGGAGGAGGGCTCCAGGGCAGAATGTGTTTCCTTGACTTTTCCAGTTTCCAGGGGCCACCCACATTCCCCAGCTCATGGCCTGGCATCACTCTGGCCTCTGCTTCTGTTGTCACATCACCTTTTCTCTCTCCCTCTGGCCCTTGTCATTATCCTGGGGCCCCCTGGATCATCCAGGGTAGCCCGCCTCGATGTTCATTAACTTAATAAAAGATCCTTAATCGTCAAATTAAGGATTCTCATGATTCTTAATCACACCTGCAAAATCCCTTTTGCCATGGTAGGTACTGTATTCACAGATTCTGGGCATTAGGAGTTGGGTATCTTGGGGGGGCCATGACTTTGCTGGCCATAGACGACGTGGTCAGGAAAGAATTCTCGGAGAAGGTGACCTCCGAGTGAAATTCACAAACAAGTCCGTGGATTTTCTCTGGTCTTCGGTCCGCAAGGCTTTGCCCCCTCCTAGAGAAACCTTCCCAGATTCATGTCATTTTTGTGTCCATCCACAATGAGGCTCACCCCCAGGCAGCTTTTCAGGAGGTAGGTGGTCTGAACGCCTGAACTGAACGGATTCCACCCTCTATCCCAGGCAGAACCCCTGCCCCCAGCCCCAGGACTCCGCCATCCCCAGGCTCTGCCTCCGTTCCAGCCCTGACCCCATTCATAGGAGCTGGGAGTCGCTGTGTGTGTGTCCCACTCCATTCTCTCCTCTCTGGGTCTCATCTGGGTCTACTGAAGGAAGGGAGGAGGAATCCTCATTCCAGCAACAACAGTCTTTTTCTAGTTAAACAATAAAAGACATCACACGTTCACAGTTCATAAAGCCCTGTACTGGGGTCTAAGAAAGAAGTACATCCCCATTTCACAGATTGACAAACTGAGGCTCAGGGGGGGCGCAAAGTGATTTGTCCACAGTGGCCCAGCAACTCAGCAGCAGCGAATCCAGGCCAGTTGGGTCCCATCCGCGGCAGTGGGGAAGGGGGAGGGTTGGACGTCAAGGACCCAACCCCTCCTCTGGGGGTCCTAGAAAGCCCTGCTACTTGTCCAAGATCATGGAGGCAGTGGCAGGGAGACTCCAATCACTCACTTCCCCATAGTCGGTGAGGTCCTGAGCGGCCACCTGGATGCAGTACTTGGCCTGGGGCCTCAAAGCCCTGAGGGTGAAGGATGTGGCTTCAATGGGCCCCACCTGAGAGCAGAAGAGAGGGCCAGGTCAGTGGGAAGGACAAGGCTGGGAGGGGCCGCTGTGCACAGAACTGCAAGACCCAGACCCTCCTCACCCAATCCAAAAAACACGTCCTCTGCGGCCCCCTCCACCGCGTTGGGCCTTCCCCATCCCTGGCCCCAGAGCTGCCCGGTTCAGGATTCCTTGGGGGACTGCACGGGCCCCCAGGCTGTCTCAGCAGCCAGACCCCAGCACCCCACTCCTCCTCCGGGCTCCCTCCTGGCCCCCTGGGTTAACCTTGTTTTTAAGTTTTCGGTATCTTCTGATTCGAGATCTTCAACGTCTTCCTGACCAGGGTCAGCCGAGTCTCAGAGTTCGCAAGCAGGCCAGGAGCCTGCCTCTCACGTACAAACCCACAAACCTGCCGATTGGACTCACACCCCTCTTCCTCTCTCTTTCAAGCCGGCACTCCCCCTGCCTCAAAGCCTCTGGGGCTGGTGCAGCCCAGAGCCCTTCAGACTCGCCAACCCCGAGCTGTCTACCTCGTCCTGCCTTGCCTTTCCGTGGAAATCCCAACAGAGGCACAGCCCGGCTCCCGTTTTGCCTCCTGACCGTCCTGATGTTGCCCCAGGGCCCCCCTCTGTCGGGAAATCTACTAAATCTTCTTGCCAAGGCACTGACCTCTCCACATCCTCACTTGGCCACCTCCGTAGACGACAACCCATGGGCACGAGGGAGGCACACACTCAGCAATTCTCTGGCCTGATATTCCCACCCTCCCTCCCAGAGCCGGCCCTTTCCTCCTGCCGGGTCCCCCCTCATCCTCAAGGACGACCCATCCCAGCCCCCAGAGGCAACCTCCTAGCCCCAGACCTGACTGGCTCCCTCTCGGCTCTGCCCTGACCTGTCCTGATGGTCGCAGGATGTGGTGATTGACATTTCGCATTTAGATTCAAGGTTGCGCAACTTTGCGAATACACTCAAAGCCACTGGCTTCGTATAGTGTTGTGCACTTTAAAACGGCGAGTTTTATGGCATGCAAATTCTGTCTCAGTTTTAAGGATTGCGAAAATATTTAAAATAAAATTAATGAACGCTAAATAAAACTTAAAAGCCACTTCCTTAGCTCAGTCTGGGTGGCTCAGTCGGTTAAGCATCTGACTCTGATTTCAGCTCAGGTCACGATCTCACCGGTTTGGGAGCTGGAGCCCCGTCCCCCCGTGGGGCTCCTGACTGACCGTGCAGAGCCTGCTTGGGATTCTCTCTCCTCTCTCTCTCTCTCTGCCCCTTCCCAACTCGCGCGTGCATAGCCTTCCTCTCCCTCTCAAAATAAATAAATAAACTTAAAAAAAAAAAAAAAGGCCAGATCCTTGGCTACCCACCCCCCCCTTGCAGACACGTGTGGTTCGCGGTACAATTGTGGGTGCAGACGGAGAACATTTCCATCTTCCCAGAAAGGCCTACGGGACAGGACTGAAGAAGCCCTGAGCTCCTGGTCCCCGCTTCCCAGGCTGTCTGGTACACAGCTGACCTTCTCAGTACCCTGCCCTTATTTGTTTTTTCACTTTGTAAGCATGCAAAACAACGGATTTGTTTTCAAGCAAGGTGAGAGTCACATGACATGAAATTCACCCATCCAAAGATACCATCCAGTGGCATTGAGTACCTTCCCACTGTTGTGCAACCGTCAACTCTCCTTCCAGAACATCCCATCGCCCCAAAAGGAAGCCACGGGCTCATCAGCAACCTCCCCCCCCCCCACCCCCCCCACCCCCGGCCCCGGGCAGGCACGAGCCCCCCTCCCGTCCGTGGATGAGCCTGTTCTGGACGTTTCACACACGTGGGCCCACACCACGTGGCCTCTCGTGTCTGGTTCCCTCCCTGCACTGCGGGGGGGGGGGGGGGGGGGGCGCCTCGCTCCTGCTCGCGACCCGGGGAGGTGCGCGTGCGCGGTGGACGCGTGCATCTCTGGGTGCGCGCGTGCGCGGTGGACGCCTGTGTGTTTCTGATTCATCCGTTGACGTTTGGGCAGTTTCCACGCTTCGGCTGCTGTGAACGGCGCTGCCGTGAACGTGTATGTGCGAAGATTTGTTCGCGTTCCCATCTGCCGCCCCTTTGGGTAGACAGCCAGGAGTCCAATCCCGGGGCTGCCCCCACGTGGCGCACTGGCTGCGTTTGAGGCCCCAGCGCCCGCCTGCTCCCGCGGTGCCCTCTACCCGGGGACCACCCTCCCCTCCTCCCCTCGTCCTCCTCACCTGGCGGAAGCGGGCAGATCTGTGATGCTTGTATCGGATCCAGTACTTGAGTGAGAAGGTCTCCGGGAAGGGCCAGGACCGGGGGGGTTCCCACTGCACCCACAGCCGCTGCCCAGGGATGGGGCTCAGGCGGACGCCTTCTGGAGGGTCCGGTTTGACTGATGGGCAAGCAGGATGCGGGGTCAGGAAGGGATGGGAGATTCCCTCCTTCACGCAACCAGATCCTTATCGACGGTCTACTGAGTGTCCATTGGTGGCCTGGGCACTGGGGACATAACACAAACCCAACCCCTGCCCTCTTGGAGCTCAGTCAATCCCCTGGAGCGAAAGACCAGGAACAAGAAGCAAATCCGTAGGTCGTGAAGGGTAAGGAAGAAAGATCGAGAGTGCCCACAGGAGGAGAATGGGTTGCAGTGCTTTTCTGAGCGTCATTCACACACCGCCAAGCTCACCTTCCTGAAGTGTCTCCAGTTCAGTGGTTTTTAGTACGTTCACAGACTTGTGCAACCATCACCACTTAACTGAGTGAGCCCCCCCCCCCCCCCCGGTGCCCCTAGACTTTCTTAATAACCACCAGCAACATATGAGGGTTTGCAATCCAACAATGTGCTCGGAGAGTTGGCGGGGGTGGGAGGAGCTCACTGAGGAGATGAGTAGAGGCCTGAAGGAGGTGAGGGAGTGAACTCCCCCAGAGAGATCTGGGGGAAGAGGATTCCCGGCAGAGGGCACAGACAGTGCAAAGGTCCTGGGGCAGGACCTGCCTGGTGTGTTGGAGGGACAGAGGAGGCGCGTGTGGCTGCAGTAGAAGGAGTGAGGAGGAGAGAGGGAGGAGGGCAGGGAGGGGATGGGGCAGGTGCGCAGGGCCTTGGGGATCCAGGGGAGGAGGACTTGGGAGTCCTGGAGGGCTGTGGGCAGAGGAGGGCTGGACCCGACTCGGAGGCTCGTGTGCACCCTCTGGTGGCCACTGTGGGGAGGACGGACTGTGGGGGTGAGGGCTGGAGTCTGGGACCCGGGTGCAGGGCCAGACAGGGGCTCAGGATGGGGAAAAGTGGGTCTCTTCTCGAAGAAATACAAAGGTGGGGCTGACGGGACCCAGGATGGGTGGCAGGAGGTGGGTGGTGAGAGGGGGGAGGGGCAGGAGCAAGCTGACGGCCTCCACACCCCCCATCGCTGCCCACACTCACTGATGTGTTCCGGAACAAAGGGCACGAAGCTGCTGCTGGTGCCCCGGGGCTGCACAGCCGTGACGTTGAGTATGTATGGCACCATGGAAAACATCTGGACGTCTGGGATGGTGCAGCTGGTGGCCTCTGGTGTCAGCTGGAGGCAGGGCCGGCTCTCCCCGTGGGCAGCCACGCCCAGCCTGGACACGCAGGGACAGTATGAGGGCCTCGGCCCTTCCTGCCGGCCCGCCTGTGCCCCGGACCCCGTGCGGACAGCACTCGAGGACCACGGGCTGGGATCCTGCTGTTGGCTGGGTGACCCTGAGGGAGCCGTTCGCCCCAACATCGCAGAGCCTGTGGTGACCCAGGGCCAGGGGTACCGCCCCACAGGGAGATGCTAGGGTTCGGATGCTACAGGCTTCTGGAATGTCAAAGTTCCAGCCTTAGAATTGCAACATCCCAAGGTCTATGGAATCACAGGTTTGGAAATAAGAAGATCCTGATTCTGCTGAGTTCTGAGGCCCTGAGACTTCAGACTCTAGAGACATTCCAGAACATTCCAGAGCCTTCCAGAATATTCCACAGGCTCCGACCACGCTGTTGGATGCAGCGGTCACCGGCCACGAGTGGCTCTCCACCATCTGAAAGATGGCTGGTGCAACCGAGGGTGTGTTTCTAATTTATTTCATCTACCCTCAACGTCAAGTTCCCAGTTGGGTGAATCGATTTTCCCAGCCACAAATTTTATAAAACATAACCAGAGACCGAGAATTTCCAGTGAATGTTTAGCACGTGAGTTGAAACGTGCTATAAGTGTAAAATGCATGTGGAATTTCAAAGAAGACTAAGCATAAAAAGGTTGTGAAATATCTCATTAATTTTGAAAATATTGACTACACGTTCAAATAATTATTCTTGAATCCTCTTAAGTAATATCAACTTCTATCATAAACGTAAATACACGGATCGTACATAAGCATGTTAAATTACATCCCATCGTATTAAACGAGAAGTCCTCGGGATGTTTAGACGTTACCGAAGTAAGATACCAAAGTCAACTTCACAATTTCCCTTTCCTTTTTAAACGTGGCTTCTCGAAGATTTTAAACAAGGCACGTGACTCACAATCTGTATTTTAGGAAGTGTATTTCCCCTAGCTGGTGCTGCTCCAGAGTCCCGAGGGTTTCAGGTCTCCCTAAGCCTCCAGCTGTCCTGGTCTCAGGGCCAGCAGGAACCCCCCCCCCCCCGGAGGCCCCCCTAGCACTCTGACCTGTACGTGGCAATGAAGGAAGTGGGCCTGGTGGGGAGCGGAGAGGCCGGCAGGGTCCAGATGCAGTCTACGGCGATTGGGTACCTAGAGGCCCGGCACCGCACCCTGGGCTGGGTGGGGGCTGCTGGGGCCCCGGAGGGAGAGGGAGCAGGGTGAGCTTTCAAAGTCACCCTGGGGATGGTCCGAGCCCTACTGTGTGCCTGGCGCCAGCCTCCCCGCCAGGCACACAGTAGGTGCCTAATAAAGGTTTGTGAAATGAATGAATGAGTGCGTGAGTGAAAGGCACCTGCCTCATCTCCCACCTTCTCTAGCACCTGGGAAGGAAGTATTAGCCCATTTTCCAGATGGGGAGACTGAGGTTTTTTTTTTTTTAATTTTTTAATGTTTTATTTATTTTTGAGAGACAGGGCGCAAGTGGGGGAGGGGCAGAGAGAAGGAGGGAGGCACAGAATCCCAAGCAGGCTCCGGGCTCCGAGCTGTCAGCACAGAGCCTGACGCGGGGCTCGAACCCACGAACCGTGAGATCATGACCTGAGCCGAAGTCGGACGCTCAACCGACTGAGCCGCCCAGGCGCCCCAGACTGAGGTTTAAGGAGCCTCAAAGGGGACCTGGGTGGCCCCTCTCGTAACAACTTTGTTTCGAAGCAAGTGAAATGGATGCTATAATTAAAACGTCTCTCGTTCCCTCCCTGCCTCCCTCCGTCTCTCTTCCTCCATCCAAGCTGTGGCTGCCGCTTCCTGGTGCCACTTTGCGGTGGGACTCATCCTGTGTCTCAGTTTCCCCATCTGTGCAATGGGATGGTAACGGCCTCCCCCCCTGCACCGGGTATCCAGTAGGTGTGTGAGCTCCCACCCCAGCTCAGAATGTTCCATGGCAGGCAACCTCCAGGCCCCAGGGAACGTCCCTCTGCCCTGGCCTCCCAGGCCCCCGGGGGTCCCACATACCTTCTCTCCCGATGCAGGGTGAGCAGCCCACACAGAGGGCGAGCACCAGAAGGAGTCTTGAGGCCATGACTCCGCGGGCTCTGCTGTCATGAGCTGGGGCAGGAGCACCTTGGGGAGGCAGGGGACTGGAGTCCCACCCGAGGGGGGAAGCACAGCCCCCGGGTCAAAGCCCCAGCTTCTCCTTCCCCAGATATGACTCCCCCACCCAGTTGGCGGGGCCAGTGGAGAGCTGAGCAGGGGCTGGGGCGGCGGTGGTGGCGGAGGAGGTCCCTTCACTATCGCGGCCACCAGCGGGGCTCTGGAGGCCCCGAGGGTGCGGGCAGGAGAGGAGGCCACGAAAGAGAGAAGTGGAGACCCCGTGGCCTTTCCCACAACAGCCCGGCTGCCAGTCCTTCCTTCCGCCTGCAGCGAGGACGGGGACGGGGAAACCCCCGGAGGGGGACAATGTCATGGAGAAGGATGAGAAAGGAACACTGTGGGGAGGGACACAGGGACACACACAGAGAGGAGAGAGCAAGACACAGAGATGGGAGACCGTGAGACAGGGGTGGAAACAGAGGAGACACAGAGACAGAGACAGACAGAGACCTAGGGAAGGAGACAGGGTGAAGAGAGGCCCGGCCGCAGTGGTGGGGACCCACCCTGGCCAGGGCTCCACACGCCAGGCCACAGAGAGACAGAAACGCAGGCCCTGGGGACGGAGCCCCACCTGCGGACCTTATCAGAGCCACAGGGATCCCAAGGGACAGGCTGAGCCCCTACAGACATGGTGCCTTCCCTGGACACCCAAGGAAACCCCCGGGACAAGCCACACTCCTGCCTCCCCTGCCTTAGCTAGAAAGATCCAAGAAACCCCAGGGGATTTCTGGGGACTTGCCAGGGGCAGGGAGGCTGGGGGTGGGATGCCCCCAGCAAGGCAAGATTCAGGGTGAGGAAAGTGACACAGGCCGGGCAGACGCGGATCCTGTCTTCACTTGACATCTGGGTGGTTTGTTCCTCATGAGCTTCGACACCACGAACACAGCATTCCTTCCGGGGACCATGTGGTTGGCGCGGGGGGGGGGGGGGTGAGCACCTCACCTCCTCATCCCTGCTCATGGCCACCCTCCCCTCCCTGAGGGGGGCAGCGATCAGGCCACACACTTTCATCCTTGGCTCCAAGAGCTTTTATTTCTGGGGTCCGGGGTGCTGCCTGGCTACGGGACAGACAGGACAGACAGGACGCGGGAGAGGGGACCACAGATTCTCCGGTGGGGGCGGGGGACGGTCAGGGCCGGCCTTGACACTGGCCAGTGTGTGCAGGGGGGGCCAGTGGGGCAGTGGACACAGCCAGGGGCGGTCGGGAAGGCCCAGGCTGGTCTGCGAGTTTGGGAGGCCAGCGCGGGAGCCCGGACACCCCTGCGCGGGGCCTGGCGGGCGGAAGGCCAGTGTTCTGATGCTCAGCGGCCCTGAGCCTGAAGCCTCTGCATCTGTAGGATCTGGCTCAGAATCTGCTGCACATCTTCGTCCATCTGACCCTGGGGGTGGGGGGCGGGGTGGGGAGGGGGCGGAGAGAGAGCCTGGGCACTCCCCGTCTTCCCATTCCCTCCCTCCCCACCCCTGGAGGCCCGGAAGCTCTCCCCCCACCAGCCTCCCCCTGGAGGCGGGACTCACCTGAATGGCATACAGGAGGTGGCTCCTATACAAGGCCACCACTGCGCTGTGGTCCCTGGCAGCCTGCTGTGGGTATGGGGGAGGGGGGCTCAGAAAGCGGGACCCACCCTCCCCAAGAACACGCCCCACCGCGCCCTGGAGACCCAGAGCCCCCGCACCAGGGTGACAGCTGCTAAAATGCTGAATAATTTTCCTCCCATGGCCGCCGGCCCGTCCCTCTCCGGGGATCCCTGCCCTGTGCCCTCACCTCCAGCTGCTCCTGCAGAGCCTTAACCTGGCCACGGAGGGCCTCCACCTCCGAGAGGCCTGGGGCGGCCAGCTGGTCCTTCAGTGCCTCCTTGAGACTGAAGACTTCCTTGGACAGCTCTGTAATCTGGGGGGGGGGGGGGGGGGGCGGGGCATGAGGGGGCATCAAGGCACCCTGAGCCTGGGCGGGCGTAGGGGGTGGGGGCTTTGGACCTCTCCAGGGCGGCCAAAAGCAGCCCGGCCCTGGGTGGGGGGGGGGGGGGGGGGGGGCGGGCGCTGGGCCAGGCAGCCCTGGGTTTGGGTCCCCTCCCTATCCCCTTCTTGCAGGAGATCTCGGGAAGATGACTCAACCCCTCCGAGCCTCAGTTTCCTGCTCTGAAAAGTAAGGGGAAACACAATTCTCACCTTGGAGGGTCACTGTGATTCTGAACAGAGGTTAAGTCTAAACTCTGCCTGGCAGACAACAGGTGCTCAATAAATGCAGAGCTGTACTATTCTACTGTGGATCAGAGGTTCTCTCAACCAGGGGGCCATTCTGCCCCCAGGGGACTCCAGGAGATGTCTGGGGACATCTGTGGTTGTCACACCAGGGGTGCTTCTGGCATGGAGGGGGTGGAAGCCAGGGATGCTGCTCAGCCCCCACGGCACCCAGGACGGCCCCCCGGTGACCCGTCCCGAGTGTCACCAGTGCGGAGAGGGACAGACCCTGCAACAAATCCACCATAATCTCTACCACAATTTTATTTTCATTTTGCAAGAGGCGGTATTGGGCTCAGAGAGGTCGACTGACTTGTTCAAGGTCACACAGTGAGCTAGGGCTGGGTGACCCGGTGCCAATGCACCTGGGGCTCTGGGAGTCACATCCGCTGTCCAGTGACACGATGTGAGACTTTGAGCCGCTCACTTTGCCTCTCAGACCTTCGGCCTGCTCATCTAGAAAACAGGAATAAGGATGCCTTCTGGCTTTCGGGATTAGAAGGGAAGGAAAAGCGATAGGGTGTGAAAACCGCTCCACCCAATAGCCACAGGCTGCTGTTAGCCATCACTGTTCTGGTCCCGGGACCAGAACATCTGGTCCCAAGACCAGAACTTGGGAACCTGGGTTCAAACGCTGCCTGAACCACTGCATGGCTGTGTGACCTCGGGCAAGTGGCATCACCTCTCTGTGCCTCATTTCCGCAAATGGGGACAATAAAAGCACCAATCTTATGGGAAGCTGATATGAGGATTAAATGCGTAGTCCATGTCAAAGGCATGGCAGGGGGCCCAGCATGCAGTAAGTGCTCAATAAACGTTACTGTAGTTATAATTCATAGTTACAACAGTAGCCCGTGTGTCTGAGTTGTGCCCTCCCTTCTCTGTGCCTCCGTCTCCCATCTGGAAAATGGGATGACCTCCCAAGACTCTTTCATCTGGGACATTCTTGGATTTCCCCCAACCTCTGTTGAGTGGGAACCCCTCAAGTGAGCACAGGAGAAGGGGACGCACCTTCTTGTCCTTTTCCTTGGCCATATCCAGGGCCTCCTGGGCACGGCTCTGGGCCTGGCGTGCCCGCTCGGCCTCGGTGCGGAGCCCCCGCAGCTGCTGCTCTGCCGTGGCCAGCTGGGCCTCGGCCGCGTGACGTTCACTCTTCATGAATAACGCCTCCCTCTGGACCTGCAGCCCAAGCCCATGTGTGACCGCAAGGACATGTGGATCCCAGATGCCTGGAACCCAGAGCCTTCTGATGCTTCTATTCTGGCCTGAGGACAGTCAAGCCCGTTGTGACCTTGAGGACTTTGACTCAGGGGAGTTTGGGGTTCTTCCTGGGCACCATGAACTTTCTGACTCTGCCAGAGACTTCTGACCTGCTAGCTGTGTGGCCTTAGACAACTGACTTAACTTCTTTGTGTCTCAGTTTCCTCATATGTAAAATACGGGTAATAACAGCCCCCACTTCACAGAGTGATAACGGGGATAAAATGAACAAATACAGGAGATCTGCTTAGAATAGCACCTGGCACACAGAAAGTGCTATATTTGAGTCGTTGTGCTGTCGTCATTACTGATGCTCCTTTCTCGTTCCGTGTCGTGAAGGTTTATAGATTTCTTACAACAGGAAAGAAAACCAGAAGGCTTTGGACGAAAAGCAAACCAACATCCAAACGATGACTGCATTTTCACAAAAATACCAAGATCAGAGCAATGTCAGCTTCACAAAAATTGGTCGTGGGCTGGAGGCTGGGAGAACTTTGGCCTTTATAGAAATATTGGCTCCAGGGGAACAAGGATAATAGGTAGAGGTTCTACTCAGTACAGACTGGCTACACTTTAACAATTAAGAGAGAAAAATCAGAGGTGTCTGGGTGGCTCAGTCGGTTAAGTGACCGACTTCGGCTCAGGTCATGATCCCACAGTTTGTGAGTTCGAGCCCCGCGTTGGGTTCTGTGCTGACAGCTCAGGGCCTGGGACCTGCTTCAGATTCTGTGTCTCCCTCTCTCTCTGTCCCTCCCCTCCTCACATTCTCTCTCTCTCTCTCTCTCTCTCTCTCAAAAATAAACATTAAAAAATTTTTTAAATCTTTTTCTTGGAAAAATAATACTTATGGCTGCCACTATCG
Organism: Panthera onca; assembly: GCF_046562875.1. Classification (NCBI taxonomy): domain Eukaryota; kingdom Metazoa; phylum Chordata; class Mammalia; order Carnivora; family Felidae; genus Panthera; species Panthera onca. The sequence goes on along the minus strand of NC_138340.1, from coordinate 3,176,479 downwards.
ATCTCTTATACCATCATATATAGATTAAACTATTCAGTTTTCACGTGAGGACTCAAAAATATTATGATCTCTGTTGTAGGGATAAGTGAGCAGAAGCATGGAGAGGAAAATGCTTTCCTGATGACAACCAGCAAATGTGGGCTTCTTATTCACATGTATTGTTATAACACCTACCAGTTTTTTGTTTTTGCTTTTTTAAAAGAAGAGATGGAATCAAATGTCCACCATCAGGGACAAAAAATATTCCCTGGCCTTAAGAAAAGCAACAATATGGGGCGCCTGGGTGGCTCAGTCGGTTAAGCATCCGACTTCGGCTCAGGTCACGATCTCACAGTCCGTGAGTTCGAGCCCCGCGTCAGGCTGTGGGCTGATGGCTCGGAGCCTGGAGCCTGCTTCTGATTCTGTGTCTCCCTCTCTCTCTGCCCCTCCCCCGTTCATGCTCTGTCTCTCTCTGTCCCAAAAATAAATCTAAAAAAAAAAATTAAAAAAAAAAAAAGCAACAATAACTCAGCACCAAAATCTACTGGGCTCAAAATATTAGATGAAAAAAATCTTTGGGCAGGGGTGCCTGGGTGGCTCAATCAGTTAAGCTTCTGATTCTTGATCTTGGCTCGTCATGATCTCGTGGTTTGTGAGTTTGAACCCCACCTTGGGCTTTGTGCTGACAGCTTGGGATTCCTGCTTTCCCTTTCTCTGCCCCTCTCCCAGTCACTCTCTCTTTGCCTCTCGCAAAATAAATAAATTAAGTGAAAAAAAGCCTCTGGGTGTAACATCCTCCTACTTTCGGGCTTAAGCATTGAAAATGATCATAAAACGACAAGCTCTAAACAGCCCGCCAGGAACCACAGGATGTTTTGAACCAGCGGGGAAAATAGATGTCAGGTAAAACCGTCAGTGGTTACAAAACAACGAGTGGGCCCCAATCCCTGCCTCACACCATACACACCGTTCAAAGATGAAGGGTAAATGTGACTGGAATTAAAGCAACAACGTTTCTGAGAGACACTGTGACCTTGGGTGCACGGAGGTTTCATACACAAACCACAGAGAGCCCTAACCTTTCGAAAAATGATGGGGCTGGCGGCTCAGCCGGTTAAGCGCCCGACTTTGGCTCAGGTCATGATCTCCTAGTTTGTGGGACCGAGTCCTGCACTGAGCTGTTTGCTGTCGGCACAGAGCCTGCTTCAGATCCTCTGTCCCCCTCTCTCTCTGCCCCTCCCCTGCTTGCACTCTGTCTCTCTCTCAAACGTAAGTAAACATTTTTTTTTTTTTTTAATTTTAAAAAGAAAAGGAAATCAAAAAAAGAAAAGAAAAATGATGGGGTCAAAATGGCCCAAAGGTTTTTAAAAAGACACACAAACGGAACCACCCAAGAGATCCGAACGGCTGCAGGGTCGGCCATCCACCTGGAAACGCCGCCGAGGGTCAAGGGTCTATAGGATCGAAAGCAATGGGGTGGCCACGCCCCGCGGCCGCAGGTCAGACTGCCAAGGCCAGGGGGGTGGGGGTGCGGCGGCCGCGCTCACCTGGAACACCTCAGCGCTGGTTTTCTCGTGCCGTCGCGCCAGCTCCTCCAGCTGCCCCTCCAGCCGGGCCACGTCGGCCTGCAAGGCGCCCACCACGCGCTCGTGCTCCAGGCGGGCCACGCTCCCCGCGCGCTCCCGCTCCAGCTCGGCGCGCAGCCGGGCGGCCTCCTTGCCCGTGGCCACCACCTCCTGCTCCAGGCCGGCCGCCCGGCCCCGCAGCTCCAGGGCCTCCTCCTGCAGCCGGTGGTGCTCGGAGGCCGGCACGGCCGACTGACGCAGGGCCTCGGAGGCCTCCCGCAGCTCCGCCAGGCCCCGCCGGGCCTCCTCGCAGGCCGCCGCCAGCTCGGCCGCCCGGGCCTCGGCCGCATCCCGCGCGCGGCCCAGCTCGGCGGCCACCGCCCGCTGCTGTTCCCCAGCGGCCACGGCGGTGGCCAGCTGCTCGCGGAGCACCTGCAGCTCCCGGCTCTGCTCCAGCCGCACCTCCTCCCGCCGGGCCAGCTCTGCCCGCAGGCCCCGGGCCTCCTCCTCGGCCAGCAGGCGGCCAGCGCGGGCCTCGTCCAGCCGGGCCGAGGTCGCCTCCAGCTCCCGGAGCCGAGAGTCCCGGACTCGGAGGTCCTCGCGGGCCTGCTCCAGGGCGGCTCGCAGCTGCACCGCGTCGCCGCCGCCGCCGCCGCCGCCGCCGCCACCGCCCCCCGAGGCTCCGCCACCCTCAGCCTCGCGCATCCGCTCCCGGAGCCGTCCAGCCTCGGCCTCCGCCGCCTGGCGCTTGCCGTGGGCCGCTTCCAGCTCGGCGGCCGCCTCCCGCTCCCGTTGCCGGAGGGCCTCCTCCAAGCCACGGATCCTGGTCTCCAGCTCCGCTTGCAGCTGTTCTGAGGCCTCCGCAGCACCAGGGTGCAGGACGGCGCCCAGGGGGCCCCTCGGGGCTGTGGCCTCCACGGGGGTGGTCTCTGTGCCCGGAAGCTCCGCCTCCACCTCATCCACTCCGTCGGCCTTCATCTCTGCTTCCTCGGCTTTTGGCTTTGTGGCCTCGGCTTCTGGGTTTCCTCCCTCTTCTGGAGCCTCTGTTTCTGCAGCCTCGCCCCCCGTGGGTTTTGTTTCCGTGGCCTCGGTGTCTGTGGGTTTTGTCTCCGTGGCCTCGGCGTCTGTGGGTTTTGTTTCCGTGGCCTCGGCGTCTGTGGGTTTTGTTTCCGTGGCCTCGGCCCCCGTGGATGCCGCTTCCACGGTTTCATCTCCTGCAGCCCTGTCGTCTGTGGCCTCAGCTCCGTTAACTTTGGTTCCCGGAGCCGTGGTGCCATTAAGCTCCATTCCCATTGGCCCGTCGTCCCTGGTGGTCTTGACTCCCGTGCCCTTGCCCTCCCCAGGGGCCGCCTCCTCTTCTCCAGGGCCGGGCTGTGCTTCCTGTCGCTCCAGTGCCCGCAGGGCGTCGGCGTGCCGCCGGCGGAGCTGGTCAAACTCAGCCCGGAGAGAGTCATAGAGGGCCAGGGGGATGACCTCGGCTGACCCGTTTACTTCCATCTCATCCTTCTCAAAGCTCTCCAGGATCTGGGAGGTGGTAGCAGGGAGCCGGTGGGAGCTTGGGGCCACGGGGGCACAAGCGGCCTTGCCGCCACCTTCCCTGCCCTCAGACTCACCACGTGCCCACGCTGACCCCCGCCTCCCCCCGGGGACGATCCCTGGGGTCCTCAGATCTGTCCCCACCCCACCCTCCGGTGCCGCAGTTTCCCCACCTGGACCTTCTCCATCAGCTCCTGGTTTTCTCTGGTGAGTGCGGCCACTTGCTCCCGCAGCGAGGCCAAGAGCTCCTGGGCCGAGGGGCTTAGCCGTTTGGAGAGCAGAGCCTCGGCCCCTGGTGGGCGCACAGAGTCAGCCCCAAGGGTCCTGGGCCACGGGGACGGGAGCTGGGGGTCTGGAGCAGTGGAGGAGGGCCGACCTCCCTCCCAGCTTCACACTCTCTCCGTGCCTGTGGGTCAAGGCCCCGTTTCCCGGGGACCCCAGGGACAAGGTGGGCAGGGAGGGAGGACGGGGTGGGGCTCACCTGGAAAGTCAGACAGTTCACCCTCCTCATCCTGCAGGGTGGCCACGTCATAGCTCGTGTTCTCCCGCTCATTCTGGGGGGAGGGACGGGGTCCAGCTCGGGTCCTGTCCCCCTCCCCTCCCCAAATTCAGAGTGGACAGGGGTGTGCACATCTCCCACACTCCCCCGGGGCATCAGACGGGATCTGTTTGGCCCACGGAGTTTACTCAGTGCCTACTGTGTGCCGTGGGGCTACGCTGGGCCCCCGGGGAGGAGCGGCGATCAGCCCCGCCGCTGCCCAAACACGCGACCACAGCCCACTGACTGGAGTCATATGTGCGGCCTGGGTGTGTGGGCTGTGTCCTCACAGGGTCTGCGAGTCTACGCTGGGGTCACGTGTCTGCGCGAGTCCCGGATCAGGTGGCTCAGGGTTTGTGGGTTTGTGGTGAGCACGTGCGTGTGGCGTGGCCCCCCCCCCCCCCCCCCGCTTCTCCCGTGTGAGCTCCTGGGATACGTGTGATTTTGTGCTTGTGTTTTAGTCTGGCGTGTCTGTGAGTGTTTCAACGTGTGTGTGTCCGTGTGCGCGGGCATGCTTGTGTATGTACCTATGTTTGCGAACGGACGTATTTTGGAGAATACACGTGCATGTACACGGATCTGTGGCCCTGTCGTCCGCGTGTGATTGGATGAGAAGCGTCTGTTGGGCACACGTTGAGTGTATCCAGGGTGCGTGTGTGATCATGCATTCACAGACTTTTGCTGTGGTTGCCAGCTTTACGGGCAGGGCCACGCGCGGATGACCGTGGTCATTCATCTCTGTGCGTACAGACTACGCGTTTTGAGACGTGTCCGTTTTGTGTCCGGACCGTGTGTCTGTGGGCGTGTTGCCTGTGATGGCACGTTTGCGCCGCGTTTGATTGTTGGGAGTGTGGCTGTGCGCGTGAGAGACCGTGTATGTATTGGTGTGGTTGTCCTGTAGCCGCAGCAGGAGAGGCCCCGCCCACCTCCAGCAGGGACAGCCTGCTCTGCAAACTCTCGACCTCGCGTCCCAGGCTCTCCTTCTCTTCCTGCTTCTCGGCCAGCAGCTGCTGCAGCTCTTGTACCTGGAAGGAGGGCAGTGGGGGGCTCGGCCAGCCTCCAGGAGGAGACGCTGGGGGGCGGCTGGCGGGGCTGGCTCTCCCCATGGCTCCCACCTACCTGTCTCTCCAGGCTGTGTAGGGAGCTGGCCTCTGTCTCTGGCAGCTGACGGGAAGAAGAGGGGACGGGGCTTGAATCCGGGTAGAAGGACCTCTCCTCCCCGCCTCTGCTTAGTAGCCCTCCATCCCGACCGACCACAGACGTCCGTTGTGTCACCTCCTGCGCACCCGGCACTGCTCTGCCCCCTGACTCATCACGAAGTATTTATTCAGTGTCAGACCCTGTTTGGGGCCGCCCATTCATTCACTGCCTCACTCAAATATTCGCTCATCCAATAAATATTCATCAAGCATCTTCTGTGAGCCCATCCCGGTCAACCATGGCTCTGCTCACAGGCTTATAGTCAAATGGGTGACCATGAATAAAATGTACGTCATGTCCAATAGCAGTAAGCACTTTGAATAGAAATAAAGGAAACTCAGGGCGCCTGGGGGGGCTCAGTCACTTGAGCGTCCGACTCTTGGTTTCGGCTCAGGTCATGATCTCGTGGTTTGTGGGATCGAGCCCCACATCGGGCTCTGTACTGACAGTGAGGAGCCTGCTTGGGATTCTCTCTCCCTCTCTCTCTCTCTCCCTTCCTCCCTCACTCACACATGCCCGCTCTCACTCTCTTTTTCAAAATAAATAAATAAACATTTAAAAAAAGAAAGAAAGAAAGAAAAAATGAAGGGAACTGGGAAGTAAATCCGGGGTGTCACAGTTTTATATAAGGTGGACAGGGAAGGCGTCTTTGGCAAGTGGTTTCTGAGCAAAGACCCAAAGGAAAAGAGGAAGGAAGGCACAGGAACATCTGGAGGAAGTGTGTTCCAAGCAGAGGGCTCAGCACGTGCAAAGGTCCTGGGGCAAGACCAGGCCTGGCAGAGGAGCCACAAGGAGGCCCGTGTGGCTGGAGCAGAGTGAGTGAGGGGGGGAGGGAGGGAGGAGGGAGCTAGGAGAGAGAGGGGGAGTCTTCCCCACAAAACTGCACTCCACCCCAGGCTGAGCCCCAGGCCTGTGTCTCTGGGGCCCCTCACCTCCTGTTTCCTCCGTTCCTGGTGCTGTTCCAGGCCCCGAATCTTCTGCAGCAGGCGGCCCCTCTCCTGGCGCAGCCGCACGATCTCCTCGTAGGCATCGCGATCATCCTGTTGCCCCCAACCCGAAGACCCGCCATCTTCACATGAGGCCCAAGGGCTGTCCCCTCCCATATCTGAGCCAGACCTTGTCCCCCCCGCCCCCCGCCCGCCCCTGTTCCGCCCCCACAGCCGGGACACCTCTCACCGGCATGGGGATGCTGGCAGGGGGCTGAGGCGCTTTCCGCTTCTTGGGGGCCCCTCGCTTTTCGTGGCTGCACACAGAGTTCTGGGGGAAGGGGTGGAGGAAGCCCGTGGGGAACCTGCCAGCCTCTCACCCAAAGACACCGGGCCAGCAGGGCCCCGCTATCCGCCATCAACCTCAGCCCTTGCCCTCACTTCCCGTGTGAGCCCGAGCAAGACCCTGCCTCTCCCCGGTCCTCACTTATCCCAGCATAAAAGGGGCCACATGTCCGGAACGTTCCAGATCTTATGCTTTACTCCCAGCGTCTCGTTGTGCCTCGGTACTTGGTACCAGACCAAATTGTCTACGAGTTCCCTTTCCCCGTGGAGCTGAGATGATACACGGCTGGGAGAGAGAAAGAGGCCGGACTTGCCTCCTTCCCTGACTTCACCAAACTCGGTTCCCTCTACCACGCCGCCCCAGCCCCATGATTTGGCCCCGTCCCCCCCCCCCCCCAGTGTTCTCACCCACTTCTGAGAGTTATGCTGTAGATGCTGCTATCACTTGGTAACAGCATACCCTGAAGGAAGCATTCATCCCAAACAGATCTTCCTAGGTCACAACCCTGGGACAGAAGTCCACCTCTTCTCTCCCCATAAAGCTTGGGACCAGGGGGAAGGTAGCGTGTGCACGGGGACGACTCATTCACTGCTTAGGGATCCATACCTGAGACGATGCCTCGCCTGAGTCATCCTCTAGGAGGGCAGGGAAGAGAGGGAAGCAGGGTCAGGCACTCCGTTTTAGGGACTCTCTTCCCAGCCCTAGGAAGGGCACTAGTGAGCCCAAGGGACTTATGGCAGGGGTGGGCTCCCAATTCCCCAAGAGTCAGGACTTTTAAAGTAGGACTCGACTACGTTTGCAGCTGCTGATAGGAGGGACCTTGAAACTCTCAAAAGGGGAGGACAGGGGCACCTCCAGGATGGGGCAGGCACGGGGTGCCAATTCTTAGGAAAGGCAAATATCCGAGCATAAGGATGACCCAGGAAAGCAGAGTGGACCCCCCAGATTATTCTAAAAGCTCCGGGGACCCTCGAAACTGTTCTGAGCAGCATCGGCGGAGGCATGCTTCTACGATGCAGTAAAGAGGGATACCTTGAAACTGTCTCCAGCGGAGAAAGGGAAGGAGATTCGCTTTGGCCAGTGCCTGGGGGGGGGGGGGGGGGAGGGGGGCAGGCGTGCATACCACTGGGTGGTGAGGGGCGCTGAGCTGCCTCCTGCAGGAGGTGCAGGATGAGTTTGTCTCCCGCCAGGGCGCCGTAGTGGGCAGCATCCTGGCCCAGGGCGTCGGTGATGCCCGGCTGGGCCCCGCCCTGAAGCAGCACCTCCACTGTTTCGGGGCTGGCCCCCTCACAGGCCAGCATCAGGGCTGTCCTGCCAGGAGAGGGGGCTGCTGAGGAAGCGAGGGCATTCTCAAACCCCCAGGCCCTCCTCCATACCCAGGCTGCGTGGGGGAGGGGAAGAGGCAACTAGATCCCCCACCCACAGAGGCTAAGAGACTTGCCCAAGGTCACACGGCATACAAGGGACCAACTGGGATGGGAGATACTCACCTGCCCTGCAGATCCTGGTCATTTGCGGCAGCCCCCTGCTGCAGGAGGAGGCGGCACAGATCTGTGTGACACATCTGAGCGGCTATGATAAGGGGCGTTGTACCTGACTGGTGGGAATCAGGGGAAGGACGAGACAAAATGTGAGAGGCCGACCTTGGGAGGTAGGGAAGCCCATACGACTGCCCCTGAACTTCACTCCAGACCCTTTTGACGCTTTTTAACGGGCGCCTGGGATGCCGCCACTTGGTGACAGCGTACCTCAAGTACAGTTCCCAAAAAGTTCCCGGAGGCTCACCCGATCTCGGGGACTCAGATGTGCCTTGAAAGAGCAAAGGATTTCTGAGCAGGAAATGCAACCGCCAGCCGCTGGAAAAAGAGGGAGGGTAGGTAAGGCAAGGTTTAGACATTTTTTGGTGGGGGGGGGCGGGCCTTCCGCCTGGTGTGATTCTTATCCCTTATTTTGTGACAGAAGTTCCTACCTTCCCTGGGAGGGCAATAGCAAAGGTACGCCTCCCTATTTTACAGATGAGGAAACTGAGGCCCACCCAGGTGCACGGTCAGCCAGTAGGGTAAGAGACAGAGCTAGGATCAGGTCTGCTAATTCCCTGCCCCAAGTTCCTGCCACATCCCATCATGGCTCTCTTTTAAGGTGGAAGTTTGGGCTAATTTTTATGCATTTCCTCTCTTCGCTTTAGCCTGCAGTACGTGCCTACCATGGGCCAAGCCTCATACAGAGACTGGTAATGTTCACTGGAGGGATCAGACGTCAGCTGAGCCTGGGCAGGCTTCATGGGGTTTGACCTGAGTTCTGAGTCTCGAAGGTGAAAAGGAAGAGGGTAGAGGTTTCTTAGGAGCCGTGAAGCGAGAAACAGCCTTGTAAGGTCAAGGAAGGGGGGGACTGTGGGTCCAGAGCCGCAAAGGAGGAAGGGTTTCATGCCATCACTAGAAATGTCAACAAGAGGGGCGCCTGGGGGGGCTCAGTCGGTCAAGGCTCGGGTCATGATCTCACAGTTCGTGAGTTCGAGCCCCGCGTGGGGCTCTGTGCTGACAGCTGAGAGCCTGCTTGGGATTCCCTCTCTCCCTCTCTCTCTCTCTCAAAAAGAAAGAAAGAAAGAAAGAAAGAAAGAAAGAAAGAAAGAAAGAAACTAAGAAAGAAAGAAATGTCAAGAAGGCCTATCTGATTATCTGCTGTGTGCTCGAGGGGGGACGGCATTTGGTTTTCTGCTGCAATCCCAGTGCTTAGAACAGAGCCTGACACATCGCAGGAACTTAAATATTTATTGAATGAAATAACCGGCTGAGCTTCCACAGTGTGACCACTAGGTGGCAGCACACGCCAACTGCCCGGAAGTTTCGACCCACGATTAAAACCCCCAAAGCAAATCCCAGTTTATTCTGTGTTTCCAAAAGGTCAGGCATTTCTTGAGTCATGAGCGAAAGTCATTCCTTGATCTCATGGGCATGGTGGACAGATGCCGGGTCGGGTTCTGGTTCAAGCGGGCGGGTCCCTTGGCCTCCCTCAGGAAGGAGTTTGGATTCAAGGACTATGAAGGATGCTTGGATCTTTGCCCTTCCTGAGACTCCCTAGGAAAGTACATTCTGGTCACTGTCCTTACCACCACCATCGTTCTCGCCCAGGCCTGGTGCTTGGGGGTCAGACGGCCTGAGTCTTCCCCGTTTTCTCGTGGCTGAGCCTCCCCCGCTTTCTCGTGGCTGAGCCTCAACCACCTTGCCTGTCCGATGGGGTGACTGGGGCTCAAAGTGTTCCTGAGGATTAATGCTGAGCCCGGGGACTCGCGCACAGCAGGGACTCGGTGAGGAAAAAGGAGGAAGGAGGCAGAACGCTCACGGCCAGTCCCCCAGGACCCGGAGTAGAATCATCCCCAGCCCAGCACCCTCTGGGTCATGGTGGGCAGGGCGGAGCTGGGCTGCACCCACCTGCATGATGGAGGGCCGTCCATCCACTGCTGTCCACGATATCCACCATGCAGGACGCCTGGGGAGGGAGGGGTGTGGGTCGTTGGAGGCTCTCCAGGAACTGGGACCTGCCCCTTCTTGGGCTCTGCTGTATTTCAGGCTCCCAACCTATCTCTTCCCTCCCCCGTGCCCGCTCTGCGGAGCCCACCTCCTCATAGACTCCCAAGTGACTCTCTTCGCTTTTTCATGCAAATTGGTGACAGAGGGACTCTTTGGGAGTTCAGGAGCAGCTGGGGGCTTGGGGGCTTGACGAGAGCTCCGAGAGTGGCTGTAGCCACCACCTAGGGTTTGAGGAGTAGCTGGGGCTCAGGAGCAAAGGAGGCTAAGACACACCCAGGATTCAGGGAGCAGCTGGTGGGGGGGGGGGGCGCAGTTCAGGGAACTGCTAGAAGTCAGGGGTAGCCAGGGGAAGGGAGTATCTCCGTTAGGGGAGTATCTGACACGAGGGGGTAAATGACCTGTAACAGCTGCTCCAAGCACTGTGGGTGCCCATACTTGGCCGCCAGGTGGAGGGCATTGTAACCTGAAAGGCAGGGAGGGTTCGCCAGGGTTCCACATACTCAAGGAGCTTCTGGCTGCTCCCTAAATCTGTGTCAACTATCTGCGAGGACTTTCTGTGTCCCGTGGACGCCCCAAACCCCAGGTACTTCTCCAAACCGTGCTACTCCCCGCAGCTGGACACTCTCCAGGCGCCAGCTAGTCTGTGTCCCAGACATTCCCATCTCGACTATACTCCACAGCCCCCCGCTTCTCAGGCCCTATTGCCCCAGCCACGGTCCACGTCCCCAGCCACCCTCCGTGCCGGACAACATGCAGCTCCAGCCCTGTCCCTCGGAATCCCGCTGTTGCGTATGCTCCCGCTAATCCACAAACCCTTGCTATCCCACGGGCGGCCTGTGCCTCCTACGATGTCCCGAAGTTTCAGCCAGGGCTATGCTCCCCCCCTAGTTACTTCCAGAGCCCCAGCCACTCCCTTTGGCCACGCCTTCTGTATCAGACACTCCTTCAGAGCCCTCGCTAAGTCATACACCCAGACTCTCCTTTGGTTCCAGCTCCTCCCAGCTACCCCTAAACCCCAGCTACTCCCCATACGTCAGATACTACCTCCCCCTTCCCCCCAAATTCTACTTGTTATTCGCCCGTCCCCAGGTACTTCGCAAGCTCAGGGAATCCTCTGTTCCAGCTAATTCCTCTGCCTTAACCACTATCTGGGTCCTGGCCACTTCCCGCCCACGGGCTGTCGACTCACCTTGATTGGTGCCAGCTACATACAGTCTTTTTTCTTGTTCACTGCAGCCTGACAAGTCCCTGTGCCTCCCGGGGTGGGGGGCACTGAACGGAACCCCCGCTTTTTCAGCAGGTCGCTGAAGCCAGGGAGCGGGACCTGAGTGGACCTGCGGGCTGAGCCCCTGGTCTGAGCTCCTCATCCCTCCCCCGGGGCCCAGCAGGCAGTACCTGCCCCATCGGTGCTCATGACGTTGGAGCCCTGTGCCAGCATCACCTCTAGGCAGCTGGCTGCTCCCCGCATGGCAGCCAGGTGGAATCTGGAGGTCGGAGGCCAGGGGTCAGCTGCAGGATGGCCGCCCCGCATCCCTCCACCCCCAGGGTGCGGGCACTCACGCGGACTTGCCCTCGGGGTCCAGCTTCGTGGGCACCAGCCCCTTGCGGGTGATGAGGGCGGCCACCCGTGCAGCATCGTCGTTCTCCACTGCCTGCAGCAGTCGCTCGTCGCTTTTGCCCCACTCCTGGCTCTACAGGGCACACCCAGAGGAGAGTGGGGCCGGGCGATCGTGGCCCCCTCCCTGCTCCCCCCTGGCCGGGGCTCCAGGCTTCACTGCCTGCCCTTGGGCACTTGCCTGGCGCCTGCCTCTGGCGGCCGGCTTCGGGATGGGGCAGGGGCCACAGGGCGGGCAGGAGCCAAGGTCAGCGGGGCTGAGCCGCAGCTGCAGGGGGAGGTAGTCCTGGGCGGGGGTCTGAGACAGTGTCCCCCAAGCCTACATCCCCCAGCGTCCGCTCCCAGGTCCACACAACAGCCACTACCATCAATGTCCCATTAAATACCCCCCCCCCCGGCATCTTTCCAGAAATTGTCCCCAGCCAGCCCTTTAGTGAAAGCCACCTTTCCAAACATCACCCCACCTCCAAAATCTTCCCATGGGAACCCCTAAAAGGGTCCCTTTAAATGTCTTCCAGAACCATCTGTCATCTATCCTTCTTAAACTGTCCCTAAAATGCCACAATTGTCCCCTAAATGTCCCAAGATCCGTGCTCTAAACAACCGTAGCGTGAAATACATTCCAAAACGTCTTCCCCAAATTTCCGAAGTTTCTCCAAAATCATCCCCCCAAATGACCCCAACATCTGGCCTAAAAATGTCCTTCCAAAAATATCCCTTGAATGTTCTCTGAAATTATACTCCAAATGTCACTATATTTTCCCGAAAATGGTTCCTTAAAACATAGTCCAAATTATCCCCTCAAATGAACTCACCCAAAACGGGTCCCCGAAACTGTCCCTCCAAATGCCCTCTACATTTTCCAGTGTCCCCTTCTGTTCTCAAAGCTGCCTCGCCAAACATCCCCATGTCTCCCCAAATATCCATCCCTCGACCTCTGCCCCCCTCCTCCCGCACCCCCCTCACTGCCGGTCCTTCCCGGGTCTGGGGGCGGGGGTCCGGTCCTGGCCCAGCCAGGGGCGGGGAGGGGCGGGCAGGGAGGGGAGAGTTAGGGCCCGAGCCCCGCCCGCTCCCGCGCCCCCTCCCCTGGCCCTACCGCGCAGGAGGCGGCGGCGCACACGCACAGCTGCTTCATGGCGGCCAGGGCGCCAGGTGCCCGGCTCGGTGCTCAGGGAGGCCACCGGGCCGGAGCGGGGGGGTTGGGAGGGGGGCCCGGAGGGAGGGGCAGGAACGCCCGCGGGAGGGGCTGGAGGGGGCCGGAGAGAGGGACAGGGGGTCGGAGGGAAGGGCTGGAGGGGGCCGGGGCGGGGCAGGGGGCGTCGTGGGGGTCGGGCGGAGGGAGGGGCCAGAGGTGACTGGGGGGGGGGGAGGGGCTGGAGGGGGTCGGAGGGGAGGGGCCGGAGGGGGTCTGGGCGGGGCTTGGAGGGGTGAGGGTCCGGAGTGCCCGCGCGCCCCGCCCCCTCCCGGAGACCCCCGCCCCCAACGGTAGGGATCGTGCTGGGGAGAGGCTGGAGGAACCGGGAGGGAAGGGCTGGAAGGACCCGGAGGGAGGGGTAGAGGCCTCCGGAGGGAGGGGCTGAAGGGGCCCGGGGGTGGGGCTGGAAGGACCCGGAGGGCGGGGCTGGAGGGGGTCTGGGGGCGGGGCTGGAAGGACCCGGAGGGAGGGGCTGAAGGGGCCCGAGGGTGGGGCTGGAAGGGCACAGAGGGCGGGGCTGAAGGGGCCCGGGGGTGGGGCTGGAAGGACCCGGAGGGCGGGGCTGGAGGGGGCTCGGGGTGGGGCTGGAAGGACCCGAGGGGAGGGGCTCAAGGGGCCCGGGGGTGGGGCTGGAAGGTCACGGAGGGCGGGGCTGGAGGGGGTCTGGGGGCGGGGCTGGAGGGGTGAGGGTCCGGAGTGCCCGAGCTCCACCGCCCTGCCCGTGCGCCCCGCCCTCTCCCGGAGACCCCGCCTCCACGGTAGGGGTCGTGCCGGGGCAGGGCTGGAGGAACCGGGAGGGAGGGGCTGGAGGAGGCCGGGGGCGGGGCAGGAAGGACCCGGAGGGAGGGGCTGGAGGGGGCCTGGAGGAGTCAGGGTCCGGGGTGCCCGCGCGCCCCGCCCCCTCCCGGAGGCCGCGCCCCCACGGTAGGGGTCGTGCTGGGGGGGGGGGGGGGGGCTAGGCTCTGGGGGCGCAGTGCCGCCCGGGCACTACCTGACTTTCCTGCCGCGAGGGGGATGCGGCGAACGAGGCCCGCCTCCCTCGCCCCCGCGGGCTCCCACTGGATCTCCAGGGATCCGCCTGCGTCGTCTCCGCCTCGTCTGAGCTGGCTGCGGGTCGCAGGTTGACTCCGGCCTGAGCCCTCTCGGCGGCGGACGCAGCTTCCCACTGCTGCCTTGCCATCATTCATTCACTCTTGCACCCGTGGGACCCAGCAGTCTGACGAACTTGAATTTGAAACCAGGGCCCTGCACCCAGGCCCCTCACATTTAACGCCTGTGCGACCCAGTCAAGGTACTTACCTGCCTTGGACATCGCCTTCCTCATCTGGAAAATGGGGTTCAAAACAAACAGTAGCTACTGCACGCGGTGTTAGCGAGAGGACTAATGAGGTACTCTGTGCAAAGCCCTCACTGGTGCCCGGTACGCGCGATAAACACGGATTCGTTCGTCAAAGGTGCGCTTGCGCCCAAGTGCATGTCTAATGCTGAATCCTGGGACACAGGCCATAGTAGGTGGTCAGTTAAATCACTGGAAAGCAGAGTGGACACAGCTCCTCCCAAGGGGCTGGTAGGGTCTGTGTTCGTTGGTTGTTTTCTCAGACTGGGAGCCCCCTGACCGCAGGGCCAGGCTGAGGACTCCCTGGCACCCCAGGGTGGGGTGGGACAGTTGATAAACGTTTGCTGAGCGAATGAATGACTCACAAGGCCCTCTGGGCCATGTGAATTTCATTTACTGACTCTGCTTGTCCTACCGGGATGCCTGGTGCTGCACTGGGCCTGGCGCCCAGTGGTGACAAGACAGATGCCGCTGTTATCACTGGGGTCCCTGGGGAGACAGGTACACCCGTGGATTGATGAACCAGGGTGATTGGGGCTGCAATGGGGGCAGTCCAGGCCGGCTGGGAGCTCAGAGAGGACTCCTGACCCTGGGGAGTCCGGGAGGGCTTCCTAGAAGAGAGGGCATCTGAGCTGAAACTTAGAGGACGGCCAGGATCCCCCCCAAGTTAGGGGGTGGCAAGGACAAGATCACGTTCAGGAGGAATCGTGAAGTTATCGCTCGCCTCAACCAGCCCGGTTACCTGTGCCCTGATCCAGGACCAGCTGGATGAGGGTCATAACTGAAGGGTAGGGCAGAGGAAGAGGGGTGTCCCTGGGAGGAGGGGGAAACCAGGAATGTGGGACATCAGGGGAGCCACTAAAGGTTGCCAAATGGCCCACCCTGTTGATGTGGCTGCAAATTCACAAAGGCGCCAGCAGAGGTGGGGAGGGGGGAGGACACAGGGATGAGAGGGGAGAGTAGGGGTGAGTATAGCGATGGCCTTCTGGGACCTGAGTTTCGCAGCAGTGACTGCAGACAGGAGGAGGGGGCTTGAGTCCAGCTTCGTCATGTTCTGCACACTGTGACTTTGGCCTAGGCACGCTCCTCCTCTGGGTCTCAATTCCCCAACCGCTAGATGGGACGGTTAATGCAACAGACAGCGTAAAGCCGGGTTCCTCCACTCAGGCACCGCGGACGTTTCAGGGCCAGATCGTTCTCTGCTGGGGCGCTGGCATGGGTGCCGTGGGGGCTGAGCAGCAGCCCCGGCCCCCACCCACTTGAAGCCAGGAGCACCCCCCAATGTGACCACCACAGATGTCCCCAGACATGGCTCGGGAGGCAAGATCTGTCTGGCACTCTTCTTAGACACCTTTGCGCAGGAGGAAGGAGAGGTGGGGCAGGAAGATGGAGGGTTTGGTAATAAGCAGTTGGGGAGGGGTGGGTGTTGAGGGCTCCTGTCTCTCGCACCCAACCCACCAGCCAACCCTGCAAACTCGATCAACGTACCCAGTCTTGCCTGCCCTGTCACTGGAGGCTCCATCTGGGGATACCTCCTCCCTGGTCTCCTAGCCCCTGCCCTTCTCCCCCAGCTTCCTAAAGCCCCAGTCAGCTCCCATCTTCCTCCTGCTCAAAAGCCTCCACAACCTCACTCGGCATAAAATCCAGACTGCTCTCAGGGCCCAAGAGGTTCTACAGAAACTGGTCCCCGGACCAAATCCCAGCCCCCCTCCCCCAGTTTCCTGTGGCCCAAGAGCTAAGAATAGTTCTTACACTTCTAAGTGGCTGGGGGGGAAAAAAAGATCAAAAGGAAAGTAATATCTCCTGATGTGATATGTGACAATGACATGAAATTCACATTGCGCATCCATAAATAAAAGTTTTCTTGGGGCGGAGCCAGGCCCATCCATTCAGAGCAGCCAATGGCTGCTCTCAAGCTGCATTGGCAGAATTGAGGTCTGAGGGCCCTTGAAGACAAAAATATCACGGCCTGGCCCTTCACAGGGAGAATCTGCCCACCCCTGCTCTACACAGTACCCCCTGGCAACTTCCTGGGCCCATCTCCCCTCCATTTCCTCTGGTCAGACCCATCACAGTGGCCTCCTTTCTGGTTCTGGCCTCGGCGCTCTCAGTGCCTTCTGCCTGGAGCACCTTCCCTCCCCCACGGTCTACAAGGCCTGTTCCTCTCCTACCGTCTGCACTGGACAGCGCCCGAAGAGGGTTTATTAGCCGGTTTTTTCTTTTCCTCCCTGTTCTTACTAGCTGATGCCACACTGGTACCTTCCGAATACATTGTTTCCCTTTGGTCTAACCCCGCCACCTAGGATGTCAGTTCCGCACCGGCAGGGATCTTTGTCCACCTCAGTCACTACTGTATCCGCAGCTGATAGATACCAGGTACAGATTTTGCAAGGCCTGGTGCAAGATGAAAATGCGGGGGCCTCCTGTTCAAAAATTATTGAGAGTTTCATGATGGCGAGAAGAGAGCAGTAAACCAAACTGGGGCCCTACTGAGTGAAGGTCCTGTGAAGCTGGCCCTCATCTCCAGTGACTACAACAGGGCCTGGCGCATAGTAGGTGCCCCATCAATGTCTGTTGAAGGAATTAAAGAAATAGTGACTCTGGGGAACGAACACGCGAGACAGACTTTCCAGGAAGCCTTGAGGAACTGGGAATCTATGGGTTTCTAAAAACTCCGATCTTCTTGCTTGTGGGATTTTTCTAAAACTTGAAATAAGGGAGAGGCAGGGGGGGGGGAAGCCCAGGACTAGGCTCACGGCTCCCAGTTAAATCCCATCTTACAGATAGAAAAACTGAGGCCCGGAAGGGTTCCAAGAAGGCTCAGAGCGGGTATCAGGATGTGTTGGGGCCTTGGAGAAAAGGCTGGTATTAAAGAAGCAGAAAGGGTGGGGGGGCGCCTGGGTGGCTCAGTGGATTGGCCGTCCAACTTCAGCTCAGGTCAGGATCTCACAGTCTGTGAGTTCGAGCCCCACGTGGGGCTCTGTGCTGACAGCTCGGAGCCCGGAGCCTGCTTCGGATTCTGTGTCTCCCTCTCTCTCTGCCCCTCCCCTGCTCATGCCCTGTCTCATTCTGTCTCAAAAATAAATAAAAACATTTAAAAAAATAATAAAGAAGCAGAAGGGGTGGGGTGCTTGGGTGGCTCAGTCAGTCGAGCATCCGACTTTCACTCAGGTGATGATCTCACGGTTCGGTTCCTGAGTTCGGGCCCTGCATCAGGCTCTCTGCTGTCCCAGGCACAGCCCGCTTGGGATCCTCTGTCCCCCTCTCTCCCTGCCCCTCCTCCGCTCACGCTCTCTCTCAAAAATAGGCATTAAAAAAAAAAAAAGCAGCAGCAGCAGCAGAAAGGAGTGGGGAAGGACTGAGCAAGAGGGTGATGGCTGGACCGTGTCCTGAGAATTGGGAATGAAAAGCCCCGAGAGACAAGGGGGGTGGGGTGGGGAGGGGAGGGGGTGTCTGTGCGTCTGCAGTCACGAAGTCACGGGTGTTTGCTTTCTTCCCTCAGGGGAGCGGGCAGAACAAAAGCTGAACTTGACTCCAGCTGTCTGCCCAGAAACTGGAGCCTCCGGTGGAGGGAGGGACAGCGAGATGCCCGGTGGGGGGGATGGAGCACAAGCTTCTCCCCCTTCCGCCCCCACACACCCGGTCTGAGGTTTCTAACACCTGTCTGCCCTCCACCACTCACCCCCATACCTGTGTGAGACCCCTAACACACCCACTTCCCAAATTAGGAGTCTGGGTTTGCTTTTTGTCTTTTTGTTTTAAACTGCACAAAGTTTTTGAAGGGTTTGATTTTGATATAATTTGCCTTTCGAAATTAAACGATTATACGCTTTGGTTTACCACCGGCTACAACATCTCAGGAGTTCTTGGGGGGTAAGTGTGAACAGTCCAACTTAGGAACTGATTCCAAACAGGATGAAGAACTTTAGGATCCTTCCACAATGAACCAGGCTGACTCCGGGCCACATTTGATAGGGGCTAATGAGCCATTTATTCCTGTCTCTGTGTCTCTGTCTCTGTGTCTCCCTCTCTCTCTGCCCCTCCCCTGCTCGCGCTCTGTCCTTCTCTCTCTCAAAGATAAATAAACGTTAAAAAAAAAAAAAAAAGATGAATAAAACCCAAGCTAGGTGAAATAAATAAAAACAAATTCACTGACGTTACATTTGAACTTTTAAAAATTAAATTCAAATAAATGAAAGGAAAAGCGACGTTAAGCTTAATAACTAACAAATAAATAACGTCAGTTGGGAAAACTGAGGGGGCCACAGGGGACTGGTGACAGGCCCGCAGTCACCCAGCTAGTCAAGCAGAGCCAGCTGACCTGGGTCTCTGTCCTGTGACTGGGAGAGGCGAGTTAACCTCTCCAGACTTTGGTTTCTTCCTGTGGCGAGCGTGAGGTCACGCGTGACCAAGGCCAGGCACAAAAGGGTGTTCTAACCCTAGATTCTCTCAGTCTGTGCCCTGGACTTGGGGGGAGGGTGTCAGGGAGGAGTGAGTACGACTGAAGACAGAGCATCTCTCCTGGGGAGTTCACAGTCCAAGGAATGGCTGCATGGGGAGCCAGCTCCGGCCCACCTCAGGGCCTTTGCACTGCCTGCTTCCTCTGCCTGGGATGCAATTCTTGGAATATGCACATGCAATTCCCTCCCTCTTTCCCTTCTAATCTTTGCTCGATTATCAGCTCCTTGCTGAGGCCTTTCTTGACAACTTGCTTTCAAACTGCAGCCATCTCCCCTGCCCTAGATGCTCCAGTCCCCTTTCCTTTTCTTGGTCTCTGTGGCAACAAACATGCCTTTTCAGCTGTTTATCCTGTTTAGTACCCATCACCCCCCACTCAGCTGTCCGCTCCACCAGGGGCAGGGATTTCCTCAACGCCCACCACAGTGCCTCCTGCAAGCATTTGCTGAACGAACCCCTCAAAAGCAAGAGATGGGGGTCCCCCAGGAAAGTGAGTCCTCAGAAAAGCAAGCGGTCACTGGAGCTTGGGAGAATGGAGATTCTTTGGGACAAAGAAGAGTGTTACTGAAGCCAAACAGGGTGGGGGCCGTGGAGGGTCGGACAGGCAGCGATGCAGGAGAGGGCTTCCTGGTGGAGGGAACAGGAGGGGCTGGAAACTGAACAGGAAGTAGTGGGGACATGAGGACAGCAGGGGGCAGTAGACAGGAAAGGGAGGAGAGGGGACAGAAGCCAAAGGGGGGGGATTTGAACCTGTGGGTGGTGAGGAACCACAGGAGGGTCCGAACAGGGAGGGGGGTGGCCTGGTCCCTACTGAAGCCGCCAAAAGGATGCGATGAGGGGCAGAGGACAATGCTCCAAAGGCCCAGGGGCTCCTCGGCCAGGCCCCGGGGCACAGGGGCCTGAAGATGGGGGGCACCGAGCATCTCAGCGGCCTCAGACTCACCTCTGTCTTCTTAAATCGTGCCCGCAGGGTCTTCATGGCCAGCGTCTGGCGTTTCTTCTCAGCCCAGGCCACCTGGGAAAGCACCAGAGTGGGGTGGGAATGAGGGACCCCGTGAGCAGGAGGGCCACCTGCCTCCCCCTTCTCAGAAGGACAGCTTCCTCTTCCCTGGGCCATCTCAGACCCTAGAGCAGGACAGGGACACAGGACGCCCCATCCCGACTGCTGTGTGTCCTCTGGCAGGTCTCTTGTCCCCTCTGAGTTTCACTTTCCTCACCCTTAAAAAGACGGACACAATCCCCTCTTGACCAACTCGTGGTCAGTTTTCAGTGGCGTCCTTAGCATATAGTAGGTGTGCAGGAAACGCACCTGCTGAAGCAGCTCAAGCCTTTTCCGGTCTCCAAGCTCTCATCTGCGTGGTTATTCCTGCACGGGGTGCCCGTTTTTCTCCATTGTCTCTGGTAAGCTCCTATTCACCCTTCACAGCCCATTTCCAAAATCCCGTGTTCTGATGAGCTTTGCCTGTCGTCCACAGGCTGAACTCTAACTCCCCCAACTGGGTTCCCCTACCCCTAGTTGGGTCCCTTCCTGTGCCCCAGCCCTGGCTTCGTAGGCTGGAAGTGGTCTGGGCTGGTACCGTCTTCCTGAACAATGAGGGGCCCCTGGGGGCCAGGCCCAGAGCTGAGGCCTCTTAGCACAAAGGCTTGTTTGGGATTCCTTCCTCTTTTGAGTGGGATTTCTTTTTTTAAGTTTATTTATTTCGAAAGAGAGAGGGAGGGAGAGAGAGAATCCCAGGCAGGTGCCGCGCGGCCAGCGTGCAGCCCGACGCGGGGCTTGATCCCGTGTACTGCGGGGTCGTGACCTGAGCCAAAGTCACGCGTCGTCGGAGGCTTAACCAACCGAACCACCCAGCCGCCCCGAGTGGGATTTTTATGAAGGCATGTCCCACACCCGTCCATCCTGCCTGTGAATTCTCGAAGCCCTCCTCCCATCTGTCTACTCACCCATCCATCCACCCCCGCCCCCCGCATTCATCCATCCACTTTTCCACCTACCCACCCTATTATCTGCTGCCCACCCATTCATTCCCCCACCCCTCCACCAATCACCCTACCCACACTGTACTCACCCCACCCTTTCTCTTCTGCCTCTGTCTCAATCAAACCTAGAGCAGGAGGTAATAAGATAGCCAAGGGGAGTCCACAGGTTGCCAGGGCAGGAGGGAAGCCAGGGGCTTGGGGGACGAGAGTGGCTTTCTGGAAGAGGGGATGATATATAAAGCAGGACCTAGTGGCCAGGCAGGAGGCTGAGCAGGGCGGCAGCCGTTAAAAGAAGGTAAGTGCCCTAGACAGTGCAAAGGCTGGGAAGTGGGAAGTGGGTGTGTGTGTGTATGTGTGTGTGTGTCTGTCTGTCAGGGTGTCTGGGTAGCTCAGCAGCACAGCTAGGACATACACACACACCTCTCCTTTCTCCCACACACCAGGGCTCCAAGGCAAGAGGCTGAGGCCCTAAGGCGGGGGTCTCCATCCCAAGCTTCCCTCACTTCCTCCTCTCCTACCTCCTGCAACGCCAGGGACTCCAGCACCCGGCCTCCGCGCCCACGGCGGGCTCCAGTTACCTGCTCCCAGCCGGGCCACCAGTCACACCGGCAGCTCCAAGCGCTCAGCTCTGACACCCGATCGGCTCTGAGGGCAGCCGCCCCAGGGGGCCGGGGGTGAACAGAGGGAGGAGACGAGCCGGCTGCGGGGCTGCCTGCTGGCCGACGAGCTCAGGCGGGAAGACACCTACTGTTCTCTCACCACCCTCCACCTCTCCTCCTAGCCTTTGTCCTCGTTGTGTCTTCGCCAGCAGCGCCCTGTCTGCGCCCCATGTCACTCCCAACCGGCTCACTCGCCCCATCTCATTTCTGCTCGCTCCTACTCACTCTCTGGATCTTTGCTGCAACACCGCCTCCTCCAGGAAGCCTTCCCGGAGGCACCCAGGCTGAGCTCCCTTATATGGCTCGGGGCCCTCATGGCACCTTAATCGGTCTAAGTCACCACTGCCCGGTCACTTGTGTCCATCTTCGCCGCAAGGTGCCGCCTTTGTTCCCCGGTGTTTCCCGGGCACTCAGTAGGTGCTCAACACGTGTTTCTTAAATGCATCCTCAAGGCCACCAGCCCCAATGGCCTTGAGCAGTTTCTCTAGCGGTGCACCAGTCAGGCTGGGTGGAGACTGTCACCCACCTGGATAACGTTCGGGTAATTCAGGGCGGCGTCCAAGACCCTCCCACATCCCCCCCCCCCCCCCAGGGTATTCGTGACTTTGTAAACTTCTGAAATGTGCAGCAGACAGAGCCTAGACTAGAAGCACGAGCTCCCTGTCGTCCCGAGAGGCGTGGGGACCTCAATGTACTCATTTGCAAAAAGAAGAAAGGGGAGCACCGGCCGCTTGTGCCCCTCACTTTAGAGGTGACTGCAGAACTCTCACGTGGACGGCTGGCCCCGTTTCCCGCTACCTAAGGAAGCGGGCTCCTCTCTGCCAGCAGTTGAGATGGCGCCTGCGGCGTCAACGCGAGGCGCATGCGCCTTGGAGGGAGCGGCTGGCCGCGCAGGGCGGAACGCGGCTCCTCCTTCCTCCCCGCCCTGCCCCGTTTCCGGCGGAAGCGGCCTCAACAAGAGAAACTTTATTGTTCCCGTTGGGGCGGCGAGGATGTCGGTGAATTACGCGGCGGGACTGTCGCCGTACGCGGACAAGGGCAAGTGTGGCCTCCCCGAGGTGAGCGCGGCCCGGCGGCCCGAAGGCCGCCCCCAGCGCCACGGGCTGGGCGGGGCCGGGCAGGAGCGGGGCATTGTGGGAATCTCGGGAGGCACTGAGGCTAGACAATGGGAGGGACTTCCCAGTGGGGAGGGGGCGGGAAGTGACGCCCCCTGCTCTCCCGGGGGCTGGAACAGCCCCCCACCCCCAGCCCCGGGTCGGCCCGGCGGGATAGAGGGAGGGGCCCGCGTCGGTGGAAAGTCCTGAAGTTCTCTGATGGGGGAAGCCAGGGACGGAGTTGCCGGCGGAAGGCACCGCAGGGGCGAAGGCGAGGAGATGGAAATAAACACGCTTGGGGACCAAACTAGGCCACAGAGGTTTCCAGAGCCAGGGCCGGAGGGGCCTCCCGTGCCGGGCTGGGGAGCTGACACTTTATCCTGGGGGTGGTGGACAAGGGTTCTAGGCGGGATGATCGTAGGTACGTGTCAGAAAAGACCCCCTCGCCCACTGCAGGACTTGGGGCGAGTCCTTCCCTCTGGGTCCCCTCTCCCCTTCTGGAAGCTGGTGGGGGGGGGGGGGGAAGATTGCCCCCATCCCCCAAAGGCTGGTCTGTGAGGTATTTAATAGCCCTCAGAATCCCCCCGGAAGTCCCTCTCCTCTTCCTGCCAGTCTATTAGCTGGATTCCACAAACATTTATGGGGCGCCTACTGTGCACCGGGCACTTCCTAGGCCCTGGGGCCCCAGTAGGGACCGAGACACACAAAAACTCATTCTAGAGGGGAGACAGACAAAGGGCAAGTCAGTGCAAGAAGTCAGATGATAGCAAGTTTCAGGGAGACCCGTAAGGCTGGGAGTCGCGAGGAGAGCCGGGGCTGCGTTGAAACCAGGGCCCAGGAGGCACCACTCAGATGACTTCTGTTTTTTCCTTTTTTTTTATTGTGGCGAAACACACAACGTGAGAGGTACCATCTTCCCATTTTTTAAGTACACAGCGCAGTGGTACTGGATACGTTCACGCTGTTGTGCAGCCACCCCCACCCTCCATCTCCAGAACTTTCCATCTCCCAAAACTGAGACTCTGTCCCCGTGAAGCACGGACTCCCCGCCCCCTGCCCCACCCCTGGCTCCCACCATCTGCTCTCTGTCTCTGTGGACGGGACTCCTCTAGGGACCCCCTGTGCGTGGGGTCGCGCAGCGTCCTTCTGTGTCTGGCTTCTGTCACTGTGCACGGTGTCCTCCAGATCCATGCACGTGGCGACAGGTGTCAGGAGGTCCTTCCTTTTGGAGGCTGGATCATATTCCAGTGTGTGGATGGACCGCACTGTGTTTATCCTTCATCCGTCGGTGGACACTGGGGTTGATTCCATGTTGTCGCGGTTGTAAATGATGCTGCCATGAACGTGGGTGTGCAAGTGACAGGACTTCTCAGCCAAGACCTAAAGGGGATGAGGGAAGAGCCATGTGGGAGAATTCCAGGCAGAGGGCACAGCCTGTGCAAAGGTCCTGAGGCAGCACCAGGCCTGGCATGTTGGGAGGAAAAGTGAGGAGGCCCCGAGTGGCTGCAGCAGAGAGGGGGAGGAGTTGGGCAGGTCGTGTAAGGCCTCAGGCCACCGGGAGGACTTAGGTTTCTACCCTGAGGGATGCAGGAGCCTTGGAGGCCTGTGGGCAGAGGAGGGACATGAAAACAAGCAACCTTTTCCAATCACTTCTCCGCCCTGGGCAAGGCAGGGGCATCCCCGTCTGTGGCTAGCCGCCTTGCCACAATGGGACATGTTTGACCCCTCCCTTCTGCTCTGTCCCCGGACAGATCTTCGACCCCCCGGAGGAGTTGGAGCGGAAGGTGCGGGAGCTGGCGCAGCTGGTCTGGCAGTCCTCCAATGTGGTGTTCCACACGGGGGCCGGCATCAGCACCGCCTCGGGCATCCCCGACTTCAGGTCTGTGGGCACGGAGGGGAGGTTGAGGCCGCACCTGCTGCCATCCCCCCCTGGGGGATGTCGGGCCGGGAAAGACCCTGCCCTTACAGATGTGTCCCTTTAAGTGGCGCCACATTCCACTCACACCCCATTGGCCAGAATGTGGTCACCTGACCCCACCTAGCTGCAAGGGATCCTGGGGAATGTAGTCTTTTGCCTGGGCTCGCTGGACCTGCCAGCCTATTGGGATCCTCTTACCTTAGAAGATGGGAGGATTGGTATTAGGGGTAATCAGCTCCTAATGCAAATATCTTTCTCTCTTTTCTCTCTTTTTCTGTCTCCCTGATCCCCGAACTCTCCGTGTCTCTCCCCGCCTGCCACCTTCAGGGGCCCCCACGGCGTCTGGACGATGGAGGAGCGGGGCCTGGCCCCCAAATTCGACACCACCTTCGAGAGCGCGCGGCCCACGAAGACCCACATGGCACTCGTGCAGCTGGAGCGCGTGGGCCTCCTGTGCTTCCTGGTCAGCCAGAACGTGGACGGGCTGCACGTGCGCTCCGGCTTCCCCAGGTGACGCCCGGGTCCGGCCCCGCGCCCTCCGGGCCTCGGTTTCCTCGTCTGTAAAAGGGGGGGTTTTGATGGGCCGATGCAGGGGGGCAGCCGGGAGCAGCGCTGGGCACTGGGTGGGAGCCCAGAAACCAGAGCTGTCCTGTGTCATCAGAGCTGCCCGGGCACAGATCGAGAATTGGGGTGCCCTTTCCCGGTCCCGGGGGGGTGATTCCAGCCCTGACCACTCGGGGCGTCCGGCGGCCCGGACGATGGCCCAGGCTGCCCTCAGGTCCTCAGCTGCCAGCCCCACAGCCTGGCCACGGGCCGCTATGACATCCCCCTCGGGGCGAGGCCGGGGGAAATTGGGCGTGGGGAGGAGGGTGCTGAGAATTTAGAATGTTCGTAGTTGGGTTTTCATATCCCTCGTTACTGCCTCCATAGTGAACGTGAACCCTAGTAGGACAAAGGACTGACTTTTTTTTAGGTGTTTTTTTTTTTTTTAAGTGTATTCATTTATGTTGAGAGAGAGTGAGTGAGTGGGGGAGGGGAAGAGAGCGAGGAGGAGAGAGAGAATCCCAAACAGGCTCCACACTCAGTGCGGAGCCCGGCGAGGGGCTCGAACTCACAAACCGTGAGATCACGACCTGAGCTGAAATCAAGTCAGACGCTTAATTGACTGAGCCACCCAGGAGCCCTCTCCCCCGCCCCCCCCCCCGCCCCCAAAGATAAAATTTCTCTGGAAGTCTGGCAGTTCTCACAACCTAGAGATGTTGCCACGTTTGGGGACTTCACCCTTTCGACATGTAAGTACCTCAGGAACTAACTAAGCCTCCAGCCCCCTCTGGCTCAGGGTTACCGTCGGGCTCCGGTCTGGGCCGGAACCACTGGCGTCTTATCCTTCGGGTCAGGCCGATTTACTAGGCACGTGGCTACAGGCCTGCCCCTCGGGACCTGTGTAGACATTTCTAGAAACAGAAGCAAACGTTTTCTCACTGTGTAGTGAGTACGTTCATCGGCACGGGAGGATAGGGCTTTTACGGGCATGTGGGGAAAGCCGGCGACGTCTGTGTCCCCAAACAGCCGGACAGCGCGGTGGGGTGGGGGCGCGTCGGAAGATCGGGAGTGGGGCACAGCCACCCGCTGGCACGCTCCTTCCCGGAGGCGGAGGGCAGCGCCTTGGGGGGGGCCGGCGGGAGTCCACCTGGGGACCGCAGTGCCTCTGACCTCCTGCACCGTGGATTGCACACCCGCGTGTGCCCAGCCATCCCTGGCACGCACCGCCCACGCCTTCACTGCGTCACCGGTGTGTGTGTGTGTGTGTGTGTGTGTGTGTGTGTGTGTGTGTGTTGGAGGAGGAAGCACTAATCCCCCAGCACCCGCTGTGTGCGGACAGGAGCAAAATGGGTCACAGCCAACAACTGTTTTACCCAGCGTCCACCGTGTGCCACATGCTGTTCCAGACATAGGACACAGAGTGCACAGGACAGACAGAAGCTCTACCCTCCCGGGAATCACGTAGGAGGGAGGAAGCAGGCAGAAGACGAGACAAACCAGCCAAGTAAATTCTGTGTCAGGCGGTGATCCTTGCTGTGGACCCAAAGGGGAAAGTTGGGCGGGAGTTGAAGCCTCTACCAGTTAGGTCAGGGAGGCTGTGACATTTGAGAGGTGACAGAGGGAGCCAGGGGACGAGCCTTCCAGGTGTGATCATTGTTCTTCCAAATAACCCAGAAGCTGGACACTGTGGTCCCATTTCACAGATGGGGACTGAGGCCCAGAGAGGCTAAGCGACCTGCCCAAGGTCACACAGCTGGGAAGCCAAGGGAACCAGGAGTTGACCCCACATTCCTCTCCTCAGGCTTCTGATTTGCAAACTGGGGATTAAAATTCCTGTCCTGCAGCCCCCGGTAACACTTGGTGGTTCCAACACAATTGTGGATGGCTTTTGTGAAGGGAATGGTCTGCCCATGTGCAGAGGTAGGGTCAGCCATGAGGGCCAGCAGTCCCTCCGGCTCAGAGAGGTTGGGCCATCTGTAAGGCTGTGGATGGTGGGGTCAGCAGCAGTCCAGAGGCACTGGAAGGAGGGAATCTGCTGATCCTAAGGTTGAAGCTTAGGGAAGGCTTCCTGGAGGAGGAGGGCTCAGTGCTCTGCCCGAAGCCTCAGGAACCAGAATCCCACGCCGTGGCCAAGTGGCTCTCTCCTTCCGTAGGGACAAGCTGGCGGAGCTTCACGGGAACATGTTCGTGGAGGAATGCGCCAAGTGTAAGACGTGAGTGCCACCGGAGGGCGGGGGCGGGGCAGGGGGGCGAGGCGTGGACAGCCCGGGCCGCTTACTGCTTCGCTTCCCATCACAAGGAAGGGCCTTGTGAGTCGCTTCAGACGTTGCCAGGGACCCAAGGAGGGGCAGGGCTGGGGCCTGAGCCTCCAGCCCGTGAGGCTGGGGGCACGAGTTCCTCCCGGAGAGGGACGTTCGTCCCCTGCACCCGGAACAGACAGCCAGAGTCTGAAAGGCATAAAACAGAAATCTGTCGGCTCCCAGCCTGATAATTTTTTTTTTAATGTTTTGTTTTTGAGAGAGAGAGAGTGCGAGCAAGGGAGGGGCAGAGAGAGAGGGAGACACAGAATCCGAAGCAGGCTCCATCCAGGCTCCGAGCTGTCAGCACAGAGCCTGACACGGGGCTCGAACCCACGAACCATGAGATCGTGACCTGAGCCGATCTCTGGTGCTCAACCGACTGAGCCACCCAGGTGCCCCACAGCTCCCAGCCTGGAAGCAAGAAGTCCAGAAGGGAGGCTGTGGGGGAGGCTCCTTCCTGCCTCCTCGTGTTTTCTGGATGTTTCTCACGGTCCTTGGCTAACCACCCGCCTTCCCCTGTTGTCACGTGGCCTCCTCGCTGTGTGTCTGGGTCTGTCACAGGGGCATCAGTCCTGTTAGATTGAGACCACTCTACCCCAGTGTGGCCTCGTCTTGACTCTATATCTGCAATGATCCTGTTTCCAAATAAGGCTACACTCTAAAGTATTGGGGGGTCAGGACTCCCAACAGATCTTTTTGGAGGGACACAATTCTACCCATACCAGAGTGTGACAGAGGTTACCGTTTTGCCACACTTTGTTGGTACTTGCTGTGCTGTTGAGGGGTAAGTGGCAGACCGCCTCGCCCACGACCCCAGAAGCCTCGAGACCCTACCTCCCTCCCAGGAGCTGCGCTCTCCCGTTGGCACGGCCGCAGCGAGCTGTAAAGGAGGTCAGGGTAGTGTGATCACTCAGGGCCTGGCCCGTGTTCCCAGTGGCTTCTGGTTTTTTTGTTTCCTCGTCCGGGATCCCGCCCAGGGTCACGCTTTGCATGTCGTCATCACATCTCTTCAGGCTCCTCTGTCTGGAATGCTCCCTGCCCCTTCTGCTTCCACGCTGTTGGCTTTGGGGTGCGGCCCAGCCAGCTGTTTTATGGAAGGCCCCCGTCCCCTGCTCTGGGTTTGTGGGATGTCTTCTCGCGCTTAGAGTCTGCCGTGCGGCCCCCCCCCCATCCCCCTGGGACAACAGCTCCCCCCAAAAGAATAAGAGACACGCCAGTGGGACCCCTGAGCGGGTGCCCCGGGAGCAGGTGGTGGGCTGACCCAACCCCTGCGGGTCCCCCTTCCTCCCCCGACACAGGCAGTATGTCCGGGACACCGTCGTGGGCAGTATGGGCCTCAAGGCCACGGGCCGGCTCTGCACCGTGGCCAAGGCCAGGGGGCTGCGTGCTTGCAGGTAAGTGACCCTTTGCTGCGCCCGGGCTCCAGGGGAGGGTGCGCGTCTCCATCTGACCCCCCTCCCCCCCCCCCCTTCAGGGGTGAGCTGAAGGACACCATCCTGGACTGGGAAGACGCCCTTCCTGACCGGGACCTCACCCTCGCCGACGAGGCCAGCAGGTCTGACCCCACGCGAGCCCAGACCACGAGGTTCCAGCACGGGAGGGAGCCATCAGGAAAGGCTTCCCCGAAAGGGGTGGCCGCACCCTCACTGGGCCTCGCTGGCCCCATTGGTGACAGAGCCTTCTCACACCCTGTACGCCAGTCTCCTGCGGCGGGCAGGGAAACAGGCTTCAGCAAGCGGATGCCTCTGGCCCATGAGTCCCAAGCATCGGAGGTCACGCCCGCATCGGCAGCCCTGCTTCTGGCCGGGTGGGGAGGCTGCTCCGGGCGGACGGGAAGCTGGCACAGGTTGTGGGCGCCCTTGAGAGCAGAGAAGGGTGTGGAGCGAGCTGCCCAGGCTGGTCTGGGCGTGTTCCGGAGCACCAGGCGGCTGGTGGAGCACTGGGGCTCGAGCCAGGAGGGGCTGGCGGCCTCTCGCACCTTGTGGGGCAGGAGTAGGGCTGCCGAGACCTTTGTGGGGGGGGGGGGGGTGGAGGGGCTCAGTCTCACCCTTCTTGTCCCAGGAACGCAGACCTGTCCATCACCCTGGGCACCTCCCTGCAAATCCGGCCCAGCGGGAACCTCCCACTCGCCACCAAGCGCCGAGGAGGTCGACTGGTCATTGTCAACCTTCAGCCCACCAAGCACGTATGTGCTGAGCCCACCCTGACGTACCCCCTGCTCCAGCCTCCTCCCGTCCAGACCCCTGCCTAAGCCTGGCCTGTCTTTGCACCCTGCCCCCCCCCCCCACCCCCGCAGGACCGCCACGCCGACCTGCGTATCCATGGCTATGTGGATGAGGTCATGACCAGGCTCATGGAGCACCTGGGCCTGGAGATCCCCGCCTGGGACGGCCCTCGAGTGCTGGAGAGGGCGCTGCCCCCCCTGCCTCGCCCGCCTGCCCCCAAGCTGGAGCCCAAGGAGGAGGCCCCCACCCAGCTCAATGGCCCAGCACCCGCCAGCCCCAAGCCGGAGCCCTCCGCCGAGCCCTGTACCCAGCACAACGGCTCTGGGCCTACCAGCCCCAAGAGGGAGCCGCTGGACAGTCCTGCACCCCACAGGCCCCCCAAGAGGGTGAAGGCCGAAGCGGTTCCCAGCTGACCAGGGGGCCCGGGGAGGGTGGGGCTTTTTGTAGAGACCATGGAGTCATCTTTTCTTACTGTTCTCACTTTGTTACTTGTACCCGCCCTTGCGGGTGGGGGGCAACCTCAGGGTGCTGAGAGCTGGGCTCCAGGCCCCAGGGCAGGCCCACCCCCCACTGCCTGTCTCTTTATCTTGAGGGGCCTGTGGTGTGGGCCTGGGGAGGAGCATTTTCACCCTGGACGCTGACCTTGGAGCTGACCCCAGGCACCTGCTCCTCCCTGTGCCCCAGCCTCTGACTCAGGATGCTCTGGGGAGGTGTGGCCAGGCCCTCCCTAGTTCCCAGCCTAAGCAAGAGTTAACTCCCTCTGCCCCGGGGCCCTCACACTCCCCATCCCCTGCCTCCCCCAAATGGCCTTCATGATCCCTCCGGGAAGGTAAGGGGGGGCAGAGCCACCTTTTTGGAGCCAGACTTCTTGGGGGCACAGACAATAGAGGCTTGCACTGCCTTTGGGGCTAGAGGGAGAAAGAGGCGTGTCCACCTGGTTCCTCCAGACTTCCAGAAAAGTCTTCGATGCAATAAAAGCAGAAATTCTTGCATCTGAGTCTGTGTTTAACATCCACGACTTTGTGCCGGGTCCTAGTCCCGGGGAGAGCGGGGCAGGGGGTGCAGAATGCACGGTCCCCTTGCCCCCTGTGGAGTCTGCCTGGGCCTCCCTGCAATCCAGGCCTGGGGGGGCCGTGGAGGAGGAGGGCAATACCGCAGCGGGAGCTCCTGGCGCCCTCTGTGATTATATACTCCTGTGCGTGGTTTCTGGATATTTTCCCCCCACTGCTAGGCTGTGAGCCCCTTGATGAGAGCTGCCAGTGGCCTTGGGCCTCGTTCCCAGCCCGCCCCCCACCTCCCTGCACCTGCGCAAAGCGGGTGGGGCGGGGCGCATTAGGAGAGTGCGGGCACAGCCGGGTTCCGGTGAGATCCCTTCACTTCCGATGCCTCGGTCTCCTCGTCCGTAGAACGAGCGAGGACGGCAGCGCGGCCCCCCTCCCAGGAAGGCAGCTACCCTAGATCGTCCGAGGACGGGACGAAGGGCCTCCTGAGGCCCCCAGAGACCTCGGGTTCCAGGCGCGCCGCGCTCACCGCTCGAGGCCGCTCTCCAAGGTGCTGAAGACACTCCCGGCGCCTGGCGGGCAGCCTTTCCAACGGGGGGGGGGGGGGGGGGCGCACCCCACTCCCCCTTCCGAGGCTGGCCCAGATGCTCCTTCCAAGAGCCGAGGAGCCCTAGACAACGCTTTGTGCCAACGTGTTCTGTCAAAATACTTTATTAAGGATCACTGCAATCTTAGAAAAGAGGCGCGGCTGTGGGCTGCGGTTCTGGGGCCAGGGTCCCCGCAGACTCAGCCAAGCGTGCAGGGGACAGGAAGGAGTCCCGGGGCAGGGGAGCTGTCGAGGCGTGGTGTGTGCGTGTGTCTGTCTGAGTCTGTGGATCACTCTGTATGTGCCCGTTCCTTTCTTTGCCTGGGTGTGTATTTCTCGGGCTTCGTGGCCCTGCGCCTGTCCTGTGTCTGAGCGTGTCCGGTGTGTGCCTGGGTCCGCGGGCGTGTGGCTGTGACTTTGTGCCATCTCCATCGTGGCACTTCCGCCAGGGTCTCACCTCTCACCCCCATGCCCGTTGCTGTCCACAGAAGGGCCCCTAAGCAGAGAGGCCCGGGGGCACGTCCGGACGGTGCTCACAGCTCCTCCCCTGCTGCCTCCAGTCCCCCGCGCCCAGGGCTGAGCGCTGGCTCAGGGGCAGTCCAGTCCAGCAGGGTGGCCCGGTTCAGCTTCTCCGTCGAGTTGTCTGCGATCAGGGTCGAGTTGTCCAACACCTCCGTCAAGTTGTCCAGAGCCGACCTGCCCTGAGCTTCCCAGTCTGCCCTGGGGCTGCCTGGAGACCCTTCCTGGGACGCGCCAGCTTTGGGCCGTGGTCCTGGGACCTCGGAGCCTGGTGTGGCGTCGGGGGCCACACGGGACGCAGCGTCGTTGTGCAAAGTTCTGGAGAAAACTGAGCAAGGGTTGGGAGGGTCACGAGGGACGGGCTTGGGGACTGGAGTCCCTCCGTTCTCTGACCCCAGTCTCAGGGAGTAGCAGCAAGGAGCCCCCCTCCCCCTGCCAAGCCCCAGAGGCCCAGTGCAGGGGCTTAGGGAACCAAGGAGATTGTGTCCATGGTGCAGCCCAGAGGGGTTTTGAGGGCACAGCTTCCCCGGCCCACCTACCTCGAACGGGCGCGTAGTCTCCGGCGCTCTCGGCCTTGCTGGCGACGAAAGGGCTAATGGAGGGCAGGACGATGAGGGCAAAGGAGAGCAGCAGGACCTGGCGGAGACGGGGGAGGTCACCCCATCCCTCCCCCACCCCGTGAGCAGAGACACCGAGGCCCAGAAGACACCGGGGGCTCACACTGCGCTCATCTCGCCACCCAGACCCCTTTGCCAAGCCCGAGGACGCCCGTCATCCTGGGGACCGGGACTTACCGCTATGCAGGTGCCTGTCTGGGCCGACTTGCTGGTGGACTGGACCACAATGGCCTGGAGCTTCTTCAGCTGCTCCAAGAGGGACCTGGGCAGGAACGGGCAGGCCTTGGCTGAGCCCCCCGGGGCCGTGATCTGGCCCCCATCCGTTTCCGGGGTCCCCCCAGCCCGGCTGACGTCTGAATCCCATCCATCCCTCATGGCCCCGCTGGTCTTTAAAGTCCCAGACTCTCCCTCGTCGCTTCAACAAATCTCCCTGAACATCCCACCCACTTGAACCCACCGACTTCTCTGCCACCCCACCCCCGTGACCCGGGCTGCCATTATCTCTCACCAAAATGCCAACCCCAGCCTCTACTCTGGACCCCCAAGGCCTCTCTTGCTCCCCTAGGGTTCACGCTCCAAGCAGCAGCCAGAGGGCACTTTTCAGACGTGAGCAGGCTTCTCTCGACCCTGCCAGGGCTCCCACGCCCCTGGGGTCAAAGCCCAAGTCTTCCTCGTGGCCCCCAAAGCCCCCCGCATGACCTGCCCCACTCCCTACCTGCCCTCTCCTCCTCCTCCTTCTCCCTCCCCCTCGCTTACTCTGCTCCAGCCACACGGGCCTCCTGGCTGTAACTCCAACGCGTCAGACCCAATTCTGCCCCAGGACCTTTGCACAGGCTCGTTCCCTCTGCACCAAGGACATTAGTCCCCCAGATCTTTTTGTAGCTGGTTCTTTCTCATCCATCAGGTCTCATCTCAAAAGCTATCACATCCGACCTCCCTGCCCAGAGTAGCGCCACCCCCCCCCCCCCCACTCGCTCTCCGGGCCCTTAACCTTGCTTCACTCTTCTCCTCAGTGGCTATCGCTATGTGAATTATCTTTTACGTATTGCCCTTTGCCTTGAGTCCGTCTCCCACCAGACCATGAGTTCTTTAAGTAGGGAGGCTGTCTGTGTCGTGCTGTGGTTCCAGTGCCCAGAACTATGCCTGGCACAGACGAGATGCTAAACAAACGTCGAATAGACGGCCGCGCCGTGCTTCCGGCCTCTGGCCGTCCGTCTGCCGTTCCCTCCACCGCAGACGCCTTTCCCCAACTCCAAGTGCCCTCCTCCGTGCAGCCCACACCCTTGCTAGGTGGAGCCCCTACCCCCTGCTCTGCTTTGCCATCGCAGAGGCTGTCCCCCACGTTGTCCCCCCTCCTGCAAGGGACTCTGGGGGCCGGCGCCCCTGTCCTCTCCCATAGCTGGACCGAGACTCACAGGTTCTGCTTCTCCAGATGCAAGACCTTCCTCTGAAGCTCCTGGTTCTGGGCGGTACAGGCTGACATCCTGCAGGGACAATGCCACAGTGACCTCCAGAACCCGTGCGTCACCAACTAGCTCGGCTGACATCTCCCTGGGGGGGTCCCATTTTACAGGCAGGGGACCCAAGGCCAGAGAGGGGAAGGCACTCATCCAAAGCCACCCAGCAAGTCTGTGGACAGGGCCCAGATCTGAACCCAGGTCTGCCTGGCTCCCAGGCCCCACGTCTGCACTGATGTGGGGGCATCGCTCCGGTCTGTGCCCCGAGGACGGGCCGTGGAATGCCAAACTCGGGCAGCGATGCTTCCAGAAGACTGAGTGGGAGGGTGATGGGGAGTCCACGGGGAACCAGGTTACAGTCCTCACCCTCCCTTGTGACCTCAAGCCGCTCTGCTCTCTGACCTCAGTCCCCTCACCTGTAAAAAGGGGCTACGATTACCTAGTTCACAGGGCACTTGGGAGAACAACACGAGATAAAGCTGATCAGGGGCTTCGCAGATTGCATCTGAGGACTAAGACAGTGGTGACCGAGTCCATCCGGGGGTTCCCAGATCCAGGCTGGGGGACCCACCTTTCCCACCTGTATCCATCTGTGGGCGTGGTCTGGCCCCAGACCACCCAGATGTGGGATTGAAATACTCAAATCCCCATATGACGATATGTCCCAGGCAAGAGAGTACACCCCCCCCCCCCACCACGGAAAGGCCCTCCTTCTGGATGACTCACGGGATAAAAATAAGAATCCAGGACATAAATTAGAGAAGATTCAAGGGCCAGATGGTAATGCCAGTTGTGTAAATCACGATTCGAGAGGTGCAGCTAACACAGTGCGGAGAGGGACAGACCTTCGCCAACCTCCACACAGCTCAACAAGCTGGACGCACACGTGTTGAAAGTTCGCAAGAGAGCAACATAGCAACCTCCCCCCTCCAAAATCAAACATCAAGGTGGGGGGGGGGGCATACCAAATCTAAGAGCAGAAGTGGAAGAATACAAAAGCACAGGTGGGTAGGAGGTAAAAGCCAGAAAGCCACGCTTTGAAAAGAATAATTCAATAAATAAGTCTCTGGCAAGATTAATCAAGAAGGCAGGGGCGCCTGGGTGGCTCCGTCGGTTGAGCGTCCCCCTTCGGCTCAGGTCAAGATCTCACGGTTTGTGGGTTCGAGCCCCGGGGCGTCGGGCTCTGTGCGGACAGCTCGGAGCCTGGAGCCTGCTTCGGATTCTGGGTCTCCCTGTGTCCCCCTGTCCCTCCCCTGCCGACAGCACAGAGCCTAGCAAACTAAAACGAGAGAACTGGGAACCATTGGATGTCGACGCGTTTGCAGTGAGCAGCTTCCCGGACAAGTACGGCATCCCAAAACTGACATGGGAAGAAAGAGAAGACCCAGGTAGACCTGGAACCTTCCGTCAGGCCACTCCCGGCTTAGAGAGTGGGTTTGCTCGCGCGTTTTGCTTCTGTTAAAGAAGGCAAAGGAGCCCGTCCCCTTACAAGAGTTAAGAGAGCGGCAGTTGGTGAGAGTGGGGTGCGCGGGGTTTCGGAGGCAGATGTTCTGCCGAGAACGATCTCTCCTCTGTCCTTGCCACACACAACACGCACCATCAGGGAAACGACGGCAGCTCTGAGGACCCGTGGGGCTCACGCAGGGGGGGTGTGCACCCCAGCTCCAGGCAGAGCCCCAGGGCAAGATGGGTAATACATCCTCCTTTCTTGGTGCCTCACGTTCCAGGGGATAAAGGGACCCTGAGATAAAGGGACCCTGAGCCTGACCTCTGCCATCTCCGGGCATCTTCCCACGCTTGTAATTCACATGATAAATGACCTCTCCCCGAGAGAGAAAGAAACCTCTCATTTTCTCAGCCCCCCCCCCCCACACACTGTGACCTTAGCCCCATTGCACGGCTCTCCCTGGGTCTCGGTCCCCTTCCCGCACCCCAGAAGGGCACCCCGGGGGCCCCAGCCTTACCGAGTTTCCAGGCCGTCAATATATTCCTTCTTCTTTTTCCGGCTCTCTTGGGCCGACTGCTTGTTCCGGATTTTCCGGCGGATTTTTTTCAGCGCTCGCTCTTCATACTGCACAGTGACACGGTAGGGTGGGGGGAGGGTCCACCCTGTTGTCTGGCCCCCATGACCTCACCCCTGCTCCTCCGGGGGGAACCCTCCCAGACCCAGGGAGCTGGGGGCAGGCTCCCCATGACTCGAAGACCGCTTTCGTCCCCCTGAACTCGTGCAAAGTCTCCGGGGTGGGCGGGGGTGGGGGGTGGGGGGTCCCGGGTCCTGAGGATTTTCCCAGATCCCAGTCCCAGGTGGGAACCGGCGGCCACACTCTGAGCGCTGGTGCGAGTGCGCCACCTTCTGGCCATGTCTGGGCACAGCGCCTTTCTGGGGCCCCGCGGACGTTCCGGTGGCGATGGCGAACCCAGGTCTTGACCTTGAGCGAGAAAAGGCTGGGCGGGGGCTGCGGGCGGAAGTGTGGGCGTAGGGGGGGCCACGGCCATGGAAATCGTGTGTGAACACTCCTGGCCAGAGACATTTTGGCGACCGATTCAAGCCTTGACAAAAACGCAGCGCGGCCCAGTCGAAGTCCGTGTGCGGGTCGAGGCTTGGGGGAGGGGGCACAGGTCACCCCTTTTGGGAGCTGTGGCCTGCCAGGGGCTACGAGGCAGCGCGAAAGGCACAAGGGAGGCCTCCCGGGGCCCAAACCGCTGCTGCCGGAAAGGCCACCCTTGGCCCCCCGGGTGTGGGGCTCTGCCCGCTGAGCTGGGCTCAAGGACGAATTTCGGGGCTCCAGGGACGGACGCGTCCTAACACTCGAGGGCGGGTGGCCGCAGAAAAGGGGGCGAGGCCCGGGGCCAGGGCTCACCTTGGTGAGGGGCAGCTGGGTGGGCAGGGTGAGGCCTTCTTTGGCCAGAAGCTTCTTCTCGTCCTCTGTCAGCACCAGCTCCTGGCAGTGCTGGGTCACAGGCCGGGGCAGGTGAGGGGCCCCCGGGTGATGCTGCTGCTGTGGGGGAGGGGGGGGAGGGGGACATGGCTGGGGGGGCGGGGAAACAGCCTCCCGGGGGCGAAAGAGACACCGGACCTGGGACACTGTGGGCGCGTCTGCTGTGGGGCCCCCGCTGGCCCTGGGGCCGCAGAGAGCGAGCACCAGCCCCCAGAGCCGGCACTTCCGCATCCGGGAACCCCAGTGGGCGAAACAGCGCCCCGCCGCGGCGCAGGTCACGATCTCGCGGTTCGCGGGTTCGAGCCCCGCGTCGGGGCTCCAGGCTGGCAGCTCAGAGCCCGCTTGCGATTCTCTCTCTCCCTCTGCCCCTCTCCCCTGCCCCCCCGCTCTCTGATAATAATAATAATAACAACGGGAAAAGATGACGCATTTAAGGCATTTAAAAGAGTGGCCCGTGGTAGGTACTTGGTAAGTTTCAGCTGTTTTAAAAAACGTTGTTACGACGACCCACCCCGTGTGTGACTCAGTCTTCCCGTCTCCGAAATGGGAGGCATCGGGGCCCTACGAACCCCGGCAGCCCCGCAAGGGCTGAAGTTCCGGGGCGTGGGGTCCGGGCTGCTCACCAGGTCGCCGCCGCCGCCGCCCGAGAGGAGGAGGTCTTTCACTGTGAGGCTGCAGCTCGAAGGCAGGTCGGCCAACTCGGCCCGCTCCTCACGACGGAGGCCCTGGCTCCACATTTCTGAGCAGGGCAGATGGAGAGACAAAGACGCGGAGGGGTGACGCGCGGGCCCCTGAGCTCCCCGCTTCTACCTGCCTCCTCCAGCAAGGCCGCCAGGATTGACCGCAACGCGCTAGGGCCCCAAGGCCCCGGGTTGAGGGGAGCATCCCCGAGCGGTGCCTCGGTCTTCCCTCCGATGGAAAACGGGAAGCCGATTCATCAGGACCCACTGATGGGTCCTGGCAGTTGAGGGACCCCTTGGCAGTTGAGGGACCCACTGCCAAGCCAGGAGGGACCGGCTGTTATTGGCCAGGGTTACAGGCTAGGTCTCCAGCCGGCTTGGCCTTATCTCCCCCTGGTCCTCGCCCAGGTCTGATTCACCTGCGGCTCCCTTCCCCCTGGCACCCGGCAGCCTGGAGGCAAGGTGCTCCCCAGAGCACAGACTCCGGGGGGGTGCTCAGCTCTCGGTTCTTATCCCGACTGTGCAGAGCTGTGTGGCCTTGGTGAAGCGACCAAACCTCTCTGAGCTTCCGTTTTGTTAACTCTCCAGCGAGTCTAGTAAGAGCTGAAGGGACAGAGGACGGCCCTGCCGGCGGGGAGGGGTGTCGTCCGCATCGGGCCAGTTTTCCCCAGATCCAGGAGGGGAGCGTCTGAGGCCTGGGGTCCCCGGACCTCACGCCCTGTCACTGAACGTCTACTATGGTCCCGGCATCGAGGTACAGAGATGTGGTTGGAAGCCCAGCTCAGCAGCTGTGACTCACGGCCTCGCCTCACGGGGACTCCATTTCACCGTCCGGGAAATGGGCCCATGACAGCATCTGTGTGTGAGTGTGGGCGCCCAGCGCCTGGCACGGGCAAGGGCAGTGAACAAAGAAGGAGGACCCACCCAAGTCTATGGCCACAGACGCGTCCAGCACTTGGGCCACTGGTCCGGGGGGCCCGGCGAGGCAGGGGGCTCCCGGGTGGTAGGAGGGGCAGCCCGCGGGGGTGGTGGCTGCCCCACCGCGTGGAGGGGTGTCCTGGGAGTCGGAGGGCAGGTCTTCAGAGATGCCACTGTCACTGGCTGCGGGAGACCAGATCGGGGAGCTGGGCACCGAGTCTCCAGAAGCCAGGATGGAGTTGAGGAAATCATCTGAGTCTGGGCCTGGCAGGACCTGCCGGGGCAGAGAGAGAAGGGTGGGCATTAAAACCTCTATGCTGGGGGCGCCCGGGGGGCCCAGTCGGTTGAGCGTCCGACTTCGGCTCAGGTCACGATCTCGCGGTCTGTGAGTTCGAGCCCCGCGTCGGGCTCTGTGCTGATGGCTCAGATTCTGTGTCTCCCTCTCTCTCTGCTCCTCCCCTCGTAGCACTCTGTCTCTCTCTCTCTCAAAAATAAACAAACATTTAAAAAAAAATTTTTTTTAAACCCTCTATGCTTTGTTCCTGATTGCTGTGTGACTGAGCAAGCCACTGATCCTCTCTGGGCCGCACTTACCCCTTCTGCCAGACAGACGAGCTAACGCTCCTTCCTCTGGGGTTGTTGGAGCCTCAACACAATCTCGTAGCACGGGTACCACCCGAGGCCCAAGCCCCGGGCTGGAGTTCAAACCCACCCCCAAACTGCTGTGTGACCCTGGACGAGTTACCGCCCCTCTCTGGGCCTTGGCTTCTCCACCTGTAAGAAGCTAATGTCAGCCACCCCTTAGGGTGGCTGAGAGGCTCAGCACAAGGATGTGCTTTGCTAAGAGCGGGCGCCGTGAGCCCTAAGCGCCGCACGGAGCTGAGCGAGGCCCCGGTCTGAGGCCTGGCGCGCCCTCACCTGGTCCTCGAGGTGGCCCCAGTCCTCGCCCAGCTCTACGTGTCTCAGGATGCCGTCCTGATGGTCAAACAGCAGGTCCAGAAGCTCCAGGCTGCCAATGGGGCCCATGGGACCGGTGGAGGAAGCCATCTGCGGCACGGAGGGGACAGGCGTGAGGGTCACGCAGCCCCCTCTCCTCCCACCTCCCACCTGCACACCACCCCGAGGGCCGTGGGCCTCAAGTCCCCGCCCCCCACCCCCCCTGGGCCCCCAGGCCGGCCCACCGCTGTCCCTGCAGTTTCCTTCTCCAGAAGGGCCAGGAGCTGACACGGGCTTCCTCAAGGGAGCTGATTTCTTTAAAAGTGCCAGAAGGTGCGGGCACGGGGGCAGGGGGGAGGGGAGCAGCCTGGTGGACCCCCGGGGGGGGCCGATGAAACTAGCTCCCTCTCCCCCCTGCCCATCCCTACTCTCCCCTCCCGGAGGAAAGGCAAGGGCAGCCCCAGGATGGAGGCAGGACTTCCCCGTGGCACGCTCGCCCCGAGCCCCGGTCTTCCCATCCGTGCAATGGGGGCGCGAGGCTCCTTCCACCTCTGGGAGTCTGGGGACGGTTTCCTGGCTGAGACCTCCCTCTCCCGTGGCCCTCCCCCCCCGGGCACGGCTCACCTTTCCAGCTGCTAAATCCCCATTCATGAGGCCGGCCAGCTCTGCCCCCAGCCGCCTCCTGAGTCTGCCCAGATCCGGAGCTCACCCCGCAACCGGGCTCCCAGGCTCCCCGCGCTCCTCTCTGCGGCTCTGTAACCGCCCCCAAAAGATGCTGAAATAGCGTGGGGAGGTCCCGGCCCATCCCCGGGTGCCGATTGGGGGACCGGCACGACGGACAGGGTTCAGGGCCAGTGGCACCAGGGCAGGCTGGGGGAAGGGAGGGAAGACCGTTATCTCGATGTTTTGTGCTTTCCTGGCCTGCAGTGGGCAAAGGCCAAAGTCTGGGGTGCCTCAGCTTTGCCACGACCTCTCCCCTACTTCCAGGGACTGTTTCTCCTCTGAGTCCCGGGACGTTGGGCTCCAGGAGAGCCCAGGGCCCCTCACTGGGTCCGGTCCACCCTCGGGACAGGACAAAGCCAAGAGGCACGGCCCAGGCCTTTGCTGAAGTCGCCCCCTCCTGCCAGAAGCTGCCTTCCCCCGGGGGCTGGCAACCTCCTACCCACCCTCCAAGCCCTCCACAGACAAACTTGAGCAGCGCCCCCCACCCCCCTTCCTGCTAGAATCTTCTATGGGTCATTTACTCACTGAATGTGGATTGAGCCAAACTGGTTCCCACCCCAGGGCCTTTACACTGACTGTTCCCGCCGCCCAGGACTAACTCCCCTCCCCTCCCCCTCTGACTCTGGACGGTCTTCACAGGTTCATAAGTGTTCGATTATTTGTGAACCAGCCCAGATGGCTGAGAGGCGGTGGGTGACCCCTGCCCCCAACAGAGGAGCCGTGCCCCATGGCTCTTGGTGACATCACGGTTGTCACGGAACCCCTCACCGTTGGAAATTTTCTCGTTTGTTTCCCTGGTTTTTTGTCTTCCCTCATTTCTCCCCTCCCCACCCCCCCCCCCAGGGCCTTGTGGGCTAGAATGGAGTTTCTTTTGTTCTCTGCTGGGCCCCCAGCATCTAGGAAAGTGCCCGGTACAGTGGTGCTCAATCAGCTCTCGCTCACGGAGCGCCTCCTGCGTGCCCACCA
The DNA here is from genome assembly GCF_046562875.1 of Panthera onca. NCBI lineage: Eukaryota > Metazoa > Chordata > Mammalia > Carnivora > Felidae > Panthera > Panthera onca. The sequence continues at coordinate 3,136,197 of NC_138340.1, read as the reverse complement.
CTTTTAAAAGTGAGCTCTGAACCCAGAGTGGGGGCTTTTGCACTCAGGACCCCAAGATCAGGAGCTACGTGCTCTACCGACGGAGCCAGCCAGGCAACCCCTTAAGATGGTGACATTTAAGTACAACCCTGAAGGACGAGAAGGAGCCAGCCATGGGAAGATCTGGGGGAAAGGTGTTTCGGGCTGAAGAAACAGCACATGCAAAGGTCCTGGGGTAGTACCCGGGCTGGCCTGTTGGGGGGAACGGGGAGGAAGCCCATGTGACTGGAGCAGGGGGAGAGAGGGAGGAGGGGAGGGCAGGGAGGGGAGGCAGGGATCAGGGAGCCTTGGGGGGTGGCTGCGGTGAAGGGTTTTGTTTATACTCAATACAGCAGGAAGGTGTTGGGAGCTCAGTGAATGGAAGACTAAAGTGAGCCTCTGTATGTCAGGCGCGACGTTAGGCACTAGGGTCACAGGGGTAACTGAAACACCCTCCTTGCTTCCAAGAAATTCCCCTCCCAGTGTGTTTTTTTCTCAACGGACCAATCATCATTTATTCACGGAACAAACATTTAATGAGGGCCTACTATGTGCCATGCCTCATGTGGTACAGCAGCTGTTCCCCCGGGGCACAGGGGACCACGTCTGGGGATGCCTGTGGCTGGAAGGACAGGGGAGCTCCCCGCACGGAGGGGGTGGGGCCGGGGAAGCTGTTCAGTCCTTCCCCCTGCCCCAGGCAGTGATCCAGCCCCCACGCCGGTGGGGGGTGTCTCTGAATCACCGTCCCCTCTGGACGCTGGTGCCATTATCTCCCTAAGCCCCCCAATCTGTGTCACTTTCTCTCTGCCTCTGTAACCACCGTGTTGGCTTTTTTAAGGGCCGTGTTTGGCTTCGCTTGGCTTGAGTGATCCCCAGTCATAATATTTATTCGGCCTCTGCTGTATACGGCGCTTTGCCTACACAGCAGGTGCATGAAGCAGGTGAGGTTCGACTAGAAGCTTCTCCTGCCTCCGCCTCCCTCTCGGTGCGGCCCTCAGGACCTCAGTGTCCTGGAGACAGAGCTCTCCCACCTCCTCCTCGTACCCAAACCCGCCTGAGGGAGGGGTCTGGCAGCAGTCACTCCCCCCTCCCTGTAGATTTAGACCCCATAGGGCCCCTCCCCAGGATGTTTGTATTTAAAAAAAAAATTTTTGTTTTTATAATTATGGACTTTAGAAGGCGTTTATATGCCCCAATGAAGAGCTATCTGAACAAGTAAGATAAGGCTGGGCCGGACTCTGACGTGACCTTCCCACAGTGGAGTCCGCATGGCTGATGGGGGTCATATCTACCCGGTTTGGGAAATTGGGTGGTTGGACGCGCCTGTCCCTGATGACTCAGCAATTTCGCTCCTGGGGGTTTGTCTAAGAGCGACGCAAACCTGTGCTCGCGGCAAGAAAGGGACGTTCCCGCCAAGCCTTGAACGTGACCGTGTGAATGTCCGCAGCAACTTGACGCAGAGTTGTCCTGAGCGGGGGGCACGTCAAATGCCCAGCGGGAGGGGAATAAGCAAACCGGCCGAGCCAAGCGACACACTCAGCCATGAGAGGGGACACGGCGCGAATACGCGCACCAGGGGTGAATCTCGGGGACGTCGTGTCGAGAGACACCGGTCACCAAAGAACGCACGCTGCGCGATGCTACCCATACGACATCCAGAACGGAGGCCAAAGCGTCACCGGGAACAGAAAGCAGTTGCTGGGGTGTAGCGGGGACCGCGGCGCGAAGGGACTCTTTGGGGTGCTGAAAGTCCCCCCCACCTTGTTTTTGTTCTCTTTACTTTTAAATGTTTACTTATTGGGGCGCCTGGGGGGCTCGGTCGGTGAAGCGTCCGACTTCGGCTCAGGTCACGACCTCGCGCTCCGTGGGTTCAAGCCCCGCGTCGGGCTCTGTGCTGACCGCTCAGAGCCTGGAGCCTGTTTCAGATTCTGTGTCTCCCTCTCTGTCTGTCTCCCTCTCTGTCTCCCTTTCTCTCTGACCCTCCCCTGTTCATGCTCTGTCTCTCTCTGTCTCAAAAATAAATAAACGTTAAAAAAAAAAAATGTAAAAAAAAATTTTTTTAATTTTTTAAATTTTTTAAATTTTTTAATTATTTTATTTATTTTTATTTTTTTAAATTTATTATTATTATTATTATTATTATTATTTTTATTTTTTATTTTAAAAAAATAAAAGTAAACATTCGTGCTCGCCTCGTGTACTAAAATCGGAACGATACAGAGAAGATTATTAGCATGGCCCCTGAGCAAGGATATAACACAACCGGTTTTCAGCCCCCCGTGAAGACAATACCCTCCCCATCGAAAATGCACCAGGTTAGTGAACAAGGACGGTGCGGGACACAGGAGGCCCTGCGTGAGTGAAAAAAGGAGACGTGAATACAGACGCCCCTTTGCGGGACGGTTACAGACCACCCCCGGAGGAGGTGGGACTTGGGACAGCTTTCAGGGCTGGGCGCGCTCCCAGAGGAGAAGGGCTTTCCAGGCCTCATCACTAACGCTCTCCGAATCCGAACCCACGTACCTGTGGCACAGCTTCCGAGGAAATACAATTTCAATTTTTTTTGTGTTTAAGGAAAAAAACCATCACGAACCGAGGATCACGCCTTCTCCCCAGCGTTTTCAAGTTTTCGAATGCAAAGGCAGCAGGTATTCGAGTTAGCATTTAACAGCTGCTTTTCCCACCGCCACCGTGAATCGCTTCACCTGTGTCCCCAAAGCCCAGCGTTCCCCCGGGGGCTCGAAGCGGCCCTTGTAACGTTCTGCAAAGAAGGAAATGCCTCTCTTTCACCACGATTGCTTTCTCCTGGTGTGAACGCTAAAGGGTCAATGATTGCCGGCCGAGCCCCGCCAGGACGTAGTTCCCCCAGATCCGTGTCTTTCTCAGGGATCCCTCTGCCTTTCCATCCCTGAGGTTTCCTCGGGTGGTTTCCACCGGCGCAGAGGGAAAATGCGCGCGAAGCTCTTTGTGCTAATTCTAACTAAAGTGTGAATGACTGACACCCAGTCCACGCATTCCTTTTTCTTGGGAACAGATACATTTTCTAGTGGGGTTTGGAGGAATTGGAGCTCAAGTCCGGATTAGCTCTTAGGTTCTTGCCCCGGGCAGAATTCATCCCGCCCCCCCCCCACCCCCGTGTTTGTTAGGTATAAATAGTTCTAGTAAAAGGTGAATAACTGATATCGAGCTCATATGTCCCTTTTCGTGGGAGCATTTACGTTTTCTCATGGAACTTGAAGGCAATGGAACTCCAAGATTAGCTCTTAGCTTTCCTCCCAGGGCAAAAGTCACCCCTCTCAGGTGTTACTTAGGTATAACTAGATCCAGTTCAAATATGATGACAGATGTTGGGTGGGTACATTGTTTCTCCTGGGAACATTTACATTCTCCATCTCAGCTCAGATCTATATCAGCCCTTAACGTTTTGCCCAAGGCAAATCCTTCCTTCTGTGTGTTTCTTTCTTTCTTTTTCCTTTTTCTTTTCTTTTTTTTAGAGAGAGAGAATGTGAGTGGGGGAGAGGAGCAGAGGGAGACAGAGAGAGAGAGAGAGAGAGAGAGAGAGAGAATCTCAAGCCAACTCCACACTCGGTGCAGAGCTGGCTGCGGGGCTCGATCCCACGACCCTGGGACCATGACCTGAGCCGAAATCAAGAGTCAGGACACCCAACCAACTGAGCCACCCAGGCGCCCCAGGGAACTCTTTTTTTTTTTTTAATTTTTTTTTAACGTTTATTTATTTTTGAGACAGAGAGAGACAGAGCATGAACGGGGGAGGGGCAGAGAGAGAGGGAGACACAGAATCCGAAACGGGCTCCAGGCTCCGAGCTGTCAGCACAGAGCCCGACGCGGGGCTCGAACTCACGGACTGTGAGATCACGACCTGAGCCGAAGTCGGATGCTTAACCGACCGAGCCACCCAGGCGCCCCCCCAGGGAACTCTTGAAGTTGAGAAAATGTTACCCATTTCGTCCGCAGCCTGAGGACAGGTCCGTAAGAGGAAGTACGATTCAGCGGGGAAGAACCCAGGGTTTGGAATCAGATGGGCCAGCGAGTGTGTGAACTCTACCTTCCCTCCTCACAAGGGTTGTCACTTCACTCTGAACCTCCTCTTTCCACATCTGTAGAATGGGTACGCCGGGCACGCCGGGGATGCCAAACTGTAAGGAATGCAGGTTTGGGGCTGCTGGCCGTCGTTACCCCCACGCTGGGAGGCTGGGAGAACGAGGCCCGCCCAGAACACAGCAGAGCAGCTAGAGGGTAATCGAGCCCGGACAACACGGTCCGATGTCCTGGATCCAGCCATACCTGAAATCCCATCCTGGGCTCCAGACGCAGGGCAGCCATGTGAGCCAGTGGATTCTCTTTTGGCTTAAAATTTCGAGTTGATTTTCAGACCCTTGCACGGCAGGGAGGGGAGTATGACAGGACGCTATTCACTTTCACCACTTAATTCTGCCCACAGAGCTCTCCCCGACTCGAACCGCACGCTGGAGTGTGGATCACGGCGACCCGCGTTAGCACCCTCTCCTTAGGTGTTTGCTCCCTGCTCTCACCCGTCTGCCTCGTCCTTTCCCAACTAGACCGAGCCCCCTGAAGGCGGTCTTCTCATCTCCCCTGACACTACTCAGGGCATGATGGGTACCCAAGAAGCTCTGGCAAGTTCTGAATCTGCCACAAAAGGTTCTTTCCTACTCACCCACCTTTGGGTTATTTTTCCTCCCTGTTTCTTGACCGTCAAGGTCCCATAACTGAATTACTGCCAGTCTAATCTCATGGCGTGAGATTAACGTTAGTTTGTAGCCGAGCCTGTGCAATTGTTTAAAATCATATAAAATAAAATAAAATAAAATAAAATAAAATAAAATAAAATAAATGAAAATAAAATAAAATAAAATAAGATAAAACAAAACATAACATAACATAACATAACATAACGTAACATAACATAACATAACATAAGTTTAGACATTTCCCGAATGTCGGCCCCTTACGCCCTTCCGTTAACATCCCACTCGCCTGTACGTATTTTTATCTCTGTGGGCTTTGCTCATGTTCATTAAAATCCACCCGTGAGCCTTGGCAGCTTTGCCTTCAAAACACATTCATTCCTTGCCTGCTGCGTTCCTGGGTCCTCGTCCTATGACGCGGCGACAGTCCTTACACAGGCCTCACACTGACGCGGCCTCGTCCTGCCTCAGGGCCTTTGCACTTGCTGTCCTCGCTTCCTGGAATTCCTTTTCCCAGATCTCCCTGTGGCTGGCTCTTTTCACCTTCGGATTTCTGCTCAAATTCACCTCCTCCGTGAAGCCCCCTTGACCACCTTCCTTAAAATTGCAATTCCCCTCCCCCTCAGTCTCCACCCCCCCATCCTGCTTTATGTTTCTTCGCAGCCATTTACGATCATCCGACACACCACAGATTTTATTTATTTATCAGGGCACGCACTCATTCAACAACCGTTTATCGAGTATCTGTGCCAGGCACAGAGACACCTCCTGGGGGATACAAATATTCATTGTTTGGGGCGCTTGGGTGGATCTGTCGGTTAGGCATCCAACTTCGGCTCAGGGCATGATCTCACAGCTTGTGGGTTCGAGCCCCGTGTCAGGCTCTGTGCTGACAGCTGGGACCCTGGAGCCTGCTTCGGATTCTGTGTCTCCTTGCCTCTCTGCCCCTCCCCTGCTTGTGCTCTGTCTCTCTCTCTCTCTCTCTCAAAAATAAACATTAAAACATTAAAAAATATATATTCACTGTTTTAGTAACAAAAAATGTCATTTAAAAAACACCTTTTTTTTTTTTTTTTTAGTTTATTTATTTTTGAGAGAGAGAGAGAGAGAGAGAGAGAGAGTCGAAGCAGGGGAGGGGCAGACCGAGTATCCCAAACAGGCTCTGTGCTGTTGCTGTGGACCCCGATGCAGGGCTCGATGTGGGGCTCGATCTCACAACCGTGAGATCATGACCTGAGCCGAAATCAAGAGTCAGACGTTGAACCGACCGAGCCCCCTTCCCCCCAGGTGTCCCAACAAAAATGCCTTTGGATCCTCTTCTGCATCAACCTCGGTCCAGGTCCTTAAGAAAGAGGAGTGAAGAGCTAGAAAGTCTCCAGCTAGGACTGTCTGCTAAACTGTGACGAGACCTGTGTCCGCATGCAGTGTCCCCAGCGCCTGGCACACAGGAGCCACCTAATCGGTGCTCGCAGAAGAAATAACCAAAGATGTATGAACAGAATCACAGAGCTTAGTGCCCGGTTGACAGACTAGAGCCCGTGGGCCCGTTCCGGCCCTCGTGTGTTTTTTGTAAATAAAGCTTTATTGGCACATAGCCATGCCCTTTGGTTTGCTTGTTGTTTATGGCGGCTTTCATGCTACAATGTCAGAGTTGAGTCATTGCAGCAGAAAATATTTGCTATCTGGCCCTTTAGAGAACAAGTGCTCTGTAATTCACAGGTTTCGTGGATGAGACCGGCGTGGCCCCACACGCGGGGATCACGTCACACGGTCATCGGAGCACCCGAAGTACACAGTGTGACTGACAAAGTGACGTTGAAATTTTATTTCACTGTGATTTACTTGTGAAAACCTATACTCAGTTCTGTTCACGGACCGCTGTTAGTACCTATGGAACAGCTTCGGTGCACGAACCGACATTTTTTTTTTTTAATTTTTATTTTTTTATTAAAAAAATTTTTTTTAATGTTTATTTATTTTTGACAGAAAGAGAGAGAGAGAGACAGAGCATGAGCAGGGGAGGGGCAGAGAGACAGGGAGACACAGAATCCCAAGCAGGCTCCGGGCTCTGAGCCATCAGCACAGAGCCCGATGCGGGGCTCGAAGTTGTGAGCTGTGACATCGTGACCTGAGCTGAAGTCGGAGGCTTAACCGCCTGAGCCACCCAGGCGCCCCAGCAGGCTATATTATTAAATCAAAACTTAGTTTTACTTTGTGCTGTTTATACGTAGCTGCTAGAAACGTTCACAGGACACGTGAACATTTTTTTAGGTTTATTTATTTTGAGAAAGAGAGAGAGAGAGGCCGAGGGAGGGGCAGAGAGAGAGGAAGACAGAATCCCAAGCAGGCTCTGTGCTGTCAGTGCAGAGCCTGATGCAGGGATCAACCTCACAAACCGTGAGATCACGAGCTGAGCTGAAACCAAGAGTCGGAGGCTTGACCAACTGAGCCTCCCGGGGCGCCCCTGACACATGATGCGTGACTGTTCCACGAGGCGGTGCTGGGCCAGGGCAGAGCTTGGCTTCACATCCTTGCCGTGCAGCTGTGTGACTCCGGGCCAATGACTCTGCCTCTCCCTGCCTCAGTTTCCTTGTCTGTGAAAGGCGGTAAAGGCCCTCCTCACACCGAGGTGTTGGCGGGAGCCCATAAATTAAAGCACGTGAGGGGCTAAGAAGGAACCTCCACGGACCCAGGTCCCCAAACCTGTGCTCTTTGTGTCAGTTTCCATCACGAGCAGTACGTGCACCCGTAAGGAACCCGTCGTGCTCCAAACCCGGGACACGCGGGCAGAAGCCTGCCTGGCACTTTCCGGCTGCCTTGGCCCTTTGGCCTCAACACAGATCTGCTCAGGACAGCGGGTCCCGTTTTGCACACGAGGACCGAAGGGCTAATCAGGGGTCGTGACTCACTGTGCCACTCCATGAGTCAGCCACAGCGGGGACAACGCCCGGGCTCCCTGCTCCAGGCGGGGGCTTGTCCCCGGCCATGTCACCTCCCCATTCCTTTGACTTCTCCCTGGGGGGGGGGGTTCTCTCTACACTGGCCTTTAAGATCAGTTTGGGAGGAAGAGGCAGGGGGGTTCTGGGAGCAGCAAGCCCTTGACTAACTCTCTGCTCCCTCCTCCTCTCCCTCCTCCTCCCCTTCCTCCGCCTCCTCCTCCTCCTCCTCCTCCAGGACCCTCCCTTGGTGTGCCGCCAGGCTGGGCAGTGAGTAAAACCCTCGTGATACGGGTGTGGCAGGGGCAGGCCAGGGGCTGGGGGGCAGGGGGACTCTGACCCACCTCTTGGGCAATGCCCACTGATGATTACCACCTAATCCTCAGGGTGCCTCCTACATCACGTGCCACAGCGTGTCCAGGAAGTTCCAGGCCCTTGGGGTGGGTGACCACAGGTGATGTGGTCTCTGAGCGCCACAAGGGAGGAGAGCTTGGCCCGGGGTGGGCGCCCTCCGGCTTCCCTAAAGGATGAAGGGCGCCGTGCCCGAGAACTCGTCTATTCTTGTGGTCACTGTTTATTGAGCATCTGCTATGCACAGGCTGCAAACCAGACAAACCCTCCCCCCGTCCGCACGCTGATGTTCCCGCAGGGGCAGACCACTTGCACATAAGCAAGTGAGTAAGTCAGATAAAGACACCATGGAAAGAAAACCAGGTGTGGAGATAGGAGGGACGGGAGGGAGGGGCCGTGGGGCTGAAATGTGTTGCGCGCAGGGGGGGAGGCGAGGGCAGGGGTGCTGGGGGCCTGTTCCAGGGTGAGATGGCTCATGGTCAGGTGCGATGGCCAGTCGTCGATGGCTCTGGAAGGTTCTGTGGGGGTCTGGGTGGGACGTGTGCATGGACAGGGCTGGGAGGCCCGGTGTGTCAGGGGCCCTGCTGTCCAAGCCTGGCGTCTGGGGCTCGCTCCTAACTGGGGCGCAGGCAGGTGGTCCCCCAGCTCCAGGAGGATGGGCGGCCCCTGGGGCGGTGCCCCCTGAGGGCCTTGAGGGTAGAGGAGGGGGGGGGGGCTCTGTCCGTCCCCACCCCTCCTCCATGTCTAGCCCCCATCAAATCTTGGTGATTGCTTTATGGCTGGCGGTTCCAAGGGTCACAGCGACGCTCTCACAGGAAAGGAGGCCTCCACTGGCTGTGGATGCGGTCATCCCAGCTTCCTTCCCGTCGCCTCGGGGTGGGGGGTGGGGGGGGCTGGGCGTGTCTCCTCTGGCTCCACCCCAGGGCGTTCTGGAAAGGAGCCCACAGTGCGGGGGTGCAGAGGCATTTCTACGTCTCCAGACCCTGAATTTGTCCTGACCCTTCACCTTCGCCAGCCTGCCGAAGGAGGTCCCGTAGACAGGGCGCCTAAGGGCGGAATTTAGTGTCTCCCTGCCCTGGAGGCTGCAAATCCCAGATCAAGGTGTGGGCGGGCCTGGCTCCTTCCGAGGCCTCCCCTTGCGGTGTAGACCCCGCCTTCTCCCTGTGTCTCTATGTAAAAGACACCCAGTCCTAGGGATCAGGGGCCCCGCCCTCATGACCTGAACTTGATCACCTCGCTAAAGAACCCCTCTCCAAATAGAGTTACATTCCGAGGTCCTGGAGGTTACAGTTCCAACTTTTGAAGGGGGGGGGGGGTGGGGGAGGGCACGTCCTTCAACCCACAAGGCCTTCTCAAAGCTGTTCCCAAACCCACACCTGGTGGCCTCTGCCCGAGGGTCATCTCCCTCAGGGACCATCCTGAGCATCCCAGCCACCCTAGCAGAGCACCTGGCGGGGGGCGGGGGGGGGGGGGCTCTGATCACCTGTCCATTCCCTCTGTTCCCACCAGGGAACGGGCTCCTGTCTGTGTCGGCCACCGATGGCCCCCCACCATCAAGGCGGCTCCAGACGCACCTGCGGAATGAGCCCCGCAATCCAGCACGTGCCGCGGACCCCAAATAAGTGTGGCTGCTCTCGGCCAACTTGGGACACCAGCCTCGGGTCTCATCAGTCCTTAACTTACTCTCCCCTTTCGTGCCCGGTGGCTTTCTGGCCTGCGTGCCCCGGGACCTCAGCGTCCCCCCAAGCTCGGCACAGTATGCTTAGCCGGGACACCACATCGCGTCTCCCCTCTGAGACCCCGTCCGGAAAAGTGTGACGATTGACCTAGAAGGTTATATAAGCCTCCTGCAAAGGCCAAACATGGGGGTTAATCTTTAATCCCAGGGAGAATCTGATCAGGATTGGCGTTCGATCGGAGGGACGGGCCCAGGAGTTCGGGCACAGGGAGAAGCCCACCAATTAGAGGCCAAGCCCACCCACGCGTGAGAAGGGTGTCGGAAAGCCCCGTGTCCCGCCTCTTGCACTGGGACGCGCTACGAACCTGTGCCCAGAACTCCCTTCCCGCAGCAGGCCGGTCCCCCACACCTCCCGCCTCCACTCGCCAGGTTGGACAACACTGGAAAGGTCGCCCAGCCTACGCACCCCCACATTTGGCAGGATTGAACAATACTTATCTTTATGTTGCATTCATTCCTGTGATCACCTGCTCTTTGGGGCATCCGACATCCGTCTCAATTTATCATCGTGTCCCTGATTGTCATTCTAAAATCAATTTAATGAAGAAGAAGAAAAAAACAAAGTTCTCGACACTGTTGAAGAATGTGCCAAGCCTTTTTCCTTCGATGCATTTTTTGGAAAGTTTTATATACTTATTTCGAGAGAGAGAGAGAGAGAGCGCGCGCGAGAATCCCAAGCAGGCTCCGGGCCGTCTGCATGGTGCCTGCACGAGGCGCGATCCCACGAAGCGTGAGACCGTGACCTGAGCCAAAACCAACAGTCGGACACTTAACTGACTGGGCCGCTCAGGTGCCCCTGATACATTTATCTTCAAAGGAAACATGACAGGGGCTCCTGGGAGGCTCAGTCGGCATGATCTCGAGGTTCATGAGTTCGTGAGTTCGAGCCCCGCGTTGGGTATGGAGATGACTTAAAAGTAAAAAAAAAAAAAAAAAAAGTTTTACACAAGCTCCTTTGGTAAACATCATATCCTACTTGGAAGAGAATTTGGAGAACTCTGTGCCATACATTTGGCTAGAACACACACAGAGATTCAGCTACCCATGTTCATTAAAAAAAAAAACTTTTTTTTTTCACATTTACTCATTTTTGAGCGACAGGGAGAGGCAGAGCGTGAGCAGGGGAAGGGCAGAGAGAGAGAGAGAGAGAGACAGAATCGGAAGCAGATTCCAGGCTCCGAGCTGTCGGCACAGAGCCCGACGCGGGGCTCGACCTCACGAACCGCGAGGTCGTGACCTGAGCCGAAGTCGGACGCTCAGGCTCAGCCGACTGAGCCACCCAGGCGCCCCGAGGTATGTTTCACTTTAAAAGAAAATCGTTACCGGAATGGAAAGATATTCGTCCATTACTCTCTGTACTTTGTTGGACTGTGGTATGGGAATGGCTATACGTGGGATGTCCAATAAAAAAGAAACATTTCCACTCTGTATTTCTTGCCCGGCCATTCGTTACTATCATCTGTTGCTTTTCGACGTGAGGCTCGAACCCACGGCTGCGAGCCCAGGAGTCACGTGTTCTCTGGGCTGAGCCAGCCAGGCGCCCCCGGTTTTCGCATTTTTAAATGCCGTTGAAAAAATATGGCAGAGAAAGTTATTTCGTGTCACAGGAAAATTATATGAAATTCAAATTTCAGCCTCCCAAACCCACAACGTCACTGGCACAGAGCCCCGTGCCTCTGGGGAGGTGCTGTGTGCCGTAGTCTGGGAGCTGGAAGGGTAGAGCGGAGCCCCTGGCAGACAGACAAGTGCGGTTAAACTTTCGGCTCTGTGGCCCTTGAAGAAAAAATTTGCCGGGGCGCCTGGGTGGCTCAGTCCTTTACGCGTCTGACTCTTGGTGTTCGGCTCAGGTCATGATCTCCGGGGGTTCGTGAGTTCGAGCCCCACGTCGGGCTCTGTGCTGACAGCATGGAACCTGCTTGGGATTCTCTCTCTCTCTCTCTCTCTCTCTCTCTCTCTCTCTGCCTCTCCCGCACTCGTTCTCTCCCTCTCTCTCAAAATAAACAAACTTGAAAGAAAGGAAGGAAGGAAGAAAAACAAGTTTGCAGACTCTGGCTCTAATTTGTCAGCCCCTGTCCTCCAAACCCCCAACTCTGGAAGCATAGGAAAGGCTCTCCAGGTTCAAAGACACAGGCCACCCCCCCCCCCCCCCCCCCCCCCCGCCTCCTGTTCTGGTCACCCAGCATCCTCGGCGGACCCCCTCTCTCTCTCTTCCCACCGGGCCAGGCCTGAGGCTGGGGACACGGAGGTCGGCTTCCCAGTCCCGCGCGCCCTCTAGTGGATTCTAGCAGCAAGTGCTTCCCCACCTCCTCCCCAGCATCTCCGCGGGGCGGGGCGAGGTCCTCGTTCTTTGGCCCCTTCCTCGCCCTCATTCTGCCCCCTGCCCCGGGACGAGGTCTCCAGCGCTTTCCCCTCCCGGGTCCGTGTTCCTCCTCTGCCACCGTGCACGACATCGCCCTCAGCTAGGGTTACGGAGGCGAACACACGTGAACGGCCTTGTTATTTTTTTTCCAGAGGCCCTTCCGACGTGCACCTGCGGACTCCTGCAGACACTTTGTATCCGGACCCTTGCGCGCACGCCGTGCTTTGCGCCCCCAGAGTATTTCGGCCCGCGTCATGTCATCTGACTTCTGCAAGGGCCGGCTGCTGCGTCCCAGTAACGCACTAGGACGGATGATGCTATGCGGGCTCGGGCTCCCCGGGAGGCCCGGGCAGGGAAGGCTCGGGCGCGGTGGCACCTCGGTCTAACTCCGCGCTCAGCGACATCACCTGGGTGGCCTGAGCTCGGCCACCGTGGGGGGGCTTGCCCCACAGGAACTGACACCTGCCGCCCACTGGGGGTTTCCCTCCTCCCAGAACCCCTCGCTGCGCATCAACCAGCCTGCCCGCCAGACCCAAGCCTCCGGGGTCCGCTCCGTTTCCGCACCGACCCTCGAGCCTGCTTAATATTCTCTCTCTCTCTCTCTCTCTCTCCCTCTCCCTCTGCCCCTCCCCTGCTCGCTCACGCGCTCTCTCTCTAAAAAGTATAATAATAATAAACAAAAACAAAAACAAAATAGAAACAATAGTCCCCGTGTGGTGCGCACGAGGAGGGGATGGGTGGCCGTCCTGGAAGGCTGACCTCGTTTTCTGCCAGTGGTTGGAAAATGGCTCGGGGATCCAACTGGCTTTGCGCGGACTGTTTCCTCTGCCTCAAAACCCTTCCCCCACATCCCCGCGGGACATCCTCCCACCTCTTACGCCTGTGACCAAATGCCACTTTCTCTGGCATCCTATTTCAAACCTCAACCTTAAAAAAATAAAATAAAATAATTAAGCTGCAACCTTGCCCTCTTCCCTCCTTGTAGGCTTCCCACGGGCCAAACCCAGCTTGTCACCTGTGTTTGCACGGCCTGCAAGTTAAGAGTGGTTTTTACATTTTGTTAATGCCTGAAGAAAATTTAAGAATATTTTCTGACGGGGCACCTGGGTGGCTCAGTCAGTGAAGCGTCTGACTCTTGATCTCAGCTTGGGTCTTGATCTCAGGGTTGTGAGTTCAAGCCCCGTGTTGGGCTCTGTGTTGTATGAAGCTTACTTAGGAAGGAAGGAAGGAAGGAAGGAAGGAAGGAAGGAAGGAAGGAAGAAGAGAGAGAGAGAGAGAGACAGGGAGGAAGGAATCACAAAAGAAAGAAAATAATACTTTCTGGCGTCAGAAATGATACGAAATTCAAATTTCAGTGTCCATAAATACAATTTATTGGCACGCGGCCACACTCACTTGTCTGAATACGGGCTGTGGCTGCTTTCTGGCTACGAGCCAGTGTTGAGTAGCTGAAAATATTTATTATCGGGTCCTTTACAGAAAGAGTTTGCAGAGCCCTGCTTTAGTGCCAAAGGAGGAAAGGGGAAACTGAGGCCCAGAGGGTTGAAAGGAGTTTTTCAAGACCTCAAGTCTTGAAGGGATTCCTCGTTTGCGAGATGATCCCAACAATACTTCAAATGCTTTATAAGAAACACAGAAATCAGACTGACCAGTAAGTGCCTCCACAAATCGAAGGTCGTCTAGGATGCCAACCTTGAGGGGAAAATCTGCACACACCCATCTGATCTTGCCAAGCCCTGAGATTTTTTTAATTGCCCCTGTAAAAAAAAAAAAAAAAAAAAAAAAAAAAAGTCATTGCTCTTTCCAGAAACCTTGAATTTAGGACTTTGATCAGAGTGATTAGGATAGCGTATCAAAACCCCATTTTGAATTCATCCCTCAGGAGGTATTTTATTATTAATACAGTTAGAAGTTGGTGGCAAAAGACAGAAAGCAGATTTGTAGGGGCTGGGGGCTGCGGTGAGGAACAGGGACTGATTGCTGCTGGGGATGGGGTTTCTTTTTGGAATGATGGGAATGTTCCAGAATTAGATCGTGGTGATGCCTGCACAGCACAGTGAATTTTATACTAAAAACCATTGAACTATGCACATGCTGCCCTAATTTAAAAAAGAGAAAAAAAAATTGAGTAAAAAAGACAATGCCTGGGGCGCCTGGGTGGCTCAGTCGGTTAAAGTCAGACTTTAGCTCAGGTCACGATCTCGTAGTCCATGAGTTCGAGCCCCGCGTCGGGCTCTGGGCTGACAGCTCAGAGCCTGGAACCTGCTTCGGATTCTGTGTTTCCCTCTCTCTCTGCCCCTCCCCCGCTCACACTCTCTCTCCAAACTGAATACATGTTAAAAAAAAATTAACTAAAAAAAAAGAAAAGAAAAGAGAGACACCGTACATAGCTCACCATCACACAGTATTTCCACCAAAGAGATGTATTAACGGAAATAGAGGACAACGAAATAAAAGGCCGACCCAATGGCAAAATGTAGTGTCGTTGGAAGGGATGAGATCCACATAACATAAGATGAACTGTTTCAAAACGAACACTTCAGTTGCACTCAATACATTCACAATGTCTCGCGGCCATCAGCTCTGCCCAGTTTCAAAACAGTGTCATCGTCCCAAAAGGAAACCCAGTATCCATTAAGTAATTGTTCTTTTGTTTTTAATGTTCATCTATTTTTGAAAGAGAGAGAGAGAGAGAGAGACAGAGTGGGGGTGGGGGAGGGGCAGAGAGAGAGGGAGACACAGAATCCGCAGCAGGCGACAGGCTCTGAGCCATCAGCACAGACCCCGACGCGGGGCCGGAACTCACAAAATGTGAGATCGTGACCTGAGCCGACAACCCACGGAGCCACCCAGGCCCCCCTCCATTAAGTGATTGCCCCGCCCCCACCGCTGGCACCCACTTCCTGTCTCTATGAATATACTCTTCTAGAGACCTCGTATAAATGGAGCCCTGCATCACGTAACTTTTTCAGATCGCCTTCTTTTCGTCAGACAAAATGCCTTTGTGATTCACTCAAGGCCCTGTGCGTATTCGGCTCATTCCTTCGTATTACCGAGCAGTATTCCCTTGTGTGGAATTAATCCATACTTTATTTTTATGTGTTTTTGTTCACTCAGTCCAAAATTTGTTTTTCCGGTCACCCACTGAAGAGCCCTTGGGTTGTTTCCAGCTTTTGGTCTCTTACCAGGAAAGCTTTTATGAACGCTCCTGTTCAGATTTTGTGTGAACCCAAGAGTTTCTTTCTCTTGGGTGAACCCTCAGGGGTGAGATTGCCGGGTCGTATAGTAAGTATTTGCTTAACTTTCTAAGAAACCACTAAACTGTTTTCCTTGCCAACACTTGGTATTGTCAGCCTTTTTTATCCCAGCCATTCTAATGGCCTGTGGTAGTCGTATCTCTTTGGGGCTTTTGGGCAATTCCCCAGTGGCTAATGGTGCCAAGCCGATTTCATTTCATAAATATGGTCTCATAAAGACATAGTCTGTAACTCTATATCTCTAAGACTTTTTTATTTTTTTTATTTTATTTTTTTTTAAATTTTTTTAACGTTTTTTATTTATTTTTGAGACAGAGAGAGACAGGGCACGAATAGGGGAGGGGCAGAGAGAGAGGGAGACACAGACTCCGAAGCAGGCTCCAGGCTCCGAGCCGTCAGCACAGAGCCCGACATGGGGCTCGAACCCACGGACTGTGAGATCATGACCTGAGCTGAAGTCGGACGCCTAACCGACTGAGCCACCTTGGTGCCCATAATGTTTGTTTATTTTTGAGAGAGAGAGAGAAAGAGAATGCAGAGAGGGAGAGGGAGGGGCACAGAGAATCCAAAGCAGGCTCCAGGCTCCCAGCCGTCAGCCCAGAGCCCGACGCGGGGCTCGAACTCACGGACCATGAGATCATGACCTGAGCTGAAGTCGGACGCTTAACCGACCGAGCCACCTTGGTGCCCATAATGTTTGTTTATTTTTGAGAGAGAGAGAGAAAGAGAATGCAGAGAGGGAGAGGGAGGGGCACAGAGAATCCAAAGCAGGCTCCAGGCTCCCAGCCGTCAGCCCAGAGCCCGACGCGGGGCTCGAACTCACCAACCGCGAGATCATGACCTGAGCTGAAGTCGGACGCTTAACCGACCAAGCCACCCAGGCGCCCCACTAAGACTTTTCTAAAAAGTAATCTCCACACTCAACGTGGGGCTTGAATTCAGGACCCCAAGATCAAGAATCACGTGCTCCACCCGCTGAGCCAGCCGGGTGTCCCATACTCCCGAGACCTTTTTTTTTTTTTTTTTTTTTTTTTTTGATGTTGTTGTCATTTGTGAGTTTTCTGCTGCTTGGCATTTATTTGTGGGACTATTCTAGAACATATCTGTCCCCGGATTTGGATTTGTGTACCTTCCAGATTCCTGCCATTGAGAACATTAGTGTGTATGTCTCCCAGTTATACGAGGCAAGAGTTTCCTAGGCCAGGTGCCTGAGAGTAGATTTGCTGGGCATTCCAGATACCCAGAGGGGGCCTGTCAGCCACTGTTCTTGCTAACCCACCGCACAGGTAAGACAGACGAAGTTCAGGGTGCATTCTGAGATAGCAGGGGCGGACATGTGTGATGGTGACACCAGATCGTGCCTGAACAGGGTAAATGTCACCTTGGGTTGAAGCTACCAAAACGATTAGAAATCTATTTCCTGGGCCAGGGGACGGATGTAGGAGACACCCACGTTTCTGGGACCAGGGAACACATGCCTTACGAAAGGTGTGATTGGAACCGGTGATAAGTACAGAGATATGTTAGTGGCAGAGTTTGCAGAGCAAAGCGTGCTCGTTAATAAAGATAGGAGGGTAGAGGGCGTGAAATCCGCAGTGTTATCTCAACAATAAAGGCTCGCGTTCTGTATCGAGTGGTGACCGCCACGTGATTAGCGGGAAACTTGTCCCCCCCCCAGGACAGGGACGCCCGTTTGTTTTATTCAAGCTGCGAGTGTGGACCGGGAGGGGAAGGGGCAACACGAGAAAAGATGTGAACTCTTCTTGGGGCCATCCCCCAACCCACACCCCCGAAATATCCTGTAGCGAAGCAAGAGGACCCGTTACCGTTAGACGTGGCGGCGTGCACGAATGCAGCATGCTGTGCGGAAGAAGTCGGTCACGGAGGCGTGCAGGCGGCACAGCTCCCTTTCCACCAAGCTCTAGAACACGCAGAAGTAATCTGGGGGGAGAGAAACCAGAAGCTAGGGCGTCCGTAGGGGAGTCGTGGGCGGTGGCCAGCTCGTCCTGTCTCGTGCACGCTGATTGCTACCTTCCTTTCCAGCTTCCTGGTAGCCGAAAAGTGGCCGCGGTGGAAATGTCTACACCACAGGGGAGGGCAAAGGCCACGCATGACAAATCAGCCCCCCCCCCATCTTATCTGTCTGTCTATCTCTCATTTCAAAAACCCACTGTTGATCCACTGCTGGCAGGGGGCGAGGCTGACTGCCCGAAAAGGGCACCGAGGAAACTTTCTGGAGGGACAGAAACCCTCACTCCGCCTTGTTTCCGGGCATGCCCACGTGGGTACGTGCAATGGTACAAGCTCGAGGGCTTGAGCGTTAGCAAACTGTGCGTTTGTCATGTGAAAGTCAGGGCTCAATAAACAAGACTGTCTGTGCCCATAGAGCCTAAAATAAAATGATGGGGAGCTCACGTTGCAGCACACAAGGGAGGTAGAAACGCCCGGAGCTGGGGAAGGCTGTGGAAATTTTTGAAGCCGGATAAGCATTCTCCCCAACTTGGAGGGGGCTGGGTGGGAGCAGCCGGAGGAAAAGGTAAGAAGGCTCAGGTTGGGGTAGCGAAGGAGCCAAGATACAGAGCAGTTTTAATCAGGGGCGGCTATAAGGTTACGTTGCATTTTAGATCAGTTGTTACATTTTGTAATCACGTGGATATATATTATGTATCTATTTTGTAAACACTGTATTTCTGTACCTATCCTGTAAAGAGCCCTGCAAACCAACTATCAAAATATGATTGAAGGGTAGCTGGAAAAAAGTGGGCAGAACTGAGCCAGGGTGACCAGGGGACCCTGGAAGAGGGTGTCGCCTGAGCCCTTCCCTCTCTGTTTCTTTGCACGTGGGCCCCAAAGGCACACCCACCATGACAAATACGCCGGGGCACAGGGACGGGACATAAAGAAATGCAATGTGGAGAGTGTTTTATGATGTCAACCTTTTTTCCCATTTAAATGACTGTCTTTTGGGGCGCCTGGGTGGCTCAGGTGGATAAGCCTCCAGCTTCAGCTCAGGTCATGATCTCGAGGTCTGTGAGTTCGAGCCCCGAGTCAGGCTCTGTGCTGACAGCTCGGAGCCTGGAGCCTGCTTCGGATTCTGTGTCTCCCTCTCTCTCTGCCCCTCCCCCGGTCATGCTCTGTCTCTCTCTCTCAAAAATAAAGAATTAAAAGCAGGGACTTGAACAGATATTTTTGCACTGTATTCATAGCACTGTTATTCATAACAGCCAAAAGATAGAAAAACACAAATATCCAACAATGGATGAATGGATAAACAAAATGTGTCCTATCCATACAACGAAATATTACTTAGCCTTAAAAAGGAAGGGAATTCTGACACCTGCTAGAACACGGATGAAGCTTGGGGACATTATGCTGGGTGAAATCAGTCACACACACAAAAGAACAAATACTCCATCATTAAAAAGCAAAATTCAACTGAGCAAATGTAAGATCTAATTGGCCGTATTTAATGGTTCATGAGGTGCACAGCATCCCCGTCTCAGCAGGTAGAAAGGAAGTCTGAAAACCTGTACAAAAGGAAAGGTTTTTACAGGCAGAAGCAGCAGAAAAAGGAAGTTTCTAGCAAAGAGTGGGTTGTTTCAAGCAGGGTCACCTTCCTTTGGGGAAAGGCCGGCGGGGGGGGGGGGGGGGGGCAGGGGGTGTCTATCAGGCAGGCTATCTCACTAGTGATGACCAAGCAATTCCAGATTGGCTCGTTAAAGGTCATTCTTGGGAGAGTCTAACACTGTAATTGGGTTAGGTGTTAAGTCTTGGTTTACTGACATGGGGCTTAACACGAATGAATCCATTTTGGGCCTATTGGTTTCTTTTTAACAGTATGATTCCAAAGATTTTTTTTTTTTTATTTAAAAAAAAAATTTTTTTTTTAACGTTTATTTATTTTTGAGACAGAGAGAGACAGAGCATGAACGGGGGAGGGTCAGAGAGAGGGAGACACAGAATCTGAAACAGGCTCCAGGCTCTGAGCTGTCAGCACAGAGCCCGACGCGGGGCTTGAACTCACGGACTGCGAGATCATGACCTGAGCCGAAGTCGGCCGCTTAACCGACTGAGCCACCCAGGCGCCCCATGATTCCAAAGATTTGAGGTCCCTAGAGGAGTCCTGTCCGCAGAGACAGAGAGTAGAAGGTGGGAGCTGGGGGGGGGGGGGGGGTTGGGGGGGGTAGTCAGTGCTTCATGGGGACAGAGTCTCAGTCTGGGGAGCTGGAAAGTTCTGGAGTCAGAAGGGGGGGTTGCACGACCATGTGAGTGTGCTTGACGCGGCTGAGCTGCGCACTTAGAATGGTAAGTGGTAAGTTTATGTCACATATATTCGCCACAATTTAAAACCTGTTTTGAGGGGCACGTGGCTCAGCCAGTGGAGCACGTGACTCTCCATCTGGCAGTTGTGAGTTCAAGCCCCACGTTGGGTGTAGACATTACTTGAATAAATACATAAATAAATCAACTTAAAATTTTAAAAATGTTTTGAAATGACCTTTCATGAAAGAATTGGGTAATTGATATCACCGGGGGGGGGGGGGGGGGGGAGGCGTGAAAGTGTCCGTAAGTGGCAAAAGGACCGAAGTTGACCCTGGGTGGCCTCCCACAACTTTTGGGGATCTTACTGGCTCACGGAGCCCCAGTCGAGCACCCACGACGCTCACAGGAACAAGGCCTCACTCCGGCCCACCTGCCCGCTCTCATCCCTAAACTGCTAGCTCCGTCTCCCCTGCGCCTCCGCCCAGAGCCCCAAGCGCATGCGCACACGCGCCGTCGGACGCGAGCGAGGGCGCAGGCTCAGGGCGCCGCCTCAATAGGTCTCCGCCCCCTTCCCCCTCCCCCCCCTCCCGGAAGGCGGCCTCCGGCTGGTGCGCAGGCGCCGCGGTAAGGGGCGGGTCCGCGCGGCTCCCGGCGCTGGTTCTCGCGAGAGGCCGGTCCGCGATCTCGTCGCTCCCCCTCCCTGCCCTCGGCCTCCCGGGCTCCGGCTGCAGCGTCAGCCTCGGGCGGGCCTCGCTTGCGGCGGCGGCGGCTCCTCGGCCTCAGCCCCGGTGCCTCTCGGCGCCCCTTGGCCCCGGTCCGCAGCGACGCCCGCCCTCGCCGCCCCGGTGCCCGCCTAGGCCGCGGCCGCAGCCCCGGGCTCACGTCGGCGCCGCCCGCTCCCGGCCCGCCCCCTATGGGCCCCGGTTAGAGGTGCCGCCGCCGCCGGCCCGCGGAGCCCCGATGCTGGCCCGGAGGAAGCCGGTGCTGCCGGCGCTCACTATCAACCCCGCCATCGCCGAGGGCCCGTCCCCCACCAGCGAGGGCGCCTCCGAGTGAGTGGGCCGGGCTTGGCCGGGTTGTGGAAGGGGAGGGGGTCCCCGAGTGGTGAGATCGGTAGGAGGGGGGGAGGGTCCCTGAATGCTGAGGTCGCGGGAAGAGGGTCCCTGAGTGGAGAGGATGGGGTGTTGGGCCCTGAGTGGTGAGTTGGGGCTGGGGGGGGGGGTCCCCTGAGTGAAGAGGTTGGGGTGGGGGATTCTGAGTAGTGGGGTCGTGGCAGGAGGTCCCGGAGTGGAAAGGATGGGATGCAGGGTCCTGAGTGGTGAGGTCAGCGGGAGAAGGTCCTGAGTGGAGAGGATGGGGTGTTGGGGCCCTGAGTAATGAGGTTGGGGGGTGGGGGGAGGTAGGGTCTGAGTAGTGAGGTCGTGGGGTAGGCGTTCCTGAGTAGTGAAGTTGGGGAGAAGGTCCCCGGGTAGTGAGGTTCAGCTGCCCGATCCTGGGAGGGGGGGGAGCCACCGCCTCTGGGGGCTGGAGCCTTGCAGACGCTGAGGCAGACGAGGGGACTTGGGGGACAGAAAGGAGCATCTGGGACCGTGGGGGTTCAAGGTAGCAGAGTCGTATTGTGTGAGGGGCACGTGCTCGTGAGGTCAAGCCAGGGTGACCCCTTGGCCACAGAACAAGTCCCCACTCCTGTTCCCCACGCTAAAGAGAGGCAGGGTGGTTCCAGAGGCCCCTAGCTGGGGTCTGTTTGCTGTGCCTGTGGTGTGACCCAGTGAGAACCAGGTGTGATGGGTGAACTGCATGTTGGGCACCTCTCGGGGGACTTGGCACTCTGGGCCCCGGGGGAGGGAGTCTTGGTGGCTGTGTGTGCAAAAGCTGACATCTTTTCCTGGCTCTGAGTTTGCGGCTCGACGTGGGGATGTGTTCCTTACTTTCAAAAACCTACTGCTCCTGCTTCTCACAGGAGAGCGCCTTCTTCATACTCCCTTCTCTGCCTCTTACCGTGGTTTCTGATTTCCATCCCTTCCAGAATTCCTCCCGGTAGAGGAAGCCAGCCATTGGAATTCCAGTGTTTTGTTTTTGTTTTTTTTTTTAAATAACCACAGCTGAGTTGCTATTAAATTTAAAATGGATTAATCAGCTGACTCCAGAATGCATTTTAGATATCACAGGGCAATGCCAGAGACCTCGCAGAGTCTGGCCTCAAAAGCTGCCTCTTTAACTCTACGGGAAGGGGTCATGTCGCGTATGCTCATTGCTATGCCTCCTCTCCTCTCTGTCCATCGGTCCTTCTCAGCCATTCCTCATCCAGGCGCTTGTTAACCAGGCATTCAGGGAGCACCTGCTCAGGCCCATGGTCCTGGCTCGGGGCCGTGAGCAGGGGCTTTGCAATCGCGCAGGACACGGGTTTGATTCCAGGCACTGCCACGTCCGTGCCCTGTAACCCTCAGGCAAATTACTTAACCTCTCTGAGCCTGTTCCCTCCTGCGTGGGCCAGGACTACAAGATCCCCGCCTCCCAGGAGGATCTGGAGAACAAAACAGGGTGGGGTTTGCAAAGCTCTGATACCCAGGGGCAGGTAGCCCCCTGCCTTCTAGCAGCTTCTTTGCAGCACCGGCCCAGATGGCATTGCCCGGCCAGCCGCAGACCATCTCGTTCCCAGCCTGTGCCCCTTTGCTCAGGCCTCTGAGTTCCAGGCTCGTTGCGGTCAGTTGAGGGATTGGAAGGTTCCTGAGAAATTTCTAGTCTCCCTCTTTCATTCCCTGTTTGAACCCCTCAATGAGGTCTCCTCTATGGGGGTGATCAACCTTGGCTTAAAGGCCATCAGAAATTGGTGGGGGCGCCCGTTTGAGCGTCTGACTCTTGATTTCAGCTCAGGTCCTGATCTGAGGGTCGTGGGGACATGCATTGGGCCCCACGCTGAGCACGGAGCCTGCTTAAGATTCTCTCCCTCCTGCCCCTCCCCTGCTTGCTCTCTCTCAAGCTTGTGCTCTCTCGCAAAAAAAAAAAAAAAAAAAAAAAAGAATTGATCGCCATGGACCACCTGAGGTGGCCCATTCTCCTTTAGAGACTTTTCTCAGGTACCCTCCCTGTCTGGTCCAGTAAGCCCCTGACCACAGCCAGTATTTGAAACGTGGCTTATCCAGATTCAGGGGAGACGGAGTAGTTAGTATCATACGCGTTCCAGGTTCCAAACATTTTAAATGAAAAAGAAAATAAGTATTCGTTAATCGGTTCATATTGATTTCATGTTGAAAATTGTATTTTTTTATTAAAAAAATTTTTTTTAATGTTTATTTTTGAGAGAGAGAGAGAGAGAGAGAGAATGAGCAAGCAGGGGAGGGGGCAGAGAGAGAGGGAGACACAGAACTTGAAGCAGGCTCCAGGCTCTGAGCCGTCAGCACAGAGCCTGGCACGGGGCTCGAACTCACGAGCTGTGAGCTCATGACCTGAGCCGAAGTCGGACGCTTAACTGAGCCACCCAGGTGCCCCTGAAAATTGTATTTTTGATGGGTTAAGTCAAACATGTTAAAATTACTATTACCTGATCTATTTTTAAGGTATATATTTTTTAATGTTGCTAAAATATTTTTAATTGCACACATGTAAAATAAAATAACTTGCACGTGTGGCTTTTATTCTTTTTTTTTTTTTTTAATGTTTATTTTTGCAAGAGAGAGCACAAGTGGGGAAGGGGCACGGGGTGGAGGCGGGTGCACAGAATCTGAAGCAGGTTCTAGACTCCAGGCTGTCAGCATAGAGCCCAACTCGAGGCTCGAACTCACGAACCATGAGATCATGACCTGAGCTGAAGTCGGACACTTAACCGACTGAGCCCCCTGGGCGCCCCCCGTTCAGTTTCTTTTCCTTGTGTGCATTGAGCTAATGTCTGCCCACCTCTTACAGGGAGCTGCTTTTTACTCCAAGATTTGGCTTAAAGTCAAGGCATTAGTGAAATTACCTTATTGTCAAAATCCTTTGGAAAATTCCTTGAATCACCCAATAAAGTGCCGAGTACGTAGTTGGTTGTTCTACTAACCGGCTCCAGGAATGTTTGTGTGTATAAATGCTTAACGTTCAGAGCAGCAGAATAAGAGCCCGTCCTCAGGTTGGGGGTGGGGTCCTCTGCACAGTACTTGGGTCTGGTCTGTTCCCGCGTCCTTCCAGCCACACACGTGGGGCCTGGCTGGGCCAGGTCATCTCTCTGTAGCTTGCATGTCCTTGGCTAGCCCTTGCCCTTGGGGTCTTTGCAGAGCAAACTTGGTGGACCTCCAGAAGAAGCTAGCAGAGCTTGAACTCGACGAGCAGCAGAAGACGCGTCTAGAAGCCTTCCTCACCCAGAAGGCCAAGGTCGGAGAGCTCAAGGACGATGACTTCGAAAGGATCTCGGAACTGGGGGCCGGGAACGGCGGGGTGGTCACCAAGGTCCAACACAGACCCTCCGGCCTCATCATGGCGAGAAAGGTGAGAGGCGGTTGGCGAGGGCGGGCCTCTGCTTTCTGATCCGCCCAGGGCACTTGGGCACTCGGGCACTCGCCCGGGCCCTTAACGAGAGCCGGCCCGTTTGGGATGCGGAATGCCCGCCTGCCTCGGGCTGCCCTTCCTTTACCGACCGCTGCCTTCCAGGACTTCAGGTCACGTTCCCAGAAACATCCGGACTGGGACAGACCGGCTCCCTCTTCTGGGCTCCCAGGCCACGGTGCAGCCCCCTGGCTAGGTGGGCGAGAACCCTCCCTGAGAGATGTAGGGGTGGAGAAGAGGAGGGTGTGACCATTTGGGGATTCGTGACTCCTACACGCATGACCGGGGGACACAGTCCGTGTGACAAATCGCTCAGCTCATACAGGCATAGCAAGTCAACCCTTTCTGGAAGCCCGTGCCCCGGTGGTTCCCACCTGTGTTTTCAGAGCCCCGAACGCCCCGCGCCCAGGTGGGTCCGCGTGGGTCCTGCCTTCCCTGGGTTCGCCGTGCTCCCTTGCCACTGGGATTTAACATCGTCGGTCTTTCTCCTGCCCCCAGAGCACCTCCCTCCCTCCTGAAACCTATTTCTGTCCCCTTCCCGCAGGCAGCCTTTTTAAAACCAGAGCAGCCCCAGAAGTCTCTGGTCTGCCGTCACCCAAAGAACAGGGGATAAAAAGGCAGATGTGAGATTCAGGGGGCGGTGGGGGGGGACTGAGAACAGAGAGCTGGTCACAGTTGGCTTGAGGCACCAGAGAGTGCTCCCGGGCCAGCTGAGCAGTCTCCTGGGACGTGCCTCGTGGTAAGCCTGAGCCTGGGAGCTTGTCCACACCTTTACGGACAAGCCTTCGGAGTACGATTCGGGAGCTTGAGCCTGGGGCCCGGATGAGTTCTGCCGCACGGCCACGGTGCTCCCTCGTGACGGGTGCTCCCCTGTGACGGGTGAGCCGTCGCCGTGAGGGAAGTGGGGTGAAGTCTACACGGGCACTGCCGGTCTTAACAGCTTCCCACGCGTCCAGAAGTCCTTCAAGTAAAAAGTTAAGAGAAGAACAGGTCTAACCTATTGGGGAGCAGACCTCCAGTTTTGTTCCCTGTAGATTGTGGCCTCTCAGTCGTGTGGGCCCCGTGTGGCTGCCCGCCCAGCACGGTGTCGGAGCGGAGCTGTGCCCGCGGGCACTTGGTGGACGCTTGGAACAAGAAGGCCGTCCTCGCAGCCAGCGCAGTTCGGGGCTGCGACTCCACAGGCCCAGGAGCTCTCTCTTAGCCAGTCAGCGGAGGTCGTAGGCTCTTTTGAATCCCATCCGGAAGCCCATTTCACCCAAGAGGCCGGTTTGTTTTTATTCAGCTGGGGGCGTAGGTGGGAAATTGACACGCAAAGCGGTTTTTGGGAGACCGGCCTCGGTGGTTCCCCCCATTACCCTGGGTGGATCCCGAGTCCCCGCGTGCTGGGTCTGAATCCCATGCTTTCTGAGTACAGAGCTTCTCAGATCTGCAAATGCAGCCCGCCAGCCGGGCTGGAGTTCGAGGGCCAGGGTGGGCTTCTCCATGGGCCAGCATCCTTTGTCACCCGCGTGGCTCCGGTCCCTTTGATCAACGGAGGTGGGGGGATGTGGAGGCTGGTTACATAAGCCCCGAGTGAACTGGTCTGGACTTTTACAGTCACACTTGATTGTGTTTTCTTGGCCGAAGCACAGTGTTCCGACCCCTCATGCCGTAGGAACCAAACCTGTGTCAGTCGGGCCAGGAGAGTCTGCAAAGATCACGTTGGTTCCGTACGTGCCTCCCTGGACTGGTAGTGGACGAGTGAGTTTGGGCCTTGTGTTTGTGCGGCCCCCGGGCGCCCGCTTGCCTCCGCGATGGAGGTTTTGTGGCCTCCGTAAGGCCACATCGTGGGACCAGCTGCCATCTCTCAAGTGCCCGGCCCACGGCCGAGCCAGCGTTATTTATGTTCTGGTTTAAAAGGAGCAACAGCTCCACTTTATACACGGGCAGCCTGATGCTGGGTCGGGGCAGCGTGTGAATTGGCTGGGGTGGGCCCCTCTCAGGCTGGCCCTTTGCAGTCAACCCTGACTTGATGGGCGCTATCAGCTTGTGGCGTCCAGAATTTACTTCCCCCCCATCTCCAGCTCACATCTCCTGGCCCCCCATCGTGCGGCGGAGATAATCGCTTTACATCCCGAGATGGTTTGGTGTTGGGTTTGAATGCCGAGCTCCAGCCTTATCTAGTCCTTGGCGTCTGCGTGACCCCAGGGCAGTGGCGTGGAAAGCGCGTGGTGTTGGTGTTCGGGGAGCCTGGCCCCAACACGGACTTGCCCGCCCGCCAGCTGAGTGCCGCCGAGAGCAGGATTTAACCTCGCGGCACCTAGACCTGCCCCTCGGCCCTCCTCCCACCGGGGTTGATGTCGGGAGTTGTGAACGCATGTGCTCAGAGACGTGCCCCTCGCTCCCCGCTCCAGCTTTTCCCCACACGAGATGCTGGCAGGCTGGCTCCTAACTGATCTGGAAGGCTCGCTCTACAGTCTCGTTCGCCCCCGCGTTCTCTCTGCAGCGTCCTTCCCGAAAGCCTTTGACTTACCGTGGCCTTACTTCACGTTAAAGGCTCCAACCCCAGGCATCCGGGGTTCCGTCCAGCTGTGCCCCCTTCTGCCCACTCTTCCTCTTCTGCGAAGCCCGTAGAGTTCTAGCCCTGCAGCTCGGTCGTTCATCTGCGGCCCCTTTGAAGTTCTCGGTCGAGAGCCGCACCGTCCGCGGCAGCCGCCCCGGTCAGCCTTGGCCACGGAGCCGTCGGGACACGGTCGGTCCGGCCGAGGTGTGCTGTCCGTGCAGGGAAGCACGTTCCGGGTTTCAGGGGCTCGGGGTGGGGAAAGCTCACAGATTACGCGTTGAAACAGTAATGTTTTGGTGCATCGCATTGAGTGAAAATACACGAAAAATTCCTCTCCTCTGTTTTCCTTGTACTTTTCCAACGTGGCAGCGGGAGGGTTTAAGACGGAACGCGCGGCCTGTTCTCTGGGGCAGCGCTGGCCGCCATCAGCCACATTGCTCATCCCTCGGCCTCAACCAGGCCCTCTTTCTGGGCTTTTGAGAGGAGACCGCTGCCTCCTGGGTAGACCGCCGCGCTCCTTTTCGGAGCCAGCGTGTCGCGAGTGGACCCGCCGGGCAGGTGGTCCTGCAAAGGAGAGAGTGTCCCCGAGTCCTCGGACGGGTGGCCGCAGGGGCGGGGCGGTGCCCAGGCGTGCGGCCAGAGCTTGTCCCCGCAGGTGGCAGCGACAGTTCCCCGACTTTGCCGGGGAAGGCGAGGGGCGCCGGGCACCGTGCCACTGCGACCCACCAGTCACGGCCGCCAGGGTCATCGTCACGAGCTGACACCGTGTGCCACCCTGAACTCAACAATCACACCTTCCTGGTGCCCTCGGTCCGCTCTCTGCCCCCCCGCGGAGCACCCATTCCCCCACCATATCCCGCCAACTCTCATCTGGCCTTCCAGGCCTGGGGAGCCTCCCCCCAGCCAGTTGTCTCCCCTGCTCCCTCCGAGCAGGTCTTTACCACTCCCTCTGCCCATCACAGGGACTCCACGCAAACGTCTGAAAGGCTCAGGCACCCTCGATCCTTTTCCGCCTCTCCCGTTTCTCTTGTCCTGTCGCAGTGGTCAGGGCAGCCGAGATCCTCGGTGGCCTGGACAGGGGACCACGGCCTCAGCTCTTTCCCGGTGGGCATTGCTCTTGGCGCTTTGTCACCTGCGTCCTCCACCTCTCCAGATGCCCCTTTGGTTTCTCACCTTTTGAATCTCGAGGTGACCGTCCCCTCTGCTGACTTAAACTCAGGTGAAGGGGACCTAGGACCCTCGGGTGGTGGCCCGGAGCTCCCTCCGTGTGGGGCTGCGGGACTCCAGAGGCAGAGCCCTGGCGGAGAGGGGCGGAGGTCCCGGGCCACCCTGGGCTGGGTCCTGGGCTGGTGCTGTGGGTGACTGGGGGGGAAGATTCTTCTTACCAGAGCTCCCCTGTAGCCAAGTGAAAATGTTTGCTCCATTGAGGTTTGTTTTAAAACAGCCTTTCTGAGATGTACTTTACGTGCCACACCGTTTACCCTTTTACGTGTGTGTGTGTATGTGTGTATGTGGGTTTTTGGCCCCACCTCCCTTCCTCCTCTTACCCTTTTTTCTTTTTTTTAAATGTTTATTTTTGAGAGAGAGAGGGAGACACGGAGTCTGAAGCAGGCTGCATGCAGGCTCTGAGCTGTCAGCACAGAGCCTGACGCGGGGCTCAAACTCCCGAACTGTGAGATCATGACCTGAGCCGAAGTCGGAGGCTCAACCGACTGAGCCACCCAGGGCCCCCACCCCCACCCCTGCTTACCTCTTTGAAGTATATGTAATTCAGTGGTGTACATTCTCAGACCTGTGCATCCGCCACCACCATCTATTCTAGAACATTCCCTCTCCCCAGAAGGAAACCCCATCCCTGTCAGCAGTCACCTCCCCGGCCCCCACAAGCCCCCTTCCCGTCCGTGGATAAGCCTGTTCGGACGTTTCGCACACGTGGACTCACACCCTTTGTGGCCTCTCGTGTCTGGCTCCCTCCCTGAGCGTCGTGTGTTCGGGGTCCGTCCACGGGGCGGCGGGTGGGGGCGCCTCGCTCCTGCTGGCGGCCGAAGGACGTGCGCGTGCGCGGCGGACACACCCGAGTGAAACGCGGGTGCGGTGGATGCTTGGGTGGCTTTCGCGTTCTGGCGATCGTGAGTCCCGCGTGCACGCGGGGTGCGAGTTTGCGTGGACGTGTGTCTTTGGTTCTCTAGGCGCCTGGAAGCGCGTCGCTGTTTCGAACGCTGTGGCGAGCACGTCGGGGCCGGGGCTCCGGAGCCCGCTCGTTGCGGGTGCCCCTCCGAGGCCCGGTCTCGAGCCCCCTCCCCTCTCCCTCGCAGCTGATCCACCTGGAAATCAAGCCGGCCATCCGGAACCAGATCATCCGCGAGCTGCAGGTGCTGCACGGGTGTAACTCCCCGTACATCGTGGGCTTCTACGGGGCCTTCTACAGCGACGGCGAGATCAGCATCTGCATGGAGCACATGGTGAGTGGCTGGGGGTCCCCGCCCGCCGCCCTCGGGCCCGTGTCCCCAGACGCCAAGCACCGTTGTTCCCAGGGTCCTTCCCGAGGTGCCCCAGGCCGGGTCGGCGTGTGCGCGCAGGTCCCGTGGTTCTCTGCCCCCGTTGCGGCCTCGCCCCTCCCTGGGCGCGTGGCAGAAGCCGTTCCGCCTTGTTTTCCCCGCCGGCCGTGTTCTGGCAATGCCACGCGCCCGTAAGGTAGCTTATTAAACACTCCTTGATGGTGGGCACGGGCTGATCCCAACCCGTCCCAAGCCACAGTGAATGAAATTTCCTTACACGAGACGCGGGATAAAGTCCCGAAGCTGGAGTTGCCGGGCCCGAGGCGTCCAGCAATCTCGATGGATGTTTCCTAGGTGCCCTCTGAAGAGAGAGCTCCGTTAAAGGCGAAACCCCGTTCTGCCCCCCAGCTCAGGCCTGCGGAGTCAGAAGCTTCGGGGTGGAACACGGGCACCTCTCTTGTTTCAAACCACCATGGCTGATTCTGACGAGCCCCCTTATTAAGAAACTGTGGTCTTGGACGTCAGAACTGGGTGGGATCGGGCGTAACAAAAGCAGAAGTGGTCAGAGCTGAGGGCCCTGGGAGGAAATGCTGCCCACCCTGTTCCGAGCCGAATTCGTCAGGTGTGGGGCTGTCTGCCGCCCGGCTCCCCGGGCCCTGGCCCTGTGGGGCCCTTGCAAAACCAGGATGCTGTGGCCTTAGGCACGGCGGCTTCGGTTACGCCTCGCAGGCCTGCGCTGTCCCCTCCGACGGTGTTGTAACGCGGGCAGGAAGTGAGTTTCAGCAAGCGCCCATGAGGGACGCTTCGTGAGCGCTCGTGGTGTAACCGTGCCCCAGACGGGGTGCTGCAGGCCCCAGGCCCCGGGTCACGCAGCGCCCCGCCCGCCGGTCGCTGCCAGTGAGCGCCAAGGGCAAGAAAGGTGGTCGAGGCAAGCCTCTGCCTCCCCTCCCTGCTGCCCCGGAGCGCGGTGCGGGTCCGAAGCCGCCACCTTCCCTTGCAGAAGAGGCCCCTTTTCCCACCTCGGCCCCCTGGCCCCACTTCTGTTCTCGGTTTCCTGCAGAGGCATCTGCGCCCCGGCGACACGAATGGGCTGCAGCGATGAGGGGGAGGGGCAGGGATCCCGGCTGCTTGCTCGCTCGTCCTCTACACATTCCTGGTTGGGTTCTTTCGGTTTGCTTCTATCACGAGGGCGGGAGGGAGCTAGAGCGAGCGTGTAGCACCCGTGAGAAGACGCGGTCAGGTGAGCCCCGCGCTCCCCACCTGCCGCGGGGGTTACCGTGCCCGAAGCCAGGAGGCCACCGGTTTTCAAGTTTCGGGTGAGCCCAGAGGAGGGGGAGGTCTGGGCAGGGAGATGACAGCACAGTAACCGGGGCAGGGGTGGCGGGGGGGGGGGGGGGGGGGGCTCCCAGCCCACTGCCCTTCGTGGTGTTTTCGTGTCACACGATCCCCTCCAGAGCCGCATTCCCCAGGGTTTTCTGCCTCTCCGTCATTCACTCGTGTGCCATATTGGGCGACAGCCTGGGGTCGGGCGTCCACGCCACCGCTCGCCTCTTGGCGGCATGGCTGGGGACGAGGTTCTCGCCTTCCACCCGTAGAGCTGGGGGGCGGGAGAGCCAGCCTTCCGCCAGCACCTGGAGCCGAGGGCAGGGGGCGAGACTATCTGCGCAGGTTTGCTTGTGAATTGGCTCCTGTGTCCAGCCGGGAGGACTCCGGCCCCCGCTTGCAGCAAGAGACCCCCAGCTGGTGACAAGCAGCGTGGATTCCGCACGCAGGGATGGTCTCCCTTGGCCGCCCCATGGGGTGTGTGGGGCTTAGAAGCAGCGGGCCGGTGGTTTCCTGGTGGCCTGAGGCTGTCGCTGGGGCCACTCCGGGCACGGACCCCGCAGACAGCGGGTACTTTGGGGGGCAGCCTGCTGACTGTTCACAGGCACCTCTTGGTGTTTCCCGGGGTCTAGTCAGATCTGAAGTCACACCTCCGCCTGGCAGGGAGAGGAAAGGGTGATCCCCACCCAGGCCGGGGACAGAGGTGACTGGACGACAGGGCGTGTGTGCCCCGAGCACGAGGCTCCCTGAGGAGAAAGCACGCATAACGGGAGCCGTTTAGGTACATTTGTTAAACTCCGTGTTTCCCCGCGCACGTGGATGCCTATTCAGATACACAGAAAGATCTGGAACAATAGAAGTCACGCTTCGGGGAGGCCAGCGGACTCTCCAGGAGATTAGGGGGTGATGTGCCTACAGTTGAGGGTTTTATAAGGAAAGTATTCACGTAGCACCTGCTTGATCAGGGTACAGTTCCCAGAGCATTTAGGACACCTACACAAAATGAAAGTGTGTGATGCTGCACACGCGTGAGATTTGGGGTCAGAGACACCCAGTTGTGCTATATCTCTGCCACTTCCTGTCAACGTGGCTTGAACGATTTACACTCAGTGCAGACCAGGGGGGTCTCATCCGGGACTGCTCTTGCCCCAGGGGACACCGGGCCACGTCTGGGGACATGTGTGGGACACGTGTGGCCGGCAGGACTGGGCAGTGCCTGGCCTCCCGTGGCCTCTGGGGGTGTCCCCCCCTGGACATCCTCGTTTATAAGCCTGTGGTAGGTCTGTGACAATTAAGAATGAAAGGAGCTGTGTCAGGAAGCAGGGTTATGGTTTTAAAAGAATTTGTTTTTTGATTCTTCTAAGATTGGTTGATACAGGAGAAAACGGGAGGACTGGAAGGAACGCCCCCGCCCTGCAGACAGAGCGGGCTGAGCCAGGACGCCTGGTCCCGAGGGTGGCCGTCTAGGCACTCGAGAGTCATGTGCAGGTTGTAGAGGCTTCATCGTGTATCGGGTTTTCTAGAACTTCCCACCCCTGGTCTTTCTCACTGGGCACGACTCGGGTAGAAGTGCTGGAGATACGGGGCCCCGGCACCCCTGGGATTTCAGGCTCTCCTCCCGCACCCCTTCCTCTGGCTTCGAGGAAGCCGCGTGGCTGTAGGCAGCCCGGAGCCGCTTGGTGGAGACCGTACCGGCCCGAAGCTGCCCAGCATTGCGCTCAGATGCTGGCCCCCTGTGCTTGGAACTTAGTGGGTCCATCTAGCGTCCCAGGGGACCCAGTGGGCATTCGTCAGAGCCCCACCTAGGTTTGGTCTCCAGGTTTGCTGTCCCACAGCCTGCGGATTTAAGGCCATGACTGGGGTGGGGTGAGGTGGGACTCAGACTGGTAGGACCTGTGCCCGTCCTTTGAAGGCAGGACGTATCTGCGCACAGCGGCGAGCACGTGACAAGGCCTGAGGGACGGGGTCCCGGGAGCCGGGAGGTGTGGGCAGCGGTGTTTCTCCTGTGCTGGTGCCTCCGGGCCCTCGCTGCCCTTCTGCCCGGTCTGCCTCCGACCTGCAGGAGGAGAACCCAGCCCCAGAAGCTGGCTGCTTCCCTCCGCCTGCTGCCAGTGTGGCGAGCTGGGGAGGGCTGAGTCCTGGGCCTCGCTTTCTGGGAGGATGGGCCGCCTAGGACACTGGCCGGCACTCTCGTTGCTTCCTTACTGGATGGGCTGTCCCGAGGGACCGGAGGGGGTCCCTGCTCTTGACCAGCGAGTCGCGTCTGGCTGTGGTCTGGCCTCCGTGTCCCGTGGAGGAGATTGAGCTCCAGCTCCTGGCAAGCGGGGAAGTGCTCCGCTGTCCTGCCTGCTTCCCGGTGTCCCTCTGGGACTCGTCCTCTGCACCGCAGGCCCCGCCTGGCCCACCGCCCAGAGCCGGCTTTCTCCCCTCTGTGCCGTCCCTAGGACGGCGGTTCTCTGGACCAGGTGTTGAAAGAAGCCAAGAGAATTCCCGAGGAGATCCTGGGGAAGGTCAGCATCGCGGTAAGTGCGAGGGCTCCAGGCGCACGCCCCCTGCACCTCCCCCCCCCCCCCGGCCCCCCAGGGCCGCCGCACCCCTGGGGCGGGTGTGTGCACCCACTCCCGGCCCTGGGCTCCGCACGAGTCTATTCTTGTCCTGGCCCCAGTTGGAGGTCCCCGTCTCTGGCAGCCGAGGGGCTGAGCAGGTGGCACCTCTTTGCACATGAGGTGGAGGGACGCTTTCCTGCCCCGCGCGGGCCTTGGCGCCCCGTGGGTGGTACCCCACAGTGCTGTCCTCACGTGGCGAATTAGCCGTCAGTCTGCGGGGCCTCGGTGCAGCCCGGCACGGAAGCTTTCAGCAGACGGTGCCCGTCAGGCTGGCGAGACCCTCCAGGCAGTGGGGGCGGGCCGTTGTGGCCGTCCCTGCCACTCTTCTCGCTTGTCCCAGCCTCACGTGGGCTCCTGAACCCGTCCCAGTCAAGTGGCCCCTCGGGTCTGCCCGAGACGCCGCCCTGCTCACCCGCTCCCTCCCTCCCACCCCGCAGGTTCTCCGGGGTTTGGCGTATCTCCGGGAAAAGCACCAGATCATGCACCGAGGTGAGCGGGCCTGGGCGTCTAGGCGGCGGGCGGGCCAGCCGGGCCGGGCCCCCCTAACCTGCAGCTGGTTCTGCCCGCAGATGTGAAACCGTCCAACATCCTCGTCAACTCCCGAGGGGAGATCAAGCTGTGCGATTTTGGGGTGAGCGGGCAGCTCATCGACTCCATGGCCAACTCCTTCGTGGGAACTCGGTCCTACATGTCTGTAAGTCTGTCAGGGAGCCTGAGGGCGTCCGTACCCTCCCCTCTCCTGTCAGCTCTTCCCTGTCTTCCAGAAGCTTTTCAAAAGCCTGCAGTTCTCCGTCACACGCGTTGTGTTTCTGCTGGGGTCCTACTTTCCGTCCACATTCTAGCGACCTTGTCTTCTCACTCGGGGCCTTCTCTGGAAACACCTGCCCCGTTCCTTTCCGCCAGCATGAGAGACTGAGCGCAGGGCTGTGGTCAGTTAGAAACTGGCCCTCAGGTGTTTTCGGAAACATCTGGGGTCTCGGGAGCAGACTCTGAGAAGTTAGTCTTGGGACTGTAGCAGAGTCTACGCTCTGCCCCTTCGTGGGCTGGTCGTCCTTTTCCAAAAGTGCCAGGGGTTCGGGTCTCGAGTGCTGTTTCGGCCCCGGCTGGGAGCCTCGCTGTCCCAAGGCGGTGGAGCGGGGGGTGGAATCGCCTTCTTTGCGTTGCCGGTCTCGGGAGGGTGGCAGGGCCGGCAGGGTGGCAGGGCCGGGGGCGCCAGGGTGCAGCTTCCGTCTGGGCGTTTCTTCGCCCCTTCTCCCCCGACAGCCGGAGCGGTTGCAGGGCACGCACTACTCGGTGCAGTCGGACATCTGGAGCATGGGCCTGTCCCTGGTGGAGCTGTCCATCGGAAGGTACCCCATCCCCCCGCCGGACACCAAGGAGCTGGAGGCCACATTCGGCCGGCCCATGGTTGACGGGGCAGAAGGAGAGCCTCACAGCATCTCGCCACGGCCCAGACCGCCTGGACGCCCCGTCAGTGGTATGGCCCGAATCGGGAACTTTGGACTGGACAGGCAGTGTTGGCCGTCCGGGGTATCCCGGGGCACCTGAGGCTTGTGGGGACGGCCCCCCGGACCCGGTCCCATCCAGGGGCAGCTGCACGTGTTAACCAGCTGTGAAACTAACCTGTCAGCCAAACTGTCATTTGGGTGGTTTTTCCAGCACTTTATTCCGGAAACACTCAAATGTAGAGAGAGGCCCACGGGGATTGCCCAGCGAGCACCCATAGGCCCGCCGCCTGGACTTTGGGCGAAGGCTCTGCCGTTCGGAAACCGAGACTGACTCAAGTCGGACCCCCTCGGCTGCTCTGCCGGATTCAGTCCCGACACGCAGCGCAGGAGGGAGCGGGAGGCTGGGGGGCGCGGGGGGCCAGCTGGGCTCCCAGAGGACTGTCCGTACCCGCGGCGGTCACCTGTGCGGTGGGGGGCTGCCCGGGGCCAGAGAGCTTCAGGCTGGCCCTCTGGCCGCTTTGGAGGGGCGAGGGCGAAGGGTCACGGCAGCGTAACTAGGAAACAGCGCTCAGGGCTCTGCTGTCTTTCTTTTCCTTAAGTCAGGTGACAGGAAGGGAGCGGAGGGAGTCTGAAGGAGTGCGCCGTGGACAGTGGCCGGCCTGTGCCTTGGCTTTACAGAGAGACGTCACACACCGTGTGACTTACTAGCTTAAGGGGTGCAAGCCAGTGGCTGCCTGTGTCTTCACAAGGCTGTGCAGCCGTCACCACTGTCTGGTTCCAGAACATTCCATCACCCTAAAAAGAAGCCCCATCCCGTCGGCCGTCACCCCCGCCCCAGCCCCTGGCAACCACGAGCCCCCTTCCCGTCCGTGGACGAGCCCGTTCCGGACGTTTCACACCCGCGGACTCACAGCCCGCATGGCCTCTCGTGTCTGGCTCCCTCCCTGAGCGTCGCGTGTCCGGGGTCCGTCCGCGGGGCGGCGGGGGCGGGCGCCTCGCTCCTGCTGGCGGCCGAGTGTCCCTGTGTGTGGCGTTGGGTCTTCGCTGCCCACAGGCGCCGGCAGTCCAGCAGCGGTTTGTGCGGTGTTTGCGAGCCCGGCTCCTCTCCTCTCCTGGTGCCAGACCCAGGGGGTCCGGGTGTCTTGGTTTTCTCCCGTCTCCCGCCCCCGTGTGTGTCCTCGGGCCCTGGCTCCGTCCCTCCCAGCACCAACTCCCAGATGGCATCGCGGGCACCCCGCCGAGGCCCCGTCCCGGCAGGGAGAAGCCGCAGGGGGTGTCGTGCCAGGCCGCCTCGGCCTGCCAGCGCCTCCCCCAGCCCCAGCTCGCGTGCCCGTTTCAGGACAGGGGACAGGAGGCGAAAGTCCAGCGGCCAAACCTGGCCCTGGCCAGCTGGGCCAAAGACAAGGGTCAGCTGCCCCCAGCCGCTCGTCCATCCTGGGCAGCGTTTGGGGCCTGATGCCGCCTTCACCCGCGGCTCCGAGCAAGGTCACGCTGCCCTCCTTGCTCGTGGTCACCCCCCACCCCCCTGCCTGCGCGCTAGAAAGCAGGGGCTGTGACTTTGGCACAGCCTGGAGGCAGCACCGTGCCAAATGTGTGACTTCTCAAAAAACACTCCTGTTCGTTTTGGCGTCTCGTCTTGTTTTGTTTCGTGAAGTCACGGGAGGCTCAGAAGAGAAGCCGCTTTGCCAGGGAGGCAGGCGCAGTCGCCGGGGGCACGGCCAGGCCGCCGCCTCTGGTTCAGGCCGGCGTCGGGGGGAAGGGTGCTCGGCGGACGCCCGCCTCACCCCTGGGTCCGTCTCTGCCCCTGCAGGCCACGGGGCGGACAGCCGGCCGGCCATGGCCATCTTCGAGCTGCTGGACTACATTGTGAATGAGGTGCGTACCCGGAGCCCCCGGCCGGCTGCCCGGGGGCGGGGCAGGCCGTGTGGCTTGGATTTGCCCGGGTGACCCAGAGGAAGGAGCTGCAGGCACAGACCGCAGCTTGTCGCGGGGGGGGGGGCAGGTGGCGGGACCGCTTCCCTCACACACACGAGTGAGCCGCGGGCACGGACGGGGGCGGCTCCTCGGGCCTGGAAAGGGCCGAGTAGGGCCTGACCCTGAGGCCCGCCCTCCCCAGCTCGGTCAGGCCACCCTTCCTGGGCGTTGCGTGGGCCGCAGTGTGTTCTCGGTGGCCCTTTTGAGTCAGGGCGGAGGAACAGGGCGGCCAGGCTGCCTGAGGCCCTGGCTCGGTCCGGGGCTGGGCGTCCAGTGAGCAGCTCAGAGCAGGGTCAGTGATGACAGAACAGGATGGGCTGGCTCTGGTGACACAGCCCTGCACCCGGCAGCCACGCCCGGGCCCAGCGAGCACGTCTGTCCTCCCAGGGATACTCGGCACTTGCCACCCCTGCTGGGTTTCACCGGGACCGTTGGCCCACAGCCTTCCCTGACAGGGGCTTAGCCCCACACACACCTGTCCCCACCCAGGCGCCTGTGTGCTGACTTCCCCAGCTTCCAGGCCCGAACCTGGAACGAGCTGCCCCCCCCCCCCCCCCCCCGGTGGTCCCAACCCGCTGCTGGAGACAGGTGGCCCAGACAGTACGACGCACATCTGTAAAGCGGGGGTGGGTCCTGTCTTTTCCCCCCACAACCAGCTGTGATCCTGAAACCAGACCTTTCCAAAGAGAGCCCTGAAGAGCCTGGCCGAGTTGGCAGGGCGGGTGGGGAAGCTGCTGGAAGACGGGGGGGGGGGGGGGGGGGGGGGGTGTGCCTCTCTAGCAATGAACGTGAAAGGACTGGGGCCAAGGGTGGTGCCTTGTGAGGGTCCCCGAAAAGTGCTGTGCTGTCCCCGCGGATGCAGGACTGGCAGGTGCCTTTCCCCGTGATTCCAGAACCATCCTTGAGTATCTAACCCCCACCTCTCTGTCCGCCCACAGCCACCTCCCAAGCTGCCCAGCGGTGTCTTCACCCAGGACTTCCAGGAGTTTGTAAATAAATGGTAAGGTGCCACCGCCTCCAGCACGGTCTCGGGGCGGGCCGGGGCGGGATGCCAGGCCGCCAGGGGCCCCGCCTGCCTCCCGGGATGGCCGCCCACACCCTGGCCACCGACCCAGATGTGCACTTCCTTCCTGGTCCGGGGCCGGGCCCCTCTGCTGGGACCGATGGGCGCTGCCGGTGGGTGGCCGTGCCTGGGGGGCACCTGGAGCTCACCCGAGAACCCAGATGGGTTCCTTTCCGAGGCCGCTGAGTCGTGGTATCCAGCTGGTGGCCCCTCTTGTCCCCGGAGCAGACCGGGATCACGGGCCGTGTGGAAATGATGCCTTCCCGCCTCACCTTCCACCAGCAAGCACCTCCGTTTCCCAGCCTCTCGAGCCCGTAACTGCCCCATCTTCCACATGAGGCTTCCCAGTCGCTTCCTGGCAAGTGGCCACCTTTTCTTGCCGCGTCAGCCCGGGCCCGGGGCGCGCAGGCTCCAGAGCAGGAAGGGGGCTCGGAGCCGCCCCTCACCCTCAGGGCCGTCCTGCACGTCAGGATGAGCGGGCCGGCAGGGCGTCCCACACAGCAGCACACCCGCTCCTGGTGGCAAAGCCACCACTGCCCCTTTGCACGACCGCTGGACAGCACGCTGCAGCTCAAATCCAGTGACGTGTCAGTGCTTCTGTACCCGTTGCGTTTTCTTTTGTGTTTGAACAGCCACCATTTGGCCTCCGGCTGGTTTGAGCAACGGTTCTTAGGGGCAGTTCTGCTTTTTTGAAGGAAAAAGTTCCATTTTGACACTGGGGCTCCCAAACTGGGGACATTCGTTAGCAGTGTAGCCGCGTTGCCGCTGGGCCTGACGGAGCAGCAGCGGGGGCGTCCCCACGGCCTCGCCCCATCCCTCTTGCCCTTCCGTCCCCGGGGGTCGTGCCCTCCCAGCAAGGGGGGAACAGAGCAGACTCCGTGCCTTGCCGCATCCAGGCTTCGGACCGGCCAGGCGTGGGGACCGGGCTGACCCACCCTGGCTCCGCAGGCAGGTCTCCGCGGCCACCGGCTAACGGCCCTGCCTTGTCTTCCCACCCCGTCCTCCTCTCCAGCCTCATTAAGAACCCAGCGGAGCGAGCCGACCTGAAGACGCTCATGGTGAGTGAGGCCGCGGGTTCCGGGCCCCGGGGGCGCTCCTCGGGGCGCGTGTGGGTCTCCTCTGCTCCGAGCAGCCGTGGCGCCCTTGGCTCCCAGAGGAGCAGGATGGCCCAGCTGTGCCCGTGGTTGGGGTGTCCGCGCCTGGGAGTGCCGGGGCCCTCATGCTTCTGTGCAGCTCCCGCCTTGGGCCTGGCGTCAAAACACGAGCGTCTCTTAATTATCGGAACGTGGTCTTTCCAGTAAGGGAGCCTCAGCCTTCCCGCTTCCTCGGTTAGCCTCCACCTCAGGACCTTTGCAAAGGACAGTGCTTCTCCCCAGGGGACGTGTCCCGGGCCCCTCTCAGCTGGCCTGGCTGCTTCCTGGGGTCTCCGCTTCAGCCCCTCCTCTGACGTGTCCCCAGATGCCTTGCCTGGTCCCACATCCTCTATTCGTTCTGGTGACGGCCAGCGTCTCCTGGTCGTGGGCGCCACCGAGAACGCCAGGCGGGGAGGGTCTGCGCGCGGTGACTCTTCCGGAAAGTCTTCCGACGCGGGAGGTGTCCCAGTAACGTGTGTTAGAGGCACGTGTGACGTCACAAACGCCTGTTTGTTGTAAGATACTCGAAAATCTGTGAAATAGAGAAACTGATGGATGGCGGCGCCCCCCGGGACTCTCTGTCCCACTTACACCCTGCCGTGGGACCGACTTTTTAACTTCCTTCTCCCCCGTTCCTACCCCCTGCCTACAGCGCAGGCAGCAGCTGGGGGTCCGGGTGTCGCGTGAGGAGACCAGACCTGCTCCCATGGACCCCAAGCCCCCAGGACCCACCCCTCCCAGCACGGCCCGTTGGGAAAGCGTCGCTCACCCCCCCCCCCCCCCCCCCGGCCTGCAAACCAGGAACCTCGGGTACTGAGCCGTCCTGCGCAGGAACTGCCAGCCGCGTGCAGCTTTCTAAATTACTTGAACCGAAACAGAAGGCCTGGTTTGGCTCCTCAGCCACAGGAGCCACGGGTAAAGGCCTCGGAGCCTCCCGTGGCCAGTGGCTGCCGCAGCAGACAGAACGTGTCGGGGACTTCACTGTCCTCCCAGAGGCCCCTGTCGCTGCAGATCAGACGTTCTCACCCGGGGGTGACCGTCCCCGGGGGACACGGGGAGGTGCCTGGAGACGCTCGCGGGCGCCGGGGCCGGGGTGCCGCTCAGCCCCCCGCGGATGCCGCCAGGGGAGCCGCGGCGCCGGGGGGGCACCTGGGCCCGAGTGAGCGGGCGCGGGGCGGCCCCCTGCCCGCGTCCTGCGCGCATCCGGCCGGCCCGCCGACGGGCTCCTCCTTCCCTTCCAGAACCACACGTTCGTCAAGCGGTCCGAGGTGGAAGAAGTGGACTTCGCCGGCTGGTTGTGTGAGACGCTGCGGCTGAGCCAGCCCGGCACGCCCACACGCGCCGCCGTGTGACGGGGCCCCCCTGGCGCCCTGCTCTCCCCCGCCCACCCGCCCGGCTCCGGGGAGGGCGGCCCTGCCCCTGGCGTCTTCTCAGACCCGCTTCCTTAGGCTCACAACAAAACAGGGAAAGAAAAAGCAAACTGTGCCCATCGTACTCGTTCCGTTCGTTCTGGGGGGTCAGCCCCTGGCCCAGTCCCAGGGCGGGGGAGCCGCCCGGGGATGCAGCGCCAGCCCCGAGCCCGCCGCCCACCGGGGGAGGAGGGGGTGGGGGTGGCACCAGGAGCCGGCCTCAGAGGGGACCTCTGGACGCCGGCGTCCTTCACCGGACAGGGAGGGGCGCCCCGCCCCCCTCCCCCCGACGCCCAGCACTGTCCCTGGAGGTGGCCGTGCGGTCGGCCCCTCTGCCCGCCCCACCGCCTCTTGTCACTCAGCGTCCCGTGACCTGCGCCTCGGGAGGGACCCGCTCAGCCCCGCCCCGTGCTCGGGGGACAGACGCTTCTGACTTCACGGCAGCGAGCCGGCACCCGGCAGAAAGGATGTGGCGGGTTTCCGAGCTGTCGGCGGAGCCAGCAGACGAGGCCTGTGCCGTCCCCGAGCCTGCGCACCGCCAGATGCGACCAGGTGGCTCCTCGTGTCCCCTCCGCTTTCCCAGATTCGGGAGTGACTGCCCAGGGCGGGTCACTCAGGCCGTCCACGGGGTCAGTCAGCCACGGCCGCTGGGAGAGGGAGGTGGTCCCGGTTCCTCGTCCGTCGGGGCCCGGCCACACTGCCCCTGGAGCCGCTTCTGAGACTTTCTGTCCTCGGAGCCCCCGTGAAGACGGAGCTGGGAGCCGGGGGCCCCCCTGGACGCTGCCCGCGGGCTGGGACGAGCCGACGCTCAGCTTCGGGGAATCGCGGGAGGAGCCCTCGTCTCCTGTGGACACCAGAGAGACGGGTTGCGGGCTCCTTCGACTGGCTTTCAGGGTCCTCCACTTCCCAGATCCCCCAAAGTCTCACCTGGTCGGGAGGAGAATAAAGATAAGCGGAAGTCGACCGGTGTCGCTCTGTGGGGCCTGCTGGGAACATGGTCAGCATCTGGGCAGTGGGCGTCTGACGCTGGCCACTGACCCGCGGCCTCTGTGGCCTTGTGTCGCACACGCCCAGCCCGGCTGCGGCCGGCCAGCCCCCATTAACGGCTTGCCCTTTTCAAAGACTGAGAGACCGGGTCCCGAGGGCTTGGGGATTTGGAGTCGGTGGGCTGAGGCCCGCAGGGTCGACGACAAGCTGATGCAAAAGGGCGACCTCCAGGGTCAGGACCCCAGAGGGGTGGGTGCCACCCTGAGACCTCCCCTCAGCGGTGACCCGAGGCCGAACCAGAGAAACTGGCACTTTCTCTCTCCATCTGCTCCAGACCAGGCTCCTGGAAAGCTGGGGGCTCGCCCGAGCCTTGGGGACCTAAGTGTCCCCTCCCCGACCCATGTCCCCTGCAGGCGCCCGGCAGTCCCCACCGGCCGCCAGACAGACCTGGTGACCGTCCCTGTTGCAAGGGGACAGGCTCCTCGAGCACTTAAGAGCTGTTGGCTTGGGGGTCCGGGCAGGAGGTGGTGTCCAGGTGCTTCCAGGCCTGTCCGTGGCCCGTAGAGTCGGAGCCGATCACGCAGCCGTGGCCCCTGGCTCCTCCTGGAGAACTCGGCACAGCCCGTACGGGAGCGGCACAAGGACACCCCCTCCGTGTCCGGGGCTCCTGTGGACGCACGGGGGCGACGCCAGTGACCCCTGACACCCCCGCTGTCTGACCCCGTGGTCCAAAAACAATCACGAGAGGAATCGTCTTGGGATCTTATGCGTTGGGCGCTCCCTTCGTTGGTTTTGTGTTTTCTTCACTTCTGTTGGTTTTTGGCACTTGGTTTGGAGGAAGAAAATCCCGAGCGGGAGCCCGTTGGTACGGAAGCTTCTTCGGGCTGGATGTTTTCATCCATGGGAGCCGTCCTCTACGTCCCCGGAGAGCCGGGCTCTTGCCCGTGGCGTTTGCGCCTCCGCACCCGCTCCGTCCAGCCCTGTGGCCCGTGTCCCCTTCCCGGTGTGAGGAGCCCCAGGGCCCGCAGGGCGGAGCGGAAAGGAGGTGTGCGGGGTCCCGGTGGCCCCGTGCACGTCACGCGGTTGGGAGATCTAACCTCTCGGCCGTGCTTCACGCCCGGAAAACAAACGGGAAGGTAACCGGAGGGTCTGTTCGATTGGCCCCACTGTAGGCAGAATGTCACCGTTTTACCTTGTGTCCGCTATGGGAGAATGAGCAGCGTGGTCTTTGACATTCTCCTCTCCCCTCCCCCGCCGCCACGAAGTCTTGGGGACCTGGTAGGTGTTTTGCCCTCACGGCACATCTCAGACCCGGCACGTCTCGGGTGCCGGTGCCGCCCGCAGCCCGGGGCGGTGTTGGGCAGCACAGGCCCAGCTCTCCATGGGGATGACCTTGGCCCCTCAACCCGGGGCCACAGGGCCACGCCTGGGACACCTGTGGTTGTCCCACGGGGGGTGGGGCCGGGGAGGCCGCTGCCCAGTAGCGCCCGGGGCGCCCCGCGGAGAAGGGTCCCGAATGGCCACGGTGGCCAGCGGCGGGTGAGGGGAGGGAGACCCTCCGTTAACTATTCGGAAAAGCAGCGGAGGCCGGGCCCTGCTCCCACGAGACCTCAGGGTAGATCCCCGAGGGGTCAGACGGTGCAAGCCAGGGTGAGCCCCGCGTGACTCCCCTCTCCCGCCCACTCAGTGTGTCTGTGTGTATTTATTATTTACTTTTAAGCCAGCTCCGCGTGGGGCTTGAACTCTCCACCCCGAGACCCCGAGGCTCTTGTTCCAGTGACTGAGCCCCTCAGTGTGTGCATTCAAATGGGCACAGGACCCCAGGCCCTCAGTGGTCACGTGATCGTGGAAGGCAGTCTCCTGGGGGCTCAGTGGAGGCCCCTAACCCAGGGAGTCTCACCTAGGGCAGTCCTGCCCCCCAAGAACACAGGGCGGTGTCTGGGGACATCTGTGGTTGTCATGACCAAGGTGTTCCTGGTATGGGCGGGAGGGGGTTGGGAGCCCGGGATGCTGCTCGGCCCCCGGAGCGCCCAGGCCGACCTCTGCAGGAACGACCCACCCCAGGGGACACTGCCCGGGGGGTGGGAGCCTCATTCAGCCCCAACCCCTTCCCCAATTTGACGGTCCAAGAGGCCACGGTCGCCCGGCCAGCAAAGGTCAGAGGCTGCCTCGTCTGCGTCCCCGCCGCCCTGCCCGGACTTCCCCCGTCCACAGCCGGAGATGCCGTGTGGCAGGAGGGATGTGGGCAGAGGTGGCCCAGAACCTTCTGGAAGGTGGGGAGTTCGGAGGAGTGCGCTCAGCCAGCAGCCGGGGTGGAGGTGTGTGCCCCCGGCAGGAAGCCTCAGGTCAGAGGCGGAACTCGGCCTCCCTCTGTGGGCCGCGGACTCCGGGTTAACAGAGGTCAGAGGAAACTGTGACAGGGTTTCCCAGAAAGCGGGGTCCGCCGCGGGGTTGGGGGGGCGGAAGGGGAAGGGGCCCGGCCCGCCCCCCTCCCGGGCTCCAGCTGACCAGGTGTGCGCGCCCCAGGCCAGGTGGGGGGAGGACCCGCCTGGCCGGCCATCCCCATGGCGACGCAGGGCCCAGGGCCGGCTCCCGAGGAGGAGGAAGGAGGAGGAAGGAGGGCCGGAGGGAGAGGCCTGGGCCCCACGGCTGGCTGCCTGAACCGGGCCGAGGCTCAGTCTCGGGTTTCTGCCCGGCCTTCCCAGGGGACGGAGGGGGGCCCCGGAGGGAAGGACTTGGAGAACCAGAGGCCCCAGGTGAGGGAGGGACCTCGGCCCGCAGCCCCGGCTCCTCCCGTGAGACACCCACCCCACAGTGGTGGCCGCGGGACCCCGGGAGCCCCACAGCATTGCTGCCCGCCCCCCCGGCTCAGTGGCCTCAGGGAGGGTCCTGCCCCCCCGGGGAGCCT
This sequence comes from Panthera onca, assembly GCF_046562875.1. Lineage (NCBI taxonomy): Eukaryota > Metazoa > Chordata > Mammalia > Carnivora > Felidae > Panthera > Panthera onca. The sequence continues at coordinate 3,092,139 of NC_138340.1, read as the reverse complement.
CCCTTCGCTCCCTGTCCCGCCCGCACGGGGTCAGCCCAGGCTGCCCCTCCCCCAGGAAAGAGCAGACCCTCTCCCTTCACCCCGACCGCACCCCATAATGTGGGCGACACGTTCAGCAGCTCTCGGGACCCCTGTCCTTCCTCTCTGACCCCCACAGAGGCTGCGCGACTTGCCCAAGGTGACCTGGGACCCATGTGGAGGGTCCAACCTGGCCCGGGCCAGACTCCGGCCATCCTGCCTGCTCTGCACTCGGTCACCGTCTTTTCCCGGGCTGTTCTGCGGTGGGGTCCACGGCCCGGCCACAGAGCTGGACGCAACTCCCAGCGCCCTCCAGCCTGAAGGCAAAGCGAGGCCGAACCCCACGGACTGGCTGTTCTCTCCGAGAACTGGCTACACACGAGGGTCGCCGAGGGCCCTCGGGGGCAGGGAGGGCCCCCCCCCCCCAAGCAGGGAGCAAAGCTGGGCAGTGGGGCCCTAGAACACGGGCCCTGGAGATGGGCCTGGCGGGGGGGCGAGGCAGGGAGACGGGGTTCAGAATATTTCACGACTGTCCAGCAGAGCAGTGACCACCCCCCCCCCGTCGATGTGGGAAGGAACCTGGGGTCACGAGGCCCCCACTGTGCCTGGGGTTGACCCTTTCATCTCCGTCGCTCTGGTGGGACACAAGGAGGCCGGGACAGCGGCTGCCATGTCAACGTCCCGCTGGCCTTGGGCACGGGACTGGGTGGGGGCCGAGCGGGGAGCCAGGTCGCTTGGACGTCTGGCCAAGACACCGGTACTTTGTGCCAGGGCCGGCTGCCGCCCGCGAGCCAGGCAGTCGTGTCAGACGAAGGGGCTCAGGAAGACGAGTTAACGGGGAACACGATGCACAGAGCCCAGCACGGGGGTCCAGTCCCAAGGGTGGCCGTCCCCTTGGGGGCCCTGCCAACCGTGCCGGAGGGGACATTCATGGATTGACAGGGGGGCCGGACCTCTGATTGCAAAACAAGTCACGGAGAGCTGGGTCTAGGGCAAGGCCTTGGACTGGAGACCCCCCGTCGTCCTCCCCTGGGGCCCAGCCCTGAGGTCCGTCCCTCCACAAATACCCTGGTCCAGGGGGCCTGCCTCGTGTGGAAGTCAAGGCCGGCTCCTGAGAAGCTGTCCCGTCCTCCCTGCCCCCCAAAAGACCAAGCCCACCCGGCACCGCTGTCCGCTGCCCCCACGGTCCCCGTTCTGCTCCCCTCTGAGCCTTGTCACACTCTGTCCCCTCTGCACCTGCCCGGTTCCTGCTCACTGACTGGTGGGCGTCTGCTCAGAATTCACCTTCTCAAGGCCAAGGCGTCTCTCCTGCTTCCCCACCCCAGGTGGCTGCATTCCCCCCTCCACTCACGTGCAAGCTCGTGCAGGGGTCAGTCACCACACCGCTGTCCTGACACCCCGCTCCTTTCTTCCAGTGATGGGCTTGGATTTTTCCACGGGGACCCAGAAGCTCTCTAAGCACAGCCACGTCACCACCCTCATGCCAGATTTCCCCCCTCCCCGGGGACCCAGGGTGCAGGTGCAGAGGCTGCCCAGGGGTCCTGGGGATGAGGATGGGAGAGAGGTGGGAGGGGGCAGAGGAAGTGCAAATCTCTCACTCACTCTGGCCTCCCTGTCTGCACCTGCTGTTCCCCGGTTCTGGAAGGTTCTCTCTTCCGTCACCCCTCTCCACCCCCAAATCCTGCTCAAACTTCAGGCTCAGGACAAACATCCCAGCTCAGGACAGCCTTCTCCTTCCCCTTCTTCCCTCTCCCCACCCCTCCTACCCCACCCCACCCCCACCCCCACCCTCAAGGGCCGCCAGACCTTCCCGGGAACCTTCAGCACCATTGCTGGTGTGATTTTTCCGTCTCCCGTCTTTGTGGCCTGGGACTTGCTGGCGGGCTCTTCACCATGATACGTACATAACTCGGGCAGCAGGAGAAAAAAAAGCAGGTGAACTTGGACTGATCACAACTAACTTGGTGCATGAAAGGGCACCATCCAGAGACAGCCCACAGAGTGGGAGGAAATATTTGCACATCTTGTACACGGGAGGCGGGGCTAGTCGTAAGGATGTGCGAAGCAAGCGTCCTTACAACTGGACAGCCAACAGTTTCCCAACGAAAAAGCGGGCAGAGGATGTGAATGGACATCTCCCTAAAAGGTGGCGTCCAAGTGGCCACTGAGCACATGAGCAGACCTAGTGCTCAGTCTCCCTGCGGATGACAACTGGATGGGGGCTGGGTTTCCGGCCGGTCCACCGAGGGGTGGGGTCTCCAGGACCTGGGAGGGGAGTTAGCAAGGCCCGGGGGGGGGGGGGGGGGGGGGGGGGGAGGGGGTCCTGAGGTTGGGGGTGGGGAGGCATGCCAGGGTGATCGCCTGGGTGTGCTGTTCCCTGTCTTACCCCACATCAAAAAACTGTTCCCTGTCTTGCCCCACATCAGAGGCGGGGAGCCTGGGGGGGGGGGGGGGCGGGGCGCAGTCGGTTAAGCAGCTGACTTCAGTTCAGGTCATGATCTCACGGTTCGTGGGTTCGAGCCCCGTGTCGGGCTCTGCGCTGACAGCTGAGAGCCTGGAACCTGCTTCAGAATCTGTGACTCCCTCTCTTGCTGCCCCTCCCCCACTTGCGCTCTGTCTCTGTCTCTCTAACATAAATAAATATTAGAAGAATTTTTAAAAATAAATAAACATTAAAGAAAATTAACAAACAAACAAACAACTAGCCGGTGGCTCCCGGATGACGGAATCGGACACTGTAACCGATTTCTCCGTCTCCTTCCCTGCCTGGGGACGCCGTGCCCAACGTGGGGCAGGACACAGGCACAGGTGCAGGGGGGCCACCGGCCCACGTGGGCTAGGAGGAAACCCCTGTGCCACCCTCTTTCCCCTCCCGGCCTCTCCCTTCCCTTCCCCAAATCTCCCTTTGGTCTGCTCAGCTCACCATAGCCCTGCGACCCTCTGCCTTACAGGGAAGGGACCGCTTTCCGGCCCGCCTGGCCCCTGCCCTGTGTCCGCCAGCCCCTGAGGTTCTGGGAGCCTCTGGTGTCCTCAGTGGGGGCCTTCCGGGTTCACGGCCGGGCCAACCTAGGGGCCAGGGAAGGGGTTCCCCGGAGCCCAGCAGAGACCTGCAGAGCCTGGGTGCCAGGGCACCTCCGCTGGGTGCCCCTCACCCCACAAAACGCAGGGTCCCCGAACATCACTCACTGGGGGCGGACACGCTCTCATCAACACTTTGTTTGGGTCACCTCAACACCTGCCCTCGTTCACAACAGCATGATTCACGGTAGCCCGGGCTGGAAACAGTCCAGACGTCCAGCAGCTGAAAAACAGGTACACACGGTGTGTCCACCGCGCACGCGCACGCCCCTCAGGTGCATCCACCGCGCACGCGCACGTCCACAGATGAACGTGTCCACCGCGCACGCGCACGTCCCTCGGCCGCGAGCAGGAGCGAGGCGCCCGCCCTCGCCGCCCCCGCGGACGGACCCGGAACACCCGACGCTCAGGGAGGGAACCGGACACGAGAGGCCACGCGGGGTGCGGGTCTGCGTGTGTGAAACGTCCAGGACGGGCTCCTCCACGGACGGGAAGGGGGCTCGTGGGGGCCGGGGGCCGGGGGCGGGGTGGGGATGACAGCTAATGAGGACAGGGCTGCTTTTGGAGTGATGGAATGTTCCAGAATTAGTGGTGGCGGTTGCACAGCTCTGCGAACGCGTGAACGTACTAACAACCAGTGAATTGTACTCTTGAAGTGGGTGAGCTGTACAGTATGTGAATTATATCTCAATAAAGCTGTTATTAAAAAAGCAAAGCACCCTCTCCCATTGGTTCACGCTCTATCCTGCCGGAGCCTCAGGTGACTCCCCGGTCCTGTCTGGCGAGTCCTCCACGAGGCCCTGGGCCCTGAGCTGTGGGGGGAGAGGTGACGGGGCCCGGTTCCTCCCGGGCTGGGAAGGCCGTGGCTCTGTTCCCGGGCTGTGGACCCCCCGACTCCGCAGAAAGGCCGCAGGGTCCCGGGTGGGGCGGGTGGGACTGAGGAACAAGGCCACGCCCATTTCACAGACAAAAACACCGAGTCCCTGAGACAGGCAGGTGTGCCGGAAAGCAAGCAGAGCAGCTGGGCCGCCAGCCTGGGGCTGCCAGACAGATGCCGTGGTGGCAGGTGGCCTCGGGGACACTGTCCTCCCCGCCGCCCCCCCCACCCCCACCCCAGCACACACATCCAGGCCGGGGCTCAGACCACATGGAGCCTCCTTCCTAGCGGTTTCTGGGCCAAGGGTCCCTTGCTGGGTGACGTCAGCTGACATGACATCCTGTTCTGCCTTGCACCCCGCCCCACCGGCTCCCACTGGGGACATCGCGGGGCTGTCCTTGGCGTTCTCTGGTGGACGTGACTCTAGGCCCCACTTCAAGGCGGCGGGCGTGGGGGCAGGAGCCCGGAGGGAGGAGGTTGCCCGCCCCGCCCGAGGTCACGTGGAGAACTTGACCTTGACCCTTTGACCTTGACCCCAAGGGGGGGGCAGCGGAGGCTCGGGAGAGGGAGCTGCAGGTGGCGCCCGGCGGGACCCTGTACCTGACGGCCGCCCCGCGCTCTCTCCACCCCTCGTTCCGCCGCTGTGGCTCTGCCAGAAAGTGAAGTCCGGTGACAGCAAAGTGAAACCGAAGCCTCAGCCCGCCGGGCCAGCCCCAGGAGGGCCGGGGGACACGGGCGGCTGCCGGGCGGCCCACGTGGCAGGCGCCGGATGGAGGGCGGAGCCTGGCGTTCAACTGCGCTGATTTTAAAAAAAGAAAGAACTCGGACCAGAAGTGCGGCCTCGTCCTCCCGCCCGCCCCCGCCCCCCGCGGCCTGCTCTCCTCTGCCCGCCGCCTCCCAGGGGGTGGGGGGCGCAGGGCCAGGACCCGGCCTCGTCCCCTTGGGGTCACGGAGGCGAAGCCGACCCACGGGGCCCCTCCCTGAGGCGTCCCGTCACTGCCCGGCTTCGGGCCCATCGCACGGACGGACGGAGAGCAGGGGCCCCCACCCGGAGCGGAGACCGGCCGCCTCCCTGGGGCGGAGGGGGCAGAGAGCAGCAAGGGGGTTCAAGTCCCCGGTCTCGGTCTCGGAGAGCCAGGGGGCAGCGCTTTACCCTCCTGCTGAGCACCCAGAGGGAGAGGCCCCAGGCCCGCTTAGCAGCAGGCAGGATTGAAGTGAGACCCAGGCCAGGGTTTCTCGCCCTCGGCACCGTGGATGTTTGGGGCCACATCATTCTGGGGGGGGGGGGGGAGAGGGGGGGTGGCCTGAACGTCAGGGGGGGCTCAGCAGCATCCCTGGCCCCAACCCTCCAAGCCGGGAGCCACCCCTTAGGGTCACAACCACCGATGCCCCCCCCCTCCGTGGGAGGGAGTGGGGTGGGGGTAGGCGGGTGGGGATAGCAGCCTGACTCACGTGACCCACCGCCCTAAGCAAATTCTTACAGTGTGGGGCCAGGCCGGGGAAAGAGCCGCAGAGACCGAGCCGTGACCCAGGCCCCAAAGGCAGGCAGGCTGGCCACCCCGAGCACCGGAGCGCTCTGTCGAGGTTCTGAGAGGCCCCAGGGGGTCCCCATCGAGCCTGGGAGCGAGGGGGGCATCCAGGAGGCCAGGACGCAGGTGGAGAGAGAGGCCAGAGCTAGGTGCAAAGGCCCATTGCACAGGTAGGAATACTGAGCGGCAAGGTGGCATAAGGGACAGCGGGAGGGCCAGAATAACCCGCCTTCCTCTAGCTCCCAGACCAAGTCTAAACTGCCTAAGTGAGGTGCACTAGCCGCCCCCCCCCCCCAACCGAGGTACAAATGGGCCAGGCATCTCCCCAGCCGCTGAGAGTTCAGAGGCTGCTGCTCAGGAAAGATTTCCCCTGTGAGGCTCAGGGGCTGGGCCGGGGGAGGCCTCCGGGCGCCGGGGGCAGTCGGGCGCTCCACGCGGCCTCGATTTGCCAACAAGTACTGAAGTGTTCCCGGTACTTGCACACCTGGTTTGGCCACCCCGGGCGGGCTGGTTAAATGTTAGCTCTTCCCCAGGAGCACCTCTGGGAGGAGCCCCGGGATCTGGGAGGAGCCTGACTGGGAGGAGGCTTTACCGGCCACCGCCGGAGCCCTGCGGAGGGGCTGGCTGGCTGGTGGCGGCCCCCAGGCCTTCCGGGTGCCCGCGCACCTGACACGCAGGGCCCCTGCCCACGGAGTCAGCACCACGACCCCAGCAGGACACTCGAAGGCTGGCGCCAGAGGCCGGCCCCTCGTCCCGTCCCTGTGGTTGGAGGAAGCAGTTTGTGCCCTTGCTGGGCGGACAGAAAAGGGCGGCCTCTGTGCAGCCGGACCCTGATGTGTTTGGCTTTTCTTTTTTCAGTCTTAATAGAACGAGAGAGAGAGAGAGAGAGCCGAACTCTGATATTTTTATTGTGTGAAATCTACGTACGTCACCATCGTCACCACCTCTAAGCGCACAGCTCAGGGGCATCAAGGGCACTCACGGTCGTGCAGCCGCCCCCGCCATCCGTCTCCAGAACCTTCCATCTCCCCAGACTGAGACCCTGCCCCCATGAAGCACGGCCTCCCCACCCCTGGCTCCCACCATCCACTCTCTGACTCGGTGGACGGGACTCCTCTGGGGACCCCCCCGTGCGTGGGGTCACGCGGGACGTGTCCTTCTGTGTCCGGCTCCTGTCCCTGCGCACAGCGGCCTCCGGGTCCGTCCACGCGGTGGCAGGCGGCAGGACGTCCTTCCTTTCTGCGCTGAGGAATATTCCAGCGTGTGGCTGGACCGCACCGCGTTCTTCCCTCATCCATCAACAGACACTCGGGTCGCCTGCATCTTTTGGCAACTGTGAACATGGCTGTACAAACACCAACATCATTTTAGGAACCGAACTTTGCTCCGGATTGTCTGACTCAGGCCCCGGCAACCCTGTTGGGCGCTTTGGAGCTAGATGGAATCGGAACCGTGGAGCTCATCTGCCTGCCTGGGGCCAGAGCGGACCGCGAGTGGACCAGACCCAGTGCGGTTGGCCAGGCCGGGCAGCGGGCGGAGGCTCAGATGGGACACGAGCTGGTCTGTCATCCCTCCCTCTGGTCCACCCCAGAATGAATTCCATCCTCCGCAGGTCAGCCCCACAGAGAACCCCCGGGGAGGTAGGCCCGGCTGTCAGTCTGTCTGTCTTTCCTTGTGGGACGTGGCTTCCTGTCTCCCTTCCCCATCTTGGTCTTGTCCCCGAATGGTTTGGTGAGACCACCACCTCCCTTGGGCTGAGCACTAGACCTCTAATATTATGACCTGAAATCACATTAGCTTTTTCAGAAGCCCAGCTACGCTATTGGTCTTGAGTTTTTTTTTTTTTTTTTTTTTTTTAATTTTAACGTTGATTTATTTTTGAGAGAGAGGCAGAGACAGAGCACAAGCAGGGGAGGCTTGGTGAGAGGGGGAGACACGGCATCCGAAGCAGGCTCCAGGCTCCGAGCTGTCAGCGCAGAGCCCGACGCGGGGCTGGAACCCACGAACCGTGAGATCACGACCTGAGCCGAAGTCGGACGCCCAGCCGACTGGGCCACCCAGGCGCCCCACCACTTTCAACCTTTCCTCAGGGTGCAGTTCAGCGGCATCAGATACTCCCACACTGATGTAGCCGTGCCCACCACCCGTCTCCAGAACTTTCTCACCTGTCCAGACTGAACATCTCGTCTCCGTTTGCTCAGCTGGCTTTTGAGAACGCGCCCAGACCTTTACGGCCCTCCCAGGAGACCTTCTGTTTATGTGGCTGTTTTGCGTCGTCTACCCTGGATCCAGATCTCTCTCTGTTCTGCCAGACGCGTCTCCCGAACGGCTGATCACTAGCCTTCGGCACGTCAGCACCTTTACTCAGGTCGCTGGTAAACACAACAGGGGAGAGCTAGCTAGCTGGGTAGATGGAGGTGTTGTTGCCCACGCACGCACCATGGCCAAGTCCTAATCTCCAGTACCCCAGAACGTGACCTTCCTGGGAAATACGGGTATTGAAGAAGATGTCCTTAGTGAAGTGACCGTGAGGTCATCCTGGAGGCGGGTGGACCCCTACTCCGATATGACTGCCGTCCTCATAAGAAGGGGGCCTTTGGACACAGAGACAGACTTGCACGGGGTGGGGGGTGGGGGAAGGCAGTGTGAAGCGATCCAGGGAGACGGCCGTCGGTCTGCAAGCCAGGGAGTCCCCAAGGTTCCCGGAGGCGAGGAGAGAGGCCAGGAACACATCTTTGGAGGGAGCCTGGCCTTGCTGACGCCTTGACTGTGGACGTGCGGTCTCCAGACGTGAGAGAGTATGTGCCTCGGCTGTCCTGTGGCGCCCAGACTGTGGTTCCCTGTTATAGCAGGTGCCAGCAAGGGGACTTAATATTTTCTAGGGTCGTTATCAGAGGAGGGGTCAGAGACACATTGGAAGAATGCCATCCTGCTGGTTCTGGATGGAGGGAGGAGGTCGTGGGTCTTTTCAAAACTAACTGCGGGGCACCTGGGTGGCTCGGCCGGTTGAGCGTCCGACTTCGGCTCCGGTCACGATCTCGCGGTTCGTGGGTTCGAGCCCCGCGTCGGGCCCTGTGCTGACAGCTCGGAGCCTGGAGCCCGCTTCGGGTTCCGTCTCCTTCTCTCTGAGCCTCCTCCACTAGTGCTCTCTTTCTTTCTCTCTCTCAAAAATAAACATTAAAAAATTTTTTTCAATACATAAATAGGGGCACCTGGGCAGCTCAGTCAGTTAAGCACCCGACTTCGGCTCAGGTCGTGATCTCACAGTGCGTGGGCTGGGGCCCCACCTCGAGCTCTCTGCTGTCGGCACAGAGCCTGCTTCGGATCCTCCGTCCCCCTCTCTCGCTGCCCCTCCCTCCCCTGCTCGCGCTGTCTCTCAATCTCTCTCTCAAAAATAAATAAGCATTAAAGAGAAAACCCTCTTTAAAAATAATTGCGTTATGTCATTTATATATATTTAAGACCAACAATAGAAGTAAACATATCCATAGACTTGCAGACACACACAGGCAGGTCTAGGGACACCCCCAAGCCAAGGCCACCCTCTCCCTGACACTCCTTATCCAACTGTCCACTGCCCCCCCCCCCCCCGGCCCCCCGGCAACCTGGCAAGCCCTTCGGGTTCTAGGCCTCCCGTCCCCCCACCCCCGACATCGGACCCAGCAACAGCTCTTTTCCACCTGACCTGCGGAACAGACCCGTTCTGGGGCGTCCGGGTGGCTCAGTCGTTAAGCTTCCGACTCCCGATCTCAGCTCAGGCCGTGACCTTGCAGTTCGTGAGTTCGAGGCCCGTGTCAGGCTCTGGGCTGACGGCTCGGAGCCTGGAGCCTGCTTCCGATTCTGTGTCTCCCTCTCTCTCTCTGCCCCTCCCCCGTTCATGCTCTGTCTCTCTCTGTCCCAAAAATAAATAAACGTTAAAAAAAATTTTTTTTAATAAAAAAAAAAAAAAGTCCACAATCCACGTACCCCAATATTCACTCTTTGGAGTATAGAAGTCAGTGGTTTTCAATCTAATCTTAGAACATTTTCATCACCCCTAAAGGAAACCCGGTTCCCCCTTAGCAGTCACTGTCCCTCCCCGGCCCCCACGAGCCCCCTTCCCGTCCGTGGATGAGCCCGTTCTGGACGTTTCACACCCGCGGACTCCCACCCCGCGTGGCCTCTCGTGTCGGGTCCCCTCCCTGAGCGTCGTGTGCTCGGGGACCGTCCGCGGGGCGGCGGGGGGGCGCCTCGCTCCTGCTCGCGGCCGCGGGATGTGCGCGTGCGCGGGGGACACACCCGAGTGACGTGCGCGTGTATAGATGGACACGTTGTGTTTACGCATGCGTGAGTCGACGGACGTGTGGACGGTGTTGAGTTTGGGGCTGTTACAAGTAACGCTGTTGCGGATTTTCGCGCACAAGGTGCTGTGTGGGCCAGATGCTGTCCTTTCTCTTGGATACACACGTAGGGTCCCCCGTTAACTTCTGGAAGAAGTGCCACAGCTGTGCCGCTGGGCATTCCCACCACTCGTGGTGCTGGTGGCAGGGGGGCGGGGGTTCCGGCCTCTCCCCAATCCCATCGACACTTGTTACCGACCTTTTTCACTCTCCCCATCCCAGCAGGGGTGAGGTGGTGTTCATCGTGGTTTTGATTTGCATTTCCCTGATGACTAATGATGTTGGGCAACTTTTCATGAACTTTATGGTCCGTTTATGTATCTCTTTTGGAGAAACGGCTGTTAAAATCTTTCGCGCGGTCGAAACAATTTGGTCACTTTGCTTTTAGCGTCGAGTTTCAGATTTCTTGGTAGGTTCCGAGAATTCGGCCCTTATCATATCTATGATTTTCGAACCTTGTTTCTCCCCTTCGGTGGGTGTTTCTTTCACTCCCTTGGTGTTCTCTGAAGCACCAAAGTTAAGGACTGTTACTTGAAAGATATTTTAAATTTCATGGCAAATAACGTATGCATTGGGGCGCCTGGCCGGCTAAGTCAGTAGAGCATGTGACTGTTGATCTCGGGGTTTTGAGTTCGAGCCCCACGCGGGGCGTAGAAAATACTTAAAACAATAATATACGCATGGTACGGAATTCAGAAGATCAAAGACAGTGAACAGAAGGTCTCTGGCCCTGCTCCCCATCCTCCTGAGAGCATCCCCCAGAAGCTATCCCCGTTCACGGTGACAAGGATTACCTGCTCAAAATCTACAAATTTGCAGCCTAGCCAACACAACCTGAATTCACGTCCACCCAATGCCTCGCTGTGCGTCTTTGGGAAATTATTCAACTTCTTCTCCTCCGGGTCTCGGTGTCATCATCCCGTACCTCAGGCTTGACAATCAATGCTGCACAGGGGGACCGACATCGCAGGCGGAGACAGAAGTCAGAAAAGCAGAGCTGACTGACGTTCCCACCGACCCTGGAACGAGAGTTAGTTTGGAGACAAGTGCCCGCTATGTGTCAATTTTCGTATTGCTCTGTGGCTAAGACAGAGCTGGTCAGGTTGACACGCCCCAAGAAGCATCTGACGGGGGTGGGGGTTCTGCCGATGAAGTAACAAACGCTAGGAGTGCGTGTGGATGTTTCAGCTCTGAAGGGTGGGTTTCAATCCAGCGCTGCCCTGGCCAGGAACAGGAGGGGGGTGTGGCCCAAGAGTAGTAATAACACCGACAGAATGACATCTAGGCTGTATACTAAGGACTTCTGCCGCACTGTGCTGTTGAAGATCGTTACCCCTGCCACCTTGTCTCTCCCCTGTTTACAACCCTAGGAAGTCCGGGTCATTATTTTCTAAAGGACGCTGAGGATCAGAGAGGTTAAGTAACCTGCCCAAGGTCACACAGTAACTCAATCTCTTATGCTCTATGAACTCTAAAAATAGTATCTACCTGGGTAATGTGGGGGGAGGGGAGGGAGTAGGGTCTGAGGAATGGGCGTCAGGACAAAGCTTTGCCTCCCTTCCTGTTGTCACTGCAGGGACTGGAGTGAGCATGGGGGGTGGGGCGGGGTATGCCAGCCCGGCACATCCTTGGAGGAGCCACCCCCAGCCCTTCTGGCAGGGTCCAGAGTCAGGTGGAATGCTGGATTTGACGCCCTTGCCCCTTGACCCTCTCTGGGCCTCAGTTTTCTCATATGGAAGATGGAAATTATGTAACGCCTCCTTCTCAGGGCATAATGAAGTTTAGATTCGACGCCAATCTTCTGTACGCGTCTATATTCATTCCCTGCCCCTTCTGAAGCGGTTTATCCCCTGCGGAAAAACGGTGCAGGATATTCAGGGCGGCGTGGTACAGGAGGGGAAACTGAGTCACCCGGAGGGTGGAGCTTGCGGGGAAGGGGGTGAGGCCGCTGAGGAGCAGGGCCCGAGCTCCAGTTATCTGCAGGAGTCCAAGTTGTCTTTCTGCCTGGCCCTTCTGTCCTAAGGCTGATGGCAGGCCGATGGCAGGCCGGTTTAAGGAAGGAAAACGGGCTTATATCCCAGGCAGGGTCGTTAGAGCAAAGTCCCTGGGTTCCACCCTCACCGGGACCCACACGGCCCCTCCCTCAGTCCCTTCCTACCTACTAGGGGCCGGTTTCAGTCCTGGGGCTGGCTGGCACTTCCCCTCTGGGGGCCTCCCGGGTTTCCCCTAGAAGCCAAATTATTATTACAAAAGCCGATTCAACCCGTTTGGGAGTTGAAAGGCGCCTTTAATATGTTGGGCGAAGAAGCAATAAAGTACGAGGGGCGGTGGGAAGCTTTGAAGTCCGAGAAGGACAGACCCCGTCCGCTTCACCCACGGCAGGACCAGTAATGGTGGTGATAATGATGGTAACAGTAAATAATAATGATTATAACGCGATTGGACGTTAGAATGGAGGTAAACAGTACCCGGGACAGAGCCAGCCACTCGAGAGGCGCTCGGTAAAAGGCGGCTCTAAAGCAGGTGCCAGCCCTCTCCGTCCGAGGGAAGGAGGAAGGGGAAACTGAGGCCCAGAGCCCCTCGCGCGGCTGATCGCACCGGCCGGCCCTCCCCAGGCGCCTACTGTGTGCAGCGGGCAGCCAGCCGGCCGGGCCGGGTCAGGCTGTTCTCACCGCGCGGCCCCTCCTCCCCCTCCCCCGTGCCCCGCCGGACCTCTCCCACGACCGGGGAGGAAGTGGGAGAAATGGACAGGGGAAAAAAGTCGGGCTGAGCCAACGCCTCCCCGCTCCCCATCTCTGCCCGCTCCGGAGCCACGCAGACCCTTGAGCGAACGGCCCGCAGGACCCAGACGTCCGGGGCCCGGTCCCCGTCCAGCCCAGCGGCCCGCAGTTGGGTGGGGGAACTCGGCAAGCCGGGAAAACAACCGCCCAGCCCGCCCCTCGCCAACCCCTTCCCCCGCTACGCCCCTGGCGCAGCGGGCGGAGGCGACTCTTTTATATAATCGCGGGCAGGCAGGTTGGCTGTTTCATTTAGGGACCCGGGAGCCCAGCGGACCCAAGCCGTCAGTCGAAAACCCGCCCCCGGGTCCCTTCTGCGGCGGGGCAAACTGAGGCCCCGGGAGGGCCGGCGCCTGGCCCGGGGTCCCCGCTCCCTCGCCCCCCCCTACCCCCAGCGGCCCAGGCCGCCGCGACCCACGCCCGCGTCGGTCCTCGCAGTGCGCACAGCCCTCCCCGCCCCCGCTGCCATCCTGCCACGCCCCGGGCGTCGGGGGCAAAGCCCGCGCCCCCCCGCACCCGCCCCTGCGCAGAGGCTGGGGGCCTGTTTATCTGGAGGCCCCCACCCCCCTCCACCCCGGGGGGCCCGCTCCCCCCGCGCCCCGGGGAGCTCTGGGGCCAGATAAGCTGGCAAGCTGGCACGGCGCCGCGCAGCGGGGCGGAGAGGTCAGAGGAGGGGGGGCGCGCCGGGGGCGGGTTGGACCCCCCCCCCACCAACTTGACAAAACCTAATAACAGCCCGGTCTCCCCGGCGCAGCGGGCGAAGCCCCACGGGAGGGCAGAGACGTGGCAAGAGGGGACCTGCCGAGCCTGTTCTGGCCTCCGAGGCCGGGGTGGGGGGGGCGGGCTGGGCGTGGGGGGGGGGCCGGCGGCTGCGGCACCTTTAAGACAAGGGAGGACCCCTCTTGCCCTCGGAGAAACCAGGAAGGGAGTCGCGAGCATCATACGGGGCTTTGGCTGTACTGTACAGTTACTGTAGGGGCAGTGACGCCGCCGCCGCCGCCGGAGCGAGGGAGCGACGAGTGGAGAGCGCGAGAGGCGGAGAGCGAGAGACGCGGACCCCGGAGGCGAGCGGCCGAGGAGCCCAGTCCCAACTCCGGGCCCCGGCCCCTCGCGCCCCGGCCCGGCCCGGCCCCGGCCCGGCCGCGCGAGGTAAGTCAGCGCCCGGCGCGGCCCCCCGCACGGGGTGCAGGGCGGGGACGGGCCGGGGGCGCTGCGCCCACCTCTGCCCTCTCGGGAAGGGGAGATCCGGGAAGCCGCGGACGTTCCGCAAGTTTCAGAGGAGGGGGTGGTTGCCAGCTGCCCGGAGGCTGGGAGCGCCCTGGATCCCGAGCGCGGGGAGGGGGCGCCGCCCGGGAAGGGGGATTGGGGGCGAAGTGCATGGGCTTATGCCCCAGCACACCCCCCCCCCCGCGCCCCAGTGCATGGCTTTTCGGGGATCCCAGACGCGCGGGGAGCGGGGGAGGGGAAGCGGGGCCGCATTGAGGGTGGGGGGGAACCGGCGTGGGGAGATAGGGGGGCGCGTCGCGTGCTAAGTTTGCAGCTAGGTACTGGGGGTGCTTTCGCCCCCCGGGGGCCTATTCGGTGCTGCGTGCATACGTTGGAGTTGGCCAGGATTGAGCTCCATGGGGGATGGGGGGGGAGGGGGCTGAAAAAACAGGGAGGGGGGCTTTGCAAAGGAGGGGGAAGGGGTGGAGTGTCCCGGTGGGCGGGCGCGGCCGCGGGGGCTTCTGGACGCCGTAGTCCCCCCACCGCTTGCGACTGGCAGGTGGCAGGCGGCTGGGACTACAAGTCCCAGGGTGCCTCGCGCCGGCGGCCCGCCGCGGTCCGCGGGTAGGGGCGGTGCGGAGGAGGGGCGGTGAGCGGCGGGCCGGCGAACCAATGGGCGCGGACCGATCGCGCGGCGCGGCGCGGGGGCGGGCCGAGCCGGCCCGGAGGCGGGGCCTGAAGCCGGGCTCCCCTCGCCGGGGGCCGGTGGCGGTCCCCGGCTTCCGGCTGCGCGGCCCGCGGGCCGGCCCCCTCCCCGCCCCGGGGCCCCTCCCCGCCTGGTTGTGTAACCGTCCCCAGCCCCCCTCCCCTCGGCCCCCCGCCCCGGTAGGGGGGGGGGGGTCACCCACCCGGCGCTCCCCGGGGAGGGCGGCGGCCCCAGCGGCCGCGGGGCGCAAGCGAGCCCGGGGATGCGCGGCCTAGTGCAGGCCGGGCCCGGGCGTGGGGGAGGCGGGCGGGCGGACCCAGATCCGGGGTAATTTGCATCGCCCTCCCCCCAGCCCGGGTGGGGATTGGCCGCCGGCGGCGGGGGGTGGCGCGGGGCCAGGCTCACTGCCGCCTCCCGGCCCCTCGGAGGGAGCCAGCCCAGCCGCAGCCGCCGCCACCGCCGCCGCCGGGGCCGGGCCCCCTCGCCGCTGCCCCGGGAAGGAGGTAGGAGCCCCCCACGCGGGCGGTGCGGCGGGGGCCCGCGGGCCGGGGCGGGGGCCGCGCGCTGCGGCCGGGGCGGGGGAGGGGGCCGCTTCCTGCCCCCGCCCGGGCCTGACTCAGCCTTGGGTGGGGGGACAGGCCTGGCCCCTTGCCCCGCCCGCGCGGCCGCGCGGCTCCGGCCCCCGGGGAGGGGGCGGAGAGCACCCCTCTCCCCGCCGCCCGCGCCCCCAAAGCGCGTGACCCCGTCTCCTCTGGCTCAGACCCCCCTCCTTCCCCTTGACGCCACCACCACGTGCGAACCCTGAGTCCCGGCAGAGGAGGGGGTGAGCTGGTGGGATCCGGCCCCCTCCCTCGCCCTTCCTCCCTCCCTGGCTTGGGAACCAGCCCCCTCCCCCAGTCCCGGGCCTGGAACCAGGCAGGGGCCTGAACTGAGCGCCGGGGCCGGTGCACCCCCCCTCCCTCCCCCGGGCACAGGCCTTTGCGGGTTCTGGGTGGCACTGCTGGCTGGGGAGCCCGGTGGACCGCAGCAAGAGACTGCTGTCCAACCTGGCTGGGGCACCCAGTGGGCGCCCACTAAATGTTTGGGGAATGCAGCCAGCAGTGGAGTGAGCCGGCAGGGGAGGCAGACAACTCCTCCCCCCACCCCCCCAAGCCGGGCGGCGGAAGTGAGAGAGGTGCTGGTGCCCCTTCCCCGGGTGTGCCCACCTGGTTCACCCATGGGTGGCAGGCTTGGTTTACTACGCACCCCCTCCCCCTGCCAGCTGCCTCCGGGAGCAGGGCTGGCTGGAGAGGGCATCCGGGATTCCATGTCAGCGCCCCCCCCCCCCCCCCACCACAACACGGCCAGGGCGTAACCCTGAGTGTGCCGCTCCCACACTGGGGGGGCCCTCCGCAGGACCAGCCGATCACTTCCTATTGGCAGAGCTGGTCTTGGGAGAGGTCCGGGGAGTCCAGGCTCGGCTCCGTGCAGGGGGCATTTTCCCCTGGGGGCCACCCCCGCTGGGGCCCCTAGAGCGCACCGGGCCTGGCACTTGTCGGCTGGGCTCGGGGCTCTGTTTACCGCCAGCCATCGCTGTGGAGACGGGAGCCTAGGGGAGAAGGGGGGGCAGGAGCCGGTGACTGGAAGAGCGGAGGCCTGGGATCCGCATGCCTAATGAGGGAAAGAGGAGCCAACGGGGACACTGAAATTTTAATTCGAGGGTCACTTTGGGGGGGTATTTATTATTCAGTTCTGATTGGCTGCGTGGTGGCCAGTCAGCACCCTGGCCTCGGCCGGGAGCCACGAGAAACTCTCAGCACAGGCCCTAGGAGAAGCAGCAGGGGGTGGCCGCAGGGAGCTGATGCGCCCTTTCCTCTGTGTGGGAGACTGAGGCCTGGCAGAGCTGGGTCTCATCCAGTGGGGAAGGTTCCTGAGGCCGTAGCAAGTACTCGTGTTTGCTTTTTCCCTTCCTTTCTCTTCCTTGGGGCCCTCTGACCTATAGCTGGGTCAGGCTGGTGGCAGTCCCCTTTGCCACAGGAGGAAACCAAGGCTGGGAGGGGAGGCTAGACACGCGTGTGGGGACCCCGGGGCAGGGAGGGGGGGGTGGCTTACAGCAACCCTCGGAGCAGGTGCCGTGTTGGGCAGGGGAGACTGAGGCCCAGGGGGAAGCAGAGAGCAGCCCAAGGTCACCTAGCTGGGCCTGGGTCTGACCCTCATGGTCCTGCCTCCTGGCTCACAAGACGAGTCTCCTCTCAGCTGAGGGGCACCCACCCACTTCTCTTCCTGGGGGCCTGGGGGCTGAGAGCCGGCATTTGTAGGCCAAATGGAGACTTCCTGGGGCTTATGAAACCCTGTGTCCAAAGAGGACAGCGAGGCTCAGAGAGGGCCAGCCAGGTGCCCAAGGTCACACAGCATGAGCCCCTTGTCCTCTCGCCTCCCCAGCCTTCTGTGGCAGGCACTTTTATGGCTCCCTAAGGCCTTTCCTGCCCTCTCTGAGCCACAGTCCCGCACCTTGGCACCTTGGCCCCTGGAGATGGGCAGGGCTCTGGGTTTTATGACCCATTATACCCAAGATGACTGAGGTCACCTCGCTAAAGCTGAGACTCAGGGCCAGCCCCTCTGCAGCAGAGCTGGCCCGAGGTCTGCTGGGGTTTCGAATGACCCACTAGCTGCTGTGTGACCTTGGACAAGCCCCTTGGCCTTTTGGAGCCTGGGTGTCCCCCGCTGTAAATTGGGGTTACAGGGTTCTCCCTGCGTGGTGCCTGTGGGTCTACCTGTGTCCTCTTTCCTGCCCTCCCTCATGGAGGGAGCACCTAGGCCAACTCAGGGCGCAGTGGGGATTCTGGCGGAGTGTGTCGCCAGCCCGGCCACTTGAGACATGCAGAACCCCCTCACCTGTCACCTTGTGCTCCAGGCACCTGATGGACCATAAACCGCCCTGCAACAGCCCTGGGCAGTGGGGACCAGAGGAACAGGCTTGGGTGGGGGCCAGTGTGGTCCAGTCCCAGCCCAGCCCTCACCTCCACCTGAGGTCTCCTTGGGGAGGTCACCACCCCTCTGCCAGCCTCAGTCTCGCCATCAGCCCAAACCTGTGGTCCTGAGGGTTTAGTCCCCGATTCCCCAGGAGACTTGGCTGAGCGACTGTCGTGCGGTGTCAGGGCCTGGGAGAGTGCTGCATCCCTGGTGACCAGGGGTTAGGGCCCCCCTGTCCTGAGTTCACAGATGTCAGCAGGACTCCAGTCCTGCCCCAGGCTCCCTCTGTGACCTCAGGCAAACCTCTCCCTTTTCTGAGGCAGAGGCAGCTCTGAGGGGGCGTGAGAATAAGCTGTCCTCAGCCCCAAGGCCTCCAGGGTAGGGGGTTCAGTCCCTTGCTGGTACCTGGGGGCAGTGTGGAGGAGCGGGGAGGAGCCTGGGAAGGACCAGTCGGGCAGTACAGAGCCAGTGGGCTTGTGTTCAAAGTGAGCTCTGCTGTGTGACCCTGGGCGAGTCACTTCCCCTCTCTGAGCCTCAGTTTCCTGACCCGTAAAGTGGGGCAGTGATTACAGACCTGTAAGGACCCCTGTCGAGATCAGGGTCGGGCCTGTTGAGGAGCAGCGCCTGCCCTCGGGGCCCAAGTCCTGAGTGGAGCCCCAAAGCGCGGAAGGGGCCCTGCTGAGAATCTGGCGCTTGTGAAGAGCCTGGCCAAAGGACTGGCCCCTCCATCTGTCCCCCCAGCAGGCTGTGAGCGGCCACTCAGTGGAAGTGTCCCCACCCACGCCTTTCTGGTTTAACTGGAAAACAAGGCCCCGTCCCACCTCCCATCAGGATGTGTTTGATGGGAGGGAGCTGGCGGGTTCGTGGGCACAGGACACAAGGCCCCCACGGGCCAGGCTCCCCCTCGTCTGGGCCCTCCAGGCTTAGCGATCCACCTGCCCGGGCTGGGGGCGGGGGGGGGGGGGTGGGGTGGGTGGGAGGTGCAGGCACCTCCTGGTAACAAGCAGGCCTCGGGGGAGGGAGGGAGAGGTCTGGACGAAAGAGAGGACAGCTTCGAGAGGCCAGCCAGGCCCCTTCTGGGCATTTTGTCCAAGCGGGTACAGCCTGAGCAAGGGTGGGCTAGACCGTGATGGGAATCTGTGAAGCCTGGCTTTGCTTACCCCCAGGTGATGGGAAGCTCATTCCTTCTAACTCCCCACGAGTGGCTCTGGCTTCCCGGGGATTCCTCTTGGAAGCCGGGGACTGGTGTCAGGGCTGTTACTTCCTGGCCCGCGACAGCCCTCGAGAGCGTGGGAATAGGGTGAGCCTCAGCCCCACCCATGAGTTGGGGGTCAGATGGGATCCTCGTGACCTCCTCGAAGCACCCCCCGCCCCCCAACTTCCCACCGGCCTGCAGCCTTCCTGCCTCTGGCCCTTTAAGGCCTGGGCAGGAAGCCCCTCCCCATTTAGGGCAATAAATGGACACATAAAATGGCCGAGGGCCTGTTTGCTGGTGTCTGGCCTGGCTGGAGGCCTGTGAGGACAGGCGGGCTGGCAGCCCGGCAGCCACCCTGGGCCGTTGGTGCCCCCCACTCCCTAATCGGGACGCTGCATTCCTGTCCCATTAAACCCCAGGCCGGGGACCGGGCCAGGCAGGGATTGGCACCAGGTCAGGGCGGGGTTACCCGTTGGGACCAACCTTGCAACACAGGCCGCTGGCCTGGGAGGGGGCGGGGGCGGCTGGGCGTGGGCCTGGCGACCGCACCTGGGCACCAGACTTGCTGTGTGACCTTGGGCCGGCCACCCACCCTCTCTGGGTCTGGTTTTCCCCTCCAGGTGAGGGCTCCTCACCCCTGGCTTCCTCCTGGGGCCTCACCACATACTTCCTTGACACGCAGTAGGTGGAGAGGGGGCTGAATTCCTGGAGTCATGTTCGGAGGTTAAGTTCGGAGTCCCCCCCATCCTCAAGGAGGCCCCGGGGCGGGGGGGTCAGTAAGCAGCCTCACTGGGCCTTTGGGGACACATGCCGGCACACAGTAGGTCCTCAGGCAGAGTTTGCTGAATAGGTGGGGCTGGGACCCTGGGCCTCAAGCAGCCCCAGTCCCCTTGGCACTTGTCATGACCTCCGAGGAAACTGAGGCACAGAGAGGCCCTGCCTCTTGCCCAGTGTCCTACAGCCTGGAAGTGGAGGACCTGGGATTTGGGCTCGGACTGCTGTGCATGGCACATAGTAGGTGTCAGAGGTCCCTTCTTTGGTTTCCTGTTCTACTCTGTGTCGGGGCCGGGGCGTGGGGGGTAGACAGGCCTCAACCGCTCATTAAGCAACCCCCCTCACCCCCTCTTCCAGGAAGACAGCAGGTGGCAGTTACCTGCCCACCCCCTGCTGGCCGCCCCCTCTCCTTCCCCACGAGTCTGGGGAGGGGGGCGAAGGAGGAGGCCCGCCCCAACCCTCACCTTGCCCCTGACCTTGGGAAGCACGGTAAATAGGGCCTCCTCCCCCTGTCCCTCTCCGGGGCGCCCACCTCCCGGCCTTTGCCTGTCCTGTTCCCCGCGCTCAGGATGCCCTTGCCACACCTGCTGCTCCTGGGGCCAGGCGAGGGCACTCCTGACCTGGCGCTGGGTCCCCGGCCTGGCCGCTGGTCTGCTGTGTGCCCTTGCCCAGGCCTCCTCACCTCTCTGAGCCTCTCCTCGTCTGTAAAGCCCTGGGCTTACAGCGAGAAGGATGGAACAAGGTGCCAGTTAGTCCCCAGTCGTCCAGGGCACACGGGAGGCCCCGGGAGGGCTCCCGACAGGCCCCGGGTTCTGCTGCCTTGGAAACAGTGCGGCAAATAAATGACCCTAGGTTAGCTCAGAGGTGGGACCGGGGGAGCGCGCCAGCCGGGTGGGCGGGGCTGGGTGTGGGCTCACTCCGCGCATAGCTCTGTGGTCTTTGGTTCATCCGGTTTGCTGCGCCCCTACTGTGCGCCGGCGGCGGGGGTGGGGGGAGGGGGGGAGCCTGCTGAGGCCTGCCCCTCGGCCGCCGCCGAGTCAGCACCGAGCGCCCCGGAAATCCCATGGAGGCGGGGCGGGGCTCTGATGAAAGATGGGCTGGGTGGGTGTGGGCCTGAGCTGTGAGGACCCTGGCCCTGGAGGGTGGGGACCTGGCCGGCGTGGGGGTGGGGCTTCCTGGAGGAGAGAAGTTTCATTGGGTCGTCCTGACCGAGGCAGCCACCTGGCGTGGGGGCACCTACTGGGTGTCAGGTGCCGGCCGGGCCTCTTAGGGTGCAGGAGGCCACACGGCTGTCCTGGCGAGAAGATGCCGTGGCGCACAGTGGGTGTTCAGCAAACAGGTGCCTTTTAACTGCCGGGTCGCCCGCCTGACCCACGCGCGTGGGGTTTTCTGCCTCTGCCTTAGAGGGAGGGGCCCCAAGGGGTGGGGGCAGTGGCCTGGGGTGTGGCACGCAGGTGGCGGGAGGGTGTGGGCCAGGTTGTCTGCAGACCCAGTTTAGTTTCCAGGCTGAGGGATGAGGCAAGGGCTTGCTGGGGGTGGGGGGGGTGTCTTAGGATTACGTGGGGGAAACAGAGGCCCTGGCTGGAGGGGACAGAGACGTGGCCTTTGGACCTACGGGCCGCGCCACACTGCAGGCTCTCCTGGCTGGTGCAGACCCAGGCCCAGGGCCCGGGCCGGCGCCCCGTGCCTGCTCCCCCAGCCGGCTGCAAACCGGAGCCCGAGCATCTTCATACTTAGGACCGGGCTGCGCCAGCCCCCTTGCCCGGCAGGCGCAGTGCCCGTGGGAAGGCAGGGGTGGGGCAGCCTGGGGGGCGGGGGTTGGGGGGGGGGGAGGTGCTGGTGAATGCTCTGAACCATTGCAGGTCCGGACCTTGAGGCACCTGGGGGGAGGATGGCAAGCGGGGCCACGGTGGCCATCTTGAGGCCTTGGTGGCCCGGATCAGAAGGGGGTGAGGAGGGCCGAGGCCAGTCTGATCCGGAGCCCATCTGCCCACTTGCTCCCTGGGGCCTGGGGCCAGACGGCAGATGGTGGCAGGGGGTGGGAGCCGCCACAGGGGCTCCTCCGAGGCTTCCGTGGCTGGGCCTCAGATGGGGTCGGGCGTCCCCCCCCCCATCTCCTGCTCCCAACAGCCACATCTGAGCCTCCCCCCCCCCCGGCCCCACCACAGGCTGGCGGAACAGAGGGGGGAGCCGAGCAGCTGGTGTGGTCAGCGGGAAAGAGGGCGGGCCGCAGAGAGAGGCGTCCTGGGAAGTGTAGTGCCGGCCCAAGTGGCCACACAAAGGCCTCTGTGTCAGCCCCAGGGCCAGGGCCCTGCTCCCAGGGCGGCCCCGGGTCGGGACAGTCCCGGCCTGGCCTTGGGTCGGGCCAGACCAACCCCGGGGTCCCTCGCCAGGCTGGTCCACTCGCGGCGGGAGGGATGTGGGTTGGAGCTGGGTTGGGCTGCTCGTGCTCTGCCTGGGGGGCTGGGGGTCCCGAGGCCCTCAGGCCAAGGAAGGCGCGGCCCCCCTCCCGGGAGATGTGTGGGGGCTCTGTCCTGAGAGCTGGGCAACCGGAGGAACGTGGGTTGTGTTGGGTGGCTTGGGGCAGCTGGGGGCTCCCCAGAGAGGGTGGAGGGGTGGGGACAGGAGCCAGAGGGTTGCACAAGCGCCCGAGTGGGTGGATGAGTCACAGCCCAGGGGAAGGCGGAAAAAGGGAGTGGGGGGAGAGGGGCAGGACAGACGGAGTGTCCCCTACCACTACCGCCAGCTTTTCCAAAGGCCTCTCTGTCCATTTGACAGATGGGGAGACTGAGGCCCTGGGCCGAACAGGGTGGCCAAGAGTTGGGGAGGAGCCGGGTGGGCATGAGGTGGACAGAAAGCCCCTACTTCTCCTCTGGGGGTTCAGCCTGGGTGGGCAGGGAAAAGGAGCCTCAGGCAGTCGTTCCCCCCCGCCCCCACCCCGTGACTCTCTGCTGTGCCTGGGCCAAGCTGAGCTGCGTCGTCCTGGGGGCTCCGTGCTGGGGGCTCCGCGAGGAGCGGGAAGTGGCTTGTCCTGTGGCCACTGGCTCCGCCCCTCCAGGGCACGCCCACAGCCTGGTCCCTGGGTCTTGGCCTTACCCTTTCCTCCTGACTCGGAGCCTCACTGGGAGGTCAGAAAAGGCCCAGGGGCCAGGCAGGGACTGACGACCGGGTTGTCCCCCCGGGTCACACATCCCAGGTTTGAGTCAGGGTACGGCTGAGGGGCCGTGGGCGTGGTTCTCCACCGGGAGCCCTGTTTTCTCACCTCCACAGGGCAGACGGTGCTGCCCGCAGGGACTGCCGGGGGCTCGGCCATATGACAGCGCACAGTGGGTGCCTTGCCTCACCGCCTCCTTAGAGAGGGTGCGGGTAGAAGCCAGCACTCAGATTCATTAGGAAGCAAGGCATTTATCGAGTGCCTACTGTGTGCTCCCGTACCGCCTCAAATCATCCCTTGGCCTGGCACTCTAGGAGGCCCTCTGGTGGAGGGAGGGTGGGGGGGGGAGTCAGGATCTGTCGCTCGAGCCCCCGGCGTGGGTTTTGCCCGTTGATAAGGCAGCACTGTACGTCCGCCTGCCCTGGTGCACAGCTGGGAAACTGAGGCTGGGGGCGGGGCGGGGGGGGGGGCGCCGCCTTCCGGGGGTCCCCAGCCCCGGCCGGTGCGCCCACCACCCCGCACCCTCACGATCACTACTCCCTCCCTCCCTCCCCCCCCCCCCCCACCTGGCGCTGCAGGTCTCGGCGCGGAAGATGGCCGGCGGTGTGGACGGCCCCATCGGGATCCCGTTCCCTGACCACAGCAGCGACATCCTGAGCGGACTCAACGAGCAGCGGACGCAGGGCCTGCTGTGCGACGTGGTGATCCTGGTGGAGGGCCGGGAGTTCCCCACGCACCGCTCGGTGCTGGCGGCCTGCAGCCAGTACTTCAAGAAGCTGTTCACGTCGGGCGCCGTGGTGGACCAGCAGAACGTGTACGAGATCGACTTCGTCAGCGCCGAGGCCCTCACGGCCCTCATGGACTTCGCCTACACGGCCACGCTCACCGTGAGCACGGCCAACGTGGGCGACATCCTCAGCGCCGCCCGCCTGCTGGAGATCCCCGCCGTGAGCCACGTGTGCGCCGACCTCCTCGACCGGCAGATCCTGGCGGCCGACGCGGGCGCCGACGCCGGGCAGCTGGACCTCGTGGGTCAGACCGACCAGCGGAACCTCCTCCGGGCCAAGGAGTACCTCGAGTTCTTCCAGAGCAACCCCATGAACAGCCTGCCCCCCACCTCCGCCTTCCCCTGGTCTGCTTTCGGCACGTCCGACGAGGACTTGGACGCCACCAAGGAGGCCGTGGCCGCGGCCGTGGCCGCCGTGGCCGCCGGCGACTGCAACGGCTTGGACTTCTACGGGCCGGGGCCGCCGGCCGAGCGGCCCTCGGCCGGGGACGCGGACGAGGGCGACAGCAACCCGGGCCTGTGGCCGGAGCGGGACGAGGACGCCCCTGCCGGGGGCCTCTTCCCGCCGCCCGTGGCCCCGCCGGCCACCGCCACGCAGAACGGCCACTACGGCCGGGGTGGGGAGGAGGAAGCGGCCTCGCTGTCGGAGGCGGCCCCCGAGCCGGGCGACTCTCCGGGCTTCCTGTCGGGCGCGGCCGAGGACGGGGACGGGGACGGGCCCGACGCGGATGGGCTGGCGGCCAGCACGCTGCTGCAGCAGATGATGTCATCGGTGGGCCGGGCGGGGGCGGCGGCGGCGGCGGGGGACAGCGACGACGAGTCGCGGGCGGACGACAAGGGCGTCGTGGACTACTACCTGAAGTACTTCAGCGGCGCCCACGACGGGGATGTTTACCCGGCCTGGTCGCAGAAGGTGGAAAAGAAGATCCGGGCCAAGGCCTTCCAGAAGTGCCCCATCTGCGAGAAGGTCATCCAGGGCGCCGGCAAGCTGCCGCGGCACATCCGGACCCACACCGGAGAGAAGCCCTATGAGTGCAACATCTGCAAAGTCCGATTCACCAGGTGAGCCGGTGCGCCGCGGGGCGGGGGCAGGGGGCGGGGTGCAGCGGGCACGCCGGGACCCCCACCCAGCCCCCCCCCCCCCGCAGCACCGCTGTCCCCTCCGGGGATGGTGCTTTCTCTGTCTCGGGCGGGGGAGGGCTCGGGCGCTCCCCAGGCTGAGCCCATAGGCCTCGGGGCCGGACCACGGGAGGCTCAGGCTCGAGGGAAGGCCCGGGAGTCGGGGGTGGGGGGCGTCCTTCTCATCCGGACTGGAGGCCGACGTTTGCCTGGGGAGAGGGTGGCTGCCCCATAGGGCAGGGGGAGCCGGTCTGCCTCCCTGAGTCTCCCAGGAGCCCCGGGGGACTCGCTCTACTCGGCCAGCATTTACGGAGCACCTGCTGGGCGCCAGGC
The DNA here is from genome assembly GCF_046562875.1 of Panthera onca. Taxonomy (NCBI): domain Eukaryota; kingdom Metazoa; phylum Chordata; class Mammalia; order Carnivora; family Felidae; genus Panthera; species Panthera onca. The sequence goes on along the minus strand of NC_138340.1, from coordinate 3,067,255 downwards.
CCTGTCCTAGGCCCCCGGGGACCCAGGAGCGGAGAGGCACGCCAGAATCCCCGTGCGGGCCATGGGGCGTGTGTGAGCTAAAACCACAGAGCTGAGAAGACAGGTTGGGAGCAGAGAACCAGGGAGGGGGCGGCGGCTGTTTTAAACAGAGAGCTGAGTCCCCGAGGAGGGAAGCGCCACTGCAAAGGCCCTGAGGCCAGTTCAGCTTGGGGGTCGCGGCAGCAGCAGGAGGGAAATGGACATGGGAGCCGCTGGGTTTGGTCCCTAGGCAGGAGGAGTTGGAGGCCAGGCTAGGGGAATTTCTGATTGGGTCTTAAGAGTCCAGAGCTGGCCGGTTGGGCCCTGTGGGCCAGCCGGCGGCAGGGGGGGAGGGGGGGGCGCGGGGGGCTGGCGTGCAGGGGCCTGGCCAGGCTGGGTGACTCAGCATCACCCCCTACCCCCACCCGCCCTGGGGTTCCCCCAGCCACGCCCACCCAGGCTGAAGAAAGAGGCCATTGTCCCAGCTTCCCGGCCCTGCCCCATGGGGACAGGATCTAGGGGCTGACCCCCGGCCCCTTCCCCACCAGGCCAGGAGAAGAGGGTGTGGCCCAGACTGCAGGGCTCGGGACCCTAAGCAAGGGGTAAAGGGTGCCAGCTGGGAGGTAGGAATCTAGTTGGGGGCCTGTCCCCCCCCATTTGGTGAGATTGGGGCACCGTTAGTCTCGGGGGCTGCCTCTTCCTCCAGACAGGGGTCCTAAGGTGGCTGTGGGCCGTGCCCTCAGGGTCTCTGGGCCCAGGAGGGGCAGCTTTGTAGAGGCCCAGTAAGCCAGGATCTGGAGAGGTGAGAAGGGGCCTGGGGCTCCCCTGACACTCCCCCCCCCCCCCCCACCCCCGCCCCGGTCCCACACCCCTAATGACAGGCCTCAGGTGGCTTCATTCTGAGCTGGAGTTCTCCTGGCTACCCCACCCTGACTCAGGCTGATCCTGTTTACCAGGCAGGGAAACTGAGGCAGGGAGAGCCACACCAGGCCGGGCCTCTACCCCCACGTGCCCACCTGGCTCCTCTTTGCCCCCAACCCAGGGCCCCAGCCCCCACGCCTTCCTTCAGGCCAGGGAGCCCAGGGGCCCCTGTGAGTCACACTAGAGAGTTGAGTAAGCGGGGCCTGTGGCAGCCGGGGCTATAATTACCCGGACCAGGGCTCGGGGTGACGAAACAGGCTGCTTCCACCCCCACCCCACCACCGGGCAGCCCCTGGCCCGCTGTGCAGCCTGGGACAGGTCGCTTTGCCTCTCTGAGCCTTAACTGGAGGCGTCTCTCTGCTCCTCAGTCGGAGTCCCTGCTGCCCCCTGTGGACCTGGCCCGCGCTGGGATCTGGACGGGACAAGCGGGAGACCGTGTTCGTATAGACTCTGAGGAGGTGGAGGGAAGGGCGCTCCCTCGGGGCTAAGAGACCCGGGTGGTCCAGGGAACGAGCAGTTCACTGTGTCCCGAGTTCTGTTGACTCACGTGGATTATAAGGCTGGAGAAGAGGCAGGGGTCTGGTTGCAAAGGGCCAGGCCTTGAACCTCAGGGCAGTAGAGAGGCTTGAAAGGGTTAGAGCTCTGTGGGTGGTGCCAGAGGTAGGGACCTGGGGCTAGAAGAGCCTGGGGAGACCAAGTCTCTGAGGAGTGGGAAAGGCTTCCTGGAGGAGGAGGGACATTTGAGATGGGGCTTTGACGGATGCATAGGAGTTTGTCGGTCCCGCCACTGAGCATTGTGGTAGGTGTGAAAAGTGAGAGGCCCAGGATGGCTGAGCCGTAGGGTGCACGAGGCTGCAGCAAGGAACGGGTCAGATGCTGGCCAGGGTTGCGGAGACCCAGGTCTCTGCCCCTGCCCTGTGGATTCCAGGCAGGAATCCTCTCCCACGGCTAGAGGCCAACCCAGCGATCACATGAGTCACCTCTGTGATTTGACATCTTCCGGCAGGCGCATTTTTTAAAAAGCGAGAGGAACAGGTGAAAGTAACTCGAGTCGTATTTGACGTCCATTTTTCTTGCGTTCAACGTGTAATCGGCGGACAGAGCTCTAAGCGAGCCAGTTTGCGTGACACGTTAAGCGAACGAAGCCTTCAAGATCTGGGGCGCCTTTTGGACTTGGTGGCCCATCTCAGCTTGAGCAGGCCACGTCGCGAGGGTTTGGGCCGCGTGTGAGAGCTGTGGCTGCTGTGTGACACAGAGCAGCACCCGGACTGTCGTTGCTTTAGGGCTGATCCGTTGGCCAGCTTGGCTGGCTCCGCACTGTTCCCTGTGGGGCAAGATGGGCAGGCAGGGGCCCCGGAATCACCCGGGCCCCAAGGAAACCGGCACACAAACGAGAGTAAGGGGTGGTGGCCTGAGGGACGTGGGGTGGGTCGGGTGGAGTGCGAGGTGGGGAGGGGCCCGTCTGAGGAAGTGACGTCTGAGCTGGAAGTCAGAGATGAAGATCTGGTTAAAAAGTGCTCCAGGCAGCAGGAACAGCATGTGCAAAGGTCCTGAAGTAGGCTTGTGCTCAGCCTGTTGTAGTGACAGCCAGGAATCCAGCGTGGCCAGAGCAGAGAAAGACAGAGGTGCTGGGGGAGTTGACGGGGAGTGGGGGCTGTGGGGTGGGGACCCTCTGTCCCAGAATGCAGGACTTTCCGTCTTAGAGACCAGGACAGCTGGCCACCCTCTCTGTTACCAAACACCCTGGCGTGTTGCCTCATGCCCTGTAGTATTTTCCAGCCCCGGAAATAGGGTCTGGTATTCAGCAGGCACTCAGTAAATGCCTAGTGTTGTGAATGAATGCGGGTGCCACAGGCAGAACCCCCAGAGGGAAGCCCCATTATTTTCCTCCTTCTATGGATAAGAGAAAAGGGGTTCGGAGAGGTTCTGCCATTTGAGTGGTGGCGGTGGGGGGTGGGGGGAGTGCAAGGCGTTTTCCAGCCCCTGTGGGTGTCACTTCCCCAGCGCAGAGGGCCCACGTCTTGGGCCCACGGCCGTGGGTGCCCCGGTATTCCCGGGCTTATCCGTCCTCGGGCTTGGAGGGCCCACGTCTCGGGCCCACAGCCCTGGGTGCCCCGGTATTCCCGGGCTTGTCCCTCCTCGGGCTTGGAGGGCCCACGTCTCGGGCCCACGGCCCCGGGTGCCCCGGTATTCCCGGGCTTGTCCCTCCTTGGGCTTGGAGGGCCCACGTCTTGGGCCCACGGCCCTGGGTGCCCCGGTATTCCCGGGCTTGTCCCCACCCCAGCGCGGAGGGCCCACGTCTCGGGCCCACGGCCCTGGGTGCCCCGGTATTCCCAGGCTTGTCCCCACCCCTGCGTGGAGGGCCCACGTCTCGGGCCCACGGCCCTGGGTGCCCCGGTATTCCCGGGCTTGTCCCCACCCCAGCGCGGAGGGCCCACGTCTCGGGCCCACGGCCCCGGGTGCCCCGGTATTCCCGGGCTTGTCCCTCCTCGGGCTTGGAGGGCCCACATCTCGGACCCACGGCCCTGGGTGCCCCGGTATTCCCGGGCTTGTCCCCACCCCTGCGCGGAGGGCCCGCCTCTCCGGCCGTGGCCCGCAGGGCTCGGGGTGGTGCCGGCGCCCGCTGACCGCCCCCCCTCCGCCCCGCCCGCAGGCAGGACAAGCTCAAGGTGCACATGAGGAAGCACACGGGCGAGAAGCCGTACCTGTGCCAGCAGTGCGGGGCGGCCTTCGCGCACAACTACGACCTGAAGAACCACATGCGCGTGCACACCGGCCTGCGCCCCTACCAGTGTGACAGTTGCTGCAAGACCTTCGTGCGCTCCGACCACCTGCACAGACACCTCAAGAAGGACGGCTGCAACGGCGTCCCCTCGCGCCGCGGCCGCAAGCCCCGCGTGCGGGGCGGGGCGCTCGGGGGGCCCGACCCCTCCCCGGGGGCCGCCGCCCCGCCCGGCGCCGCGGCCCCGCCCGGCTCCCCCGACGGCCGGCGCAACGGCCAGGAGAAGCACTTTAAGGACGAGGACGAGGACGAGGACGAGGCCGGCGCCGACGGCCTGAGCAGGTTGAATGTAGCGGGTGCCGGCGGAGGGGGAGGCGACGGGGGCGCCGGGGCCACCGCCGACGGCAGCTTCGCGGCCGGACTTGCCTGAAAACCAAAAAGAGAAAACAGAAACCCGAGAGAGAGAGAGAGAGAGACAGAGAGAGAGAGAGAGAGAAAATCACCCACCACCCCCCCAAAAACACAAAAAAAGAAAATCTATCTATATACAGATATCTATATCTATATATATATATACAGATATATATATATGAGGCGCCACAGAATCTAGGGTAGTGCTTTTCTGAGATTTTTCTCCTTCATGATGTTCTCTCCCTCCGCGGGGACCCTCGGCCCCGCTCCGGCTCCCCGTACCCCCACCCCGCCAACGGGTTTCGGGGCTCGGTTTGGGGTTTTTGTGGGACATCTAGATTCTGAGCCCCCCCCCCCCCCCGCCCCCGCGGGGCACACCCAGCATGGGGTCTGGGGTCCCATCTGAGGCCTGGTCAGGGCCCCAGGCGCCAGGTGGGGGTGAGGGTGGCCGCGGGGGCTGGGGCACTGGGGTGGGCTTTTGTTTTCGTCCCCTCGCTGGTTTCTATGAGTCTTTCAGACAAGACCTTAAACGATCTCTGTCCGCTGTGAGTGGACGTTAAAATGCACCCTGTCCCCACCCCCATCCTCCTTCCTCAGGGCACTTACTAAGTGGGGGTCTCCCCCCCCCCCACCTCCCCGCCTCCCCGACGGCCTCCCTGCCTCCCGCTCCTGCCTGTGGTCCTGTACGTGTCCTGGCCGCTGTGACACAAATCTATTTATTTCCAGGCCCGGAGAGGGGAGCCGGGGGAGGGGGCGCCAGGGTGGCTCCCTGGGGGGGGGAAGGGGGGGGCTGCCGCCGCCTCCCGTCACGGCACTTACACCCTGGCGGACCCCCCCCCCCTCGGACCGCCGCTCAGGGCGCCCCGCCACCCCCCCCCCCCCCCAGGCCGTGCTCCCCGACCCAGGCCACCCAGACCCCACGAGACGTTTGGAGATTCAAAACATTTTTGTCTTTACCCTCCCCTTAGCCCTCTCCCAAGTTTTTAAAGCACTTTTTAGATTTTTTTTTTCTTTCCCTCCTTAAAAACAAAATTTATATATAGATATATATAGATATATATATATAAAATATACTTTCCTCAGAGGAGCAAAGCAACATTGTGGGGTGGACGAGGCCAGAGCGGAGGGAGCCCAGGGTCTCGAGGTGGCAGGGAGGAGGGGAGAAGAGGCCAGACGTTCTCGTGTCACAAAAGCAATAAAGACAACATTTTACAAAATGAAAGGAAAAAAAAAAAAACAAAAAAACCACAAAAAAACACACACAAAAAAAGACAACCAACCACAAATAGAAGTCTTGGCACTTTGTAACGGAACGGGTACTACACTTTATCTTAATTCTTAATTTAAAACAATGTTTACAAGTTGCAACCAACTTCTATGAAAAGTCGAAAAGACAAAAAAAAATAAAAATAAAAAATAAAAGAGAGCGAGCGAGAGAGAGCGAGCGAGAGAGAGAGCAAAAAGAAATTCCTAAAAGTCAATTTATTTTTGTACAAAATAATAAAAAAAAAAACCCACCGCAGACGCAGAATCCACTTCTGTTCCCCGAGGTGACAGGGGTCAGGAAGGCACGGGGGCGAGGTCTTCTGAGGTATTCGTGCTTTGACCCGGGGCCTTGCCTTGCAGGCAGGACCGTGGGGTTTTTTTGTGTTTCTGCCGTGTCCCCCCCCCCCCACCCCCTCCCATTCTGTCCCGTTTTGGTTCTGATTCGGAGGTGTCTCATCACCTGCGATGGCCACCCGTGTCTGCGGGGACCCTCCTTACTGACTCCCCAGCTCAGGGATGGGCCCGAGAGAGGGCTGGCCTTCCAACCAGCTAGAGCAATCCAGTTCCCCCCCCCCCCCCGCCCCCTGCCCTCGCCCCTCGCCCACTTTGGGGCTCCCCGCCCTCCAGCATGGCCGCCCTTCCTTGTGGCCACCAAGGAGCCGCCATCTGGGACAGGTGAACCCCGTCGAGGCGGGTGGCGGGGCCCCACCTCCAGGGCCTTATATTCCCCCAGGCACCCCTCTTTTTATTCAAAGGCACTGACTGTAATCTGGGGGCTGGCACCCGCCTCCCCCCAGCCTCTGGCTCCCCAAAGGCCCGGTACTGACCGAGCCACAGGCCACGGACGGGGGCCAGGGCTGGGGAGACCGTGTTGCCAGAGGCCAGGGCACCCTCACCCCAACGCCCTCTCGCATATGCAATGCCTAGCGTGGGACCCTGTAAATAGACGCTCTGTCAAGCCGAGACCCTCCCCCATCAAAGCCCAAGGTGAGGGGTGCCCCTGCTCCCCCCCCCCCAGCTGCTGGCCCGTCTCCCTGTGCCCCTTTGCTCTGTGACAGACCCCGTCTTGTGTTTTTTTTTTTTTTTTTTTTTTTAAAGGGAAGCTTTTTAAGAAGGCAACTTTCATCATTGTTTCTACAGGATACTATTCATCACCCCTCCCCCCGAGCCCATCAGCCCCCCAAATGTCTCAGGACCCCCCCTCCTGAGGGGGGGTGGCAGGGGAGCCCAGGGCCGGGTGGCCTCCCTCACACCCCGGTGTCATAGAGTAAGCCCTTTTGGAGAACCATCTGTGGAGGCCAAGCAGAGAGCTCGAGCGCCCAGGCCAGGGACCCCCCCACCCCACCCCAGCTGAGAGGTTCCCTGAGGGGACAGCCCTCTCCCCCCCCCCCCCCCCCGCTCATACACCCCCTCGCAATAAAACCAACTGAAAAATCACAGCTGTCGTCCTGGCCAGTGGGGGCGGCTGGACTCGGGGTGGGGGGATCAAGGCCTCTGGGACTATGGCGGGGGCAAGGGCTGAATCCCCGCCGAGCACACTTTTAACACAGACTTCCTCGGGAATTGCACTAAACCCCTGCCCCTAGCTCTGAGCTCCGCTTCTGATCGCCCTGCCCACCCACTCCGCCTTAACCCCTGGCCCGCCCGCCCGTCCTAGGGGCCGCAGCGTCCGCATGGGCCCAGCGCCAGGACCCCGGCCCCTGACCCCGCGCAATCACATACTGTACATAGACGTGGATCGATTTTATTTTTATTCTTTAAATTAAGGTCGTGATCAAGTGTTGCCAAAGATACTGCTGAGTTCTCGCGTTTCAGGAAACAAACAAACAAAAAAAAAAATATTTGAGGGGGAGCGTGCTGACTGGTCAGAAAGGACACAGCAAAACGTTTTTTTGTTTGGTTGTTTGGGGTTTTTTTTTTTTTTGTGTTTTCTTTTTTTGGGGTGTTTTTTTTTTTTTTTTAACTGCCTGGTACAAAAAAAAAAAAAAAAAAAAAGAAAAGAAAAACAAAGCGAAATTGTTATTTCCATCATCTTGGTGAAGTTTGGGTGGATGTGTGCGCGCGTGTGTGCGAGAGTGAGGTCCGGGCCAGGGGCTCCGGGCAGGGTTGGGGGGGGAGCTCCGGGGGGAGGGGGGGGAGGTGTGTGCCGGAGGGCCTCCCCCCACACCCCCCGGAGCGCTCAGCTGGCCTGTGGGACCTAGGAGAGAGAGGCTAACACCCTTGCTACTTCTCCCAGCCTAGCACCCCCCCCCCCCACCCTGACCCCACCTTTTGAGATTAAGAAAAAAAAAAAAAAAAAAAAAAGCAAAAAAACACTACAAAACAGAAAAAAAAAAACAAAACTTAAAACCCAGTGAATGTAAAGTTCCGGACCAGGCCCAGCCTGGCACGGGTGTGGGCCTGCGCCTCTCCGGGTTCCAGCAGGCCATACCAAAGTCGGCCCCCCCCCCTTGGGTGGCTTGCCCAGGAGACCCCCATGTGGCCATCTCGTCGCCATTTGTACCTGGCTGTCCCTTTGCTTCCTTCCGGGGTTGGGGGGGGCGGTGGCGGGAGTCGGGGGCGGGGGGGGGGGGGGCAGCATTGGACACGTTGCGCATGGTGGGGTCGAGGCTGGGCCGGGCGGGGGGAGGGGCCCCCCAGGACCGAGGCAGTCCAGGCAGCCGGGATTGTAGGAGGCCAGACAGAGTGAAAGGAAAAGCAGGACAAAAAATTTAAAACAGAAAAAAAAAAAAAAAAAAAAAAATCCTATTTTTTGAGAAAGAAAGATATTTATATTTGCAGTTTTATTTTAAAAAGTTATTTAAGCTGAGGAAGCAGCCTTCCTGGAGGGCGGCTGGCGCAGGACGGGTCAGGGCCTGGGGGCTCGGGCGCCCCGGGAGCCATAACCTCAGAGTTCAGACTAGCTCGCACTAAGGACATAGATTTACACAGGGGGTGGGCAGGCAGGGCCAGGAGGTGGAGGGGCTGGGGAGACCCCCGTCCCGATGCCGGGGCTGCCTGGAGGCCATGGCCAGGGTTCCTGAGGCCCAGGGTCCCCCCCGCCCCTCCCAGGCCCAGATACAAGGTGCCTTGGACTTTGGGGGGCCGGGCCTGGTGAACGGGGGCGGGGGGTGGGGGGCAGGGGCGGTGCCCGGGGGCACAGAGCACAGAGCAGACATTCCATAGACTGTATTTGAGAGTCTTTATAAAGTGTGGGAGATTTAAAAAAAATCAATTGATAAAAATGCACTTTTGGGGGTGGGGGGGGGAGAAGCTTTAAAAGTAATAAAAACAAAAACAAAAAGACAAAAGATGAAAAACCAGACAAAAAAAAATCATTTTTCTTGTACATAAAAAACCACTAAACGCAGCCTGTTACGACCGCTGCTGCCTCATTTGCCTGATTTTGATGTTCTTTGTGTTTTGTTTGGGGGGAGGTGGGGAGCAGGGGACGGTGGGTGGGGGCTCGGGGGCCCCCTTCCCTGAGGGTCCGGGCTCATGCACCCACACCAGTCGGGGCCCCTGCGGTGACCTGGCCTCGGGGCTCCCGGGGTGGGCGGGTGTCCCCAGCATCGGCAGGCCCAGGGCCCCTACAGAGGAGGTGACCCACAGTGTGGGCTTGGCAGGTGGCACTGGGAAGGGGCCCGGGGGCGGGCAGGGAGAACTGGCTGGACTGGACGTGCTTCTCCATCGCTTCCAGCTGCAGGGTTTCTGGAGGCCGGCGGGGGGGGGGGGGGGGGAGTGGTGGTGGCTCGCTCGGGCACCCCAAGTCTGTCAGAGGCCCCCCACCCCCACCCCGTGCGGCCCCGCACTGGCCCCGGGGACGCGACCAAGGATCCGAGCTGGCTGCTCCCCAGACATCCCCGGGGAAGAAGGGGGGCCAAAGCCCAAGCACCGATGAAGGATCCTGGACTGCAGCCCCCACGTCTGGGTTGGGGTTCCCAAACATGGGCACTTTCGGGCCCCGGGAAGAGGCCCTCCCTTCTGTTGCCCAGTTGGGCTCAGGCCAGCAGGACCCAGACTGGGGGGGTGGCAGAGGGGACTGGGGGGCCGCAGCCTGGGAGAGCAGTGGCGGGGGCCTGGGGGGGGGGGATAGAGGGTGCCGGCTCCAGGGGTCACGTGGCTGCACACGTGGCGTTCGAACCCAGGCCTCCCCCTCAGCTGAGTGAGGGTGGGGCCGGCAGGGGCTGGGGGCAGCCACCAGCCCCACAAGGGCCTGGTCCCCCGTGCTCCCAAGTCCACTGGGAGAGGCTTGTTTCGAGTTGGAAGTATTCACACACGTCTCCCCCTGTAAAGCCAGAGGCTTTAGCACATCCCAACAACTATGGAATCGTCACCTCTAAGCTCCAGAACATTCCATGACCCCCAGAAGTGCCATTCCCCATTAGCAGTCACGGTCACACCTTCCCCCCACCCCGTGTTCCACTTCCTGTCCCCGGACGGGCCTGTTCTGGACGTTCCACACACGCGGGCCCACACCCCGCGTGGCCTCTGGCGTCCGGGTCCCTCCCTGAGCGTCGCGTGTCCGGGGTCCGTCCGCGGGGCGGCGGGGGTGGGCGCCTGGCTCCTGTTCAAGGTCCGATCACGTTCCCGCCCGAGGACGCGTCTCCATCTGCTGGCCCGTCGGCGGACGCTGCGTGGTCCCCACCTTTGGGCGCCCGTCAGTCACGCTGCCCTGCAGGTGCGTGTCGGGGGCTCCCACGTGAGCCGGCTCCCTCTACCTCCGGGTGGGTCGCGAGGACGGGGCGGGCCGGCTGGTGGTCGCTCCGTGTTGCGCCTGGGGAGGGCCCGCTGTCCCGTCTTCCGGAGCGGCCGCCCCGCTCTCCACGCCCACGAGCCTCCGGTCCCCGCAGCCTCGCCAGCACTTGCTACTGGGCCGGGGACGCCAGCCCTCCCCGCGGCGGACGGGCGGTGGCTGCGTCTCCCGAGGGCCGGTGAGGAGGCTCAGCATCTTCCCGCGAGCCTACTGGCCATTTGTGTACTTTCTAGGCCACGCAGGGGAGCAGGGACAGTCCTGGGGTTGGGTGGCTCTGGTTCAGCTCCTCACCCGACCTGGCGGGGAGACGCCGGGCCCAGCGGCCAAAGCGAAACCTTCCTCACTGGACCGAAGGCCGCGCTTCTTGGATCCTGAACACCGCGGGGCAGAAGGGAACGGTCAAGGGGGGGGGGGGGGGGGTCGGGGGTTGTCTCTGTCCTTTGGTGCCCTCGCCCCCAGCCAACGCCCCAGCACACAGAGAAGACGCCCCGGTGGCTTCACCTTGACCTTTTTTATTTGTGTTTTTTAAAAACAATTAAATTAGAATACAAATATTAGAAAACGGTGGCCCTCAGCGGCCCGTGCAGACGGAGGGGCCGCACTGCACAGCCGAGTTTATACAGTAAAACTGAATTTGCCCTCGGCCAGATTGATGTCCCTTTCTTCTTTAGACCTGAAATGATATTGCTTCCTGACTACAAGAGTTCTGTTTATACAAAGGAAATTATTCTGGGGCAGGGGGTGGGCAGCAAGGAAGAAAAGAAGCGAGACAGAACGGGGCAGAGGCGGTGGGAGAACCAAGCGTGGCCTCCGGGGGACGAGGACGCCGGGTGGCGGGGCCGGGCGCCCAGCTGCCGGCTCCCCACGATGGCCGGACCCCACCCCCACCCCGAGGCTGGGCGTCCCCGGGGCAGGGGGGCGGGGGGGGGGGGTTGCTGGGTGAGCAGCTGAAGGGAGGCCCTCGGCCCGGCCCTGTTGGAAGACGAGAGTGAGGCTCCCAGGGGAGGGGGTGCCGGGCGGGCCTCTACCCGTCGGAAAACCCAAGAGCAAGAAGAGGGGGTTGGAGCCACCCCAAGTGGAGAGGGTGGGGCGGGGGGGGGGCGGTCCCTGCTGCCCCTGGGGGAGTGGCCGCCCTCCCCGTCCCGCCCCGCCGAGGAGGGGCCTGGTGGCGGCATCTGCGGACGTCTGCGCTGTTCCGTAGGGAAGTTAACCTGAATTGGAGTTACCGAGGTAGCTGGCTAGAAAACGGAGACCCCCCCACGCCACACGCCGCCGCACCCTGGGGCCCCCGCCTTCCACAGGGGGTCCTGGCCACATGCTGGGTCTTCAAAATACCAAGTTATTGCACTTTCAAAAAATACAACACATCTGTGGCTAAACCCTCCCCGGCCCCCCCCATAACCACCCCCCCCACCCCGGCCCCTGCTCCCCCCCGCCCCCCTCCCTGCCCCAACCCACTCCATGGCTTCTTGGCTAAAATGCTCCCTGCTCGGCGGTGCGCTCCAGGGTCTCTGGGCGAGAGAACGTGTTTGCAGAGAAAAAAAAGCAAAGGAACAGACGAATGTCAAAGTTGCGGCTGCTGCCAGGGGGAGGGGCACGTGCCCGTCAGTGTCCCCCGCTGCCCCCCCACCCCCACCCCATGCGCCCCGTCCCCCTGCACCAGCTGGAATGGTCACTGGAAGAGGCGAGGCGGGGCGTCCCAGGGCCGGCTTGGGCTCCGGGGCTCGGGCTCCGGCCGGGGAAGCAGCTGTGTGGGTGGCTTGCCTCGTTTTTAAAAGTTTGATTTTTTTTGTTGTTGTTTCCTTTTTCTTTTTTTTTTTTGTACTTTTTTTGTCATTTTACTTTTTTTTAATCCTCCGATAGGAGAGTCCAGAGGTACAGGTGCCAGGAGCCAGGGAAAGGGGTGGAAAAACAAAATGAACAGTAAAAAGAAAAACAAAAAAAAATCACTCCTCCCTCTGCACCCCGAGGCCCGCCTGCGCCCCATCCGCGTGGGTGAGCACCAGGAAAGTCGAGTGTCCGGCCAGCGGTGGCGGTGAGCAGTCAGCAGGCCGACACCAGGCCCTTCTGGAAGGGGCAGCGGCGCTTGGGCCGGGGACCCTCCTCGTCCTCGTCCTCGTCCTCGTCCTCGTCCTCGTCCTCCTCCGACGAGGACGAGCTGTCCAGCGTGAGGTCCACCACGTCGGCTCCCGGCTTCCCGTTCTCCACGCCGCCCGCCGCGCCGCCCCCGCCCGCGGCGCCCCCGCCCGCGGGGCCTCCTGCACCACCGCCGTTGAGGTTAGGGGTGGACAGGAGCCCGTTGGCGTCCGAGGTGCCTGAGGGCGACAGGGTGGGAAACGGAGGCGGTGAGGGGCGGGGGGGGGGGGGGGGGGGGGGCCGGGGCGCAGCAGCGCCGATCGCTGGGCCTGGCGGGCGGCCCGAGCTGCGAGCCCCGCTCTCAGGGCTGGGACTCACCGAGCACCAGGATGGGGCACTGAGGGCTGCAGCTGCGCTCCTTCTCGGCGCGGATCGGGCACCACGAGCCGTCCTCCAGGTACTCGATCTCGTCGGCATCCTCACACTCGCTCAGGATCTTGGACAGGAGCCTGGAGGGGCCGGGGGGCTGACTCCTGGGCCGGCGAGAGTCTCCCCGCCGCCCCCAGGCCTGGACTCGGGGGGGGGGAACGCGTGCTAAGGAACCCACTTCTCTGCAGAAGTGGCTTCGGGAGAGCGGCCGCCAGGGCCCGGCGTCCTCGGGTCAGCGGCCCAGTCTCCCCGAGCGAGGGGCTGCGGTCACCCACCCAGTCTCGGCAGCACGGTGGCTGCCCACCCTGCCGCGGCTGGACGGCGTGAGCCCGGGGGTCTGGCCCCCAACCCGAGCCGCTGCCCCCCCCCCCGCCCCACCTTTCCAGAGAAGGAGACGGGCTTGGACAGAAGGTTTGTGCCGCTCACAACCCCCCTGAGAGGCTCTGGGGCGGAGCAGGGGGCACAGGCAGGGCCACGGCACCCCCGCACGGACAACAGCACCGACGCAACACCCACGGTGAGCCAGGCCCGGGGTCCCGTGCTCTGGCCCCGGGCACACGGAGATAATGCCAGCTGCACCCGTTTCACAGATGCGGAGACTGAGGCCCGGGGAGGGGCGGGGAGCCCCCCGAAGCCAACGTGGCCAGAAAGCAGCAAGCCTGGGTTCCGCTCCTACCCTGCCAATTCCTGACCACAGGGCCTCAGTCGCCCCACCGACAGGATGAGCCTACACAGCACCCACCGTCTCCAGCCACCGAGGGCCCACACCGGGCCAGGTCTGGGACAGGGATATACTTGCTGCGGTGGCAACGGGCCATCACGGCCCCCAGCGTGAGCTCAGGGTCACAGCTGCACCCGCCTCAGGGGACCCAACGACCGCAGCCGCTGTCACCCAAGAGGAAGGCCCTTCCCTGCTCCAGATACTCCGGTCGTCACGCCCACAGACCCAGCATCCTGGGGTCGCCCTGCGTCCACGCAGCTCTGCCTGCCGCGTGGGTCTCCGTCTCCAACTGGAGAGCCCCCTGCACAGAGCCCCTTCCTCCTCCAGGCAGAGCGCGAGCCACAGGGGTCATCTCTGTCCGGCTTGGTTCTCCACACTCCCCACGCCCAGCTGGGAGTTCTCTGAAGGCAGGATCTGTGACAAAGTTCTCGCGGGGACCCCGGAATCACCCAGCGCACGGCCAGGGATGGGACAAAATGACGACTCCTCGAGGAAAAGCATGAATCAAGGACCCTGCCTCCAGGAAGCCTCCCTGGCTGTGCCCAGGCCCCGCGGGATGCCGGGACTGTGGTCCGTGTGAGGCACAGCCGCACCCGAGCCCCAGACCCATCTGCCCCTGGAGCGGTCGGAGCTGCCGCCACTCGAGCCCGGGTGACCCGCTCCGGGCCTGTGGGGGTGGGGGGAGAGGCAGGCACGGGGCCGCACAGCTGCCAGGCCAGGAACAGAGCAGCCATTCAGCCCCGGCCCTCGTGCCCGGCCCCAGGGGCCTCCTCTCTCCACCCCGAGGCTAGACAGCGTGGGGGCACTGGGGCGCGCCAGCTCAGCCCTCCAGAGGGGGCCCGGGCTCCGAGCTGGCCGGACCTGGGTCTGAGTCCCGGCCTGGCCACCTGTGAGCTGGGGGCGCCCAGAGTAGGTGACTGTCCCCTCTGAGCCTCAGTTTCCTCATCTGCAAGGTGCGGATGATGAGGCCCACCTCCTGGCTCGGTCGGGAGAGACGGCCCGACGAGAGCCTGAGTGCGGTGACCAGATGGAGAGAAGCACTCGAACTGGGGACACGCTCAAGCCACGCCCCTACGGGCAGGAAGCCACTCCCGGGCCCATGGGGCACACACTTGCCCCACGAGGTTCATTGGCCCTCACAGACCTCCCGGTGCAGCAGCGAGGCCACAGACCCACTCCTGCCTGACCCCGGCCTCTCTCTCTCCCTGCCCCCCGCCCCCCCACCCCAGCCCTGGGGACAGATGGGTGTGGCTGGCGCCTGGCAGGAGCTGGTCAGTCAGGTGCTGGGCTCGGTTTCTGGAAACCTAAGACCTGAGCAAAGTTTCCCCTTTGGGGAGAATGGCCTTTTTCCCCTTGTCCCCCTGTGGCTTGGGGAGGGCCTGCCGCTCAGGAGGTGGGGACAGCCTGGCTGCACACTGGCGCCACCTGGGAAGAAGGGCACAGGAGAGCCAGGACCAGAGCTCAGGGCGGACGCGTCCTTCCCACCTTCCCGGCAGAGGCTGTGCCAAACCCCGTTTCGGAAACAGCTCTCTGGCTCGTGTGGTGGACGTGAGGCGGGGGCTTCCTGGGGTCCCTGCTTGGTGTGGGGCAGACGCACTCCAGATCCGGAGGTCACGAGCAGACCTCCTGGGCCCAGACAGCCTCAGCCACGGCGCCACCGGGTACGCGGCACGGGCCCCAACAGGTCCCGCCGGGGCACCCGCCTCGCTCGTGGCCAGGCCTTCCGAGGCTGCCAAAGGGCTCCGCGGAGCCGCCCAGAGAGGCCCCCCTCGTCGTGCGGCTCTGCGGCTCATCGCGGGGGCCGGGGGGGGTGGGGGGGAGAGGGCCCCCCCCCCAACGCGCCCCGCCCCCCCCCCACGGCGACTCACCCGTCGATGATGAGCTGGTCGTAGGGGGCCGGCTTGTCGCACACGGGGCACATCCAGGTGGGCTTCTTTTCGTTCATCTGGAGGTAGAAGACGGCGTCGAAGCACTGTAGGTGGGCGCAGGTCTCCGCCCGGCAGGGCACGGACAGCCGCATCTTCACCAGCTGCGGGGGGGGGGCCGGCGGGGTGAGCAGGCCACGCGGCCCGGCGCTGCCCCACCCCGCGGCGGGCGAGGGGACAGGACGCGCGCACCCCGACTCACCGGGCAGATGAGGGAGACCCGCACGCCCGTGGTGGCGATCTCGCTGTCAGGGTCCAGGCGCAGCTTCTCTTTGACTGCGGGGGAGGGGTGGCCGTTGTCAGCAGAGGGGACGGAGGCGTCTGCGGGTCTGCGGGCTGGAGCCGAGGGGCGGGGAGGGCCAACTGCCGGCTCCACACCCCACCCCCGCGTCAGGCACCCCCACTTGCACCCTCCCAGGACGAAGAGGTGCGTTGCGGCCGTAGCGCCCAGGGCCGCGGAGGTCACCCGGAAAGCACCCCGGGCAGCGGCCGGCCATGCTGGATAACCGGGCGCCCCGACCCCGCGGCGGGTTTTACGGCCCACAGGCTTCGTGGGGAAGAAAGGTGGCGGCAACCGACAGCTGCCAACGGGGCGGGTCCCCCGTGACTGGGAGTCCCCACGAAGCCATCCCCGGAGGACTCGGCGAGGACTTGGGGGGGGGGGAGGGGGCGAGGGTGGTCTTGGCGACCGGCGCAGGCACTGGGGGGGGCGGGGCTATCCCCCCCAGCAAACCCCGCAGGGGCGGGGCGAGAAGTCTACATCTCAAAAAAGGAAAAGGCGGCCAGTGCCCACCACAAAGCCAACCGCCTCCTGGAAAAACTCCACGGCAACGTGCAAGGCCCCCTTCTCGACGGTGAACGCGGCACGGGAAGGCACCGGAAGGACACTCAGGCGCCGCAAACCCTGGGGCGGCCCGCAGGCTCCCTCCCTCCGGAGCTTTTTGGGCAGAACCGGGAGACTGGCCAGACCGGCTGCCAGACCCCAGCCCTTGAAGGCTCAGGACAGACGGCCCGGAGCCGCCCGGCCCTCCTCCACGCTGGGTGGAGGGTGCTCATCCCCACTCCACTCTCCCCAACTGTCCCGAAGGCCACGTGGGTCCCTCACACCTCGCCGTGAACTTCGCCTCAGAGGTGCATCGGGTTTGGAGCAAGGCCGCCTCCCCCCGCCCGACCCAACAGAGACAAAACTGGGCGCAGCAAGGCGGCCACAGGTGAGACCAAGTACAGGACTTCCCGCGGCAACCAGCCAGCGGCCCAGAGGCCCAGCCTGGCACTGGCTTCAGAGAGGAAGCCTGACCATGGGCTCCAGGCCGGGCGGAGGCAGCCCCACCCACGCTGGCCCCTGCGCACCCGGGGACGGCAGGGTCCACCCCCCCCCCCCCCGCCCCCGTCGCCCACCGAGGTCAGCCAGACGTCCAGGCCCCCGCCCCCGCCCCGTGGGCTGCCGCCTACATGAATGCCGCCCAGCCCCTTGCCGATGCCGGCCCCCGGCCTGCATGGCCTGAATGCTGCTGGGGGCCTGCCTCCTGTGCTCAAGCTGGCCATTGTCCCCACAGGGAGACAGGCAGGTAGGGGGGCGGTTTCGAAGAAAGGGCTCTTTCAGGGAAGTGGGAGGCGGCGGGGTGGGGCGCACGGGCCAAGGCCCTGCCGCTCGGCACCTCAGTGTCCCCAATGGTCAGACGGGGACGTCGCCAAGTCCCCCGGCCCAGGGCCATCGTGTGCATCTGGTGGGAAGCTGTGGCAACCAGAGAGGGCCGCTGACTTGCCTGAGGCTACACAGCCGCCAAGCAGATGAAGTTCCTGCTGTGGGCTGGGCAGCCCCTGGGCGCAGGGACACAGGAGGAGA
The DNA here is from genome assembly GCF_046562875.1 of Panthera onca. Lineage (NCBI taxonomy): Eukaryota > Metazoa > Chordata > Mammalia > Carnivora > Felidae > Panthera > Panthera onca. Next base: position 3,050,185 of record NC_138340.1, on the reverse strand, counting down.
GACAGGACCTGCTGTCTGCCCGTCTGGGGAGCGGTTCGCTTTCAGTGCTCCCTGCGTCCCGTCCCCCCTCCCAGAACACGACCAGTCTTGCTGTCTGAGGCCAGACTGTGTCACTGCCCGGGGCCCACAGCTGCAAACTGGGTCTGCCCCTGCCCTCCGTGTCCCTGGCCCCCACCCAGCAGTCGGAGGCATCTGCCTGGAACCCCCGTCTCCAGGGACGTGCCCGGCTCGGGGCTGTGGGAACGGCCCCCAGGTGCTCACCCTGCCAGGATGCCGGCGGGCTTCACCCCGAGCTCTCACCGCCCCGGGCTCGCTGGGCTAGAGAGCACACCTCCCTCGTCCCTGCCTCGTCTGTGACTGGCTCCGCTCCTCCTCCCACGCTCCCCGGGGTGATGCACGGATGCTGGGGCGCGCCCCTCCCACGAGCTCACCCAGCGCCTTGCACAGCTCTGGATGCTTCACCCCGATGGTTTTCAACCTCTGCAGCAGCTCCGAAGAGGTCAGCTGTCGCACCAAGTACAAGGCCACGGAGTAGCTCTGGGGATACAGGCAGGGGAGGGGCTGTCAGGGCCCCCCTGGGGGGAGCGGGGGGTGGTGGCGGGCAGGCGGGCAGCGCCCCAACCCTACTCACCTTGCCATAGTTTCCCCAGGTGACGGTGATGCGGTTGGTGGCCGAGGAAAGGTACATGAGGTGGGTGAGGTTGATGGGGCGACACGGCCTCTTGGGCTCCACTCCAGGCTTATTCGAGGGGTAGTAGCCCTGGAAGCAGCCATGGGGGCTCACGCCGCGGAAGATGCTCCTTCCGCGCCCTCAGCCCCGCCCCCGAGAGCAGGCCCAGGGCCGCCGGGGCGCCCCGCTCACCGGGACGGAGCAGTAGCTGTGGTTGACCTTCACGGCGATGTTGGGTGGGTACTGGTCCTCCTGGGGGCCGCTGGTGTCCGAGTAGCAAATTCTGCAATGGCAGCGGAGCCCATCAGGCCGTGAAAGGGGGCTCTGGATGGAGGGGTGGCCCTGAGAGGGGTGGGAGGGTGGACGTGGGGCCCGGGCGGGGACACAGGGGCCACGTCTGCCCGGCAGGTGGATCGCCATTCTGCACGGTATTGGCGGGGGGGGGGGGGGGGGGGTCTCGGGGCCCAAGAGCTGGTCTGAGCGAGGCTACCTGGGGACATGTCCGCAGGCAGAGGCAAGGACACACAGCAGGAAGAGAGGAGGAGCAGGACCCCCCCCCCCCCCGTGAGCGGGGAGCCCGAGAGACACCGTCGGGAGGGAGGGGGCCCGGTGGGAGGCACCTGCGGTGGGCGTGGCGGGGGCCGCGGCCCACCCAGCTTACCTGAGGACCACCTGCACGGCCTTGATCCCGGGCTGCAGCTCTCTGTGCGCCGAGGGGGTCAGAGGGGAGGAGAGGGGTCAGCGAGTCAGGAGGGCACTGAGCACGCCACACGGGCTAACCTGCCACCTCCCCTGGTGACGAAGTCCGTGGGTGCTGACTGAAGCCTCCTCTCCTGACTACTCACTGCTGACCGGGACAAAGGACCCCCCTCTCTGGACAACTCGGGGGGTGTCCGCGTGGATATTAAATAGGTTGGTGGGTATGGGCCTGGCACGGGCCAAGTGGCCAACAAGTGGCTGCTCCAGCGGTGACTTCTGTCTCAGCTGCAGACGGAAAGGCCTCAGATAGCAGAGACCGGGGACGGCCTTTGTCCCTCATCTGTCCTCGCTCAGGGGCCCCTGCAGGACCCCGGGCAGTGTCTGGGGGGGACATGTGTGTTCATCACAACCAGGGAGGCTCCCGCCATCAAGTGGGACGGGAGCTGGGGATGCCGCCGAGGCCCCCCCACCCCCCGCCCAGGGCGCAGGGCCCCCCTCTCCCAAGCCAGCAGCGCCGAGGGGAGCCGTGCTGGAGGGGACACTGGCCCCGTCCGGGGCCGCGGGTCAAAGGCAGGGAGGGCACGCAGACGAAGCACGCTGCCAGGACAGGGGGCGGGGGCCACCGCACACACGGTGGGGGTGGGACGGGGCGTCGGGCCACCGTGGGGTCTGCCGAAGGCCCCCCCCGCCCGGCAAGGCCAGCTCGCCCCAGACCACGCCAGCCCACCGCCCGCCGAGGAGGTCAGCAGGGGTGCGGGGCACAGCACACCTGGAGTTCCGGATCAGCTCCACTTGCCTTGGTGTCAGCGCAAAGATGCACGGGCTCTCCTGAAGCTTCTCGTTATTCTGTGGGACTGAAAACAGACTGAGGGTCAGGGGGACGTCCGGTCCCCGATGAGGGAGCCAACCGTACCCACGTCCACGGGGAGCGGGGAGCGAGAGGCTGAGCCCCACCTGGGCAGCCAGGCACGTGGGGTGGAAGCAGAGCCACCAGGGACGAGGTGCGGGGGGAGCCCAGCCCTTCCTGGTGCCACCCCGCAGCCTGTGATTCAGGGAACGCCTCCCCCCACCTCCCCGTTACGGGCCCTTTGAGAAGGAGCAGCCTTCTTAGCCCTCCAGGTTCAGGCGTCACTGAGGAAGACTGAGAAGCGCTGGGCTCAGGGAGAGGAGCCTGCCGGGCTGGCAGGATGCCGTGGGGCAGACTGCGTGCCCTTGAGCCAGCCGCTTCACCTGGAGCCTGCTTTCTCTGGGTCTGTACCACGCCAGCAACAACCGTGTCCCCACCCCGCACGGCTGTTCTGGACACCCGGCAAGTGCGTGCCTGTCTGTGTGGCGCTCGGCTTAGGCCCCCCTGCAAGGCACTGCTGGAGGGGACAGGGACAAGCTGGGGACAGGTTCTGCCTCGGGCATTCACGGCCGGCGAAGGAGACAGGGAAGCGAAACCACCCTGAGCCTCTAAGTGCACAAGAGTCACGGAGCAGCCCAGCTCACAGCAGGGACCCCACACACGGAGGCACGCTAGTCATTACAAAGTGCCTGCTGGGTGTACGAGTGGGGGAATGTCTGCCAGGGGATGGAGACCAGGGTGGTGACGAGCTGGCTCTGCACTCTCAATTACAACTGCATCGAGAACCCCAGGGGTGATCAGAAAGTGCTCTGAACTGAAAGAGAATACACAGCGCTCCAAAACTTGGGAGGAGCAGCTAACACAGTCGTTAGAGGCAAACTTATAGCTTTAAATGCTTCTGTTAAAAAGACAGAAAAAGGTTTCAAATAAGTTACTTGCACTTCCTCTATGAGAAACTAGAAAAAGAACAGAAAATTAAAACCAAAGTCATCAGATGGAAAGAAATTAAAGATAAAAATAGCAAGGGAGAAAATCACTCAAGCGAGAGTTCTTTGATAAACTAGCTACAACGAACAGAAGATCCCAAGAACGCAGGCTGTCAAAACGAAAGACAGACAACAGTACAGATCCCACAGCCTTCTAGTTTAATATGGGAATGAGGTGAGCGACTTTACGCCAATAAATCTGATAACTTAGATGAAATAGACAAATTCTTCCAAAGACGCAAATTACCAAACTGGCCCCAAAACATGCACGAAGTTTGAAAAGCCCTTTATCAGTTAGGGAAGCTGAACTCATCGTTGAAAAGTCTTCCACACACGAAAACCAGATCCAACTGGGGAGTTCCCTCGAGTATTTAAGGAGCGATATAGGGGCGCCTGGGGGGCTCAGTCGGTCAAGCGTCTGGCTCTTGGTTTCAGCTCGGGTCATGAACTCACAATCTGCGGTTTGGAGCCTTGCGTCGGGGTTTGCCCAGTGCAGAGCCTGCTTGGAATTCATTCTCTCTCTCTCCCTCTCTCTCTCTCTCTCTCTCTGCCCCTCCCTCCCTCCGTCTCTCTCTCATAATACATAAATAAGAACCTTAGAAAAAAATAAAAAGAAACGATACAGACTCCATACAAATTTTCAGAAAGTAAAGAGGACGCTTCGCTCACTCTACAATCCCGGCACGAGCCTGATACCAAACCTGACAAAAAGGCATCAAGGAAGGAACAGTGAAGGAGCGCGTGGGGGGCTCAGTCGGTCCAGCACCGGATTCTTGATTTCGGCACACATCATCACCCTGAGACTGAGCCCCACATCGCACGCCCTGGGCTGTTGGTGCTCAGCCTGCCCTGCTTGGGGTTCGCTCTCCCTCTCTGCCCCCCTCCCCCAATCCCACATGTGCACACACACTGTGTCTCAAAACAAATACACGTTAAAAAAAAAAAAAAAAGAAAAGGAATACTGTCAATATCCCTCGCAAACACAGACGCAAAAATTCTTCAGAAAATATCGGCAAACGTGCAGGCCCTTGGGATCTGGCCCAGGTTTGAAACCTCGACACGCCCACCGGCACGGCTCAAACGCAGTGACAACTTCCGGTGCTGGGGGGGAGGGGGAGGGGAGGGGAGGGGAGGGGGGAGGGGTGCGGAGCAAGTCTCTGCTGCGGGCACAACCCCTCCTCTGGAACGGCCGGGCAGCTTCCAGCAAAGTTAAACGCACAGCTACCCAATCGCTCAGCAACCTCGTATCTGCCCCCAGATAAAAGGATATAGGTCCCCAGGAAGACTGTACAAGAACGCTCATGGCAAACGTATTTCTAGGAGCCCTAAACTGGAAACAACCCGAGTGGCGGCCGGTGCAGAAACAGACGAACCCTAAAACCGATGCCCCGCACGGCCACGCGGGCAACTCCAACCGCCAAGGTGCTGACCCACAGCAGGCAGACGCCGAGAAGTACCTGACACACATGCCCTGGCCCGCGTCCAGGAACAGGCGGAACTCGCCCGCAGTGACAGGAATCGGGACGACAGGGGGTGCCTCTAGGGGTGCGGGTCGAGACGGCGGACGTCCGAAGGGGTGGGGGGCTTTACGTGACGGAAATGTTGTGGGTCTACAGCGTTTGGGTTCCCGGGGTAAGACTCAAACTACACACCGAGGATCTGAGGACTTTGTCGTATGTAAATTACACCTCAGCTTTTAAACATTTAAAGCTTCACTGGAAAGGGGCGCCTGGCAGGCTCCATCGGTGGAGCAGGTGACTCCTGATCTCCGGGTTGTGAGTTCGAGCCCCACGCTGGGCACAGAGATTACTTTCACTCCAGGACAGCTGACGAGGGAATGCCAGGCGACCCTGAAACGGGAAAGCATCCAGAAGCTGTTCAAGCTCCGATAAGGGGTGGACCCCGAGATGCTTCTGTTGGCCGAAAGCAGCAGGTGCAAACAGGTGTGTATCACACCAGATCTGTGTCACCGGGCAGAGGGAGAGACGTGTGCAAAGGACATCTCTGGATGGGGGGCTCTGTGAGAGCTGGCCACAATCACCGCCTCAGAGGAGTCAGCTTTCCTTTTTTTTCTTATTTATTTGGGGAGAGACAGACAGAGCGCACAAGCACACGAGGGGCAGAGAGAGCACGAGAGAGAGAATCCCAAGCAGGCTCTGCTCTGTCAGCACAGAGCTCGACGCGGGGCTCGAACTCACAAACCATGAGGTCGTGACCTCAGCAGAGATCAAGAGTCCGATGCTCAGCTGACTGAGCCACCCAGGCGCCCCAAGGAGTCAGCTTTCTTTCTACTGGCCGAGCCCTTGCAACACTGGTGGACGGACTGTTCTCGTAAAGGGCTGGAGTGTAAATATTTTTGGTTTCTGTGGGCCACATGCCCTGTGCCTCAACGTCCCCGCTCTGCCTTGTACCACGAAAGCCACCAGAGATGGCAAACAAATGGGCGTTGGCTACGGGTCAATAAAGCTCGGTTTTCGAGAACAGTCAATGAAGCTGGCCCCCGGGCCCGAGGTGGCCGAGCCCTGCTCCCGAACCTTCTGAATCCCAACCACAAGAGTAGGTAACCTACTTCAAAGCAAACGCAATTGAAATATAAAAACCAGCTCGGCTCCGAAGCCAGACCACGTGGGTTCGTACCCCAGCTCTGCCCGGGTGCGCACCGCTCTCCCCGTCCGAGCCTGGGTGCCTCCCCGCGCGGACCCGCTTCTCCGGGCTCGGGGCCGGGCGTGTGGCCGGAGCTCGGCAAGAGGTGGCCGCTCTAACTGCCAAACCACTGCCAACCCATGCTCGCGTGTTGAGGGCCTGGCCGGTCCCCGCGGAGTCCCGCTTAGGGCCCTGGGGGAGGGCCGCCCAACTGGGGGGTGGGGGAGCACACAGGCCACCTGCAGACATGCCCAGACCTGCCCAAAGAGCCAAGGGGCAATTATTTCCTGGGGGCGGGGCTCCCCATACCTAAGACGGGCTGCGAAGGCTGAGGGGAGTCGAGTACCACCCTCGACCCGGGGAGGCGAGCTGCCACCTGGGTTGGGGCACAGCATACCCGGCACGGTGGGAGGGGGCTGGGGGTCCCCCAAACCCAGACCTGTCATCCACTGAAGTGGTGGCTCCGCCCCTCCAGCAGCTCCGAGCAGAGACGCAGGCAGCATCCACAACTCGTGGCACTCCTACCCTCCCATCAAGTCCCAAGTGGCTCCAATTTCGAAACGCACCAGCAAGGTCCCTGTCCCACACAGACCTCTCACTGCCCACCCCCACCCCAGCAGGTCACCGTCTGCCGCTTGGGGGATGCCATCCCCACCCCTAGTGGCCTTGATTCCACAGCAGCCATCTCGGCCACCTCCTCCTGTTGCCCGTGTGTCAAGAACATCCTGCCTCAGGGCCTTTGCACTTGACATCCCCTCTTCCAGAACATTCCTTCCCCAGTGATTTAGATGGTCCTGATGTCTCTGAAACCTGCTCAAATGCCACCAGAATGACAGATGTCCCTGAACACCTTCATTTAAAAACTGCTATCCTCCCAAGGGCACCTGGGTGGCTCAGTCGGTTAAGCACCTGACTGTGGCTCGGATCGTGATCTCAGGGTTTGTGAGTTTGAGCCCTGCGTCAGGCTCTGTGCTGACAGCTCAGAGCCTGGAGCCTGCTTTGGATTCTGTGTCTCCTTTTTTCTCTCTCTGCCCTTCCCCCACTCACGCTCTGTCTCTCCTTCTCCCTCAGAAATAAACAAACATTATAACTGCCACCCCCCCCCCCAGGGGTACCTGGGGGCTCAGTTAGGTGTCTGACTCTCGGTTTCAGCTCAGGTCATGATCTCACGGTTCGTGGGATGGAGCTCTTCATCAGGCTCTGTGCTGACAGCTTGGAACCTGCTTGGGATTCTCTCTCTCTGCCCTTTCCCACTCACATGTGTTCTCGCTCAAAATAAACTTTAACAAACAAAAAACCCAAAACACTACAACTCCCCAACAACCTCCTGCAATTCTGGTCTCCCCATCTCCTTCCCCGCTCGATTTTTCTCCAAGACTTTTACCTCCTAAGAGTCAACATAATTTCCCGGTGTCTTTGAACAAACCCAGAAGTACGTCTGCGGGGACACAGGCTGCCGCAAGGCAGAGGGGGCCCCGCCAGGTGGAGCACAGGCTGGGATGAGGTGCCCACCCCAGGCCCCAGCGCCCCCCCAGGGACTAAAGGGAGGGAACCCCTGTTCCCAGGTCGTCTGGGAGGACCGGAACCAGCCTCCGGCTCAATCCCAGACACCAACAGAGAGGCCCGGCACAACATGTCCACCCCAGCCGCCAGGCCGCCTTGCAAACTGCCACCAGCAAAGAACACTTCACGACCGGAGCAGATGCTCACGATACACCGGGGTGGGGGGGCGGAGGGGGAGGGAGGTGCTAAAACCGTAGTTAGGACACGGCTGTGGTCCCGAAGGGTCGCACGCGCGGAGGAAGGACGGTGGCAAGAACACGCCCAAACCTCCAACAGGGGCCTGTTCCTGTTTCTATGACGCACACACACTTGCACACGAGCTTCGGGAGCAAGCAAAGAAAAGGAGACCTTGAACAGTCAATCGGAGGGGCGCCTGGATGGCTCGGTCAGTTAAGCGACTGACTCTCTTGGTTTTGGCTCAGGGCATGATCTCGTGGCTCATGAGTTCGAGCCCCGGGTCGGGCTCTGTGCTGGAAGTGCAGAGCCTGCTTAGGATTCTCTCTCCCCTCCTCTCTCTCTGCCCCTCCCCTGCTCACATTCCCTGCCCCTCTCTCTCAAAATAAGTAAGTAAACTTAAAAACAAGTCAATCAGATAGGCCTGGTCTCCCTCCCGCTGGCCTATCGCCTCCTGCACCCTAGAACCTCAGAGAAGGAGAAAGGCCCACCCTCTAAGCCAATGCCCCCAGACCCACAAGGTCTCTGAGTCCTGGCCCAGCCGCCGCCACCCCCCCCCCCCCCCCGCCATGACGTAGCCCCAGGCCCCCGAACGGAGCAGTCGAGGTCTCAGAGGTGTTGTAGCTGGTGCGAGTGGCGCTGCGGTGGTGCTGGGGGAGGAGAGGGGAAGACAGGTGCCCCGGGCTGGGTGCAGAGGGCCCAGCGGGCAGCAGGGAGCAAGCAGGCACAAGCCCTGGGTCGGGGGCTCCGGGCTCACGCCCACCTCCGCCACTCACAGGGGCTCCCACACGCAGCCGGCGGGCTCGTGACTTGCTGCCCCCGGGAAGTTACGCGGATGGAAGGGGCTCGCACGCTGAAGGAGAGCTGCAGAATGTTAGCTCAAGGTCATTCTCGCCGCGGCCCCCCACACTGCTTCCCAGCAACGAGCCTCTGCTCACACGGGCACCCCCTGCCCTGCTCCACACCGTCGATGCAGCGACGGAACAAACGAGGCCCAGGCGTCAAAAGACACATACAGGTTAATAAGCAATGTCAGGGTCGGGGACAGGGCCACAGGGGATAAGAGGGCGGTGACGAGATGAGGGAAAGCGAATAGGAAAGAAGACGAGCTTTAGGTTAGGTGACTGGGAAGGGAAGGCCCATGTAGGGTCTGGGAAAGCGTGAGACAGCAGGAACAGCACGTGCAAAGGCCCCGGGGCAGCACCAGGCCTCGTGGTTTGGAGGAACAGTGAGGCCTGTGTGGCTGGAGCAGAGTGGGAAAGGAAGGAAGAGAGAGACAGGGAGGGAGGGCAGGGAGGGGACCAGGCAGAAAAGTCAGCGGGTCATGGGAGTGTTTTGAGCAGAGGAGGGACACGACCAGCCCACTATTTTGTTTCCTCTGACTGCTGGGGAAGACGCAGGTGACGTACAGGGAGAGACCAGGGGGGCGGCCAGGCAGGGGGGCCTGAAGCTGGGAGATCAGACCTGGAATGGATGTGAGGAACCACGGAGGGGGTTCTGCGCCTCAGGGGGAACACCCACCCCAGAGAGGACCCAACGAGAGGAGACCTGGAAAAGCTCACCAGACCTTCAGCGACCCCGACGTCCTCAGGACAGCCCAGTCGGTCCCCACTATCCCCACGGCCCGCTCATCCCGCGTTCTCTGGCCTCTCTCTCCTGCGCCACACAGCTCCCGTCCCCACGCCTTCCATTCCTGAGCCCTCGCTCGCTGCCAGGCCTGTGCCCACCACCCCGCTGCCCTGCTCCTTCCTCTCTGTCATGCTTATGGCTACTCGGCCCTCAGGTCTGGAACTCGGCCTCCTCCAGGAAGCCTCCTGACTGCCACCTCCTCACAAATGCATAATGAGGTGCTCCTGGCACTGACTGCCCCCAGGGAAGCCTGCACTCCCCAGTCACTCCCCTCAAGGCACCATTTAATCGTGTCTAGTGCAGCTTCCGGGCAGAACACTCCAAGCGGGGGACCCCACGCCTGCCTGGCTGCCCGGGCAATACCACCCAAAGGCTTCAGGGGCTGGGTGAGGGACGCACGTGTGCCCCGCACGACAGGGCAGCTGCCGGACAGGCAGGCCTCAACCAGCGTCGGGCCCCCCAGCTGTAGGGGCACGTAGAGAGCCAGGGGGACCTCGGGCACCATCGCCCCAGGGCAGCGGGGACACGGACAGCCCCACAGCCCGAGCCACTGGCCGCAGGCCGCCAGAGCCTCGCGGAGCAGCACTGCTCAGGTCAACACGTCTCCTTCCTTCTGCCCTCAAGTCTCAGGACGGCCTCTCCTCTCTCCCACACGCCCAGACGGGGGTCCGGGCCTCCCCCCGTCAGACTGGCCGCTGACACCGCGACCAGGACTGTGTTCCCTGGCACACCTCCCCCGAATTCTGCCGTGGTCGGGAATCGGGTGCCCCTCTCCTGGCTGGGACGGGGAGGACAGCCGGGCTCTTCGAGCTAAGAGGCGGCCTGGGCTCCAGAACCGTCACGTGGTTCAAGATGGGTTCTTCCCCACAGGGGTGCAGGGCACGATGACTCGGGGAGGGTCAGAGTTGAGAACACAGCCCCGGGGCCCCTTCCTCAGGATGGTGTGTGACCTCGGGCCGGTTTCCCGACCTTTCTAGGTGCCGGCCCCACTGCAGCCCATCATTTGTCTCCCGAGGTCCTTCCAGCTCCTGGGTCTGTGACTCCATTATTCTCCTCCCCTCCCCCAACCCAAACATTCCACTCCCTGTGATTTATGTCCCCTCTGCACCCGGCACGGTCTCCATCCTGGAGCTAGAGCCGGCCGGCGGCTCTTCCGGGGAAACAGACCAGAGTGTTTGGACCTCATTTTGGTCAGCAGGTCATGGTCAGGAGCGAGGGGGAGGGGGAAACCGGCTGAGCTCGAGCCTGCTGGAGTGGCTCTGGGGCAATGCCAGGGCTGCAGAAGCTGCCACAGGGAGGCGCCCAGGTTGAGGGGCGGGTGGCCAACATCGCCGGTCCTGGAACAGAGGGACCAGACCGCTTCGGGGCCAGATCTGGGCCCCACGAGGGCTCTCCCGATGAACCTGGCAGCCGCCAGGGGGTCCCCGAGGACGGGAGTCCCAGGGAAGCCAGGGAAGGGGTGCACTCAGGATAGGGGCGGGGGAGTGGGTGGGAACAAGGGCAGGGCGGGGTCGGCCTCTTTGTTCTGAGCCGCCAGCAGAGTCATTCCTGGTGCAGACAGGGGAGCAGACTCTCCCGGAGATCAGGTGACTGGGGTCCCCGGGGGCTCAGGGCAAAGTGATGCATTGTGGGGCGGGGGCGGGAGTGGGCCATGCAGGAAGGAAGCCCATGGTCCAGGCAGGGGAGGGAGGCTGCCGGCCCTGGAGTTCAAAGTCACCTCTGTCCCCCACCCAGTGCCAAGCCTGACTTACTGCTTCCCGGTGAAAACCCAGCCTCTCTATCACGAAGATCATCCTCGAGTCCTTAGGAACCTGAAACGTCAACCTGACCTTCAGAGCCAGCCAGTCCCAAGGCCCGCAGAGCCTGCCAGAGTCCCTGGGGGTAGGGGCAGAATGGCTTCCAACATGCACAGAGAAGCTGGGGGGAGCAGACAGGGAAGGCGTCCAGAAGCTCAGGAAAGGGCCTCGGGTCTCTGGTGCGGCCACGTCGACCCCACAACAGGTGCTGCTACGGCAACTTGCTCCCCACCCGGGGGCCAGTGACAAACACTGCCCGAGAGGAAGCAGGAGGGCAGAGCCTCAGGGTCCCGGGCCCGGACCCCCGGCAACTCCTTCCTCCACCCCCCGCAGCCTCTCCCGGAACCACAGCCCCCTCGCCGAACCTCACGGAGCTCAAGGGCTCCGGCGAGGAAGGGGGCTGGACACGGCGGGCTGGCTGGCACGGGCCGGCGTGGAACGCTGCGTGCAGAGAGGGGCCCCCTGGCCGAGCGAGACAGGACGCTGGGTCAGCAGGGTGGGAGGGAGCGAACCACACAGAGAGGGGCATGGCGGGTGGGGGCCCGGAGGGACCGTGGTCTCTGCCACGGCACGCAGGGACCGACGCACGGCGAGGGCCAGGGCCAGGTGTGCAGCGGGGGCGCAGTAAGGACGCGGGGGTTGAAAGGGAGAAATGGGGAACGGGCCGCAGGGGTGGCAGGACCCACGGCGCCGACGAGGCTGGGGGCACCTCTAGGCCCTAAACGAGGAAAGCCGGAAGGGAACCTTCGCGAGGGCGGGGGGCGCTCTCGGTCTCCTGCCGCGTTCCCAGGGTGGGCCCCCCCTGCCCTGAGATCGGGGCAGCACGTGAGGCCGAGACCAGGCTGACACCCGTCCCGGCCCCATCATCACAGCTGCTGGCAAGGGGCTGGGGGCCTGGCTGCGTGCACCGCTCTAGGGGCCTGGCATGCGGCAGGTGCCCCATCAACACGGAGGCCAGATGAATAAGCAGGGAGGAGCCACAGACCCCTGGCATGGGTCTCCTCCAGCCCCAGCGTACCTCTCGGGGGCACGGCTAGCCATTCCCTAGCCACCTGGCCCATGCTGACAGGCCCGAACCCATTGGCCGAGGCTGCTCCCATGGGGCGCCTACCCTCTGCAGAGGAAAGGTTGGATCCAACTTCCAGCCCCTTTGCCACCCACCGGGAGTTAGGACCTGGAAGCCAGCATCCCAGGTGGCCCCCAGCGATCCCTGCCTCTGGACGGCCCAGCCCGGTCCAGTCCCCACCCACGATGTACAGAGCTGGTCTGTGGGACGGACGCGATGCAAAGCAGAGAACACGAGGTCATGCCGCTTCGAAGCTTAGGGCATCGAGAGGACGTGGCTTCTGGCTGATCCTACACAGATGTGCACACTAACCCTCCCTCCCCCCCCACCCCCCCCGGTTCCACAGGAAGCCGGCCACCGTTACACACAGCGAGGACGCTCGAGCCATCCACGGGCACCATGTGGCACGAACTGAGGTCTCTAGTCCACAGCCAGCAAGAAGCCAAGTCCTGCCGGCAGCCAGGTGAGCGGGTGGACGCCAGCCCCAGTCGGGCCTTCAGATGAGACAGCCCCCAGCCAACAGCTTTACTGAGACCTCATGAAACCCTGAGTCAGGACCACCCGGCTAAGCCACTCCCAAGTTTTGAGGCTCACAAACAGAGCAGATGAGCGTCCAATACTTTAAGCTGCTAAAATTTGGGGTCAATTGCGAGACGACGCTGTGTGGCTAATATAAAGATTCAGAGGTGCCCCTGCGCTTCCTGAGAGGGAGAGCCCCCCGCAACCCCATGGCCCTCGTTGGTCCCCAGAAAACGCTCCAGGGCGGTGACGGGCTGGCCGTGGCCACTGGGCCCATGCCCGGTGGGACCCCCAGGGCAGTGGCAGACTCACCCAGCTCTGTGGGCTTCAGCAACTCATCGAGCATGTTAAAGAAGGGCAGTTTCACCAGACGCACTTCTGGCTTGAGGGTCTTGGCGGGCAAGCGTCCAAGTCCGTTCAAGTACTTCCCATAGAGCACGGGGTAGTCAATGTTGGGGCCCGAGAGGGGAGTCCTGGGCACCGTGCCAGCCCGGTCATAGGTTGAGTGCATGGTCAGGGGGTCCAGGGGCCGGTGGGGTTGGGGGACAGGCTCCGAGCTCTTCTTGGCGTAGCGTGTCTCATACAGCTCTTTGATCTTCTTGAACAGCTCAGGGCTACAGTCAAACTGGACCAGCTGGAGGGCCCGGGTGACAAGTTCGTGTTTAAGTCCACTCTTACTCCGGCCGACAAAACCCAGGAGCATCTGAAGATCGGAGACTCGGAAACTCATCACCATGTTCTGGGAAAAAACAGACACACGTGCTCAGAAGGGACACTGCCAGATTCAGGGGCTGTCCATGGGACAAGGGGCTTTCTGGAGCCCCCTGGGCCCTAACTAGGGGGGACAGCAAAGTGAGACCCCATCAGGTGCTGCCTGGCCCTGCCCCCGAGCCCCCTTCACTCTAGCTGGCAGGAGCAAGAACCCAGGAGGAGGAGGCAGCTTTAGCACCGGGCCCACTAGCCCAGGCTCGGTCCCACCTCCGTGTCTTTACTCAGGCTGCCAGCTCACCCTTCCTTGTGATGCCCCCTCCCAGCTCAGCCCTGCTCCCCTCCTCCTCCTCGAACCTCCCTCAGCATTGCCAACGCAGCAAAAGCTTCTGACTGCCCCCCCGCCCAACACACACACACCATTGCCTTCTATTTTAGGTTCTCTTTTCCCATCTTCAAGCCTGAAAGCATCCCCAGGGCAGGAACTGAGGATCTTGCTTTACCCGTAAACAGCCTCAGCCACTCCCTAGCCAAGCACACTAATGGCCTCTCTGACCCTCGGTCTCTTCATCAGGATGACAGGATTCACTTCATCGGGATGTGGGAAGGACCAGAGGAGGTAACGTACACGGAAAGCAGAGTAAATCAACATCGGCCACAAACGTGTTTTCCCTTCCGTCTGGAGAATGGGAGCCACAACTTAATACTGATCACCTGCCAGGAACTGAGCTGCGCGTGTGATTATACACTTAACTCTGATTCTTAAAACGACCCTGCCAGGCCAGGGTGAGCGCCATGTTATAGCCAAGACCTAAACGTAGGCCCGGGCCTGACTCTGAAGCCAGGGGGTAACTTCCCCCCTCGGCACCGCAGGCGTCCGCACGGAGCTGAGCGCTGGCGGGCATCAATCGTCCGCCGTATTCCAGCGGGCCTTCTCTGCCTCGACACCGTGGACGGCGGGGCTGGACTGTTCTCTGGGGCGGGGCCGCCCTGGGCACTGTGGGGTACTCAGCAGCATCCCTGGCCTCCCTCCGCTCGATGCCAGGAGTGACAATCGACCAGGAGTGACAATCGCCAGACCCCAGCGGTGACAATCACAAACGTCCCCCGGACGCTACAAAGCATCCTCTGGGGAGGGGATCGTCCCACTGAGAACCGTGGGTCTGAGGGGAAGGCTTCGGGAATCCAGCGGCCACAGAGGCCGTTCACTGAGCTGCGGCAAAGTGATGAAAGAGGTCGGGCAGGGTCCCTCCAACTAAATCAAAGCGAACACAAGAGCTCAGCTGATGCCAGTGTTTTCTTTGGGGCTGCCCGGCTGCGGCCTGCCCTCTGTGAGATCCCGGACACCGAGGGGGAGTGAAGGGTGTGAGGGTCCCCCAACATGCTACACGAGCCAAGTATCCTTCGAGGATGGGCCACCCGCACAGAGCCCCAAAGCTGGCCTGTGCTGAATGCAATGTGGTGGGAAAAAGAAACTTCCAGGGGAACGGGGCAAACAGGTACATGAGATGACGGTAGGGATGGAAAGCTGGCGAGCACAGGGCAGGACGGCACCCAAGGAAACCAATAAAGCCCTTAAATTCAACTTAAGAGTCTGACAGTCGGGGGTGGGTGGGAACCCGGCCAGGGTGTTTACACAGTGGTCTCGGTGCCAAAAGGCTCTGGGGTTTCCCGTTTCCCGGCTGCTCAAGGGTGAGGCGTGGAGTCTGATGGCAGCAGGGGGACTCAGAAGCCCCGGGTTCCCAGATGACCCTGGCCCCTCTGTCAGGCCCCTGTGTGCTCTCTATCCAAGCAAGATGTGTACCCTCTTCCAGGCGTATAGCAGACAGACACCTGCTGACGGCGGAGGGGCTGTCGGGGCACAAAACCTGATACCGATGCGCAGGGTGCCCGGCCTGCCTGCGAAATCTCAAGGGGGAGCCCTTTCCTTGCTGTAGGGCCTTCTTCCCAGCCCTGCACTATGGACGTGCAATGTCTGCCACTTCCTGCTCACGAGTCTCACAGGGGGCCGTGCCCGCCAGGCAGGTGAGTCGGCTGAAGCTCCGTGAAAGAAGCGGCCGGCCCAGAGCCTCCCTGCATAGTCAGCGGCAGGGGCCATCCGACTCCTGAGGGCGCTTCCTTCCGCTCCCACCCAGCTGTCCGGGGGCCTGGGGACCCTCACATCCCAGCACAGCTCCTGCCTCGGGACCTAAGCACTGTGCCGGCCCTCAGCGAGCCCCGAACGCTTGTGCAAACAGAAAGACTTCACCTTCCTTAGCCTGACTTCCTACCTTGAGCAGAGAAAATAGGCTTGCAGGCAACGTGTTTCTTCTGGAAGAGGCCCAAGGCCTTGGAGGGGAGAGGAGATGTCATGTGGAAGCTGACTCCCCGCCACGGAGCTAAAGGCAGGTGGGCTCGGCGGGCCGAGTCTGACCACAAGGCATCTTCTAACCCGATCCCGCCCCCGGGAGCGCCCCGCCCCCGCCGAGGCCTGGCCCTTTCACCAGGTTGGACATCACGAGCTGCCGCACGAGCATCCTGGGGCACATCCCTCAAGCTGCCATATGCTCACGACTCGGATTTCTCAGCAGCTGCCACCACCACGAAGCCCGCCCTTGACACTGGGGGGGAGGGGGGGGATAGCGTGACAGGGGCACACGCGCTCAGGAAGACGCCCCGAGCGCTTTGCAGATCACTTCCTGCCAAGGCTTCCACCTACCCCGCCTGGCCCTCAGATCCGTGTTTGTAAACAGCACCGGGCCCCAGCGGCTTCCACAGTCTCAACTCTGGGCTTGTTTGGAGCTGAGTGGGAAAACAGCCTGGGCAGAGCTGCCGGTTCCCTCAACCTGCCTCGGGGACAGGTCCCTCGGAGCATGAGGGGAAAAGTTCAGGTCCTCGTCTCCGGGGGACAGGGGGCCTGTGCAAAATGCCACACACCACCTCGGGGGGTTCACTGAACAGAGGCGCCCGTTTGAGGCAACTCGAAAGAAGGGTCAACTTGGTTTAATTGGGGTGGGGGGCCCCCCCGGCCACCAGAGGGTCAAGTAGAGTTCATCAGATCGGATTTCAAGGCCCTGGATGGTATAGAAGAATCTAGTCCCCACCCTGGGGGGACGGGGGGCGGCGGGGAGCAGGGGCCCAGGGGCCCAGAATCGCAGCCCCACAGGACGGCTGAATTTCAGGGCTCCGGGGGACTTCAAGCCCACCAGCTGCCACCTTGGGCCTGCAGAGTCCAGACTTCCGCATCTCCAGGGCAAGTCTCAAATTTCTCAAAACGCTAGACACGGGTAGGGCGTGTAGTGCAGGCATTGGAGGGGGGGACACTCCGGGGGTGAAGGGAGCTGCATTTCAGATCTCAGTGGGAAAGGAAGGGAGAAAGAGGAACCAGAGAAAGAAAACATTCACAGGTCAGGACCCTGGGGAGGGGAGACTGGGGGCGGGGGCAGGGGGCGGAGCCTCTGTCCAGCAAAGGTCCGGTGCCCCACTTCGCTGCCACCAAAGGCCTGGAGTAAACTTCGCAAGGAGGAAGAAAACCACCCCAGTGTAGTTCGGGACAAGGTCTCTGGAGCCTTGCCGTGAGGGAGGTACCTGGAAAAAAGGTACATCCCTAGAACAGGGATGGCATCTGTGGGACGTGGAACCTGGACCCCAAAATGGAGTAAGCACGAGGAGCACTAAAGAAAGAGGTGGGGGACTCTCCATGAATCAGTGCAAAAAACCGGCAGCAAGGGAGAGCGAGCCTTAGAAGCCAGAGTCGGGGTGCGTAAAAGGATCCAAAGCAGGGGTCTGGGAGTTGTGTGGAGGGAGTATGATCTGAGTAGACTCACCAGGGAGTATAGGAGAAACGGCCAGTATGGGGCCTGATCTTGCTACGGTGAAGTTTACAGACCCCAGGAGCAGAGTCCAAAGCCTCACAGATGCTGTCCCCAGGGTAAGTAAGACGGGAGAGGAAGGCAGAGCGCAGGACCCGAGAATGAGGAGAGAATTAGGAAGGCTTTGAACAGAGAACAGGGATCAGGGCTCCATCCCAGGCTGGAGAGCAAACTCAAGTGACTCCGTGCCCACTCGGAGGGCGAGAGAGATGGTGTCAGGAGGGGGGCGGGGCTCTGGGATCAACGCGGGAGCTGAACTAGGGGTCCAAACTCCACCCTAGGGTACAGACCCCCAAAGAACACTGTGTTTCCGGGTGCTTCGAGCCCCTGGGTCATCACCCCGGATGGTGGAACCGGTGGCAGCAGGATCAAGGGACCCTTCCGATCAAGGAGTCGCCGACCCCAGCTGGTCTGCTGGGCGGGGAGGCTGAGACCCAGATGCTAGTCCTCGGTGCCGTGGGGGGTGGAGAGGCGAAGACACCTCCCCCCACCCCAGGCCAGAGCGTAGGACCCCGGCTCAGAGCGAGGAGGGGACGAGCAGCCCAGCCCGTCATGCTGTCCGGAGGACTGTTCCTCTAGCTGGGAGGCGCGGCCCTGTCCCCGTGCTTAGGGAGGCTGGACTCTAACCACTAGGGCTAGTGGTGGGGGTGGGGGGCGACCCCGCCTCAAGCCCGGGAACCAACCCCCAGCCCGAAAGCTAGGGTAAGGTTTGGGGGGCCCCGCCCCCGGCCTCCCCGCCCCCCGCCCGCACCCGGCGCGCCAGGGCCAGGGGCGGGCGAGGGGGCCGGGCAGCGAACCGCGAGCGGGCCGCGCCGTGGGGCCCCAGGCGGAAGGCGCAGACCTCCGCCCGCCGCCCGGCCCCCGCCCCCTCTCCCGCCCGCCCGGGCCGGCGCTGCCGCTCACTCACTTTGGCCTCCACCAGCTCCGCCGCCATCTTGGCCACCAGCGTCCCCCGCGCCGGGAGCCCCCAGCCGTCGCGTCACGTGACCGCCCGCCACTCGAGGGCGGGGCCGCCATGGCGGCCAATTAGCACCCGCGCGCCCTCCTTCCCCCCGGCCGGCGAGCGGTGCTTCGCAGTGCGCAGGCGCGCGCGACCGCCGCCCGGGCCTCGGGCCAATCAGGGAGGCCCGACGCCGCCACCCTCCCTTCGCTTGCGGCAGCCACGCCCACCCCTGGCGGCGTCTGGCTTCTTAAAGGGATACTAGCCCTGCACAGGTGGGGTTCAGCGCTGGGTCCTGTCTAGGGAGGAAGGAGGGAAGGAGGGGGCGGTGGCGACAACAATGCAGCCAGGTGTCGCGGCCCCCGCGCAGGACGGCCGCCAGGTGCGAGCCCTGAGGCCCGGCGGCCTCGGGGGAGGGGATGGGTGCTCCAAGCGCAGCGACTGCCGGCGCCTGCAGTCGGTCGCCCAGCCTCGCCCCGCGGTGCGGCCCTAGCGGCGCGGCGCCCCGCGCGCCGCACATCCGGGTCCTGGCGCGGCCGGGGGCGAGGGGGCGCGGCGTCCCCCGGCTGGCCCCGGACGGGCGAAGGACCACCTCCTCCCCCGCTTCCCTGCAGCCCGCGCTGCTCCGCCCCTGCTAGCGACCCTCCCGCGGGTCCCGCCTCCCCACCCACGGTAACCTTTGGAATCTGCGCTAACTGGGGCCTCCCCTGCTCTAGAGCCCTCCTTGGCTCCCCAGCGCGCGCGCGCGGGCAGCGCAGCTCAAACTTGGTTGTGTCAAAAGCGGGAGGCGAGAGAGCAAAGATGTGTGTTTCCAGGGCGCCCGCCCGGCTGGCCCAGAAGAGCGTGAGACTCTGGATGTCGGAGTCGTGAGTTCCAGCCCCGCTTTAGGGATCAAGTGTCCTTAAGGTCTTAAAATAATAAAAATACAAATAAAAATGAATTCAAAAACGTGTGTTCCGGGGCTCATACCCTGAGTTCATGATTCTCAGGGCAGGAATGAAGAGAAATTTAAGGAAGCACCCCAAATCACTAGGTTATAAGATATGTTAAGGTGATTTTTTTTTTTTTTTTAATAAGGATGCGAGGCGCTTGGGTGGCTCGATGGTTGAGCAACCACAAAAGGGGTACCCGGGTGGCTCAGTTGCTAGAGAATCCGTTCTTGACTTCTGCTCAGGTCGTGATCGCACTGTCTTGAGATAGAGCCCCTGATCCCCCCTGATCCGCCTCTGTGCTGACCTCCTGGAGCCTGCTTGAGATTCTCTCTGCCCGTCCCCTGCTCACCTGCGCACTCTCTCTCCCTCCCTCCCTCTGGAAATAAAAAAAATAAACATTAAAACGAAGAAGGAGAAGGAGGAGAAGGCAAAAAAAAAAAAAAAAAAAAAAATCCATGATGACAAAAATACCAAAATTTTTAAGTCGAGGTAGCATCCACCTCAGCAAATGCATGTGACCTCACTCACTTCCCCCAGGCCCGAATTTTACAGGGTTTATGTTATTTTCATCACAATTTTGAAACTTTCGAAACCGTTTTCAGATTAGCAAGAAATTGCAAAGATAGTACGGAGAGTTTTTCGTCCGCTTCCCCCAACGATAACATCTTCCGAAAACACTGTGCGTTACCAAAACCAGGAAAGCGATGTTGGTACAGTACCATCAACCCAGGTACAGATGTTCAGATTTCTCAAGTTGTTTGTTTTTTGTGCTGCCCAGAGAACCCCGTCATCAACCACATCAGTCGCTTCCATTGAGATATTCAGTAGTAAGCTTTCCGTATATTGAGCACCTCCTATATGGCAAACACTGTTTTGGGTCGCGGGACGGCAGACATATTCCGTAAAGGTCAGGATAATAAATATATTTGGCTCTGCAGCCCACGCACAGTGTGTCTAGCAGCCACTTGACCTTGGTATCATGGGCAGAATCAGCTGTGGGCTGTGTGTAAACTAACAGGGCATAGGCTGTGTGCCAATAAAACTTTATAAGTACTGAAATTTGAAATGGGCATCATTGTCACGTGTTATAAAATATGCTTTTGTTTTGTTCCAACGTTAAAAAAAAGCTCAAGCGCTGTTCAAAAACAGTTGTCAAGCAAGACTTGGCTCTCCCTCCCTCTCTCCCTCTTTCCTTCCGTTCTTTCTTTTTCTTCCTTAATTTCTAATCATGATCCAACCCGCAAAACATAACGGTAAAAATCGTTTTTTTGTTAAAATTATTTTTTAATGTTTATTTATCTTTGGGAGAGACAGAGACAGACCATGAGCAGGGGAGGGGCAGAGAAGGAGGGAGACACAGAATCCCAAGCAGGCTCCAGGCTCTGAGCTGTCAGCACAGAGCCCGACGCGGGGCTCGAACTCATGAGCTGTGAGATCAGGACCTGGGCCGAAGTCGGATGTTTAACTGACTGAGCCCCCCAGGTGCCCTTCTCTGGCTTATTTTGATGAGCGCGATGTCCTCCAGACCCACTACGTTGTAGCCAGTGTCACAATGTCCTTCCTTTTCCAGGCTGAAGAATATTCTCTTGTATGGATGGCCCACCTTTTGTTTCTCTGCTCCTCCCTCGATGGACCTTGGGTTGCTTCCACATCTTGGCTATTCTGAATAATCCTGCTATGAAAACAGGCGTACAAATAGCTGTTTGAGACCATGCTTTCAACTCTGTGGGGTAAATGCCCAGAGGCGGAATTGCTGGTCACGTGGGTAGCTCCATGTTTAACTTTGAAAGACCTGCCGAACCGCAGGGTTTGCTACAATGGCTAGTTAGTGTATGTTGTGTTCCCACCAACAGCAGGAGGGCTCTGATTCTCCACATCTTCAAGGACACTTGCTACTTTCTGCTTTTTGTTTCATTTTGTTTAAATTGTTTTTTTCCTTAAATTTATTTATTTGGAGAGACAGAGCAGAGGAGGGGCAGGGAGACAGAGAGAGAGAGAGAGAGAGAGAGAGAGAGAGAATCTCAGGCAGGCTCCATGCGGTTGGTGCAGAGCCCGATAGGAGGCTCCCACCCACGAACCCGTGAGATCATGACCTGAGCCCAAACCAAGAGCTTAACCGACTGAGACACCCAGCCCCCCACCTTTCATATTGTTTTAACAATAGCTTCCTAATGCGCGTGAAGTTGTACCTTATTGGGGGGTTGATTTGCATTTCCTAAGGATTCATGCTCATTTCTCATCTCTTCATGCGTTTATTGGTCACATGTATGTCTTCTTTGGGGAAATGTCTGTTCAAGTCTTTTGCCCCCCCCCCCCCCACCTTTTTTTAATTGGGTTGTGTTTTATGTTGTTGAGCTGCAGAAGTTCTTTATATATTGTGGACATTAACCCTCCATCAGATATATGATTTGCAAATATTTTCTCCCATTCCTTGCCTGCCCGACTTCATATTATTAAGATTTCAATAGGCTCCAAAATGATTGCCCTCCAGATTCAATGCAGTCCCTGTTTAACTCCCAACAACTTTTTTGCAGAGATAGAAAAACCCATCCTAAAATTAGTGTTGAATCACAAGCGACCCCAAATAGCCAATACAATCTTAAAAAAAAACAAAAAAAAAAAAAGAAGAAAAGAATCAATTTGAGGACTCACATTTCCTGATTTCAAAATTTCTATAAAGCTATGTGATTAAAACAGCGTGGTGCTGGCCTCTGCCCAGACATATTGACTGATGGAATAGAATTGAGCGTGAATTTTGTGTTATGTATATTTTTCACGCATTTTTTAAGTATAAAAAAGAAAAAAAAGTTATCTTTGCCTTTCTCAAGTTTTTATTTATTTGTCTTGAGAGAGAAAGTGCAAGCCGGAGAGAAGCAGAGAGAGGAAAAAGGAGAACCCCCCCCCCCAGCAGGCCCCACACCGTCAGCACACAGCCTGGCGCGGGGCTCAAACTCACAAACCGTGAGATCACGACCTGAGCCAAAATCAGACACCTAACCGACGGACGCCGGCAGGCACCCCTAGAACTGTGATGTGTTCTTACACCACTAATCGAGAAAGGACAAAATAATCTCGAAGGCATTATGCTACGTGGCGGGGGCGGGGGGCGGGGGGGAGCCGATCTCAAAGCGTTACACGCCGTGTGATTCCATTTATACAGCATTCTCAAACTGACAAAATTGGAGAACCGGAACAGAGATTAGTGGAACAGCCTGAGGGCTGGGCCATGGGGAGCGGAGTAGAGGAGACAGAAAAGGGATAGCAAAAGGAAGACGTTTGGAGGAATGGAATAGGTCTGGATTTTGGTGACAGTGGTGGTTATGAGATTGTATACACCAATGACACAAAGCTAGACACACATTATGCCAACGTCCCCTTCCTGGCTTCTGTAGTGTAGTTGCATTAGATGCAACCGTAGGGAGGGGCCTGGGTCAAGGGCACAGGGGACCTCTCTGTCCTATCTTTGCAACTTCCTACGAATCCATAATTATTTCAAAGTAAAAAGTTGTTTTCTTTTTTTCCTAAGGGCCTAGGCCCCACCCCCCCACCCCCGGTGGCTCAGTCGGTTGAGCGTCCGACTTTTTATTTTGGCTTGGGTCATGATCTCCCGGTTCGTGGGTTCGAGCCCTGAGTCAGGCTCTGGGCTGACAGCACAGAGCCTGCTTGGGATTTTCTCTCTCTCTCTCTCCCCTCTCTCTCTGCCCCTCCTGCCCCCCTCAAAATAAGTAAATAAACATTTAAAAGAAGAAGAAAACAGTAAAATAACATTATTGAGAAATTCCATAAAATTCGAATCTAGAGTAGGGATGTCATAATAGGAATTATTATTACGAGCTGGCAAAAGCTTGATCATTGTTGAGTACCTGTGAGTGATACATGATGAGTCTTCATGCTTCAATGTGTAGCTATTGCTGTGTGACAAATAACCACTCATTCAGCAGCTTGAAACAACAGTTTCACAGTTCCTGTAGTTCAGGCATCCAAGCCCGTGTGGTTCTCCTTCCTAGACTCTGAGCTGAAATCTAGATGCATGCTGGGCCGTGATCTCATCTGGAGGCCCGACTGAGGAAGGACATACTTCCAAACGTGCTGAGGTCATGGGCAGAATTCAGTTCCTTGTGGTTGGAAGACTGAGGGCTTCAGCTTCTGGCTGGCTGTCAGCTAGAAGCCACCCTCCAGGACCCGTCACGGGAACTTTCTCAACATGAACGCTCACTCTATCCCAACCAGCGAGTGAGAGAGACAACTCACATGCTGCAGACTGCAATCCTAGGTAACCTATTTACAGGAACGACTTCCTCCACCTCCGCTGTCTCCTGTTAGTTAGAAGCAAGTCACAGGTCCGAGCAACACTCGAAGAGAGGAGATGATACAAGGGCATGAATACCAGGAGGCGGGGATTGGCAGGGGCACTCGAAGAGTCTGTCCACCACGGTACCTTTGAAAAAATTCATAATAGGGGCACCTGCCTGACTCAGTTGGTGGACCATGTGACTCTTGATCTCAGGGTTGTGGGTTCAAGCCCCACATTGGGTGTAGAGCTTACTTACAAATAAAATCTTAGGAGCACCTGGGTGGTTCAGTCCATTAAACATCTGACTCTTGATTTCGGCTCAGGTCATGATCTCATGGTTCGTGAGTTCGAGCCCTGCATCGGGCTGTGTGGTAACTGTGCAGAGCCTGCTTGGGATTCTCTGTCTCTCAAGATGAATAAAATAAACTTTAAAAATAATAAAATCTTTAAAAATATATATATATATTAACATTTATTTATTTTTGAGAGACAGAGCAAGCAGAGCATGAGTGGGGGAGGGGCACAGAATCCAAAGCAGGCTCCAGGCTCTGAGCTGTCAGCACAGAGCCTGACGCGAGGCTCGAACTCACAAACCGCGAGATCCTGACCTGAGCCGAAGTTGGACGTTTAACCACCTGAGCCACCCACGCGCACCTTACAAAATACATGTTCATAAAAAAACATTACAAGCAACTTAACAGCTGTGTATGTAATTAGATCCCATGTATAATATTAGGTATTCATGTTATTATTTAATTTTTAACTACTTTAATGTTTATTTATTAAATATTAAAGATAGACGGGTAGAGGGTGAGATAAAATCCCAGGCAGGCTCTGTGCTGTCAGCTCAGCGTGGAGCCTGACAGGGGGCTCAATCTCACGACCGTCACAACTGTGAGATCA
The DNA here is from genome assembly GCF_046562875.1 of Panthera onca. NCBI lineage: Eukaryota > Metazoa > Chordata > Mammalia > Carnivora > Felidae > Panthera > Panthera onca. The sequence goes on along the minus strand of NC_138340.1, from coordinate 3,025,965 downwards.
TGACCTGAGCTGAAACCAAGAGTCGGATACCTAGCCAACTGAGCCACCCAAGTGCCCCTAGACATTCGTGTCGTTATTAAAAATTAGAAGTAGCCATACAATTTGACCCGGCAATTTCACTTTTAGGAATATATTCCGCAGAGATGAATTCTAGCCTACGTCCCAAGCTCTGCACTGGTAAATTAGGAAATGCGTGATGTGCAGAAAAATGTGTGCCGGGTGTTCCAAGAGGTGGCGAGGCTCACAGAATTCTTAGCATTATCACAGGGTGGTAACGATGAATTGTGCCCCCGTATCTGTTCTCTGTCAGTAATAGGACTTCCTAGTGTAAGCTGGGCACAGCCTCCCAGAATAAAGACTACGTTTCCCAGAAACCCTTACAGCTAGGCGTGGTCATGTGACTAAATTCTGGCCAGTGAGGGTAGTGATATGTACACTTCCTTTCCCTTTTCCTCTCTCCCTCTTCCTATTGGATGCAATGTGGACACGTGGTGCACCATCTTGGGCTATGAGGGTGAAGGCAATATTCTAGGGAGGCCGAAGCAAAAAGAAGGATCTTGAGGGGCGCCTGGTTGGCTCAGTCGGTTGAGCGTCCGACCTCTGCTCAGGTTATGATCTCGCAGTCTGTGGGCTCGAGTCCCGCGTCGGGCTCTGTGCTGACAGCTCAGAGCCTGGAACCTGCTTGGGATTCTGTGTCTCCCTCTCTCTCTGCCCCTCCCCCACTCATGCTCTGTCTCTCTGTTAAAAATAAACAAACATTAAAAAAATTAAAAAAAAAAAAAAGAAGGATCTTGAGATGTTGACAGCAACACGTACATTATATACGTATTTTACAGGTACGCTGCGTGTCCCGGACTGGGACCTGGTTGGCAGGGGCCTGCTTAGCACAAACACAAAAACAGTCCACTGCCTTAAGTGTTAATCTCATCCGAAAACACTTTCACAGAAACGTCCAGAATCATGTTGGGCAAAATATGGCACCACGGCCCAGTGAAAGGGGACACAGAAAATTAACTAGCACGTGGGGGTAAGGTAGGATTTGTGCTTACAAAGATCCTTCTGGCAGCTGTGAAAAATGGATTGTGGGGGGCACGAGTGGAGGCAGGAGAGCAGGGAGGAGGTGAGTGTGGTCACCCAGGGAAGTGATGATGCCGTCCTGGACCAGGGTGGGGGCAGAGGGGATGGAGTGAAATACATAGAATCAAGGTGTTTATGGGCGCGTCAGTCGGTTAAGCGTCCGACTTCGGCTCAGGTCATGATCTCGCGGTCCGTGAGTTCGAGCCCCGCGTCGGGCTCTGTGCTGACAGCTCAGAGCCTGGAGCCTGCTTCACATTCTGTGTCTCCCTCTCTCTCTGCCCCTTCCCTGCTCATGCTGTGTCTCTCTCTGTCCCAAAAATAAATAAACGTTTAAAAAAATTAAAAAAAAGAATCAAGGTGTTTATGTGAAGAGTGAGTTCTGATATCATCCTATTCTAATTAAAAAAAATTTTTTTTTTTACATTTTATTTATTTTTGAAAGAGAGAGATACAGAGCACAAGTGGAGAAGGGGCAGAGAGAGAGAGGGAGACACAGCATCCGAAGCAGGCTCCAGGCTCTAAGCCATCAGCACAGAGCCTGATGCAGGGCTTGAACTCACGGACCGCGAGATCATGACCTGAGCCGGAGGCGGATGCTTAACCGACTGAGCCACCCAGGCGCCCCCATATTTGATTTTAAAACATTTCTAGGTCCCCAAAAAAGAAATCCCGGAGAGACTCACTTTCTATCTCAATGGATTTGTCTGTTCTGGACATTTCTTATAAAGTGAATCATACGCTATATGAACTTTACGTCGATTGTGTCACTGAGCATATTTTTTTTAATTTTTTAATGTTTATTTATTTTGAGAGAGAGAGAGAGAGAGAGAGACAGCGCAAGCAGGGGAGGGGCAGAGAGAGAGGGAGACACAGAACCTGAAGCAGGTTCCAGGCTCTGAGCTGTCAGCACGGAGCCCAATGGGGGGCTTGAACCCACAAACCGTGAGATCTGATCTGAGACAAAATCAAGAGTTGAAGGATTAACCCACTGAGCCACCCTGGTGCCCCTGAGCACTGTTTTTTAGGCCCATCCACACTGTGTATGTGTCAGAACTTCACTCCTCTTTTAGGCATAATAATACTCCAATGCGCAGCCCGACCACATCTCCTGACCCATTTCTCAGCCCCCATCATCTCCTGCCTGGACCAGCACACTACCTACTGCTGTCTGCTCTTCCTCCCCCCCACCCCCCCAACAGTCCGTCCTCCCCGCAGTGGCCGCCAGAGGGCACCCGTGAGCACCCGAGTCAGGCCCTGCCCTCCCGTGCCCACAGCCCTCCAGGGCTCCAAAATCAAGGGAGGTAAAAGCTCAAATCCTCCCAGGGGCCCCCAAGGCCCTGCACGACCTGCCCTATCCCCTCTCTTACCCTCCTCCCTCTCACCCTCTCCCTTACCCTCCTCCCTCTCACCCTCTCCCTCACTCTGCTCCAGGCACAGGGCCTCCTTACCATTCCTTCAACACTCCAGGCCATGGTTCTGCCCCAGGGCCTTTGCACATGTTCTTCCCACCTGGAATGCCTTTCCCCAGGCACCCATATTGCTCTCTCCCTGATCTTCAGGTCTCTGCTATCTCCTTAAACATATAAAATGTGTATTACCATCTGTCCCCACTCCTCCCAGCCCCTAACTCTATTTCACCTTCCTTCCCAGCATTCTTGCCATCTGACATAACCATACACTGTATTCATTTATTCATGCTTCTCCCTGCCAGTCCCATTAGAATATAAGCCCCACCAGGATAGGGACAATTGTCCCGTGTCCCCAGCTCCTCAATGTCTGGCAGACAGGAGGTACCCACTAGATATGTGCAGGGTAGATGAATATCATTCACACTAGAAAAATGGAGAGCATTTTATTTATTTATGTATTTATTTACTTATCTATGTATGTATATGTGTATTTATTTATAGTAATCTCTACGCCCAATGTGGGACTAGAACCCACGATCCGAGATCAAGAATCACATGCTCTTAGGGGCGCCTGGGGGCTCAGTTGGTTGGGTGTCTAACTTCGGCTCAGGTCATGATCTGACTGTGGGTTCGAGCCCTGCATCGGGCCCTATGCTGACAGCTCAGAGCATGGAGCCTGCTTTCGATTCTGTGTCTCCCTCTCCCTCTCTGCCCCGCCCCTGCTCTCTCTCTCTCTGTCTGTCTCTCTCTCAAAAATAAACATTAGGGGCGCCTGGGTGGCGCAGTCGGTTACGCGTCCGACTTCAGCCAGGTCACGATCTCGCGGTCCGTGAGTTCGAGCCCCGCGTCAGGCTCTGGGCTGATGGCCCGGAGCCTGGAGCCTGTTTCCGATTCTGTGTCTCCCTCTCTCTCTGCCCCTCCCCCGTTCATGCTCTGTCTCTCTCTGTCCCAAAAAATAAATAAAAAAAAAACGTTGAAAAAAAAAATTAAAAAAAAAAATAAATAAACATTAAACACCAAGGTAAAAATAAAAAAAAATCACATGCTCTGAGTGACCCAGCCAGGCGCCCCTAGAGCACGTTATTAAAATAAAACAAAGCAAAAAGATCGCATGTAGGCTTTTTTTCTCACTCTCAACACCGTGAACGACATTCGGGACCCGATCATTCTCTAAAGTGGGGCCATCCTGGGCACTGTGGGGTGTTGAGAATCCCCGGTCCCCGCCCTCTTGCTCCCAGGAGCCCTCCTACTTGTGACAACTACAGATGTCCCCCAGACACGGCCCAGCGTTCCGCGGGGGACAGAATTGCCCCATACATCAGGGGTTCTTCTCACTGGGGTCTCTACTCATATGCTCCCCTATTCTCTGAGGGATCCATGCATCCCAGGGTCCCCGGACCGGCCTGGTTTACAGCCATCATCCTGGTATAATTAAATCAGGATCCCTTTTACTTTCAAAATCGTCCTGGTTTGCACTTTGGTAAAAGGACGTGTCCACTGAAGCTGAAATCAGGCATGGTTGTATGACTCAGCAATTGCACTCCAAGGTATGTCCCCAACAGAAATGCTGTTGGGACATGCGCTAGAATGTTCCATAGCAGCGTGAGTCGAAACTGCCCCAAACTGGAAACGGCCCAGATGCCCACCAACAGTGAAACGGGCGAATACATTGTGCCAGGGTCTCAAAAGAAAAATACAGCATTGAGACGAGGCCACAATGCGTGATTCAACATGCCCGAAATTCACAAAGAGCAAACCCCCCAATCTATGTGGTTAGAAGACATGTATTTCATGTCTTTCGAAAGCTGTATGGGGGCGCCTGGGTGGCTCAGTCGGTTAAGCGTCCGACTTCGGCTCAGCTCACGATCTCGCGGTCCGTGAGTTCGAGCCCCGCGTCGGGCTCTGGGCTGACGGCTCGGAGCCTGGAGCCTGCTTCGGATCCTGTGCCTCCCTCTCTCTCTGCCCCTCCCCTGTTCATGCTCTGTCTCTCTCTGTCTCAAAAATAAATAAACGTTAAAAATTAAAAAAAAAATTTTAAAAAAGTTGTATGAACGTCAAATTTTAGCATCCATCAATAAAGTTTTATTGGCACACAGCCACGCCCCTTCGTGTAGGGTGTCTGTGGTGGTGACGCAGCAGAGGTGAGAAGCTCTGTGGCCCAAAATCTAGCCTGATTCCCCAGGCTAGATCATAGCCCTGCCCTGTTCTGCCCTCTCCTTTGCTCGGTCTCTCTCTCCTTCCCACCCAACTTGAAAGGTTCAATTTGTGCAAATATTTGACTGACTGTTTCCTCCACCAGCCAATCAGCTCCCCGAAGGCAGGGACGCTTTGTCTTACATCACAAGCTCCCAGGAGACAACCAGGAAACCCAGGAGCTCCCGGTCTGAGGGAGGTGAAGAATTCCAGGCAAAAAAAGGTGGAGCCAGGCCGCACAGCTGATGGGTGTCTTTGTGGGTGGGGAGGGGTGGGGCCCTTGGAAAGCCTGGGCTGGAGGTCCCAGGAGCAGCTTAAAAGCAAAGAAAGGCGAAACGGTTTGCCTAGGGCTCTAATCAAGTCCCTAAGGGCATGTTGGGAGCCCCAGACCAGACTGTCACCTTTCCTTGTCCTCCGGGATGGTCAGATTGTCGGTTTAAGCCTCTGTAAACTGGGGCTTTACAGCTCCTACGGCAAAACCCCTCTGGAGGGGAGAAGCAAGTCTGTCTTTTCCTTAGAGCCTTGTTCAGGGACCTTGGACATCAGCATTGCCCTGGAGCTGCTGTTCTCACCGGTTGGCCTCGCCAGACTCCCCTGAAACTGCACGACTCTCCCCGGAGAGCAGCATGCGTGCTTTCTCGAAACCCAAGGCTGCTTCCACACGGGCCTCTAGCAGAACGACCCACGGAAGAGCCATGCTGGACCCCGAGGCAAGAGGAAAGATCTGTGACTCTGGCCCTGTCGTGGGTTCGAGCCCCGCATTGGGCTCTGCACTGACGGTGCGGCTGAGGTTTTTGGAGCGCTCTTAAATTTTGTGCCCAAGGGAAACCATCCGATTTCCTAATCCCGGTTCCAGCCCTGCCCGATAAGTATTAGGTGCTAATAAATATTCGTAGAAGGAATAGTTGGCACGTCGAGCCTAGTGTTTCTGTCCCATCACGGGAGCTGGATTCGTTTGCTGTGGCTTTAATAACAAAACACCACACACGGCAGGGCTTAAACAACAGATACGGGGGCACCTGGGTGGCTCAGTCGGTTGAACCTCTGACTTTAGCTCAGGTCATGGGCTCGCAATTCATGAATTCGAGCCCCTTGTGGGACTCTGCTGTCAGCGCAGAGCCTACTTTGGATCCTCTGTCCCCCCCTCCCTGCCCCTCTCCCGCTTGTGTGCACACACGCGGTCTCAAAAATAAATAAAAATTAAAAAAAAAACCCAGATATTGATTGTCCCCAGTTGTGGAGGCTAGAAGCCCGCAATCGAGGCATCGACAGGGCTGGTTTTCCCGAGGCCTCTCTTGTGGACTTGCGGATGGCTGTCTTCTTGTGGGATTCTCTGTCTCCCTCTCTCTCTGCCCTTCCCCTGCGTGCATCCACCCCCTCCCCCGCCCTCACTCTCAAAAATAAATAAACAAAAAAAGAATTTAAACTCATGATGTCTGGCTTCCGTTGAACCACATCTGAAACCCATCCAGGCAATAGTAGTGGGGCAGAGTTGCTCCCTGATTCAACTCATTTTTTTGTTATGGTCGTAAAATACACGTAACATAAAATTCACCCTCTCAGCTATTTCCAAGTGCACAGCTCAGCGGCGTCAGGCACGCTCACCCTGTTGTGCAGCCACCTCTGTCGTCGTCTCCAGAACTTTCCATCTCCCCAAACTGAGACTCTGTCCCCATGAAACACTGGCTCCCCACGCCCTGGGCACCCCGCCCTCCCCCAGGGGCTCCCACCATCCACTCTGTCTCTGTGGACTGGACTCTTCTAGGGACCTCCTGTGAGTGGGGTCACGCAGGACGTGTCTGTGTCTGGCTTCGGTCACTGCGCATAGTGTCCTCCGGGCCCATCCACGTGGTGGCAGGTGGCAGGACGTCCTCCCTTCCTGAGGCTGAAGAACCTTCGGTTGTATGAATACACCAGCAAACCGTGACTTTGTGAGTCGCTGGGTTCTTCTCTCATCTGCTGAGAGACTCCGATCGAATCCTCTAACTTCTCTGAGCCTCAACTATCTCCTGCACAAAGGAGCTCAGCCAAAGCCCAGGGTGTGATCGGGAGATTGCGTGAATTCACTGATTTCAAGGGCGGTGGCCGGCGTTCCATAAACGCTCCAAGTGCATCAAAAGGCAGATACGAGGGGCGTGCAATGGCGGGGGCTGGTCAGCAGGGGCCGCTGCCGCCGCCTCCCGGAGGTACAGAGTTCTTGGCTGGCGCATGCGCAGCTGAGCCTCCCTGCAGAGGCGACTTTTTTCTCCTGGTTCTTCCCCGCCCTTTACCTCGGCCTGTATTTATTACTGCAGACCCTGAACCTGGCTGGAGCTGCTTTTGCTCTCTGCTGAAGCCCGGTACCTTCCCCAGGCTTCTGCTGAACGTGGGTCTGGGAATAGCGGTGGGGACAGGTACCATGCGTGTCGCTGGTCCCATGCCGGCAGCTGTGGGGCTGAACACGTCCCCACGAAGAGTAGCAGCGGAGGGAAGGACTTCAATCTCACTATTCTCATTAAACTCTCCCCGGCTTATTCAGTTTACGCTAAGTTTTCGTAATAAGCATTCTGCTCACGTGAGAGCAAATTGAACCCCCTCTTAACGAAAACCTTTGCTTTTCATCTCTGAAATGCCTTAATTTAATGAAAGGAAGTGCTGCGAAGTGTCTAATACGGAGCCCAGGACACAGTGGGCGCGCAATACATTAAGATAGAAATTAACTAAGAACGGGAGCCCTGAGGGGCGCCTGGGTGGCTCAGTCGGTTGAGCGTCCGGCTTCAGCTCAGGTCATGATCTCAAGGTCTGTGAGTTCAAGCCCCGCGTCGGGCTCTGTGCTGACAGCCTAGAGCCCGCTTTGGATTCTCCGTCTCCTTTTCGCTCTGCTCCTCCCCCAATTGTGCTCTATCTCTGTCTCCCTCTCTCTCTCAAAAATAAATAAATGTAAAAAAAAAAAAAAAGAATGGAAACCCATCTACTGGAAACGTGTCCTTCAAACGGCGCATGTATATTCGTCTTGTAAAATTAACATCAAAACGTGTCATGAACACAGCTGTAGGTGTTCAAAGACCCCGAAATAACCCCGAGGGTAAATGCAATCAACGACTGGGCAGAGCTTTACAAAGCAAAATGCGCAAAGCATTTGTGGGAAGGAGTGCACAGGCTCGGAGTTCAGATTCCAATTTGCAATGGTTTTTGCAGGTGCTTATCTGAGGGAAAGCAGTGCAGTCCTTTGGAGAGCACGAGTGTTTGGGAAGATTTACCTCAGGGGTTTCTTTGTGCTAACGGGAATATCATTTGGGGATGACATAAGGAATACTTACTAAGGGTCTACTATGTACCAGGCATTGGGCTTGGCTCTATATAAAGAATAAAGATACCGAATGGAATGCCAATTTGTTCCCTCGAGCCAAAGATCTGAAATGCAATAGTTTCTCAGGGTCAGATTAGGACACAAATGCAAAATAGTCTTGTGTACCTCCCGCTAGAGAGGAAATGAAGTAGCAAATGAGATTACACCTGGAAAGCGTTGAGCCCCATGCCTGAGAAGTGGCAAACTATGCCCCTGAAGTAAATGTTGTATTAATAGCAACGATAGCTAATTAAAATAGCTACATCGAGTGCTGTGTCAGGCACGGTGCTAATCCCTTCGAATGTATTTAACCTTACTCTCCCCCAGTGATCACCCCATTTGACAGATGAAGAAAAGGAGGCACAGAAAAATCCGAGTACCTACTGTAAGAACGGGTACAGTGGTGCAATTAGTGAGGTGTTTCGTTTATCGCTATGGCGACTACACCTAGCCCATTGCCTATGGTATAGATAAAAACCAATCTATCTTTGCGGGATAAATCAGTGATTAGTACGTGCCTTCAAAAAAGGTTTTTATTTTGAAATAATTATGGGCAGGTAGTCGCAAAAATAGTACAGAGAGGTCCCGAGTAGCCGTCCTCCACCTTCTCCCAGTGGGATCATCTTACATAAGCGCAAAACCAGAACATTGACTTCGGTACAATCCACAGACACTTCCCACATTGCAAAGGGCTTTTAACAGAAGTGCTTGGCATTTTGCAAGCTGATGTCGTTACTCCGATTAACAGTCTCAGCTAAAACGGTGCTCTGCGCTTTTTGCACCCGAGGATCGCATTCCGGAGGCTGGCACCCGGCTCCAGTAGACCACCGCCCCCGGGAGCTCCGGCAGCCGCACCCGCGTCTAAAGGGTTAACCGGAGGAGCGCTTCCTTGCGCCTGCGCAGGGCGTTTCTTCTCGCCCCGCCCCCGCAGCGCGGTCAGATGACCCGCCCAACCGGCTTCTGCCTATAAAAGGTCGGGTGTTGACGTCAACGTTCTCTTCCGCCGTCGTCGCCGCCATCCTTGGCGCGGCTCGCCCCGCTCGGATCTGCTTGGGAGAATCCACCGCCATCCGCCACCATGGTGAGCAACGCTGTCCGGCTGGTGGCCTGGAACGGCGGCGGGGCTTCCGCGGGACCGGCGCTCCCGGGTCTGGGGCGCCGGGGCCGCCCAGACCTGGAGGAGACATGGCGGCGCCGGCGGGCCTCGGGTCGGGGAAGCGGCCGCCGCCATGTCTGCGCGTCGCGCCCTTCGCCGAGCCCCTTCTGCGCTTCCGGGGGCGCCGCCGCCTCCCGGGACCCCGGGCCCGGCTGGGAGCTGGGGCAGAGTCGGGGCGGGGGGGGGGAGGGGGGTATGATGATGTGGCAGATGCTGTAATGGCGGGCGCCGTGTGGAGCGGGGCGAGGGGAGCCGCCTTATGTAACCCGCGGGTCGCGAGCCGGAGTTGGTGTTCCGTCGGGTGTCGCGGGTGGTAGTGAGGGGGGAAAACGGGGGAGCCGAGGACCTCTTGAGAAAGCTCTTCTCGTAAGGCTGTGTGGCGTTGGTCCGGCGTCGTGTCCTCCCCGCGTGTCCAAACTGGGAAAGGCTGACAGGGGAGCGGGGAAACGGAGGCTGGCGCGGCGCTGGGGCTGTGCCAGCTGTCCGCACCCCCGGGGGGAGGCGTGGGTGGAAACCTCCTGGGGTGGGTGGCCCCGTCTGACCCCCAGGTGCAAGGGTGACCTTGGGTCTCAAAGACGCCCTTTGGGGGACGTTGGGGAGGACTCCTGCGGTTACAGGGCTGGGGTTCTCGGGGGAGTATTGACTCTCCCGTACGCTTGACGGAGCTGTCGCGGCCCTCGGACAGGTGTATCCCGTCACTTGGGGGCCTTTTCCCCGGCCCTCGATCTGGATTGTTGCTTCTAAGTGACAAGTGGGATCTGGCGCTTCGAGATGGGACAGGTGGCCTCTTTAAAAGGGTGTCGGCAAAGGGCCGTTCGGGTGGTAGCTGGGGCTGTCCCAGGTCCAGGCCACCCCTGGCCGTGGCCTCGCAGTCGATCGATGGAAGTCCCAAGGCCGTCCTGGCTTGGCCTGAGCCTCCCCCTCCCCCCCTCCCCCCAGGTGAACTTCACAGTAGATCAGATCCGGGCCATCATGGACAAGAAGGCCAACATCCGAAACATGTCCGTCATCGCCCACGTGGACCACGGCAAGTCCACGCTGACGGACTCGCTGGTGTGCAAGGCTGGTATCATCGCCTCCGCCCGCGCCGGGGAGACCCGCTTCACCGACACCCGGAAGGACGAGCAGGAGCGATGCATCACCATTAAGTCAACGTGAGCCTTGGTGCCCTGTGCCGAGGGGAGGGGAGGTGCTCACCCAGGTCCTGGGCCGGTGGGGGGCCCAGACAGCAGGCACCGGCTTGTTCCCGAGGCTGCTGGGGGAGGGTTGAACACCCTGGGGGCTGGGTTTTTGAACGACGAGTGAGGGTGGGGTTCGGTGTGGTGAGGGGAAGCTGCTGCCACCAGAGAGGCCCAGAGGTGGTTGGCTGGTGTCGGGGGTGGGGAGTCTTGGGGAGGGAGGGGGCTTGCCCCTGGGCGTCCCCGTTTCCAGGCCAAGGGGCTCTTGGGGCACTGCCTGGAGAAGTCTGGGAGCGTGCTCCTGGGCGGTCGGGATGCTGTCAAACAGCCCGCTTGCGTAGGGCGTCCCCAGTGACTTCTCTAGCCCCAGCCAACCACGGTGACACCCAAGCAAACTGACCGTAACCGCCGCTTGTCTTTCGTCAGTAACTGGCGAGGCGAGGCTGGGTTGTTGGTCCTGAGGCTCCTTTCAGTTGGGAGTGGATGGGGGCAGGGGTGAAAGGTGGTCTGGGGTCACCTGGTCCAGGTTTAGAGTCCAGGGTGTTGAGCCAGGATGAGGGGGCTGGACGGGTGGGCTCCAAGGAGCTGGTCTTTACAGCTGGTACTAGGGAGGTGGGCCTGCTCCGCGGAGGGCGACGGCTTTGGCGAGGGGAGTCTAAAGCCTCCGGGGAGAGGAAAGAACTGTCAGCGTTCTTTCTAGATTTGAACCCCAGTTGCTAGGTGACCCCAGAGTCCCATAGGGATTGAAGAAAGCCCTGCTGACTCTCCTTGCCCACGAAGCTGGGCTTACTCCAGGGGTCACGGGGAGGACAGTGGAGATGAGTCTTTCCTCCGCCCCAACTTGTCCTGATCTCTTCAGGGCTATCTCCCTTTTCTATGAGCTTTCGGAGAACGACTTGAACTTTATCAAGCAGAGCAAGGATGGCTCCGGCTTTCTCATCAACCTCATCGACTCACCTGGGCACGTAGACTTCTCCTCGGAGGTGACCGCCGCCCTCCGTGTCACCGACGGTGCCTTGGTGGTGGTGGACTGTGTGTCTGGTGAGTAGCGGGCTCCCTCACGTGTGCTTCGGGGCGTGGGGCTGTGCTGCCCCCGGCTGACGGCGCCACCCGTCCCCAGGTGTGTGTGTGCAGACGGAGACGGTGCTGCGGCAGGCCATTGCCGAGCGCATCAAGCCGGTGCTGATGATGAACAAGATGGACCGCGCCCTGCTCGAGCTGCAGCTGGAGCCCGAGGAGCTCTACCAGACCTTCCAGCGCATCGTGGAGAACGTCAACGTCATCATCTCCACCTACGGGGAGGGCGAGAGCGGCCCCATGGGCAACATCATGGTATGTCGCTGGCCCGGTGAAACGCAGGGTTCCTCGGCTAGCTCGCCGTCCGCCTCGGTGTTCCCGGTATTTTTATCCCACGTGTTGTTGGGGGAGCCACGGTCCTCTTCATCCTGGAGGGGCTGTGACTGTTCCTGGGCGGGGGGAGGTGCTGGCCCTTGGAAGCACTGTTGTGAGTCTAGGGTCCCCTGGGGATTCTCGGTGGTTCTGAGAGCGGGCTCGCCAGAAACGTTAGGGTGACCAAGAATGGGGTTGGACCGTTCTTGAAGCTAACTTCTTTTGGGGAAGCTGTGGGGTAGTTTGCTCGGCTTGCAGACCGTGCCCTCAGGGTTAGTGGTCCCCCCACCCCCAGGGGAGGAGCAGAGCTGGGTCTTGTCAATGATGACGGAAATTTCTTCACTTTGACCTGATGGCTATTGAAGAAATCTGATGTCTGAGGCCCACCGCGCCCGGGGACTTTGTTTTCCGTCCGTGTCTGTTTACAGCTTTCTCTCGCCTTTGCCCTTGCAGATCGACCCTGTACTTGGGACTGTGGGCTTTGGGTCGGGACTCCACGGTTGGGCCTTCACCCTGAAGCAGTTTGCAGAGATGTACGTGGCCAAGTTTGCCGCCAAGGGCGAGGGCCAGCTGGGGCCTGCTGAGCGGGCCAAGAAAGTGGAGGACATGATGAAGAAGCTGTGGGGTGACCGGTGAGCGCCACGTGTGAGGAGCGGGGGCGTCTGCAGCGTCCCTGCGGTCCCGGGGGGGGGGGGGTCCACTGGTGGTGGCGGTGGTGGGGAGGCGGCTGAGTGGGCTCCTTCTGCACAACTGATTCCTTGGCCCCTCGGGTCTCTCCTGGTCCTGCCACGGTTGAGTTGGGTCTCGTCTGCCAGGTATTTTGATCCAGCCAACGGCAAGTTCAGCAAGTCCGCCACCAGTCCTGATGGCAAGAAGCTGCCACGGACGTTCTGCCAGCTCATCTTGGACCCTATCTTTAAGGTGAGCAGCTGAGCGTTTTGTGGATGTGCATCTCCTGGGCTGTCCGTGGGCCTGTCCCGAGGAGCTGTTCCCTGACCTGCTGTGGTGGGTGACAGGATGCTCTGGGGCTGGGCACAGCCGGGTTGGAGGGCGGCTGCTGGAGGAGGGTGAGGGCACAGTGGTAGAGCTGGGGCTGCACCCTGACAAGCCACCACAGGTTCCTAGGTAGAGGGGAGTCCACCTCCCTGGCTGGGGGTTTAGAGGTAGGGGAGAGGAGACAAGCTTGGGGCTTTGCTGGTTTAGTGAATGGAGCGTGAATTTGAACACATTCGTGGCGTGTAAGAGCGGATTTGTGTTTTGTGGCAACGTATTCTGCTTTTCCTGGGACCTGCATTGGGCCAGGCCCTCAGTGCTGGGCTGCGGGGACTTTGCAGCACTGCCCTCACTGTGGGCCGGGGCAGGAAGGAGCTTCAGGCTTCCCAGCATGTTCCCCAACATGCTGTATTGTTTTTGCCACATCAGGTATTCGTCGCGATCATGAATTTCAAGAAGGAGGAGACTGCAAAGCTGATTGAAAAACTGGACATCAAGTTGGACAGCGAAGACAAAGACAAAGAAGGCAAACCGCTTTTGAAGGTGATTGTGGGCGGCTGCCGGCCCTGCCCCCTAGTCCGTGAGCCACAGCCCCACCACCTGTAGGGTGGACAGGAGACCCGCGGTGTTGGTGTCTCTCTGGGAGGGGCAGCCCAGCACCTGAGCGTATTCTAGAGCCACTTGGAGCTCAGGGTTGTGAGGGCAGGGGGTGTCCCTGAGCCTCCCGTTCCTCCCGTAGGCCGTGATGCGCCGCTGGCTACCTGCTGGGGACGCCCTGCTTCAGATGATCACCATCCACCTGCCTTCCCCCGTGACGGCCCAGAAGTACCGCTGTGAGCTCCTGTACGAGGGGCCCCCGGACGACGAGGCAGCCATGGGTACGTGAGGTTCACCTGCAACCCCGGGTGGGAGCAGGCTGTGGCCGTGTGGTAGGAAGGTCCTGGTCGCAGGATCCTGGGATGGTGAGGTTTGAGGAAATCACGCGCTTTCCTCTGGGGACTCTTTTTTTACACCGCAGGCATCAAAAGCTGTGACCCCAAAGGCCCCCTGATGATGTACATTTCCAAGATGGTGCCGACCTCCGACAAAGGTCGATTCTACGCCTTCGGCCGCGTATTCTCGGGGCTGGTGTCCACTGGCCTAAAGGTCAGGATCATGGGACCCAACTACACACCTGGGAAGAAGGAGGACCTGTACCTGAAGCCCATCCAGAGGTGAGGTGCCTGGCAGTTCTTGGTATGTTCCAGACTGGTCCGTGCCACCCCCCGCCCCTCATGGGTGACAGAAGGTGGTGCGGCCTCAAGAGGGTAAAGGAACCATCAAAGCTGACAGGCTTAGGGAAGCAGTGGGCAGAGCTGTATTCTGACTCAGACACACACGTGCCACAAGTTTGAGGTGGTGGCCAAAGTTTGGTCGCATACCTGGAGGGCCGGCACGGACTCCAGAGGAGGCCCCTGGTGACGGTCTGTCTCCCAGCTCTGCGGTTACGGGTGTTGGGAAGGGCCAGCTCCTCCAGCCCGCCAGCTGCTGGGGCCCCCACACCCCGCCTGCCTCGGGTTCTCAGCTGTCTTTGGTGCTCCTGTCAGCCTTGGGCTGGGTGTGGAGCCCTAAACGGGAGGTAGGAATGAGCACGTTGGTGTGCAAGAGGCCTCAGCGCTGATGTCAACTGTAACTGAAGCCAGGGCTTTGGGTCCCAGGGGGGAGTGACACCGCCATTTGAGGCTGGGGGTGGTGCGGCCACAGGATCCGGAAGGAGGGGATCTGGCGCACTGATGATCTGTCTCCCCCAGAACAATCTTGATGATGGGCCGTTACGTGGAGCCCATCGAAGACGTGCCTTGTGGGAACATCGTGGGCCTGGTGGGCGTGGACCAGTTCCTGGTGAAGACTGGCACCATCACCACCTTCGAGCATGCCCACAACATGCGGGTGATGAAGTTCAGCGTGAGCCCCGTTGTCCGGGTCGCCGTGGAGGCCAAGAATCCGGCCGACCTGCCCAAGCTAGTGGAGGGCTTGAAACGCCTGGCCAAGTCGGACCCCATGGTGCAGGTGGGTGGGTGCCCTGGCCGGGGCCGCGCTCCTCCGGGGGTGGTCATTTCGCGGTTTACCTGTGGCGGAGCCAAGCGCCGAGCCGGGGACTGGCGAATACTCGGAAGGTCAGGTGTGTGCACACACCTCGCCTGCCGAGCTGCCGTGCAGCAGGGTTGGTTTCTCGTTGGGGGTCCCCGCTCTTTTCCGTAGGCTGCTTAGAAGCTCTCTGGCTTGGCCGTGCAGCAGGCCATTGGGGAAGGTTCACGCTGGGAACAGCAAAAGCACCTGGGAGCTCTTGCTGCCCGTGAGCCTGGAGTTCCCTGAAAACCCCGGGCCCAGGAGGCCGCCTTCTCCAGCTAGACGGCTTCTGGAGCCTGCTTTCCACCTGTCGGTCTGGAACTTCCTGGGTTCCGAGTGTCCTGGGGTCAGGGCCGGGGGGCTGACCCTCCCTCCATCCATTGTAGTGCATCATCGAGGAGTCAGGGGAGCACATCATCGCGGGGGCTGGCGAGCTGCACCTAGAGATCTGTCTGAAGGACCTGGAGGAGGACCATGCGTGCATTCCCATCAAGGTGAGGCTTGGCCCCGCCCCGGGCTCACCTGGCCCGAGGCCTGCTGTCCCCAGTACACGGCAGGCAAGCAGAGGTTGCCGAGTCCAGGGTTCAGGCTCCACTCTGCAGGGTCCTCCGTCCTCTTCCCTTGACGTGTTTCTGGCAGAGAAGTTGTGCGGTTAGGAAACCGGTAGCATACGTCTGCTGTCCAAGTCTTACGTTGGAGCGTGAGGGTTCTGCTTTTTTTTTTTTTTTTAATTTTTTGTTTAACGTTTATTTATTTTTGAGACAGAGAGAGACAGAGCATGAACCGGGGAGGGGCAGAGAGAGAGGGAGACACAGAATCGGAAACAGGCCCCAGGCTCCGAGCCATCAGCCCAGAGCCTGACATGGGGCTCGAACTCACGGACCGTGAGATTGTGACCTGAGCCGAAGTCGGACGCTTAACCCGCTGAGCCACCTAGGCGCCCCGGGTTCTGCTTTTTAAAAGCTGTTTCTAACTGGAGATCCTGAAGGTGGCAGACGGTTAGGTTACCGTGGTCAACCTGGCTTCTGGGTGCTCTGGTTTTCATTTCCTGCTTTGGCAAGGAACTGAACTCGGATCTGTGTGTGTGTTACAGTCAGGAGTCCCCATCGGGAGGAGCCTCTGAACGTGTTTCTGGGGTGGTCACTGATTCCCGGGGCTGGCCTGACCTTCTCACGACTTTTGCAGAAATCCGACCCTGTGGTGTCCTATCGGGAGACGGTCAGCGAGGAGTCGAACGTGCTCTGCCTGTCCAAGTCCCCGAACAAGCACAACCGGCTGTACATGAAGGCGCGGCCTTTCCCCGACGGCCTGGCCGAGGACATTGACAAGGGCGAGGTGTCCGCCCGCCAGGAGCTCAAGCAGCGGGCCCGCTATCTGGCCGAGAAGTACGAGTGGGACGTGGCAGAGGCCCGCAAGATCTGGTGCTTTGGGCCCGACGGCACCGGCCCCAACGTCCTCACCGACATCACCAAGGGTGTGCAGTACCTCAATGAGATCAAGGACAGCGTGGTAGCTGGCTTCCAGTGGGCCACGAAAGAGGTGAGGGGGCCACTCGAGAGTCCGGCTCACGATGGATCAGTTACCTGTGGGGTTCTCGGACAGGCAGGAGACTCACACCTGCTGGGGGAGTGGGGGGCCGTGTTCCGTGAGGGTGAAGGGCTCAGGGTGTTGCGTTCTGGGAAGAGCGTCCTAGGGAGGCTGAGTTGGGTAGGACGTGACGCTTTGGTCTTGGGGGGCCCCTGGGGGCCTTGGCGTAGAGCTGTATTACCTTTTCTGGAGGAGAAGGCTGCAGCGGGCCCAGGACCTTGATGGCGGTCACGCCCTTTTGCGCAGGGAGCCCTGTGCGAGGAGAACATGCGGGGCGTGCGCTTCGACGTCCACGACGTGACCTTGCACGCGGACGCCATCCACCGCGGCGGCGGCCAGATCATCCCCACTGCCCGGCGCTGTCTCTATGCCAGTGTGTTGACCGCCCAGCCCCGTCTCATGGAGCCGATCTACCTTGTGGAGATTCAGGTAGGGGGGCCTGGTCCTTCGACTGTTGGGTCTTGTCTTGCTCGACAGCTGCTAAAAACCGTCCTTCTTTCCTGACAGTGTCCAGAGCAAGTGGTTGGTGGCATCTATGGTGTGCTGAACAGAAAGCGGGGTCACGTCTTCGAGGAGTCCCAGGTGGCCGGCACCCCCATGTTTGTCGTGAAGGCCTACCTGCCTGTGAACGAGTCCTTCGGTAAGTGCCGGCCCAGTGCAGCCTCACCCGCTGCCGGGGGCTGGCCGGTTCCAGGCAGCCTTGTTGAGGGCGTGGCCGGTTTTGCCTCCAGCAAGGCCTAGAGCCGGTCTGAGGAGACACTGATGGAGTCTGCAAACTACTGCCCGTCAGAGGTGGGCCCGGCACGGTTGTGGGGGATCACGTGGGCATGGTGAATTTGCAGGGGGAGGCGACTTGGGTGTGTAACCTGGCACCAAGATGGAAGCCAGCAGCAAGTAGCTCGGGTTTGTACTGTGGGTTGGCAGAGGGAGGCCCCCGAGTGGCCAGCTCTGTGTCCCTTACTAACGAGCGATGTGGGTGCAGGGCCCAGGGGAGATACAGGGTAGCGTTAACGTTAGCGTGACTCGGTCGGGGTGACTGGGGTCTGATCTCCACGTGCCCAGTGTCTCCTCCTGGGCATTGCCACGGTGGCAGCAGGAGCCAGGTCTCCCGAGCCCGCCAGTGAGCCCTGTCCCTTCCCGCAGGCTTCACTGCTGACCTGAGGTCCAACACCGGTGGCCAGGCCTTCCCCCAGTGCGTCTTCGACCACTGGCAGATCCTTCCCGGGGATCCCTTCGACAACACCAGCCGCCCCAGCCAGGTGGTAGCCGAAACACGCAAGCGCAAGGGCCTGAAGGAAGGCATCCCAGCCCTGGACAACTTCCTGGACAAGTTGTAGGCCGCCCTCCCTGCAGCCCGCCCTCCCGGCTGGGACTCCGCACAGCCCCTGCACCCGGCTGGTGATCGACCACGTAAGCCCTCGCGTTCTCCATGACACCTCGAGACTGTCCACAGTGACGCTCCGCCTGACGGGTTCTGGGGCCCACTCTGTGCCATCACTCAACGTGAACACTCGATGCCGTTTCTTTCGATATTTATTTCAAGATAGCAGAGGCAACAGAAATGCCCTGGCAGCAGGGACTTATTTGGCCGGTGGGGGTGGGGGAGGCGGGATGGGACACTCAACAGTTTTTTTTTTTCCATTTCAGAAACTCAAATGTCCAAAAACAAACAAACAAACAAACAAACAAACGCATTAAGAGGTTTATTTGGGTAAATGGCCCGTAGTGGATTTTCCCCCAGAAAGGGGGAAGGAACAAGCGGGTAGACCTTTATCTTTGGACAGAAGCTAGAAGGCAGGAAACTTTGTGCAGTGTCACCGTGAGCACCCCCAGCTGTATTAGTGCCATTGGAATAATAAATTTGATATGGTGGTGACTGTGTGTGTGTCCACGTGGTTCCTTGTCCGGTCAGCCCGCGGCGGGCTCCCAAGTGCTGCCACACAGAAGGCCGGAGCTGACCTTGAAGTACCCTTTCAGATCCCAGGCCCAGGTACCAGGCCCATCTAGCAGTCGCACAGGGCTCCCATCTGTCACATCTGTTGTCCAGTGGGACACGCCATGATGGTGGAGCCTCACACCTACCCCGTGCAGGGGGACAGCCGCCCACCATGGCCCCCTGCCTGCTGGGCGCTTGAAATGGGCCCTGACTCGGTGACCTTGTAAATCCACTGCTGTGGTCTGATGGGACCGGAGCTGCCTTCTCCATCGTGGTCGGCTCGGACGTGACTGCAGCGAGGGGACACCACAGAACGGTCTGCCGCCAGGTCGCTGGATGGCTGTTCAGAAAAAGTAATATTGGGCATTAGACTTTTAACCTTAAACATGAAATCTTAGGCAGCGTAGGACTAATATCTTCCTACTAACCAGTGGCTCTTGCATAAGGAACATCCGGGATACGTTGTTTCAACAGTGACGCTGCCCTGTGGGGAGCCGCTGTGGAAGTTTGGGAGGTATTCTGGGTCACCAGCGTAGGGGACCCCATCAGCATTTAGAAGGAGCCTGGGATGATGGATGTCAAGACTGCATGGGACAGCACCGCACGTGTGAGTTGTCTGGTTCAGTCTCGGACCCCAGCACCTTCCAACAGCAAAGGTCATTCACTTTGGGAAACGTTACTTCAAAACAATGTGCTTGACACGCACGCGAGTATTTTGTGCAGTTTTATAAGCTACGCTTGTTTTTGAATAGTTTTATACTTACAGAAAAGTTTGCAAAGATGTTATAGAAATGTGCTAAGTGACCAGTGGTGGTCTTGGTTTTCGTGGAAGTTTTCTACGCTGTTTCAGGGTCCGACCCGGGATGCCACGTGGCATTTAGTTTTGCACATTTTTAATATCGAGTAATTTTGTCAAAGACACCACTGTCGTAAATAGAAACTTGAAGTGTGTTTTAAGTTTAAACCGACTATAAATTCATACGCCACCTGTGGTCCTTGGCTCGCTAATCCTGCACCTCTGTCTGCGTGCATTTTCTGTCAAATGTGAAATTCCACTTGCAGGGGCCGACCTGGCAACGTGAGGTCTGTAATCACACCCAAGCATTGACGTGTCGCAAGTGGGTGTCTGTGTGTCTGTGTGTGTTGTTCGCTGTTTTCATTGTACTGATTTTGTGTGATTCTTCTGGCTGCTCCAGGTCAGGACTGAGGCCCCCCCCCCCCCCCGCCAGGCGCCCCAACCGGGGGTAATTCTTAAAGAGTAATTACAGTGTGGTATCTGGAACCACGGTAAGGAGCTTTTCATACTGTTACGCTAAACACCACTGGCCCATCTTGCGCTTTGAAAGTGTCCTTTCCCCTCTGCACGATTTCGTGACCTCATGGCTTGGTTACTGGGAAATAATAGCATATACCAAGTTGGCTGCTCTAACAGCTGTTGGCACATTTCACTAAAGAATATCGAAAGGTCACATTCGTTAACCGCGATTTCATCAGAGAAGTGCTGGCTATCAGGAAACGGTCAAGCAAGTTTTGAGATTTTTAATTTTTTGCTTAAAAGCTCGAATTTACCATTGGCAACAAATACGGTCACTTGTTTCCCTTAAAGTGACGGTTTTGGTTTAAGTTTGGAGAATCCCAAGTAGGCTCTGCACTGCCAGCATGGAGTCCCGACATGGTGCTTAGACCCTCGAACCATGAGGTCGTGACCTGAGCCGAAATCAAGAGTGACTTTAAAAAAACAATTTTTTTTAACATTTATTTATTTATTATTTATTTTTTTTAATGTTTATTTTTGAGAGAAAAAGAGTGCAAGTTGGGGACGGGCAGAGAGAGAGGGAGACACAGAATGAATCCAAAGCAGGCTCCAGGCTCTGAGCTAATAGCACAAGAGCCTGATGCGGGGCTCAAACCCACAAACAGATGATGATATGAGCTGAAGTCAGACGCTTAACCAACTGAGCCACCCAGGCGCCCCGCCCCCCCCCCCCCCCCGTTTTTTGTTTTTTTTTTTGTTGTTTTTTTTTTTAACATTTATTTTTGAGATAGAGCTTGAGCAGGGCAGGGTCCAAGAGAGAGGGAGACACAAGATCTGAAACAGTTCCGGGCTCCCGAGCGGTCAGCACAGAGCCTGACATGGGGCTCAAACTCACGAACTGTGAGATCATGACCTGAGCTGAAATCGGATGCTTCACCGACTGAGCCACCCAGGTGCCCCAGAGACGTTTGATTTGTTCATTTGTGAGAAAATGTCTGCCACGTGCCCAAGTCTAATTTCCTATAGCTTGTCAGGCCTTTTTTTTCACCCCAAGAAAAATGATGTCCCAACTCCTAAGTACGGGCTTTGCATAAGTAACTTACAAAGAAGGCAGTGTGGGAAAGGGAGAAAGAAGAACGTGTTCTGGAGCAACCTGACAGACACTATCTAGAACCAGGTCAACATCAACAGTGATGTCCTGTTGGTATTCTGGAGCCGTGTTAAGGTGTCATGGGAAGGGCACTTGACCTCTGTGGTCTTCCTCCCTAAGACCCATCACCCCAGTGTCCGAAAACCACACCAGACAAATTCAGTTGAGGGACGTTCTACAAAATACCTGGCCGGTACTCCTTGAAACTGCCACCAAAGTCCTCAAAAAAGGAAAGTGTGAGAAGCTCACAGCCAGAGGACTCTAAGGACTAAATATCACGGGGGGTCCTGGATGGGATTCTGAGGCAGAGAAAGGACATTAGGGAAAGCAAATCTGAATAAAGTGTGGACTTGGTTAGGATAATGTGTTACTGTTGGTTCTCCAGCGGTGACAAGTGTACCAGACTAATGTAAGATGTAACGATTCAATCAGAAGACGATGGTAATGGCCTGAGGTCAGGGTGGTTGGGGAAAGTCAAAAGACGGGGTCTTTTGTCAGGTGGCATCTGCAGTGGTTCAGCAGTGGCTTTGGGTTCGGGTCTTTCCGGGAATGAATCTCGGCTTTGCCGTCTACTGGCTGTTTGACTTTGGGTGGGTTACTTAACCTCTCTGGGTCTCAGCTTCCCCATCTGTAGAACGGGAGAAATAGTAACATAGTTTGGTACGTACTAACTAGCTGTTGTAGCACCTATCGGGAAACCATGGGAGTCAAGGATCAAGCACGACAGGGGACACCGGACTGGCCTCATTTGCATTTTTGTGTATTTGGAATGAGGGTAACATTTCACAGAGGAGGAAGCTGCGACTCAGGGACTAAAGCGGCCGCGAGCGGCCAGGCGGGAGCTGGGCTTTGCGTTCGCGTATCTTGTGCTCAAGGAAGGGCAGGAAGAGGGACGCAGGATTTCAGCACCGCACCTCTCAGCTTCAGGACCCGGGTCAGAGGACAGCGGGTGGGGCAGCCCGGGGGCCGGAAGTCGGCCTTCCGACTTCCTAAGTGTGACCGACGTCAGTTGCAGCCAATGTGCTGCGTGACGACGAGCCTGGCGGCCAGTGGCGAGGCGGCATCCGGGTTCGGGGGCCCGAACGCCAGCGGGCGGGGCCTGGGAGGCAGCGGGTGGGGCGGGACGTCACGAGCGGCGGGCGCGCTGACCAATGGGCGGCGGGCCCCGCCTCCCGAGGGCGGGCCCCGGCGGGCGCGGTGACGTCACGCAGGTCGGCGCGTCCCGGCGGCCGCGGTGGCTGGGCTGGAGAGGGCGGCGGTGGCCAGCGCGGCAGAGGGCCGGCCCGGGGCGCGGAGCCGCGGAGGGTGCGGAGCGGGCGCGGCCCGTGGCCGGCGGGCTGGGGAGGCCGAGGCGGCGCTTCGGGGGCCATTGGGGGGACGTCTGGAGACCCCTGGGATAAGCGGGCCGGGGAAAGGACTGGGTCCGGGCTCTCGAGGGGCGTGGCGGCCTGGGGGACGCCGGAGCGGGGTCGTTGGGGCTGGGAGAGACCTTGGAGGGGCCTGCCCTAGAGCGTGTGCGAAGGTTGGGGGAGAGGACAACGGAGGAGACTCAGATGTGGCCGGGGAGACGGGCTGGGGAGCCTCTGGTACCTGGAGGGATGCCTGGGAGGAGCGGGGAAGAGTTAGTCTCCTTGGGGCGGTGGACGTCAGCGGGAGGCAAGGACGGGCAGGGACCTTGCAGGGACTTGGAAGCCATTGTTCAGTTCCTGAGGATTTCAGGACTGGGGGGAAGCACACGGCCGCGCAAGGTCTTAGGAGATCTGGGGCGGTCAGGGGGCTTGTGGGGGGAATGGGTGAGGCCGAGGAGGGGATAACGTGGCTGATGGGCAGGGAGGTGGGTGTCGGGACTGGAGCACCTTAGCAAATTGGGTAGGAGTGAGGGAGCCCCTGGCTTTGGGGGTGTGACGAGTGTGGGGGAACTTGCAGGAACGTAGGGGTGGGCTTTGGCTGAGCAGGTTGGGAGAAACCTAGGAAGGAGAGTCAGAGAAAGGCTGGGGCAGTGTGTGGGAAGCCAGAGGTCTGGGTCTGGCGGAGTTACGGGGCCAAGGTGGCACGGTGGGGTTGCCACCCTTTTGGGGGGTGGGGTGTGTAAGTGCTCGAACACAGGAAAGTACCCCGCCCGCCACATGCATGTGCCTTCTGTGAGGAGCGTGGAACTTATCTTGGGGAGTGGGTGGGGGGCAGGTTGTTCTTCCCTAGGAGAAATGGCTGGCATCTCACGTCTTCCCTATTGCCCTATCTCCTCCAGGGTCACAGCTAAGGGACTCCCTGAGACCGTGTCTCCGGCCTTTCACTGGAGGGGAAGGCACCGGAAGGCCGACCGGCCACCATGTCAACATTCAGGCAGGAAGATGTGGAGGACTACTATGAGATGGGGGAGGAGCTAGGCAGGTGAGCTCTGCGCGGGCCTCGGGGGCAGGAGGGAGGCGTTGCGGGGTTTTCTGGATGGCGTCTCCCCTCCTGTCCTCTTTCCTACCCTCCAAGACGGGATGAGTCAGTGCCGTGTGCTGGTGGAAGGAATTTAGGCTCTGGGGTCAGGCGGCCCCGTCCACAAATTCTTTCTCTGACATTCTCTGTGCCTTTCCCTTGGGGAAAAATATCATCAAGCACATGGAGCCCCTAACAGTGCCTGCCGTGTGGCGTGAGAGAGAGCGGTAGGTGGTAAAGGTCTGTCCCTCTGTTTAATCCTTTCTTGAGGGAGGTGACCGATTCCCTTGCACGTTTCCAGGAGAGGCCCCCTGTCTGGGCCCACATCCCTGCCAGTTGGTTAGCATTCTTGTGGGAAAGAGAGGAGGTTTCCCGTTCCAGCCAGGCAGCTGATTTCCTGTCCCCCGGGAGCACCCCTGCCTTGGACTAGCCAGACATCATCCTTTTTTTTTTTTCTTGCCGGAGCCTCAGACCTTATTTGGTGAGTTCACTGCTGACCAGCCCTATGATGTCACCAAAAGGGAATGTAAATAACTGAGCCGTGCATCAGGCCTTGGCTGAAAAAGTATTTCAGGCCTGTTTGGGATTCTGAAATCCCTCCTTTAGGAATTTCCTTAACAGAGTGGTAGAGAACGGAGCTCCCCCCCTCCTCCCCCAAACCTCATTCTTGTTGAAAATGTGTTAGGACCTCCTCCCGAGGGTGGCTCGGCAGAAGTCCGAAGGAAATATGAAAGAAATATACACGTCCTGTGTATATTCCCCTTAATCCACTATTTGCTCTGTTGGGAATTGATTCAGTGGGAATGTGTACGCGTGCGGACCCCGTGGCCTGAGAACAGGGAGAGTCGCTGTAGGGATTTATATGGACAAAGGACGGGGAGCCTCTTCAGTGGCTGCCACGGAACCACCGCCCCCGTAGATGGAATATTATGCAGCCATTAACAAAGAGCCAGGCAGGGGCGTCAGGGCGGCTCTGTCGGTGAAGCCTCCGACTTCAGCTCAGGTCACGATCTCGCGGTCCGTGAGTTCGAGCCCCGCGTCGGGCCCTGCGCAAAGACAGCTCAGAGCCTGGAGCCTGCTTCGGATTCTGTGTCTCCCTCTGTCTCTGCCCCTCCCCAGCTTGTACTCTGTCTCTCTCTCTCAAAAATAAATAAAAACATTAAAAAAAAATTAGAACAACAAAAAAGAAAAAAGAGCCAGGCAACCTGTATAATGTTCGCCACGTAGGAAGTATATTGAAATTTGGTAGTGGCTGTGTCAATTTTAGTAATTTTAATACATTTTGTTTAAGCCGATAGATCGAAGTATGACCTTTTTGCTTGTGCGGTAAAAATTACGAAGGAAAAATTCTACCGCTGTTTTTCTATGAAGCCTTTGAAATCTGGTGTGTTTCTAGAAGCTGACAACACATCTCAGTTTTTCGTTTTTTTAAAAATATTTATTTATTTACTTTGGGGGAGGGAGGGAGGGAGGGAGGGGCAGAGAGGAGAGACAGAACCCCAACCAGGACCCACGCTGCCAGCCCAGAACTGGGGCAGGACACGGGGCTCGATCTCAAACCGGGAGATTGTGACCTGAGCCAAAATCAAGAGTCAGAACCTCAACCGACTGAGCCACCCCTGGTGCTCCACATCTCCATTTGGACCGGCTTGGCGGGCCACCGTGTGGCCGGTGGCTGTCATCTGGGACAGCGCCGCTGTATGTAACGATCCGGAAGGTGCTTGGAGATAACATGAAATGAGGAATTAGGCACCGGATGCCGCACAGGCTGTGGTGCAGTTTGTATAAATTATAGATGTCGCTCACAAGGGGGGCGTGGTCGTCATCCCCACTGTATGAGGAAGCGGGGGCTGAGAGGAGGGAAGCAGCTTGCCCAAGGCCATGCGGACCGCGAGTGGCCAGGTGGGCTTCGGGTCTGGAGACCAGGCCCTGCAAAGGCCAGGCGGGCTGGAACCAGAGGCGGGCATTTATTTGGCTTCCACCTGCCCACGCTGGGACGGGCCCATTAGGTGTCCCAGCGACTTGTGGCCCTGCACGTTGGAAAGAGTGTGCGTCCTTGTGCCCCAGACAGCTTCCTGTCCCCTGCTCGGTTGGCACCCCTGAAGGCGGGGCCCGCAGCCCAGCTGTGTCTCCCCCGGTGTCACCGCTAACCGTCTTGGCAAATTAGCTCCTGGGCCTCACCATGCTGACGAGGACCATGAGTAAAGCAGGGCCACCTTTTCTTGTCCCAGGGGCCATGGGGACAAATGACCCGGAAGCAAGTTTGTATGTGTGTGTGTCTTTGGGAGGGGTCGGGGGATTCTTTCTTCCTAGCTGGAGTTCACGTTGATGGTCTCGAGAAATGACTTAGTCTGTGGGTCGACAGGTGTGGACTTCGCTCTGGCTTCTGCCTCGTGGAGTGGCGTTTGTGCCCGTATCGGCTCGCGCGGCCCGGTAGTGTGACTGGGGGCAGCAGGCAGTTGTGCTTTCCTAGCGCTGGAGGCGGGGAGTCTGAAGATCAAGGCGTCGGCAGGGCTGGTTCCTCCTGAGCTGTCTCTCCTGGGCGTGCAGACAACCACCTTCTCCCTGTGGCTTCATAGGGCTGTGCGTCTGTCTGTGCATCTGTGTCCTACTCCCCTCTTACAGGGACACCGGTCAGATTGGATTCAGGTCCACTCCTGTGAGCTCATTTTTTTTTTGTTGTTGTGTTTTAAATGTTTATTTCTGAGAGAGAGAGAAAGAGAGACACAGAGCGCAAGTGGGGGAGGGGCAGAGAGAGAGGGAGACCCAGAATCCGAAGCAGGCTCCAGGCTCCGAGCTGTCAGCACAGAGCCCGACGCGGGGCTCGAACCCACGGACTGCGAGATCACGACCTGAGCCGAAGTTGGATGCTCAATCGACTGAGCCCCCCAGGCGCCCCCACTGTGAGCTCATTTTAATTTAACCACCTCTTTAGAAAGGCCCTGTCTCTGGATAGTCCCATTCTGACGTGCTGGGGGTTAGGGCTGACACATGGGCTTTTGGGGGACACGGTTCACCCTTTAGTAGTGTCTTTCTTCCTGTTCCCATGAGCTCTGCCTGACTCGTCTCCATTTGTTGGCTCCGCTTAGATACAGCAGGGGAAGGGCGCCTGGATGGCACAGCCAGTTAAGCATCCAACTCGGTTTTGGCTCATGATCTCACGGTTCGTGGGTTCGAGCCCTGCATCATGCTCTGTGCTGCCACATGGGGCCTGCTTGGGATTGTCTGTCTGTCTGCCTGTCCCTCCTCCCCACCCCTTCCCCGCTCACACACACTCTTTCTCTCTTAAAATGAACTTAAAAAAAAAAAAAGCAAAGCAGGGAAAAAACAGTCCTTGTATTTGAAAATGAGGCCACAGGTCCAGCACTTGGCACGCTACGTGGTGCATGTTGGGCATCTGATGTCATTACCATGGGGGAGTTGTGGTGGGACGGGAGGTGGGCCTGGAGGAATTAGCTGGGCGGGTGCAGGCAGAGGAGAGGGGCAGGCGTTTCGGGTGGGGGGAGTGTTAGTGGAGACATGGGGGGGGGGCAGGAGCATAATGTCCCAAGGGACTGCTGTGGCAGATCAGGGGGCACGGGGCGAGGCCTGATCAGGAACGCTTTGCCTTTCTCGGCTGACCCGTGCACTTGGCTCTCAGATCAGTGCTTGAGTCTCCCGTCAGCACTGTAACAACTCACCGTGATTCAGTGGCCTAGAAGGGCTGGAAGTCAGGAGTCTAAAACGGGCCTGGGGAGACCCCTCTCCGGCCTTTTCCGGCTTCCAGCGATGCCACAGCCTTGGCTCTCGGCCGCTCCTCCGTCCTCAGTGGCCAGCAGCGTGGGGTCCACCCGTCTCTCTGCCTTCTTCCTGTGAGGACCTCTTGAGGACGCTGGGCCCCCCCCCCCCGGGCACCGAGGATCACCTCCAGGGTCTCAGGGGCCTTGGCTTGCTCCCTCCTGCAAGGTCCCTTTTGTCGTGAGAGTGCTGTATTTACAGGTTCTGGGGATTTGGACGTGGGTGTCTTTGGAGGGACTGTTGTTCAGCCCGCCGCGTCAGTATTAATTTTGCGCCTCCCACTGACCCACCTTGAACTTCACCCATCTTCCAAGTGTGTGTGCGTAGAGCACATCTGTGACGCCACCGTGGGTAGGTCCGCTTACCGGACAGCCCCGGTTGGGTCCCTCGGTCTTTTTGAGGTCCGTGTTGGCTTGGCAAAGGCGCCCCAACCTCTGTCTGTTCCCAGGGTCGTTCTGGCCGGCCTGCCCTCCCTCTGCCGTCGCCAGCTTCAGAGGGCCTGGCCGCCCCCGTCTCTGCCCTTCCTTCCTCTGCACTCTCTCCCTCATCTCCCCGAGATCTCATGTAGCCTGTTTTCTCTCGAGCCCTGGAGGTGCCGTGAAGTTTTCTGTCTGGAACGTGTACTTTCTGTCTTGGAATTGGTCCCCGCTGACGTGGACTCAGCAAACTGTGGCCTTCGGGCCAAATCCGGCCCAGCCTAGTGTGGTCCTGCCTGCCTGGGAGCCTGGAATGGTTCTTTATTTTTTTTTTGAAAGGTTGTAAAAACACACAAGAATTATGACAGAAACCACATGGCCCGTAAGGCTAAAAATACTTGCTGTCTGGCCTTTTTCAGTCAGCTCTTGAGTTAAAGTAAGTTCATGTAACTAAGTTCCTGGATAGCAGAATAATTTGGACGTTGGACAGCTCCCCAGAGTGCCCCGAATAGGCTTTCTGTCTCTCTTTTCGTAGCGGCTGTCTTGAGATGTAATTCACATACTGTGCAGTTCACCCCTTTCAAGTGTGCAAGTGAGTGGTCGTCGGTGTATTCACCGGGTTTTGCAGCCATCTCTCCAAGTAATTCCAGAACATTCCATCACCCTAAAAAGAAGCCCCGTCCCCATCAGCAGTCACTCCCGCCCCCGGCCCCCACGAGCCCCCTCCCCGTCCGTGGAGGAGCCCGTTCTGGGCGTTTCACACCCGCGGACTCACACCCCCGCGTGGCCTCTCGTGGCCGGTTCCCTCCCTGAGCGTCGCGTGTTCGGGGTCCGTCCGCGGGGCGGCGGGGGCGGGCGCCTCGCTCCTGCTGGTGGCGGAGGGACTTGTGCCTGTGTGGTGGACAGGTTGTGTCCCCCTTTAGGCTCTCGTGAATCCTGCTGACGTAGGGTTTGTGTTCACGCTTCTCTGTGGATTCGTGTTGTCCTTCCTCCTGGGGGGACACCTGGGGCGGGATTGCCGAGGCGCCTGGAACCGGTGCTTAACCTCTCGGGGAACCGCCAGCCTGTTTCTGTGGGCGCGGGCTCCAGTCCCTTGTCCTCTCTTTGTCAGCTTGAAAATGGGTGCGTGCCTTTTACTTGGCCGGTTGTGTAAGAAGCTCCTTCAGGGGCGCCTGGGTGGCGCAGTCGGTTAAGCGTCCGACTTCAGCCAGGTCACGATCTCGCGGTCCGTGAGTTCGAGTCCCGCGTCAGGCTCTGGGCTGATGGCTCGGAGCCTGGAGCCTGTTTCCGATTCTGTGTCTCCCTCTCTCTCTGCCCCTCCCCCGTTCATGCTCTGTCTTTCTCTGTCCCAAAAATAAATAAAAAAAACGTTGAAAAAAGAAAAAAAAAAAGAAGCTCCTTCAAAGTCAATGGCTTATTTCTTGTCTCTTAGATTTTTAAACACGATGAAATAGGCTGGAAAGTCGAGTTTGTATAGAATTGTGTCACTTAAAAGTAAAGACCCCCTCTTGGCTGCCCCAGCCCTCTGCCCCCCTGAGACACAGGTGGCGTATAGGGTGGTGAGTGATGGGCGCGAGCCCCTGGCCTCCTGCCCACGCGGAAGTACCTGTACGCATCCAAGCGGCACGGGCCCGCCGAGCGGGTCCTCAGCGTGTCTCCTGTCACCCGCTTTCTCCTGGCCCCACGGTGGGCTCCAGCTCCCTTCCGTAAACCCCGAGCTGTGTCCTTTTCCTTCTGTGGCACACAGATGCCACGCAGCCACCAGATTGCACCTGCCGTGTGGACTCCCGGAGGGGCGGGGCTGGGAGGTGCAGTCCCAGAAGGTTCTGGAAAGCTGCAACCTTCCCGCTCCCCCGCCCCCCGGCCCTCGCGGGGTCCCGCTCACTCCGCTGTCCCCGCAGCGGCCAGTTTGCCATTGTGCGGAAATGCCGGCAGAAGGGCACCGGGAAGGAGTACGCGGCCAAGTTCATCAAGAAGCGTCGCCTGTCGTCCAGCCGGCGGGGGGTCAGCCGGGAGGAGATCGAGCGGGAGGTGAACATCCTGCGGGAGATCCGGCACCCCAACATCATCACGCTGCACGACATCTTCGAGAACAAGACGGACGTGGTGCTCATCCTGGAGCTGGTCTCGGGCGGGGAGCTCTTCGACTTCCTGGCGGAGAAGGAGTCGCTGACGGAGGACGAGGCCACCCAGTTCCTCAAGCAGATCCTGGACGGCGTCCACTACCTGCACTCGAAGCGCATCGCCCACTTCGACCTCAAGGTGAGCCGAGCGGGGGCCCGGCCGGGGCGGGTGACCTGGGGCGTGGGGGCGGCGAGGGGCTCCGGCTCGGAGCGCGCCCGCGGGCTGCTGCTGCCGGGGGTGGGGGGGACGCAGACCGCCTCGGCCTGGGCCCGGTGGGGGTGCGGGGCCGGCTGGGCAGCGGCGTCCTCCTTCGCCCGCAGCCAGAGAACATCATGCTGCTGGACAAGAACGTGCCCAACCCACGCATCAAGCTCATCGACTTCGGCATCGCCCACAAGATCGAGGCGGGGAACGAGTTCAAGAACATCTTCGGCACCCCCGAGTTTGTGGGTACGGCTCCGTGCGGCGCCTCGGGCCTGGGTCCCGCCCTCGGGTGTCCTCTCCCGAGCCCTGGTGTCCGGCCTCCTGCCCCTCCCCCCACCCCCGCCAGGCGGTCCCTGCAGGCGGGCTGTGCCACCCGCTCCCCGTGGCCGCGTCCCCGGGGCTGCCTCAGGTGCACCCGGCATCCGACCCCACGCCGTCTGTCTCCCGGTCCCCGCAGCTCCCGAGATCGTCAACTACGAGCCCCTGGGTCTGGAGGCAGACATGTGGTGAGTGGTGGGGGGCTGGGGTGGGGGTGGGGGGCTGGCCCACGCCCCTGGGACGAAGCACCCGCACCCCCCAGCCATCCGTGAGCACTGCCAGGCCACAGCCGCAGGCGGGGATGGGGCCCATCTGCTGGGTGTGGGCAAGACAGACCGTCGACTTAGAACGGGGCTCGGCAAACGATGGCCCGACGGCCAGAGCGGGTCTGTGGGTCCCGAGTGGTCTTCTTGTGTTTAAGGCGTTGTTAAAAATGAAACAGGCAGCAGAGACTGGGAGCCTCAAAGCCCAAAACGTTGGTTGTCTCACTCTTCGTGGAGCTTGTCAACCCGCCTTCGAGCCCACATCTGCACCCCCCCAGCCCCCCCAATTTGAGCCTTGGCAGGTGGTGTGGGCAGATGAGCTCATATCTCGCCCTGAGACGCCAGGGCGGGAGAGACAGAGGCCCTCGGTGGAGGCCTTGCAGACCCTGAAGGAGAGGGGGCCGTGGGCTTCTGGATCCCCAGCCGTTGAGAGATTCTGGGAATTGGGGTGCTGACCGCCGCCACTGAGCTGACTGTCCTTCTCGTGTGTTCTCTCCAGGAGCATTGGTGTCATCACCTACATCCTGTGAGTGCCTGCTTGGGGCCTCCTGCTTCTTCTGGGGCCCTGCTGGGGCAGGATGCTGGGTGGCTGGGTGGGTGAATGAATTTGTGCAGGAGGGAAAGGTGTGCGTTCAGAAGGCCCACACCCCCTGGCGCAGGGCCGAGTGGGGACCGCGTGTGTCCTCCCTCCCTGCTGGCCAGCAGCCTGGCCCGGCCTCACTCCCTGGGTGCCGCGTTTGGATTGTTCCTCGCCTCCACCCCTGCGCCAGGCAGGCTCCCCCTGCGTTTTCCTCCCTCGTCAGGTGGCACAGCGATCCACCCTGACGGTGCCTTATGATGGGTCTTTTCATAGTTTTAGGTTCTTAAGTATTGAAGAAAGGCTAGACTTTCAAAACAGCTACAAAACCAGTGCGGTTTCTGTGCCCCTCACCCGTCTTCCCATGACGCTGGCATCTTTTTGTCGTCGTCGTTAAGTTTACTCGGAGGGAGGGAGAGAGAGCACGAGCACCTGAGGGGCAGGGAGAGACAGGGAGAGAGGATCCCGAGTTCCACCGGTCGGTGCAGAGCCCCCACCCAAGGCTCCGTCTCACGACGGTGAGATCGTGACCTGAGCTGAAATCAAGAGTCAGACGCCTGACTGACAGAGCCCCCCGGGTGCCCCCAGATGAGTACTCCTCCCTGTCCGTCACAGTGCCGCGTGCCCAGAGCCCCCGGGGGCGGTGGTGTGGCCCCCCCAGCGCGGCTCATCAGGAAGGCCCACGATGTCCTTGTGTGGTCTCTCGGGCCGTGCCCGGACCGTGTGTGGACGCACTCGGCCGGGATTCCCCTGCGGGTTGTCAGTGTGGCCTCTGATCGCTGAACATTTGGGGGACGTGTTTCGAGCTTCCTTAGAGACTTCTGCCCGCTCGTTTGAGTCCCCGTCGGAGGCTGGGCGCGAGGGTTCTGTGCCGTGTGGTGGGAGGCTAGGGGCCGGGGTGCGCGGGAGGCCCGGGGGGGTGGCGCAGGCCGCGGCGTGTCGGTGGGGCGAGTGCAGGGGCCGCTGAGCCCCGTGCCCGTCTTCCAGTCTGAGCGGCGCCTCCCCGTTCCTGGGCGAGACGAAGCAGGAGACCCTGACCAACATCTCGGCCGTGAACTACGACTTCGACGAGGAGTACTTCAGCAACACCAGTGAGCTGGCCAAGGACTTCATCCGCCGGCTGCTTGTCAAAGACCCCAAGTAGGAGCGCTGGCCGGGCAGAGGGCGCGGGCGGGGGGCGGGCAGGGGAGGCCGCTGGTCCCCGAGAGCACATCCTCGTGCTGTCCCCTCCTTGTCACTGGGAGTCGGGCACGGCCTGGCAGCGGGCCTGTGGACGGCTTAGCTCGGCCTGCGCCGTGTCTTTAAGAGCTGTGAGTGGATCCTTGTTGAGAATCCTGGTTGAGAGCTGTGACTCCTGTTGAAGGTAGGCTTCGTGTGGGGTTCTTCTCCGAGGGAGCCCTCCTTCCCAGAGAGGTGCTCCTCTTGGCCAGAGTCCTCCCTGGCCCGAGCCGCCCATTCTTGCCACCTGCCTGTCCCTCCTGTGGGCGCCTGAGTTGGCGAGACCCAGTGTCAGGTCCCGCCCCCCGTAACAAAACCGCTCGGAAAGCGTGACGACCCCAGAGCAACAGGCCTCTTGATGGGCTCCTTGCTGGCTGATCGGAGCGGATGCTCTGAGGGTGCAGGTAGTTCCCAGGTCATTTCAGGGACTTGCCCCCGGCTGGAGGGGCGTCCCCAGGGGGCCAGTGTCTGTGAGCCGTCTGAGGTGGGGGCAGGGAGCTGAGCTGCAGGGGGAGGGCCCAGAAAACCCCTTCCCTGTTCTGTTCTCCCCACCAGCCTTGTGGGAGGACCGGGACGTGGCGGGCGTGTGACTAACCAGGGTGGGGGGGGGGTTGCTTTTCTAGGAGAAGAATGACCATCGCCCAGAGCCTGGAGCATTCCTGGATCAAGGTGAGATGGGCAGGGCTGCTCCCTCTCCAGGACGGCAGGTGTGATGAGGCCTGAGTGTCGGGCAGGGTCCCCAGGGGAGTGGACCCGGCTGGCAGAGGGCGGGGTGTGCACGGGGATGGTGTGGGAGCCCCTCCGTGTGATACCCGGTGGGGTCCCCAGGCCCTCTGCACGCGGCACGGCTCCCTGCACAGAAACTTCCAGAACGGGGTGGCCTCTCGGCGGGGAGCGGCAGTCTTCTGTAAAGGGCCAGGCGGTCCCTGTCTCCTTCGCCTGGGTCTCTGGCAGGGAAATGCCGGAACCAGGCCCGGCCCCCCCCCTCGCCCCCCCCCCCCCGCGAAGGGGCGGGGCCGTGTGCCGGTAAGACTTTATTTAGGCGTTTAGGCGCCGCCCGCCTCAGGCCCCGCCTCTCCCTCCGCAGGCGATCCGGCGGCGGAACGTGCGGCGGGAGGACGGCGGCCGGAAGCCGGAGCGGCGGCGCCTGAAGACGGCGCGCCTCAAGGAGTACACCATCAAGTCGCACTCGAGCATGCCCCCCAACAACACGTACGTCAGCTTCGAGCGCTTCTCCAAGGTGCTGGAGGAGGTGGCCGCGGCGGAGGAGGGCCTGCGCGGCCTGGAGCACAGCCGGCGCCTGTTCCACGAGGACATCGAGGCGCTGACGGCCATCTACGAGGAGAAGGAGGCCTGGTACCGGGAGGAGAACGAGAGCATCGGCCAGGACCTGCGGCGGCTGCGGCAGGAGCTGCACAAGACCGAGGCCCTGCGGCGGCAGGCCCAGGAGGAGGCCAAGGGCGCCCTGCTGGGGGCCAGCGGGCTCAAGCGCCGCTTCAGCCGCCTGGAGAACCGCTACGAGGCCCTGGCCAAGCAGGTGGCCTCCGAGATGCGCTTCGTGCAGGACCTGGTGTGCGCCATGGGGCAGGAGAAGCTGCAGGCCGGGGGGTGCGGCCTCCGCTAGGGCCTGGCGGGCGGGCGGCCCCTCCACAGCCCCGCGACGAGGGCCCCGGTGGGAAGGGCGCGGGGCCGGGACGTGCTCGCGGGGCCGGGAACCAGCGGCCGCCCTCCTCCCGCTCAGCCCCTCTGTCCTGCGGCTTCCGGGTCAGAGTCCCCTGGGGAGCCCCGTGAGCCCCGCGAGCGCTCGGCACCGCAGGACAGAGCCGGCCAGGCGGCCCAGGGCCAGCCGCGTGCAAGGCCTGGGCCTGGAGCTCGGAACCCCGGGGGCGGGGGGGGGGGGGCGGGGGGGGGGGGTCTCACCTGCCTCTGCCGGACGCCGAGGTCCCGCCTCTTCTAGAGACGAGA
This sequence comes from Panthera onca, assembly GCF_046562875.1. Taxonomy (NCBI): domain Eukaryota; kingdom Metazoa; phylum Chordata; class Mammalia; order Carnivora; family Felidae; genus Panthera; species Panthera onca. The sequence continues at coordinate 2,991,916 of NC_138340.1, read as the reverse complement.
GGCAGCTTCTGACCCGGCCCTCTCGGTCCCCAGCCCTCGCTGCGCCCCCCGGGCTGAGCTGGCACCAGGGCCCGAGCCGAGGAGATGGCTCAGCCCTTGAGGCGTCGGTTTGGGGCAGGTGGCGAGGGGGCGTGAGGCTGGACGCGGGACCCTGATGCAGAAGCTGTGTCTGTCCCTCTCTGAGGCCCAGGCGGCTCCAGGTGCCGGGTCAGGAGCCGTCGCTGCCCCTCACTCCTCTCTGCCGCGCCTGTCACAAAGCGCACGTGATGACCCGCACAGCCCAGCCACGCCCCTGCCTCCCATCCCAGTGCTGCCTTCCGAATTGTGGGGTAGTCGCCCCCAGAGTGCTCTGCGAAGGCCCAGTGTCCCCCGAGTGCCCGGCGAGCCCCTGAGGCTTCCTGCTGCCTGCGTCCGGCCGAACCATCCCCGCTGGGCCAGAGAAGGTGGAGGAGGGGCTGCAGGGGCAGTGCCCGCACCCGCCACTAGGTGCCGCCCTCGAGCAGGGCCCTGCGTCCCAGGGAACGTGCCCCAAGGTCCCGGATTCACCAAAACGAGGCTCTCTGGCCGCGTGCTCTGCACTTGTGCCGCGGGTTGGGTTAAGCGAGTGACATCTGTGTGGCCCCTCCGTAGCCTGAGAGGACAGAGGCTCTCCGGACAGAGGCCAGCCTGACCCAGGGGCGGGAGGAGCCCCCTGAGGTGTCCTCCCGTGTGCCTAGGCCCGTCCCCAGCGCCGGGGTGGGGCCCGCCGTGTACCCGTCCGCGAGCTCTGTGTATCACACGTGCATGTGCCTAAAGGAAATAAAGCCCCGCTTCCCCAACACGTGGCTGTTTCCTGTGCTCAGGCCCCGACCGGGGCGGCCAGTCTTGTGGCCACCCAGTGCCATGGCTCTCGTGTCTCTTCCCCTCCACTGCTGCCCCCATGCTCTTTGGGAAGACGAGGGCAGACCTGGGGGGCCTCGGAGGCTGCCCTGATCTTGGGGTTTGGCAGGTCTCGCTTGCGATGGAAGCTTCCAGACAGCTGGAACGAAGTCAGAGGGGCCTTCTGTCCCTCTGTGCCGCCTCAGATGCTGCCGGGACCCAGGGCCCCAGCGTGAGGACGCCGGACAAGAGGCCACCCCGTCCACCCCGTCCGCTCGGAAGGGATGGGGGGGTCCTTGTTCCCCCTGCTGCTGCCTCTGGGTCTGGCATGTGGTTCCAAAAAGGGAATACTTTTTACTTTCTTCCGGGAGCTGGAGCTCTGGGGTCAGTGGTGCCCTATCCTTTTATTACCTCGTGCCCTACACCCAGGGGCACATCTCTCCTCATTCGTGTTCTGTTTTTACTTTAACTGAAAGGAAAGCATTGAGATCCGACTTACCGTCTCTCCTTTTTAATCTCTTTTGGGTGAACAACCTCAAGTCTTAGCATTTCAGTAAATTTCAGCTCACTGACTGCTGAGCTCAGTCGGGTCTCCCCCGTTCGTCCCTGACTGTCCTTTACGGCCGGCTCGTCCAGCCCAGGACCTGGTCTGGCCCTTTGGGGTTCAAGGTGATGACTGAGCGGCACGGCCCCGTGGGTCACGTGGCACAGAGCCGGTCGTGGCGGGGGTGCCCTGGTGTGCGTAACGTGTGTAAGGTCGGCAGGCCGCACCCGTCTGCCACATGTCACCAGATGGCCTCCAGACCCCCCGGGGGCCCAGGGACCGGTGGGCGGCACCCGTCCAGCCAGTGCTGAGCAGGTCTCGCCCATTCCGGGCACTGTGGCGGGCGCTGGGCGATGGCTGCAGAGGGTTGAGACGACGTCTGTCCTGACGTGGGAGAGGAGGGAGTAGTGAGACCGGGTACAAACCGACATCCGCTTTGTCCAGGGTCCGCCCGGCTGCGGGCCTAGATCCCCAGCGTCTCCTCAGGGTAACGGGCTGGTGTCCTTGCTTTGCAAACACTCGGCCCCGCCCCCTCCTACCTGGGGAGGGGTGTCCACGGGGAGCCCCTCTGGGGCCACACCACACCTAGCCAGGGCGTCCGGCCGGTGCAAGCACTTCGCGGAGCCTGGGGCTAACGGAGTTATTGAGTCTGACCTTGGCCCGCAGGCTCTGATCTCTGCCCCTGCTATCGCTCCTCGAGGGTGGGCTGGCCCAGTAGGGGGTTCTGACCACCAGAATACAGCGGAGGTGACGAGGTCCGTCCCCCCATCAGGCCACAGAAGACTGTGGCTTCCGTTTTGCTGCCGGACTGTCCCTTGCTGGCTTTCACGAGCGAGCTGCCATGTCACAGGCCCAGATGGCAAGGGGCAGCCAGCAAGGAAGAAGGCCCACCAGCCGCGTGAGTGGCCCTAGGAGCGGACCCCTCCCCAGTGGAGCCGTGGGGTAGAACCCAGGCCTGGCTGGCACCTGGATCGCGGCCTCCCGGGTGACGCTGAGCCTCGGACCCGGGCGGGCCACGTCGGGACCCCTGACCCACAGAGACTGGAGACACCCCGTTACTGGAGATGCCGTCTGGTTTTTCCTTGTGCAAAGTAGGCGTGTCGTCGTGCCTGTTTCTTGACTGGGGGGGGACAGACTATGGGAACCACGGGTTGCCTTCCTCCCGCCCGTCGGTTGGCTCAGATCTTGGCTGCGGTGTATGAAGTTCGTCGGAGGAAGGGTTTGAAACTGGTGTTTGTCTCGGGGCGCCTGGGGGGCTCAGGCGGTTAAGTGTCTGATCTTAGCGTTCGGCTCAGGTCATGATCTCGCGGTTCGTGGGTTCGAGCCCCACGTCGGGCTCTGTGCCGACTGTTTCGGATTCTGTGTCTCCCTCTCCCTCAGCCTCTTCCCCGCTCGTGCTCTGTCTCTCAAAAATAAATAAACATTAAAAAATAAACGGGTCATCTAGTAAGTAAGCTGTTGCCCTGTGAGCTGTGCTAGCAAATTACTGATCCCGAGCAGGGGCGGTGCGGGCCCCAGTTTGAAAACCGGTCGGTCGGGAAGACAGGAGGCTTGGATTCGGGACAAGCGGAAGGCCCGTGGGGCTGAGCCCGGACCGCGGGCAGAGCGTTTCACCCGCCGAATGAGGGGGCTCCACACAGGGTGTCAGGGGCACGGTGGGAGGAGAGAGCAGAACGTTCTGGTTGGATCCCGGTCGGCAGCGGAGGGACCCCGGGGCCCAGTGGGTGGCAGAGGGGTAACGGGGGGCGGTTTGCACCCAGGGTGGCTCCCGTGGGTTGAAGTGTGTCCCCCAGAAAGAGAAGCGGTTCCGAAACCCTGGAACGTGGGCCTGGAGCTGGTGTCTCGAGTCGCCTTGTGCCCGGCCATTTCCAGCCCGCGGCCCCCTTGGGCAGGGACGTGCCCAGGTTGAGATTTCGTCCGAGGCCTGGCCCTCGACGGAGGCCCTGTCTCGCTCCCCCAGCAGAATCTGGCCCGTCCGCTCCCACCTTCAGGACCAGGCGCGGCCGACGGCAGCAGGTGGGCGAGAGGCCGCTTGGCCGAGCCAGTGGGCGGCGGGGAAGAGGGTCAAGAGGGGTGGGCACCCGGGGTGGGGCAGGGGAGGGGCTCCGGGGGCCCCCGTGGGGGAGATGGCTCCAGGGACGCCCCTGGACATCCAGGGCAGGCGCTTACGCAGGGCCGAGCAGGCCGGGGCCACCACCTCGGGCGGCGCTGTCCTGAGGTGTGGACGATTCTGCTGCTTCCGTCGAGCAGATCTGTCGTGGGGGCCCCTCCGTGGAAGGCGGTGGGCAGGTGCCGCGGGGGCCACGCGGGGCCACAGCGGAGCCACTTGCTGTCTGCAAGGGGAGGCAGACGGCTTCGAAGGCCGCCCCGTCGGGCTCCCGGCTCTTGGCCAACACACTACCTCCCCGTGTTGCCAGTCGTGCCCTCCCTCAGGGACGGTGGCCCCATCTGTGTCCCTCGCCGGCAGCGAAGGATGAAGGAAAGGCGTGTTGGGGGCAGCACAGTGGGCCCCCCCGAGGATGAATCCTCTTAGACTGGAGGGGGGGGTCACCACGCCATGCTGGGTCCCTCGCCGTCTTTCCTGCAGGTGGGGGGCAGGCGACGTGCCCTGTGTCCCCGCCCGGGGTCGTGAGCAGGTGCAGCGAGGAGGGCAGGGCCGGCCAAGCCCACGGCTCCCACGCACATGGGGTGCTGCTGTTAATAACAGGGGGGGCCCCCTATGGAGCCGCCCCGCCAGCCCCAGATGCTCCTTCGGCCCCGGAGGCCTTTAGCGCCCCCTTGTGAGAGAAAAAGAAAAGTCAGTCCCCAAACCTCTCCGTCCGTCCGTCCATCCGGCCCCACGCAGTGGCTTGAAAAGTGAGACACAGACCAACGGCGTCGTGTTGGGCTCCGTGCCGACAGCCGGGAGCCTGGAACCTGCTTCGGATTCTGTGTCTCCCTCTCTCTCTGCCCCTCCCCTGCGCACGCGCTGTCCCTCTCTCTCTCTCTCTCAAAAATAAATAAACATTAAACAAAATAAAAGGATTTCACTCACAGACCCTGAAGTTTGAATTCCACACGGTCTGGGCTTCCCACAGATTTTTTTTTTTTTTTAACGTTTTTCTTTATTTACCTCGATCGAGACTTGCAAGTCGGGGCGGGGCAGAAAGAGGAGGAAGAGAGAACCCCAAGCAGGCTCCGCGCTGTCCGTGCGGACCCCGATGGGGGGCTGGAACCCGCGAACCGTGAGATCAGACCCGAGGCCGAAGTCGGACGCCTCCGCGAGCGAGCCACCCAGGTGCCCCCCAAATTAGCCATTTTTAAGTGAATGATTCACTGGCATATGGTGCATCCCGTGTTCTGCAACCACCCCCTCGAATTCCAGAACATTCCATCACCCCCACAAAGAAGCCCTGTCTCCACTAGCCGTCACGATCCCTCCCCAGCCTCCGGCACCCCGGAGGCGAGTTGTTCTCTCTTGTCTTCTGTTCCAGTGAAATCCATCTGTCCGTCTTTGCGAATGGATCTTTTGCCCGTGCGTGATTTTGACCCTGAGGACTTCCCAAAAGGGTCCCAGGGCGGGCCCGGCCCCCACACACCAGAGAGTCCCCGATACACATAAGGAACCACCGGTTAAGAATCCTGGGTTCGAGTTCTGGTTCTGCCACTCGCCAGCTGGGTGAGCCCCCCCACCCCACCCTTGCCTCTTAGGGCCTCGCCGCCCTCCTCCGGGGTTGGGGAGCAGGGGTGGGAGGCCTCTGGAGACCAGAGCCAGGGGCTTCATCTTCGGGTTGTAACGGCTCCCTCTCACCCATGGCCTCGGTTTCCCCATTTGTCCCAAGTGGCTCGAATCACTGATTTCCTGCCTTCCTCTTTCATTCGTTCCTTCCCCTACCGTTTAGGGGGACCCTGCCTTCTGTGGGCCCTGCCTTGTGGGGTACTGGGGACACAGCGGAGAATAAGATGTACCTGGCCCTCCCTGTGTAGAGGGAGGGGGTGGAGGAACCAGAACTTCCTGGAGGAGGGGCCGTCCAAGCGGACACACAGTGATTTAGGCAAAGCAGGCCAGAGGGAGGAGGCTTGGATAAGACAAAGGGGTTCAGGGAAGTGAAAACAGGATGTGCAAAGACCCTGTGGCACCAGCTCTGACCGCAGGGGAGCAGGTAAATGAGGGGTAGGGGCAGGGCACCCTCCCCCTCCCTCTCCCCACCTCCCTTCATGAAACCTTCTGGAGGTGGGGGCTCAAACCCAAAGAGAGCCTCTCTCCCTATGCTTGGGGCCTTCCCACCCCTGCTCCCCGACCCCAGAATCCTGTCCTTTCCCGGCTCAGGAAGCGGCCGGTGGAGGCCTGATGAGGGTTCCCAAAGGGGGGCACTATGTCCCCATCCCCGCAAACTGCGGCCGGAAGCCTCCCCTGGATTATCCGGGGGGCCCCACACGTGGTCACAAGTCCTACCCTCTTCCCGTCACCTCCCCGCTGCCCCGGCGGAGGCTGCCTCCTCGACCAAACTAGCCTGGCCCCGCTGAGCTCCTTTTCAACGGGGCCTCCTCCTTGCGCTCGACCTAGGAATCTGGTGCCGGTGAGAATCCTGCCAAGTCTGTTTAGCCAGACTCCCCCCCCCACCCCAACCCTCGTGTTTCCCCTCAGCGACTCTCTGGCCACCGGGCTGCCTCTCTCTGGCTACGGAGCGCCGCGTGTGCCCGGACGCAACACCGAGCGCTTGCCCGCTGCGGCCGGGCCTGAGTTCAGTCTCCCGTTCGCGCTCCGACGACCGTCCGGCTCTGGCTCTCTTGATGCCCCCCCCCACCCTCCCCTCCGTGTGTGGTGTGTGGCCAGCCGCAGCTTGGGGGAGACCCGGAGCGGGAGCTGCCCTTGCCCTGTCCCGACACCCTCACCCCCGCGGCCTGCCCTGTGCGTCCCCGCGGTTTCCGCGACCTCCCTGCCCCGATTCTGCCGGCAGGAACCGCGGTGACAGCCGAGGGAGACGGGGAGCACCATTATCCTGTCGTCACCGGTGAAGGACTCCCTGCGTGGCCCCATCCAGGACTGACCTGGTGCAAAGGTCGTGGGGGGCGTGGCCCTCACTTCCTCTTCCCACCTCCAGCCCATTCTGGGCCTCGGTTTCCTTGACTGACAGCGTGGCTGGACCCCTGACCCCTGAGCCCCGCCAGGCGCCTGGCCGGCTGGCAGGTGTGGAAGCCGGCTTCAGGGTGTGGCCTGTGACCCAGTTTGGGCGGCAAGAATTTCCGGGGAGCCTCCTTGTGGGGCACGGAGCCCAGACCACGGGTGACAGTGCCGTGCCCAGACAGAGGCCTCCTGGTGTCGGCCCACCTGTGTGACGCTTCTGTCCCCAAACGGCCCACAGGTCGCGAAGTGTTTGATTTCCTCTGTGTGAAAGGTCCGGAGACAGAAAGTAGGTCAGTGGGTGCCAGGGCCTGGGGGCGACTGCTCATGGGGATAGGGTTTCCCTCTGCTGGAGGTGGAATGTTCTGGAACTAGATAGCATTGATGGTTGCACAACATCGCGAGTGTACTAAGTGCCACCGATGGTAAATTTAGCAAAGAGAGAGGTCAGGTCCTCACTGAGCACTGGGTCCCACTGGAACCCCCACGGCCCCTGGGGCCCTCGCCTGGGCTGGGCCCTCCACCGGGGACACCGGCGACCTGCCCGCTGGCCTGCTAACTGCTGCTTCTCTGTCGGTCTCAGACCAGAGAGGACCCTTCCTTCCGGGACAGGGCCCGGCCTCTCCTCCTGGTCCCCAGGGGTCAAGCTTCTCCAGTAGGCCGGGTGCCAGCAGGTGAATGAAGAAATGAATGAGTGAGCGAATGAATGAGTGAACAAACGAATAAGTGAACGAAACGAGTGAATGAGTGTATATATGAATGAATAAGTGAATGAATGCATGAATGAATGAACGAATGAGGTTTCAAGAAACCCCTCAGGGTAATCAGAGACCCGGTGGGTTGGGACAAAACGTGTGGCCCCATCACCCCCAGATGGGAGTGGCACCTGTGACCCCCGTGCCACCCGCCCGGTGAAGCCACCGCCGCGGCCGGGACGGGCGCCTTCCTGACTCCAGCGACCTGTGTGCACGCCCGTCCTGCTCCCGGCACCCGAGGCTCCTCTTCTGGGCTATGCGATGTGTGACCAGAGAGAAGCACCTGGTCCCCGCCTCCCTGACACACCGGGGCCCTGGCCCGCGCCCCTCTTCGGGCTGTTCCCGAGTTAGCCCCTTTGTCATCAGTAGGTGAGATGCAAGGAAACCTCTTCCCTGAGCTCTGTGAGCTGCTGGGGGGAAGGTTGTGGGAGCCCCTGGCTTTTGGCCAAGCGGGACATCGTGGGGGTGACCTGGGGGCCCAGCCCTCACGACTGGCGCCCGAGGTGGGGGTGAGCCCTTCACCCGCGGGGTCCGGCCGGACTGCCCGGTGTCAGGTCACAGGACGCGGAGGGGGGGGGATCCCCGGGAGCTGGAGAGCGTGGGGACCCTTCCCCAGTTCGGTGTCGGGAACGGTGTGAGCGTAGAGAGGAAATAGTCTTCTGTTCCAGAAGAGGCGATAATGATCTATATACATACAGTAATTAAACTATTACCATTGTCACCTGCTAACCCTGCTTGGTTCCAGAGCGGACTGGGGTCGGGAAGGGAACTTGAGTCACAGAGAGGCAGATCCGGAAGGGGCCCTAGGGATGGCCCCAGGGACCCCCCCGGAAGCAAGAGCGGCAGGGCCACGGCCGCGGTCGCCCCAGGCCGCCCCTCTTCGCCCGGACCCAGGCCAGCGTCACACCTCGGGGAAGAGGACACCAGCGACCACCCTCCCTTCTCAGCTGCTGCCTCTTTATTTCCACACAAATCCCCCAAAGCCCGTGGAAACCATGTCTGAACATCACGACGACTTTGGGTGTAAAAACCACAACACTGGCCGTCCTTAGGATGAGCGTGTGAGCCACGACCGAGGACACGACCCACGTGTCACAGGAGGGAAGCCCGGCGTCCCTTCGTGACGGGGGCTCGGGGTCCACTGCATCTTGGCCGGAACTGCCCCCGAGACGCATCTTTCGCGAAGCCGCTGGGAGCCGCGGGCGGCCGCCCGCGTGGACACGTGTGGAGAGAGCCGTGCCGTGGGACCTCTCCTGCCTGGGGACGGCCTCCCGGGCCTCTCTCTATCCTGGAGGGGCCGCCGTGGCGGCCGAGCTGGGGTCCCTGGCCCCGCTTGCCCGTTGTCCGTGGCTGCTGGTGGTCCGGAGGGGCGGCGGGCGGGCCGCGGGGAACCAGCTGGTCCCCGTTGGGGTTTCTTGCGTGGCTGCAGGCCTCGGTCCGTCCCTCTGTCGCCTCCGCAGGCACGCACTGTCGCACCGGGCGGACGGCCTCAGTTCCTCGCGCTCAGCCTGCAGCCGGTTCCGGCCTCCTCCCCCGGTTACTGGTTACTGTGTTCGTGGAGGCCCCGCGTGGACCCCGCAAGCAGGGCCCGCCTCCCGGGCCTGGAGTTTGGGGCGGCCCCGGGGACGCCCGGGGCACCCTCCTGAAAGGAGGCGCTCCGGACAGGGGCAGGCGACAGGCAGAACAGGGGGCTGTGGGGGTCTGTCGGAGGGCAGCCGGGAGAGGCCCATCCGCTGGCCTCGGCCGCCTCAGGCTCCGGGTCACACGCCTGGGCCCGGAACACGGTCCTGTCCTTTATTTGACATTTGGGAAACAGCAGAAACACAAACGTAAGACCCCCCCCACCCGCCCCCCAGGCGTCCTGGCCTTCCCGGGGCAGAGCTGTGCCGACCCAGAAGATGCGGGGCCCAACTCGGCTCCCAGACTCCGCGTTTATCGAGGCGGAGCCTCTGGCGTTGGACGCGGGACGGCCCCGTGACGTTCAGGACGTTCAGGAGCCTCCCCCACGGGGCAAGATGTCGGGTGTTCCCTTCCCTCAGCAGCAAACACCACCAGCTCCCTCCTGGCATCGGAATAACCCAAAACACCTCGATGCGCCCAGGTCGAGAAGCCTCCGGCCTCTCCCCTGAGGCCAAGAACCTCATACCCAGGGCACTTGAACTAGACCGCTAAGAAACCAGCGACGGCGCCGGGAAGAGGGGCCTGGAGAAGGTACCCACCCGCTCAACCTTTGTTCAGATTCATAGAAACAGAAACTCTGAGGATCGGAGGGGACCGCAGAGGACCACATTCTGTGAGCACTTTCCAGCCTTTTCTTAAATGCCTCCACGGACGGGGAACTCACTACCTCTAAAGGCCACCCTGACGGGCGTGCGGACCACGTTAGAAAAGTCTGACTTCTGTCCAAGGTAAATTTACCTCCTTTGACCGCAGGTCTCCGTAGCATCCAGGCCACTGGGATTTATTTTCCCAAGTGAACTTCAAAACACTCAAAACCTGCAATAAACCTGTATCTTCCTGTATCGCGGTTCAGAGCCGGTTTCCCATGGCGGGAACCTGAGGGGCTCATCCCAACCCTGTGTTGGGGGGGGGTCAGGAAAGCGGGGACACTTCATTCCCTCAGTAGGAGGTATTGATCAGGATTGCCCTGTGGTGTGGCGTCCATTAAAGGGGCTTGAGAATGTTCTAGAAGTGGGGGCGGGTTTGCAACTGCGGGGCGGGGGTGATTCTCAGCAGCTCGCGTGTGCCATCGTGGACTCCGTTAATCCCAAAGAAGATCGGGAGATGAAGGCGAGGGGAGCTGGTCAAGTGTAAAGCCATGAGGTGCAGGGACGGGAGGTCCCCGGGGCACAGCGCTGCTGGGGGGGCTGAGCTTCCGGGCCACGTGCCCAGGGCCGCAGGGGGTGTTCTAGGAGAAAAGGCACAAGAACGAGTCCAGATCCGGCCAAGTTGCTGGCGGGCATCCGTGGCTCCGGGGTGGGCCAGGTGACAAACAAGAGAAGGGTCTTGAACCAGGACTTTGTGCAGTGATGGTGGTGCTGAGGGCGAGGAGGGGGTCTCTGAAGCCGTCGAGGGCACACGGGCCATGCCCTGGGCCGTCTTCCTCTTCTCGGCCGCGAGCTCGCGAGTGTGGAGGGCTGAGAACCAGGTCCTTTTCTGGAACATACCGCGTTGTTTGAAAACAAAACGAAACAAAAACGTTTTCAAGCAGCTCAAAAGGATGCTGGGTTTCAGAGATGGATGAGGGGGACTGGCCCCCTCCAAAGACAGGGGCGTCAGGACAAGGCGGGGAGGAGGTCCAGGACCAGAGGGCGTCTGACAGAGGTTTCTTGCCATCTGGAATCTTCTGTCTTGTCCTTCTCTGTAGTCTTGTCACCTCAGGACATGCTAGAGAGGGATAAACACAGGCCAGGCTGTTATTACTGTTTTTAAAGAACTCGGGCAGCAGTGGGGGGGTGGGGGGCAGCGCCTGGGTGGCTCAGTCGCTTAAGCAACCGACTCCGGCTCAGGTCATGATCTCGCGGTCCGTGGGTTCGAGCCCCGCGTCGGGCTCTGTGCTGACGGCTCGGAGCCTGGAGCCTTCTTCCGATTCTGTGTCTCCCTCTCTCTCTCCCTGCCCTTCCCTCACTTGTGCTCTGTCTCTCAAAAACAAATAAGCGTTAAAACAAATACATAAACACAAATAAAATACGTGATTATCCTTAAAAAATACAGAAAGAACGCGGGGAACGCGTGCGCGTGTGGACGGCACGATCCGACGCGGCTTTGGGGGGCCCTCGGCAGCAAGAGCGGGACCAGCCCATCAAGGTCTGCTGCCTGCCACCCACCTTCCGGGTGTGCTTCCAAAGGGGACCCCTCAATCGGTGCGTCAGGAGAACGGGTGCCAGACCGATGTCACCAGTCGGACCAGAGGGAAGCTTCAACCCAGCTACCCGTCCTTCTGTCCCCTCCCTCTGCCCACCTATTCACCCACCTATCTGTCTGCTCGTCCACCCGGTAGCTTCTTACAATTTCTTCTTTGGGGTCTTTAATAATTTTAAGCACTTCTAATTCATCATCCCTACCTGAGGATTCAGGGGAGGGTCTAACTCTGCTTTTTCTCGAATCTGCTGGCTTTCGCTCATGGTGCGGGACTTCCTTGTGCGTTCTGTGTCTGTGGGTGAAACTCACCCCCAGAAGACGATCTTGTCAGAAAGGCACCGAGAACTTGCCTCCACTCGGTGTGCCCAGAGCAGTACTGGTCTAAGACCATTTAGATTAAGAACTTTTTTTAATGTTTATTTATTTTGGAGAGAGGGAGAGAGAGAGAGAGAGATACAGCGTGAGCTGGGGAGGGGCAGGGAGAGGGAGACACAGAATGTGAAGCAGGCTCCAGGCTCCGAGCTGTCAGCACAGAGCCCGGTGCGGGGCTCGAACTCACAGACCTCGAGATCATGGCCTGAGTCGAAGTCGGGTGCTTAACGGAGCCCCAGCGCTCGGAGTGCCCCGTCTGGTAAGAGTGTCTTTGTTTCCCTGGGGACCGTGGGTCGTGTGAGACAGCGTAGGCTAACAGCGGGATGAGGTTGGGGGTATCGGCGGGACCTCGGGACGGCGGAGACTGAGCTCAGCCACGGGCGTGGTTACCCAAGCGTAAGGGACCGCCCCAGGAAACACCCTGGACGTGGGCGTAGCGTCCCTGGTTGGGGACATTGCCGGGCGAGCTAAGGTCTGCCTGGATAAGCCCCCCGGGAGACCACACTGGGAGGCTCACCTCTGGCCTCTCCGGGCCCGGGCATCACATTCCTTATGCCCGTTCTCACCCGTACTCATCCCTCCACCATATTAAACCATAACTGTAAGCGAGACAGCTTTGCTGAATTCTGTGGGCACTTCTAGCAAACCCCTGAACCTGAGGGTGGTCTCCATGACCCCCAGCACACAGAGCGGCTTTTCCTGGCCTCTGGAGCAGGCGGGGACCCTGAGACGGGCCGCGGGCAAACGCCGCGCCCGTGGCCGCGTTACAGAGCCCGGGCTTTGGGGGCCTGGCTCCGGTCAAGCCTGCCGTGTGGCTTAGCTCTGGGGCATCAGGTCGGTGGCGCCCCCGGAGTTGCGCAGGGACGGGCAAGCCAAGCCTGACTCCCCAGGACGGTAGCAATCGACCCCCAAACAGTAAATCGCGGGGCGAACGGTTCCCACGCGACTGGGTTCCACTCGGGACACTGAGGCACAGGCACCGGGACGGCCCTGCTCCCCACCTACCTTGTTTCCTGATCTGTGGCTGGAGCAGGCCTGTGAAGAGAGAAGCCTTCGCGTTATTTGCCTATTTGGGGGGGAACCCTGGCATCTGGCCGCGAGCCCTGTGCGGCCGGCTCGGCCTCGCCTTGAGCTGGTACCAAGCGAGTGGGGGCAGCCCATGGGGACGTGCAGAAAGGTCACCAGCCAGAACCTCCACCGGAGAGCAGAACCCCTCTCGCGGCCGCATCAGCTACCCGCGGTCCCTGAGTCCTAGACGCTGGGGGCGGGGGGGGGGGGGGGGGGAGGCCCCAGACGCAGCCGCTGCCCCCAGGTGGCGCAAGGGCAGGAGACAGAGGCTACGCGAGGGTCAAATGCAGGAGGCAGGCTGGCCGGGCAGAGGCGAGGGGGGCAGGGGCGGGGGCAGAGCCCGCTGCGTTTTCTACCCATCGGGGGCAAGGCGCCACAGGGCTTGGGGCAGTATCTGCTGGGCGTCAGAAAAGTAAAGCGGGGGGCGTGACGGGAGGAACTGCTTATCGGGTGTGGGGTCCGTTTGGGGTGATGGAACATTCTGGAACTAGAGAGTTCTGGAACTAGAGAGGGGTGCTGCACGGACAACTCTGCCAGGGTCCGAAAGGCCACCGGAACGTGCACTTTAAAACTGTTTGTTGCGGGGGGGCCCCCGGGGGGCTCAGGCGGTTAAGTGTCTGACCTTTGATCTCGGCTGAGGGTCATGATCTCACGGCTGGTAGGATCGAGCCCCACGTCAGGCTCTGTGCTGACAGCACGGAGCCGGCTTGGGATTCTCTCTCTCCCTTTCTCTGCCCCTCCCCCCCACCAGATAAATAAATGACCTTAAAAAAAAAAGAGGGTGAAGAAGCCCCTGGAGAAGAGACGGGGCTGGGGCTGGCCATCCAGGGGGCTTGCCCGGCGGTGGGGGGGCATGTGCTGAGCCCCTGAGGCCGGGCACGGGCAGCCCAGCCCCAGAGAGGAGCGGACTTTCACATTTTCTGGACAGTTCGTTAATTTATTTATCTGTAAAGCTTTTATTTTTTTTAAGTAATCTTTGCTCCCGCGGTGGGGCTCGAACTCACAGCCCTGAGATCAAGGGTTCCACCCTCAACCGACCGCCAGGCGCCCGACTGTTGGTTTAAATATAATTCCGGCCTCTGCAGGTGTCCCGTGGGGACGGCCCGGGGTGGAGGGAAGAGGGACCCCGGGACTGAGCATTCAGGATGGGGCCGGCGTCGTGCTGGCCATCCACGCCCGCTCTCTGCTGTCCTCGTCACGAGAGCGTTGCGGTCACTCTTACCGGCCGTGCGGGCTCGGCCGCCCTCGCCATGGCCACCTGCACAGTTACCTGTCCGCCGCCGGCACCGCCTCGGGCTTCTCCTCAGACCTGGGCAGGACGAACTCGGGCTGCAGCCGGGCGCTGGGGACGGAGAGAGAGGATGTGGGTGACGAACCTGCCCCCTGTGGCCTCGGAGGGTGGCGTGGGGGAGTCTCGCTGCCCCAGGATGGGCCCCGAGGGCACAGAGATCAACCCAGAGGTTAATGACGGCGGAGACGATCATGGGGAAGGGGGCACGAGCGGGGACAGGACGGGGAGGAGGAAAGACCCCGAACGTTCCTCTCAGCTGTCAGCCCGGAGGCACCGGTCCTCGCCCCTTGGACACGGTCCCCTGTGCCCTGATTCCGGCTTGCGGTGCTGGTCTCCGTGCCTCCGCAGCTAAGACTGGGAGGGCAAACAGAGGCCGAGGCAGAGAGAGAGAAAGACAGGGAGAGACGTACACAGAGACAGGGAGAGACATACACAGAGACAGGGAGAGACAGGGAGAGATAGAGAGAGAGAGGGGGGGAGCGCGAGAGATGGAGAAGGGCAGGGGAAGAAAGGAAGGGGAAAAAGTGCAGACAGACAGACAGACCGACATCTCTAGTTCCCACCCAGCAGCGGCTACTGTCTCGAACACAGAACTACGAGTCGGGGCGCCCGGGCGGCTCGGTCAACCGTCGGACTTGGGCTCCGGTCATGATGTCACGGTTCATGAGTCTGAGCCCCGCGTCGGGCTCTCTGCCGTCAGTCTGTGGGCACAGAGCCCGCTTCGGATCCTCTGCCCCCCTCTCTCTGCCCCTCCCCCACTCCCGAGCACACACGCCCGCAGGAGCGCTCCCTCCCCCCTCCCTCCCCCTCCCTCTCTCAAAAATAAACAGTAAACAAAACCAGAACTACGAGTGATGAGGACACGGGAGGGGGAGGGGGAGCCCTTGTCCTGCGGGGGGGGGGGGGGGCGTGGGGTGGCCCACGTGCCCCGGGGACAGCGTGGCGGTTCCGCAAAACGTTCAAGGCAGCATCGCCACGTGCTCCCGGAACCCCACTTCGGGAACGCGGGGACTCAGCTGGGTGTTCGCGGCCCGTGTCCACAGCGACACGACTCCCAGCAGCCTCAGCAAACCCACGTCCCTCCGTGGATGAAGGACAAACACAACGTGGTCCGTCCACGCGTGGGAATATTACTCGGCCTCGGGAAGGAAGGACCCCTGCCGCCTGCCACCACGCGGGCGGACGCGGGGGGCCACGCACGGGACGGGGCGTCCTGCCTGCCCTCGGCCTCCCTCCCTGGCGCCCGCGGCCCGTCATCACTACGCGACGCCGTGCGGAGCCTCCACGGCGCTGCTCACCGCGTGGCTCATCTGCCCACGTCACCCGCCCTGCCCGGGACCCGCTTTCCTCACTCGGTGACGCGCCCCTCTCCTCTGCCATTTGGAGCCCCCCGGACCAGGACTCTGTCTTTTTCACCTGTCCCCCCGGAGGAGGCTGGCACGGGGCCGGGCACTGATAGACGCTCTCGACCCCCCGAAGCCCCAACCCTCCCCCAGGCTTGCTGTGTGGCCTGGGGCAGGTGCCGTGCATCTCTGAGCCTCAGATTCCTGGGCTTCGAGATGCTGCCGGGAATCCTGGCCCTGCCCAGCTCCGGGGGGTGGGGGCGGAATACGAACGCATCCGGGGGACGGTATGAGGGCCTCGTAACTGGGTGGGGCCGCGATCGCCCTGAGGTCCCGTGACCGCCACCCCTGGTGACGCCACCAACAAAAACCGAACCAGTAGGTTAGTGAAGGGGCATTTCTGGGGCTGTCGGGGCCGAGAACGGAACCTGTGCCCCCTCTGTCAGCGGATGACTTGATTTCACCGCGACTACTATGAGCCACTTTTCGCCCAGGGGGTCCCCTTGTCCTCATTCCTCAGGGTAACCCCCACGGTGGCTGTGGACTCTTTGCTCGCCTACCGTCCCTCCGTGACAGAGCGGATTCGAACCCCGGTCTGACTCAAAGCCCTCAACAAACGCGAGGGCGTCATCGGCCCCTGCTGGGCCAAAGCCACCTGTTACCCACCCCCCCCCCCCAAGGTGGGCCCGGCCCAGCCCCCGCCCCGAGGCACTCTGTACACACCTCTCTCTCCTGGCCTTGAGCCTTTCCTCTTCGTACCTGGAAGACAGAAAGCACAACTCCTCAGACGCCCCCCTCCCCCACAGGTGCGCTGCCTGGGGACCCCTTCCCTTCTGGGAACGGAGACACAATCTCCTTGTCACGTCCGAGTTCGCGCCAGCCTTGGGCGCAGAAAGGCAGCCGGGACTGACGGGCCGACGGCCTTTTTTACGTTTCTGACAGTGACTCCGCTGGCCTCGTCCAGCATCTGGTATAGATACGGCTCAGCCGATTAGTTTTCTGTGCCTGATCCGGGACCAGCAATTGAACGGGGTCATTGTAAAGCAACCCCCTCGCTGACGTGGGTCGGTCTACACGCCACCACCCCCCCCCCCCCCAGGGCGTAAATATTTTCGACTTCCTTAGGCCGGTTTCCGCCACAGCTGCTCAATTCCAATGTGGCTCAAAGGCAGCCATGGATGGGCGGGGCCGTGTGCCAATAAAACTTTATTTATACAACAAGCTGTGGGCCACGGGTGGCCGGCCCCGCGTGCTCTCCGATCTCACGTGGGCTTGTTTCACCGTGTCTCCCCGGGTCCGCTGCTCCCACTCACGTCCGGCGTCCGCTTCTCGGGCCCCCGAGAGGGGAGGCGCGGAGCCTGGGCGCGCTGGGGCCGGGGGAGGGGGCGCCCCCACGGCACGGGGACACTCACTGTAGCACGCACTCGGGGATCTGCACGTGTTCCATGGGGATGAGCTGTTCCAGGTCTTCCAGGCTGTGTACGTACTGGATCTTGTTGATGAATTTGACGCTGGCGGGACAAGGAGGGACACGTGTGAAGTCCGGCCCAGGGCGCGCGAGGGCACAGAGGCTCACAGCCCGTCCTTTCAGAAAGAGCAGCCTCTCTCGGTCCGCACCCGGAGCCAGGCTGTCTGGTGCCACGCGGGGCTCTGTCACCAGCGTGTGGCTTTGAACTCGCGGTTACCGTTATTTTAAAAAATCTAACTTAAACCTAATTTTGCTGAAGTATAAAATAAGCTTTTTTCGAGGGCCCCCCCGGGCGGGCGGCTCGGTCGGTTGAGCGGACGACTTCGGCTCAGGTCGCGATCCCACGGTCGGGGAGACCGGGCCCCGCGTCAGGCTCTGCGCCCACGGCCCGGAACCTGCTTCTGAGGCCCCGCCTGCCTCTCTCTCTGCCCCTCCCCCGCTCGCACTCTGTCTCTTCAAAAATAAAGCAGCATCGGAACAAGTTTTTAAAAGCTTCTTTTAAAGTCGAGTCATTTTTCTAAATGACAAACAGAAGGCCGAGAGGATACGGCACGACAGCAAATGATAAAATAATCGAGTAACGGTTAAAAAAAAAAAAAAAAAAAAAAAAAAGGTAAAACGGAGTCAGGGGTCTACAAAAGCGTGTTGAGACGTTTCGTATCTATGTCGAGAGGTCAGATTAAAACTCGGCTCAGGCTTTCCGGCGTCCGATGCAAAGGGAGACACGTGAGGAATCAATGACACACAGCATCCCTAATGGGAAAAATAAAGCAGCTGCTTGGCAGAAAGGCCGACGGTAAGCGATTAGGCATGACAGACGCTCCCCACGGGGCGTCACAAAGCGGCCATGTGCGGTGTTCTGAGCAAATCCGACTGCTTTCATGCAGGGCAAGTCGCATGTTGTAAAATATTTTTTTCTTTTTTTTTTTTTTTTTTTTTTTCATGAGAATATATTTTTTTTTAATGTTTATTTACTTTTGAGACAGAGAGAGACAAAGCATGAACGGGGGAGGGTCAGAGAGAGGGAGACACAGAATCCTAAACAGGCTCCAGGCTCCGAGCTGTCAGCACAGAGCCTGACACGGGGCTCAAACTCACGGACCGCAAGATCATGACCTGAGCCGAAGTCGGCCGCCCAACCGACTGAGCCATCCAGGCGCCCCAAAATATTTTTTATACATTTATTTTTGAGAAACAGTGAGACAAAGCGTGAGCTTCCTTCCTTCCTTCCTTCCCTCCTTCCTTCTTTCCTTCCTTCCCCTTCCAACCTGGGGCTCGAACTCAAGGACCCTGAGATCAAGAGCTGCGCGTTCTCCCGAATGAGCCCACCAGGCTCCCCTGAAGGATCTGGATTCGATTCAATGCTCTGAATCATGTCAAATTAAATACATTCAGGGGGGCGCCTGGGTGGCTCAGTCCCTTAAGCGTCTGACTCCTGATTTTGGCTCAGGTGGTGATCTCACTGTCACGAGACCCGGCCCCAAGTCAGGCTGGGCACAGAGACTGCTTAAGATTCTCTCTCTCTCTCTCTCTCTCTCTCTCTCTCGGGGCGCCTGGGTGGCTCAGTCCATTAAGTGTCCGACTCTTGGTTTCGGCTCAGGTCATGATCTCACATCGGGCTCTGTGCTGACAGCATGGAGCCTGCTTGGGATCCTTTCTCTCCTCTCTCTCTGCCCTTCCCCCACTCATGCTACCTCTCTCTCTCTCTCTTAAAACAAACATTGGAAAAATACATATATATATACATATATATATACACTTCAAAAGATGTGGTTTACGGTGCAGATCTGGGGCACGTCACATTGGCGTGACGTCTGGGGCGGCTCAAGTCGGAGACTAAGGTCAGCCCCCTGGCTACTCGGTCCCCATGGGGCCAAACCACAGTGAAACCCTAGACAGCAAGGTGAGCTTCCCGGTTGGTGGACCTTCCCGTATGCTGTCATCCATCTTTGCAGGGACAATTAAGGGCTTTTGCTACCACCCCCGGGGAGGGGACAACTGCCCACCTGGGACCTCCATATGCACCTTCGGGCTTTGCCAACTTTAACCCGCGTCCTTCCTCTGTAGGAAACCGCGACAGCTTTTCTGAGCTCTGGGAGTCCTTCCAGTGGCCCGTCAAACCTGAGGGTGGTCTCGAGGACCCCCCCAAGGCACATGTGGCTCGTGACATTATTGCCGGGAGCGGGTCAGGCCCTCCTGGCGTCCTAATGGTCCCCGCACAGGTTCTGGAGTGGACGGGGAAGGGGGGAGTGTGGCGGGCGAGCACCCGGCTGTGTGACCCTGGCTGTGTGCCTTGACCCTTCTGAGCCCCAGATCCCTCATCCACGCGACGGGCGTGACAGCGTCAGCCTCTCCGGTGGTGGCTGTCACGTTACGAGGTATCCGGCGTTTAGGATGGGACAGCTGCTTTGCTAGTATTTTTCCTGTGTTCGTCCCTTAATACTAACAACGCACATGATTTAAACAGCTTGAGGCCAAGGTCCGCATCCGACGCAGAGAAGCTGGAAGATTCAGATTCCCATCAAAGACGCGCGAGCCCGCCCCGGCCGCGGCCTCACCTGATGAAAGGCCGGGACACCGCGAGCACCGTGCGGATGAACCAGGACGGGTGCACAATGATCAGCGACTTCAGGTTCTTCCGCAATCTGCGTGGGGAAACAGAGCAAGTGAGCCCTGGGGAGGGAGGGGCTCCCGGCGGGCAGATCCAGGCTGGGGGGGGGGGGGTCCGGAAGGCCGAGCCCCCTTTGCGGGGTTTGTGGGGGCCACGCTGACCTCTAGCCCCGGGTGTCACTTCATTCAGGGCCTGAGCTCTTGACTGCGTGGCCGCGCGGCCCATCCCCGAAAGATGTCCTGGGGCACCCTGGTTCTGACCCCCTGTTGTGGTCACGTTGAACTGCGTGTCCCCCCCCCCCCAGATTTGTATGTTGTAGTCCTAACCTCTTGGACCTCAGAACGGGGACATCGTTTAGAAAATAAGGTCATGGCCGACATAATTCTCTAAAAGTCACACCAGGGCAGGATGGGACGTAATCCAATCACTGGTGTCCTTATAAAGAGGGGACGTTTGGACGCAGACACACGGGGAAAGGCCGCGTGACCACGACGGGGGCGGCGCGCCTCCAAGCTGGGGGGGGGGGTGCCAAGGATGGCCGGTGCCCCCCCCCCCCCCCCCCCCCAGGAGCCAGGAGACGCACGGAACAGACTCAGGAGCCGATCAAGTCCGTTCCACCGTCCGGTCTGAGGTCGTTTGTCCGACCGTCTGGTCTGAGGTCGTTTGTCCGACGGCCACGCCGCCTTCCGGGGGGGTGGGGGGTGGGTGGGGGCGGGGCTCCGGGGTCCCCTGCTCCGCGGGGGTGAAAACCCCTCCCCCCGGGCCCTTCCGCCCACGCGCTCACCTCCTGTCGATCATCTGATAACACTTCTTCAGCCAGCCGATGCCAGGCATCCTCCGCCGGGGGGTGGCGCCGTTCAGGTAGACGATCATGTAGTCCTCGGCCACCAGCAGCTCCAGACTGCTGATGACGTACCTGGTCACGTGTGCGGAAGACGGGGGGCCCGGCGGGGGGGGGGGGCCAGAGTTAGGAAGCCCCGCCCCCCCCGTCCGCGGGACGGAGCGCCCGTGGGCGCCTGCGCTCTTCGCTGCCGCCTGCCGTGCTGGGCCAGCCCCGCCTGCTCGGGGTGGCGCGGCTGCAGACCCCAGCCCACCCCAAGTTAGTGTCCGTGGGCCTAGGGATAGCAGGGGTCACCATTTCACTAAGCCCTTATTAGGCACCAAGGGTTTTACGCGCACGACAGCATCTAGCGTCTCCGTTAATCCGGAGAGGGGGTCCCAACGGCCCCGGGGACGGCCGGGGAACGGGCACCCACAGTGGACGGCCCACCGCACCAGACGTTAGGGGTCCAGGCTCCCGTCCCGGCCCCGTCTCTCCCTGAGCAACTTGAGAAAATCTTTTCTTTTTGTTTACTGTTATTATTTTTTTAAATGTCTGTTTATTTTGACAGAGAGCGAGCGAGCAGGGGAGGGGCAGAGAGGGAGGTGGACAGAGGGTCCAAAGTGGGCTCCACGCTGTGAGGGCGGAGCCGGACGTGGGGCTTGAACTCGCGAGCCGGGTGATCATGACCTGAGCCACCCCGCAGCCCCAGAAAACCTTTTCCTCTGTCTCAGCCTCTACGTCCCCACCTGAAGGTGGGGGGTGGGGGGAGGCTGGGCTCCCTGGATTCTGGGGCCCCTTCCTGCCCTGACCTCCCCCAGGTGCCTCCTCGTCCTCTGAACCACCCGGCACCGGAGCCCCACCGAGTCAGCAGGAAACCTCCATAATCACCAGAACAGAAGTAGATCACGTTTACTGAGCTCTTTCTGTCACCTGCCAGGTGCGTTGCTCCATCATTATGAAGCTGCACCCCTGCGTCCTTGGGCAAGTGACTGAACCTGTCTGTGTGTTGGGGGCGGCACCTGTAGGAGGAGGTGTCCGCCCCACAGGGTTGCCCGGAGCGTGGACTGCGTTTCCACACGTGAAGCGCGTGGCCTCGCGGGCCGCCAGAGAGTAAACGCTCAGTAAGTGGGAGTGACGAGGGGTGGGCCTGGGAGCCTGGTCCAGCCCACGGGCTGGGGCTCTTGGAGCCATGGGCACGGGGCGCAGCGGGCGGGCGGGCCACTTACAGGAAGAGGTTCTCCATGATGTAGTGGTAGTCAGGGGAGCTGCTGTCCGGGAGGAAGCAGGCAGCGAACACAATGATGGCGTTGAGACCCTCGCCGTAGTACCCTGGGGAGAGGCGGCCAGTGAGTGGCTCGCGCTCTGAGCTGCCCCCGGCTCTCCCCCGGGCTCCCACCCCCTCGCCAGCCAGCCCCTTCCTTCCCGGAGGGCACGGCTCTGAGTCATGGGAGCGCTTGGGGAGCCGGCAGACCCCTGATCGGCCTGCCTTTGATGGGGACACCGGGCTTAACGCCCCTGTGTCTCGGATGAAGAGACTGAGGTTCAGAGGGAGCCTCTGATGACCTCCGGTCGGCCCGGCTGGAGCCAGGGGGAGCTCGCGGGGTGCGGTCTCACCTCCGTGGGTCACTACCCTCATGTAGGGTCGGATCATGTGCAGGTCAATCCGGTGTTCTTGTTCTCCGATGATCACCGTCCGCCAGAGGCGCCCGTTGGTGGCACCGCCGTCCTCCACTGCGCCGTCCCCGAACAGATCTGCGCTGTCACCGGGCATGTTCTTCGCGGCGGCCACTGGGGTGTCATCTGGGGGGGTGGGGGAGGGAGCAGAAGGGACGTCTCAGTCCAGACGCTGGGTCCCAGCCTCCCGCCCCGGCCCCCTCTGCCTCTGCCGCCTGTGGACGCGTGACCCTCCTGCTTCCCCTGTGACCTTGCCCACGTGCTTCTCCCCGCCCAGAGGCCCTGCTCGTCCACTTCCCCCCCTCCCCCCGCTCTCCCTTCACGGCCCGGCTCAAATGCCACCTTCTCCAGAAAGCCTGGCTTCCTAGAGCACTCTGTGGGCTTGGGGCTCAGAGCCTGTGAACGTGTGTGTGTGCTTCATCAAACCGCGAGGGCGCTCAAGGGCACGGGCGCTCTCATTCTGTGCCCTCCTTGGAGCCTGGCACACGGAGAGACGATGCAGCCTGGCACCGGGACCCCCTGCACGCTTGCCCGGCCCCTAGCGACGCACGCGGCTCTCCACGGCCCGGTCCTCCTCCGCCTCCCGTGTTTCATCCAGCCCTGACCCCTCCTTCCGGCATGTCCCCTACCTCAGCCGCCAGAGGCCCATCTAAAACCCCTCTGGGGCGACAGGAATAAACACAATGACGAGAGAATCCCACAAATCACCGCACACGTGTCGGGTGGCCTAGACGAAACGGCTAAATTCTAAGAAACGCACAAACCACCAGAACTGACTCAGGAAGAAATAGAAAAACGGGGTAGACCCGTGACGGCAGGGCGATTGGATCAGGGGTGGAAACTCCCTCCCTCCCTCCCTCCCTCCCTCCAGCCCGCCGAGGGCCGGGTGGCTTCGAGGCCGAGTTCCAGCAAACAGGTAAAGAGGTAACGCCGATCCTTCCCCGTCTCAGCACTGCACACGTTCGGGGCGTCCCAGGTGGGCATCCTCGCCGCCCCACTCAGTGCCAGGAGCAGCCCCAGTGCAACGGCCCCAGACGTCCCCAGACGCGGCCCTGTGTCCCCTGGGGCAGGACCACCCCTCGGGTGAGCCCCTCTGCCCCGTCCCAACATCTCACCTCGTTTCCCTCACAGCACCGAGCACCAGGGGCGATCAGCTTGTGCGTTTTGGCTTTGGTGCCTCGCGTCTGTCTTTCTGGCGACCGTGCTTGGGGCTGGGCACCCCCTCTTCCTGCCACATCCCCGCCACCCGCCCCGCACCCCAGTCAAGATCTGCTCCCGAACAAATGCTCCCCAGACGGCTGTGCAATGAGTTGGAGGCACTTCATTTCGGACGCGGTCACCTTTGAGAATCACGGGAAAGCCACGCCCCCTGGACAAACCCTCAAGTCCTCAAGAAAAACGGGCGTGGGGTCGCAGCGGAGGAGGGACCCTCCCGGGGCTGTTCCGTGAGCCCTGGGTTGGAGCCCCTGTCCCAGCTCAGCCCGTGGGGAGCAGCCCTGGGCCTCACCTTCCCACTCCAGCTCATTGCCATTTCCCAGAAACTCCAGCGAGTCGGTCTCGTCCGGGGTCTCGATGTCGTCCACGTTGATATCTAGGTCATCGGGGGTGTCCAAGAAGTCGTCGGACAGCAGGGAGCCCTCGCTCTGATCCAGCGAAATGTTGATCTCGGGGGCGACCAGTGTCTTCCGCTTACGATGAGCTCCGTTGAAGTTCAATGTGTTGGGAGGGGCTGTTTGGAAAACGGGAGAACGAAACAACTGCGGCTTCTTCCTCTCCTTGCTCCCCCTCCCCGGTTCCCGACCCGGTGAGCGGTCTGCCCCACCATGTGGTTGCAAGTCAGGCGACATCCCTTCCGGACAGGTTCATGCCGTGCCCTTGCCGCCTGGACGTCAAGGGTGGGCGCCTGGACCTCGCTGCTTCCCGGCTCTGTGACCCCGCAGACGGAGCCTGACTTAATTTTACCGGCCGCTAGGTGAGACTCGCAACGGTGAGTCAGGTCAGGGTCACACGGATGGCCTGCCCGGCTCTAGACGGTGGGCCTGTCGACACCTGCGATCACTGTTGCCTTCTGGATGGGGCTGGCAGAGGACGCCCGCGTTCTGCTTTTCACCTCTCGGTGATGTCCACCTCCGTAATCGCTGAAGTTTACCGATCACATCGCACGGGCCAGGCCCTCTTCACAGCACCCCCCCCCCCAAGCGTTTTCCTGTTTCGACTTTGCGATATCCGCACAAGGCGAGTTCTGTTATTGTCCCCTTTACCAGGTGAGCAAACTGAGGCACAGAGGGATCTCTCTGGAGCTGGTCAGAGTGGGTATGCCTCATGGTTTGAACTGCTTTTTCCCGAAGACTCTTAGCTGAAACTCTGGTCTCCTTGTATGAGGTGGTCTCCCCCCACCCCCCCCCCCCCCCCGGGCTGCCTCCAAGGGGTTAAAGCTGATCCGACAGCTAGCTGAGCAGGGCTAGCCCCTGACGGAGGTGGCCTTACATGGGGTAAGTCCCCAGATGTCCCCAAGCCAGCTCAAGGGAGACAGGTTGTTCTTCCAGAGACCTTGGGAACTCTCCCCCAGAATCGTCAGCGGACGGAATCGTCGGTGGACAGTGGGGACAAAATAAATGAGCCAATAGGAGAGCCCTGCCCCTCTCTCGCCAGATGAAGACATTCGTCGACACGTAATTCAACGGACAAGCTCCTTACCCTTTTGGTCTTTGAATTTCTCCAGCCCTAAACCACAGGTCAGAGGTGACCGCCTCAGGACACACACCGGGATGTAAATGTGTGCTTTTGCAGAAAACGGTAAAAACAAAATAGCCATGGGGGCACCTGGCGGGGGCGGGGCTCAGTCGGCTAAGCGTCTGACTCTTGGTTTCGGCTCAGGTCATGATCTCACGGTTCGTGAGGTTGAGCCCCGTGTCGGGCTCCGTGCTGACAGCGTGGAGCCTGGGATTCTGTCTCTCTCTCTTTCTGCCCCTCCCCTTCTTGCACTGTCCCTCCCTCTCTCTCTCTCTCAAAAATAAAGAAAGAAAGAAAATCGAATAGAATTTTCACTAAAAAAAAAATCTGATGGAATTTGTCCTGCCAAATTTCAAGACTTGCTGGGACTGACGATCCCTTTCTTTCCTCCTGTTTCTGCTTTTCGGAATGAGGACATCTATCCCATGCCTGTCCCACCGTCCTATTTTGGAAGCAAATAACCTGCCGGGGTTTCACGTGTTCACAGCTGAAGAGGAATTTTGCCCTGAGTCTTCTTCCTCTTATGGCCCTCAACTGATTAGATGAGACCCACCCATATTAGGGAATGCAATCTACTCTACTCAGAGTCTAGTCATTTAAATGTGAACCTCATTGAAAGAGTGACTCTCAATGGAAACCTCTAGAATAATGCGTGACCACATCTCTGGGTGCTGTGGCCCAGCCGAGTGGACACATAAAATTGACCACCAAGTCTCTCCATCTCCTTAACTAAATGTCATTTGCGAAGTCCCTTTTGCCATGTGAGGGGACATTCACAGATTCCAGGATTAGGATCTGGATACGCTTTGGGGGCTGTGATTCAACCAGTCACACCTAGGAAGAGGGATACGGTTATCCCACACGTCTCGTTTCGCAGAGGTAAGAAACGGAGCTCCAACACAGTCAGGGGACTCGCCCAAGATCACCCTCTGGGGGTGACAACGACAGGCAGACTCCATGTGCTCAGGTCAGAAGCAGGCCCAGTACTCTAGGGGGACCAATCATCCAGAGTGGCCCCAGAAAGCTGGGACGAGCTGGTCTTAGCTCTTACTGCTGTGTGACATCAGGGGCATGGCTGTCCCTCTCTGGTCAGTCTTTCCTCCGAAAGGGTAGGATGAGCTGTGATGAGCTGCATGGGGGAGACGCGGGCAGAGTGGGCCCCCCCCCCCCCAGCAAGACCACGTGAGGGGATGCCACTGAGGAGAACACATGTTCAGGACAGTTCCTCTGGCTGTCCTGGACCCCCCGTCCCCAAATTCTGGGGCTTTGGATCCTCAGAGCCGTGAGCCTTCCTGAGCGCTTGGGACAGCAGAGCCCTCCAGGGCTGACTTTGCGCCTGGCGTCCCCTGGGCACTTAACACATGTCACCTCATTTAGTCCTGGCAGTCCCCCTTCCGCGGGGAGCTCACGACCTGCATTTAATAGATAAGGACTTGGAGGCACAGAGAGGCCGGGCAACCAGCTGAAGGATACACAGCAACACCACATGACTCGGCCGCGCATCTCCCCCCCCCCCCCCCCAATGGTCGCTTTCCCTCCAGGCCTCGCGCAGAAGGCCCCCCTTCCCTGACGGTCCGCCTCGGACATTTCGAAAGCTACGGCCTCGGGCAGAGCGGGACCTGGAAACAGCGTGCCCGTTTTTGCACCCGTGGAAACTTACAGGACGTGTCTTCCGTGGGGCTGCCAAGCGGGTCCATCCCTGTCTCTTCCGGGAGTGGCCTGCGGACCCAGCAGAGAGCAGGTATCAGTCACGGGAGCGAGAGTGCAAACAAACAGCTTGGACAAGACTCGGGGAGGTCTGGGGAGTCCCTGGGACAGAGGACACCTGCTCATCGGCACAGAACATCCTAGAACATCGGTGCCGGAGGGCTCCCTTCCGATCATCGCATGGCTATTAAGCTTTTCTTTCTTTCTTTAAAAAAAAAAAAATGTTTTAATGTTTATTCATTTTTGAGAGACAGAGCCTGAGCGGGGAAGGGGCAGAGAGAGAGGGAGACACAGAAGCCGAAGCAGGCTCCAGGCTCCGAGCTGCCGGCACAGAGCCCGACGCGGGGCTCGAACTCTCGAACCGCGAGGTCACGATCTGAGCCGAAGTCCGACGCGCCACTGGCTGACCCTCTCAGGTGCCCCAAGTTTCGTCTTTTAAAGTAACGCCACCGACCGTGCATTTGTGGCCCTTGATGCTTGGCCGGGCATGGATTTGCAAAACCAGGCGGTTTTTTCCTGGCACCGCCTGGACCGCTTTGGGGAGCTCAACGCCGGTGCATTGGACCCAGGCGCTCCGGCTCCTTTGCTCCCGGCGAAATACTCCATCCCGGGAGGCAGAAGGTCTGCAGAGAGCCCGGGGCTGCCAGAGGCCCTCGCTGCAGGGCGTGCTGACTCAGGGAAGCGCTAATTCACCTCTGCAACTCAGCAGTGCGGGCTCAGCCCAACGGGGAGCCAGAGCCGTGGGGAGAGGAGGGCGATGGAATGCTTCCTCCTTTCCTTTTCAAAGCGCTTCACTCCCTCTGTTCCTCTTCCTTTCCGTCTTCCTTTCCTGCTCCCCCCCCCCCCCCCCAACAACTCATAGAACATCCAGGCGCAGTGGCGGGTCTGGGAGGGGAAGGGAGAACGGGAAGTTGCTTTGCGGTCATACAGGTCAAAGGTCAAACTGGAACAGACACAAAGGAAATGAACGCGTGCGTCCACACAAACACCCACACTGCAGGGGCGCCGGGGGGGGGGGGGGGGGGCGTTCAGCCAGTTAAGCGTGACTCTTCAGCTCAGGTCAGGATCTCACGGTTCGTAGGTTCGAGCCCTGGTGTCGGGCCCTCCCTCCGCCAAAAAATAAATAAGCTTAAAAAAAAAAAACCCCACACCCCAGTGTGATATGATTCACAGTGGCCAAAAAGTGGAAACACGCCGTGTCCATGGATGGGTGAAGGGATATGTGTCCCTCACGCACCGGAAGGTCACTCGGCTGCGAGCAGGAGCGAGGCGCCCACACCCGCTGCCCCCCAGGAACGGACCCTGGATACACGACGGTCAGGGAGGGAACCAGACACGAGAGGCCACACAGGGTGTGAGTCCACGTGCGTGAAACGTCCAGAACAGGCCCGTCCACGGACGGGAAGGGGGCTCGTGGGGGCCGGGGGTTCG
This sequence comes from Panthera onca, assembly GCF_046562875.1. Classification (NCBI taxonomy): domain Eukaryota; kingdom Metazoa; phylum Chordata; class Mammalia; order Carnivora; family Felidae; genus Panthera; species Panthera onca. Next base: position 2,964,273 of record NC_138340.1, on the reverse strand, counting down.
GGGGGGCAGCTGATGAGGCCGGGGTTACTTTTTAGGGAGATGGAATGTTCTGGAACTTGATAGAGGTGACGGTTGCACAGCATTGTGAATGTACCAGACGTCACTGAATCGCGCACTGAAAACCGTTGATCCTATGCTATGTGAATTTTCCCTCAAAAGAAAACCACGCCTTGAAGGACACAAAGGGCAGACGGGGGCTGAAGAGTCAAGTCACACGCCTGCTCTCTCGGTCTTGTCTGTAGCTGCCACCCTTGCTCCCAACACAGGTGACTCCTGAATGAGTCCAGGACCCCAGAGCCCAGGAGAGACACCAGCCACCTGCCAGGTTACCCCCAACTGCAGACTGACGGCTGAGGCCCCACCTCTAGCCTTGTCCTGCCCACACAGCACTTAAAAGCATCTTAAATTTGGGGCGCCTGGGTGGCTTAGTCGGTTGAGCGCCGACTTCGGCTCAGGTCACGATCTCGCGGTCCGTGAGTTCGAGCCCCGCATCGCGCCCCTGTGCTGATAGCTCAGAGCCCGGAGCCTGTTTCAGATTCTGTGTCTCCCTCTCTCTGACCCTCCCCCATTCATGCTCTGTCTCTCTCTGTCTCAAAAATGAATAAAAACGTTAAAAAAAAATAAAAATAAAAAAAAAAGCATCTTAAATTTGCGGCCGAGTCAGACGTGACACAAATATTTCGGGTTTCTGTCTTTTCTTCAATTACGGACCTGCCCTCTGTGAGTGGTAACAACCCCCCAGGAGCTGAATGTGGGCCCCTTCCGCTCACCTGGGGGCCGGACTTTTGTTCTGGTTCCTTCTCTCACGTGCACCTGCCCGCCCAGTGCCCATCAACGTCTGAGGCGTCAAATCCCGGTCTAGACCGAGTCTGAACCCTCACTTACCCCATGGACGGGGCACTCGCTGTGTGCCGGGTTGGAATGTTCGCAGCACGATCTTATTTCCTCCCCACAGCAACCCTCGGAGGCAGGTAGGAGCCCATTGCACAGGGGAGGAAACTGAGGCTGGCCCCACAGGCTGGAGTCAGAGAAACTACCCGGAGGCCGAGCTGATTCCAGTCATTGCCCTCTACTGCCCCCTTGTGCCTGGTCCGCACATGTGCACCGACCCCGGCGGGGGTTTTGTGCAGCCCAGGATGTCCGGTTCTCATCAGGATGTGATTCAGCCTCCCAACCCTGGGCGGGTCCACATAAAGCCTACCTTGGCCCCTAACCTAGCGGGATGTGGCCCAGCTGCAGCCGAAATGTCAGGGTGGGGAAAGCATCCAGCTCCTTGGTGCAGACTGGGAAACTGAGGACCCGAGGGAGACTTTTCCTTCAGTTCATAAACGTACGTTAGGTGTCTGGGCCATGCTCGGCCAGGCTGCAGCGACAGTCTCCGTGCTGCCCTGAAGGTTTCTGGTAGACGTTCGCATCCAGCAGGTGGCGACTTTAAGTACGAGACCTCCCTCCACAATAGGGGTCTCACGCAAGGGAAAGGCATCGAGGTTTCCCCGGGGGAAGAAACAACTCTGACTTGATTTCTGCTCAGGTCATGATCTCGCGGCTCGTGAGATCAAGCCCCGCATCGGGCTCTGTGCGGACGGTGGGGAGCCTGCTTGGGATTCTCTCTCTCCCCCTCGCTCTCTGCCCCTCCTCTGCTCATGCTCGGTCTCTCTCAAAATAAATAAATGAAGTTAAAAAATTTTATTTTATTTTATTTTATTTTTAATGTTTATTTTTGAGGGAGAGAGATCTCAAGCGGGGGAGGGGCAGAGAGCGAAGGGGAGACAGATTCCAAATCATTCTCTGTGCTGAAAGCATGGAGCCCAATTAGGGGCTTGAACTCCCAAATCGTGAGATCATGACCTGAGCCGAAGTCAGATGCTCAACCGACTGAGCCACCCAGGCGCCCCCCCAAAACTTGTTCAAATAAAATACTTACGTACAAAATAAAATAGAAAATATACAATATGTTCTATACTTTATGTTACATGTAAAAACACATAATTATACATCCGATTATATGTAATTGCACATAATTGCATATATTACACAAAACATACAACAGCATAATGTATTAATAAAGAATATGGAAATTAATGGGGCTCCTGGGTGGCTCAGCCGGTTATGCATCTGACTTTGGCTCAGGTCATGATCTCGCGGTCCGTGGGTTCGAGCCCCACGTCAGGCTCTGTGCTGACAGCTCAGAGCCTGGAGCCTGTTTCGGATTCTGTGTCTCCCTCTCCCTCTGTGCCTCCCCCACTCGCAGTCTCTCTCTCTCTCTCTCTAAAAATAAATAAATATTAAAAAATAAAGAATATGTAAATTAATAAACATAGTAACACAAATATAACTTATATGTAAATCTACAATTCTATAATATGACATACTATATAATTGTCATAATATGATTTTAAATATATAATATGATTAATAATATATATCATACATGTAGAGAATGGAAAACTATTGGTTCTGTTTCTCTGCAGAACCCTGACTGATACAAGAGAGGAGAGATGTAAACACTGAGTAAACAAACAGTTGGAGGAAACAGAAGGTGATACCTGCAACAAAGAAAATAAGAAAGAAGAGGGAGGAGGTGAGGCACAGTAGTGGCAGTCAAGGAAGGCCTCTTTGAGGAGGTGACTTTAAAAAAATATTTTTTTTTTAACTTTTTTTTTTTTTTTTTTTTTGAGACAGAGAGAGACAGAGCATGAACGGGGGAGGGGCAGAGAGAGAGGGAGACACAGAACCGGAAGCAGGCTCCAGGCTCCGAGCCATCAGCCCAGAGCCCGACGCGGGGCTCGAACTCACGGACCGCGAGATCGTGACTTGAGCTGAAGTCGGACGCTTAACCAACTGAGCCACCCAGGCGCCCCTAAAAAAAAATATTTTTAATGTTTATGTTTGAGAGAGACAGCATGAGCGGGGGGGGGGGGCAGAGAGAGAGGGGGGACAGAGGATCCAAAGAAGGCTCTGCACCAACAGCGGCGAACCTGATGTGGGGCTCGAACTCACGAACTGTGAGAGCAGGACCTGAGCTGAAGTTAGACGCTCAACGGAGGGAGCCCCCCAGGCGCCCCCAGGAGGGGACTTCTGTGTAGAGAGAAGACTGGGGGAAGGGCCTTCCATTTGGGCAGAGGCCCTGAGGCCGGAAGATGCTTGGTGAGTGGTAGGAACAGACCAGAAAGCAGAGAACTTCTCCTGAGTTGGAGAAGCCGACTGAGCAGGACTCCAGGCTCCCCGGGGGGAGAAGAAGCCCGCTGTTTCCCGACAGGCCCCACCCCCGCCGGCCCACAGGGCTGCGGCTTTCAAGGCCAGGTGGAAGCTTGCTACTTCCCCAAGTCCCAGGAAGCGCTCATTTTGTGCAGAGCTGAAGCCTCTCGGGTAAACTCCAAGTGGACCCGGATGGCTCCCGGCAGCACAGTCCTTGCTTACCTACAGTGGGCAAGCCCCCTGCAAGGTGGGCTTTCTTTAATATGCAAGGTGCACCGTATGATGTTCATCTTTCCGTGCTGGGTGGAATTCTGTTCCCCTCCCCCAAAAGATAACTCAAGTCCTACCTCCCAGCACTTGGAATGTGACCTACTGGCAACAGGGCCATTGCAGATGTAATTAAGTTAAGGAAAGGTCAACTTAAAAAATAATCTTAAAAAAGGGGCGGAGGGGGGCGCCTGGGTGGGTCAGTTAAGGGTCTGACTTCGGCTCAGGTCACCATCTCGCGGTCCGTGAGTTCGAGCCCCGCGTCGGGCTCTGTGCTGACAGCTCGGAGCCTGGAGCCTGCTTCGGATTCTCTCTCTCTCTCTCTCTCTCTCTCTCTGCCCCTCCCCTGCTCGAGGTCTGTCTCTCTCACTCTCAAAAATAAACCAACATGGGGCGCCTGGGTGGCTCAGTCGGTTGGGGGACCGACTTCGGCTCAGGTCATGATCTCGCGGTCCGTGAGTTCGAGCCCCGCGTCGGGCTCTGTGCTGACGGCTCAGAGCCTGGAGCCTGTTTCGGATTCTGTGTCTCCCTCTCTCTCTGGCCCTCCCCTGTTCATGCTCTCTCTTTGTCTCAAAAATAAATAAACATTAAAAAAAATTAAAAATAAATAAATAAATAAATAAACATTAAACAATTTTTTTAATAAAAAAAGAAGAGGCCATACTTCATTAAGGTGTCCGTCAGTCCAGTGAGTATTGTGCTTATGGGAAAAGGGGAATTTGGACACAGACGCAGGACATGTGAGGATGTGGCAGAGACGGGAGAGACGTGTCCATAAGCCAGGGATCAGCCAGGATTGCTGGCCACACCAGAAGCTGGGAGAGGTGGGAAGGAGTCTCCCCTTCAGGGGGAGCAGGGCCCTGCTGACACCTTCATTTTGGACTTTTGGACTCCAGAAGTGTGAAAGCATACATCTCTATTGTCCGAGGCCACCCAACATGGCAACCCCAGGAAACTCATGTACCCCTGTGGTATGAAATCCAGATCTCTCACCTGGGCATCCCACCAGGATGTGGCGTCGGTGAACCCTCCAACCCCGTTCTCACGACCTAGCTGGGCTCTTGCGCTACATTCCCCATCGTGCCAAGGCCTTCCTTGCCCCAGTGCCTTTGCACATCTCACTCCTCTGTCTAGAGTAAATTTGCTTAGCCTTTAAGGCTGGGTCGGTGTCCTCCAGGAGGTTCTGACTGAGTCTGGCCTCTACCCCACCCTGCACTCTGCCCCAGAGCCCACCATGAGCACTCAGTCCGTGGTACGTGTGCTAATCGCTTGCTTCCTGGGAAGACTGTGAGCCGCTGAAGGGGAGGAAGTGACTCTTCCTATCTTGCTTTGGTGAGTCACAGGCCAGCCCTCAAAGAAGTGGCTTGTGGAAGGACAGGGGGAAGGAAGGCACATCACATGAGTCGGAGAGGCACAACCCAGAAGGCCTGTCAACCTGATGCGGCTCTACCCTCAGATTCTAGCCTCAGGGTTGAGGTTTCTCATGATGTGAAACAAGAGAATTGGGAATAAACTTTGACCATGCCTCCTGCTCCCCAGCCCCCCGCCCCCCGCCCAACCTGTGCTCCAAGGGCATCAAGCTTGGGCACTGCTTGCCTCGGTCTCCCTTCAGGGGCTTCCCAGTCTGTTTCTGCCTGACCAAGGCCGCTTCTGGTGCATGGCAACCACAGAATCTCTTTCTGGGTAGAGGCATGCTTTTCTGATAGCCATATGACACCCGCAAAGCTCAGGCAAGGGAACCAGAGGGGATACTTCTGTGGGGCCTAAAAAATTATTTCTTGGCAACTTTGGTGGCTCTTAGATGCCCAGACAAATAAATGTACCCTTTTTCCTTCTCTGCAATTTCCAACACCTCTGTCCCTTCCTGTCACTCCTGTCTCCCCCAGCACCATTGTCTCCGGGAGGGTCACAAGGCCTGGGGTGGTAAGCAGAACCATGGACAGCGGCACCACAGCCGCCCTCCCCCCGCCCCCCCAGCAGCCTGACTCCACCCTAGCAACCCTGACTCCACCCCCAGCAGTGCCGACTCCACCCCCAGCAGGCTGACTCCACCCAAAGCAGCCTAGACTCCACCCCCAGAAGTGCCGACTCCACCCTCAGCAGCCTGACTCCACCCAAAGCAGCCTAGACTCCACCCCCAGAAGTGCCGACTCCACCCCCAGCAGCCTGACTCCACCCCCAGCAGCCTGACTCCACCCAAAGCAGCCTAGACTCCACCCCCAGCAGTGCCGACTCCACCCCCAGCAGTCCAACTCCACCCTAGCAGCCCTGACTCCACCCCCCAGTAGTCAGCTGTGTTTTTGCAGACTGAATTGTGTCTCCCCTGCCTCCCTCACCCCTGCCAATTCAAACATCTAAGGACCAACCGTCAATACGGCTGTTTTTGGAGATGGGGCGTTTAAGAAGCAATGAAGGTGAACTGAGGTCCTTCGGGGCCTTGATCCCATCGGGCGTGGCCGTGTAAGAAGGGGGAGAGACAGGAGCAATCTCTCCACACGCATGCACAGAGGAAAGGCTACATGAGGACACAAGAAGGTGGCTGTCTACAAGCCAGGGAGTGAGCCCTCACCGAACCCACGGATGTAACTTCCAGCCTCCAGGGCGGGGAGGAAGTGTCTGTGATACTCTGTCTGGCAGCCCAAGCCGACTGAGACAGAGGAGGAAACTAGGAGAGACGAGCCCGGCGTGGAGAAAGGCGGGGCTGAGGGCGGCAGAAATGCTCCAGCCGGTCAGGGCCCACGACTCCTACACACATCTTTTGGGACCTGCTGAGGTGTGTGCAACACAAAATTAGCTCTGTGCGTGTGCTGGGCTGAGGGAGAGAGGCAGAGAGAGACAGAGGAGGAAGGGAGAGACAGAGAGAGGGGAGAGACACAGGAGGGAAGGAGGGAGGTGGGAGGGAATGATAAAGCAAAAGGAGTGAACTGTTAGTTGGCAAATCTGGGGAAAAGTTTACAGTTATGACTTAGACCATCCTTGTAAACTTTCCTCAAAGTTTGAGACGACATCAGAATAAAAAGTTACAAAGCAACAGAACCCATAGCCACTTGCTTGTGGAGGGAAAGGCGGGCTGGGATGCCAGTCAGACACCTATCCCTGCACCTGCCTCTTCTGACCTGTGAGACTCTGGTCAAGATCCCCCTCAGCTTTTCTTCTGCCCCTCAACCTGCCTCCACTGGCCTCAGGGCCTTTGCACATACTGCTCTCTGAGCTTGGAATACTCAGGACCCACCCAGAGTCTCCTTCCCCTGTTCGTCCCTCTTCATCCTTCACAGCTCGGGGTCAGCACCCTCTCCAGCCTCTCCAATCTCTCCAACCTGGTCAGACCCCACCTGGGCACTCTCCAAGTACCATGAACCCTGCTGCAATTTTCCGTTGGGTCGTGAAGTTTATGAGGGAATGGCCTGCCCCTGCCCCAGAGGAAAGGCCCCATGAGGGCATCTGTCTTGTTCTCTGTGTGTCCCGAGTGTTTCGCCCAGGGCCTGGCATACAGCTGGTGCGTATCGTTACAGAGAATGAATGGAGAAATAGGGCAGAGAGAGCTACATCATCTCTGGGCTGCCCTCTGGATCCTTAAGAACCTGCAGAAGGGCGGGAGACAAGGAAGATGCTACAAGGTCATGGCAGCGGGAGGGGCTGCGGGCACAGGGCAGGCACTCTGACACCCCGGGGAGGCTGGAAGACGCCCCCGGGAAGGGGACCACTGGGCTGGAAGGAACAGAACTGTGGGTTGTCTGGCACCAGACAGAGGTGCTTATGTGGAGACGCCGCTGGGTGCCGAATGAAGGAGCTGCACTCACTCCTCCCGTGGCGGGGAAGGCAGAAGCCTTGGCGAAGGGCTGGCTCACGTCCCGGGGCGGCACAGCAGGGCCACTGTGCCGCAGACACTGGGCTACTGAAAAGGGACAGCGACCCTCTGCAGCTGGGAGAAACTCGCTTAAAAATCATAGTTGCAGCTGCCCCATTTTGTCTCAACAAGGGGCTTGGGAGAGGGGGTGTCTTTTAAAAGATCAGGGCGGGGGGCGTGCGAGTGAACGAGATACGGCGAGGAAGCGTCCAGGGTGGGGGGCAATGTATTTGGGCAACCCTCGTCATTCAGAGCGCCCATCCCGGCCGCCTTGCCCTGCGCGCCTCAGAGAATTCTTCCAGCAACTCTGTGAGTGAGGCATTATCGACCCGATTCACAGACAGGACAACTGAGGCACGAGGAAGCCCTCGGCACCCTCAGCGACGGGGATCCTCTTTTCTAGGGTGAGCACCCTCCCTCCTTCGTCTGTTCCTTTCCAGACAGTTACATAATGAGGTCTTGGACAGCATCCCCTGGGGCAAAACCCTTGCACTAAAGGAGGGCAGAGATGCACTTTGTGTCCAGCCATCGGATTAGGGGAGCCTGTGCCGACCCGTGTTTTCTCTTACCCCACACCACCCAGCAGAGCGAAGAGAGGGACACAGGCCTGGTGCCTCATGCGTCCTGGCAGTGGAGGCCCACGGCTTCCTTCCTACCCGGTTTCTTATTCCTACCAGTGGCCGTCACCCGCTCAGCCGGTGTCTCCTGAGTGCCGACTGTATATCAGAGTCTGCCTTTGTGCTGCCGGACGACAGCGATCCAACCAAAGGCCCCTGCTCTCGCGGGGCTCCATTTGGGGGGGGAAACAGACCACACACGAGATACGCATGGACAATATTTAGGGTATCAGGCTCACCGCAGGACCTCCTGGGGCTGCTGTGACAAATGACCACACACTTAGGGGCTTAACACGACAACAGATTCATTCTCTTATGATTCTAGAGGCCAGAAGTGAGTCTGAAGTCGGTTTCACTGGGCGGCAGGCAAGGTGTGGGCAGGCCTGGCTCCTTCCGGAAGCTCTAAGGGAGAATCAGCTTTTGTCCCCTTTCCACCAGGGGGAGGTGCTCCTCCCCCTTGGCTCGTGGCCCCTCCTTCCTGTGACACCAATCTGTCACTTCCGTCGCCTCTGCCCCGACTCCTGAGTGGAGTCTCCTGCCTCCTCTCAGAAGGACCCTGGGATGATATGGAGGGCTCACCTGGGTAATTCAAGGTCATCTCCCTCTTTTCAGATCCTTGGCCTAAACACGTGCAAAGAAGTGTCTTTGCCCCAGAGGGGCACATTTTCAGAGTCCGGGGATTAGGACACGGACATCTCTGGGGTCCACTCCAGGGATTTTAAGCAGGGCTAGGACAAGATGCCTCCGGCTGCCACAGGTAAAAACACACCCTCACCCGGATTCGTGGGAACACCCGTAAGAATATTAACCCCCCACGAGGCAGTTGTAGAATGTTCGGAATTCCTAAAATAGCATGGGAATGGGAGCTTTGTGCTGCTGTGGTGGGGCGGGGGGGGTGGGGATCCATCTTAAATAATTCGGCAAGTATTCATTATGTGCCCGGCGTCCCCCAAGCCCCATCTCAGAGAGGCGGTGGGCACCCACCCCACCCCCGCCCCGCCCCCAGCAGGGGCTGACGCAGCAATGGGGAAGCTGTACCTGGGAAGGCCTTCGTCCTGCCATTCTTCCTTCACGTCCACGTTTTCCATCCGGAGCGTAGCTTCAGTGGTCCCCATGGGAACAGAGGAGAGGCGCGCTGGCTTGAAGCAGAGCTGAGTCCTGAAGGAGAGCCACGTGGAGGTTTTACTGGGCAGTCATCGTACTAACAACCACCCCCCCCACCCACGTGTGGCACCTCAGATCGATAAGAGTGTTGGATCCATTATTATGTTGAACCGTCACCCAGCCCCATGACGCAGGTGAGAAAACAGAGGTGTAGAGGGCTGATGACATCCACGTAGGTCTGGAGTTGGAACCCAGGTGAGAGCTGAGCCCCCAGACATAAGCCCCCTTCGCTTCGAAGCTCCAAAGTCCATGCTCCCTAGGGCTCATCATCCCTCCCTTACCTTGGACTTACACTGGGCAGCAATAAATCCAATTAAAATCATTTATACTAAAGTGTTAGTGACTGATATACTTAAGCTTCCTTGCTGGGACCGACACTTTCAAACCCTACCTCTATCTTCTCCAGGCTACCTGCCTTGCCTCTCTGTCCCCGAATAAAGAAGCAAATCCTGACAACCTGCTGGGGCCAACGAAGGCAGTGTGGAAAGAGACTGGGGCTGGAAGTCGGGATCATAATTCTTATCAAGCACAAAGCTCAAGTTTTGTTTTTCTTGTTCTGAGGAGCTGGGGCAGGATGGCGGACAGATGCTAGATGGTGCCTTAACAGCTGGGCTGTCTGGAGCAGTCAGAGGTGCAGAATGAGGCAGAATTGGGGTCCACCCTGAGGCATGCAGGACTCCGCCACTCACCCCTCCCAGCCTCAGTTTCCCCATCTCCAAATTAAAGAGCTGGACTAGAAAGCATCTTTACAATACCTTTGGGGCATAACCTTCCAGGATCCTGTAACTCAGTCAACACCATGGGTTCTGTGCCTTTAAACCAGTGGCTTTCAACTGGGGATAATTTTGCCCTCCCCCTCCCTGCCAAGGGATGCTTGGCAAGTCTGGAGGCATTTTTGGTTGTCACAACGTGGGGAGGGGGCTCCTGGCCTTAAGGGGGTGAGGGCCAGGGATGCTGCTCAACACCGTTAGGCGCGTGTGCAAGCTGGGCCCCCAGGACGGAGAATGATCCAGCCCCAAAGTCCACAGATCTGAGATTGAGAAACCCTGTCTTAATCGCATGCTTGCGAAAGGTCCCCGGGCAGGGTTTGACAGTCCTTATAGAGGGCCCGCTGCGTCTCTGCTTCCCATCCTCCAAGCAGCTCCTGGGTTGTTGTTCTCACACGCCAGCACCAAAGGCCCCCGCCCCCAGCCCCTCACCCTTCCAGATGCCACGGCGGCCCCTCGGCAGAGCTGGTGCATGGCTAACGGTTTGGGTGGGTCATCTGAAGCCCCTGGAGGTGGGGTCTGCATTTGGGGTTGTGGGACAGAGACCAGGACCCAGAGGGAGCCTGGGCCAGGAGAAGGCCAGGCAGGGGGGAGGGGTGGCTGGCTAAAATTAGACACCCTCCCCACCCCCACCAACACACACTTGGGAAACAGTGTCCCACTGGATTCTTGCCGCGGCTCTGAATGTCGTCATCCATTCATGGAGGAGGGACAGTAAGACGCAGTACGCCAAAAAAAAAAAAAAAAAAAAAAGGAAAGAAAGAAAGAAAAACCTCTTCCTGATGCCTGGGGTGATAACCACCACCCAGGACCTTACTGCAGGGGGAAGTTCTGGTCAATGGAAATTCATTTCCTTTCGGAAGACAGTGGTGTCTGCCTGGTTTTCCTCACCCCAAGCGGGGCGTGACCTCAGCCCCCCCGAAGGACGCCCCCCAATCCCACCCACAGCGGAGGCGCTGGACCCACGCAGGCCGGCGCCACAATCCTGTACAGGTGGCGTGTGGGTCCTGCGCGCTCCGGTTCTAAGATCCTGACTTCACTCTGAGGGAAAATGAGGCAAAGTGAGGGGCAGCCGAGAGGTGTGCCTTTGCGCTGGGGCGCTGAATCCTCAGTGCATGGCGTGCAGGTGCAGACAGAGGGGGAGGGATCCGTCTTCAACCTTCTCCCTGCCTCCCCGCCCCGTAGGCGAGCCTCCGTGTACACATCCATCAAGTCTGTCTGTCCCTGTCTCTCTTTCCAAATCCGCTCACGGTGTTATAAATAGACAATGCACAGAGGTGGGGCGTGTACATTTGGGTCTCTTAGGAAGCGTCCCAGAGAGAGGCTGAGGGTTTTATCAGCCTAATCTCCAAGCGCGTCCGGAAAATGGTGCATCCCCCTGCCTTCCAGGTGAGCGGTGGGCACGGAAGGCGGGCTCTGGGTGGACATGCCCGCGGCTGCTTTCCCTCGGCTTCGGGAGACAGGGCTGTGCTACCGTGCAGAGAATCCCAAGACCGTGGGTCCCGGCTCCCAGCCGCCCCACCTGCCCGGAGGGGGTTTGCAACAGCGGATGTCTCCGCACAGGCAAACGTGCCCGGGCAGGGCCGGGACGAAGAGAAAGGGGACTCACCTCCGCGGCCTCTGCGGGTTACGCGCAGACAAAGGCGAGCCCCGCGCCGACGCAGCCGGACATCCCTCGCCTTCCGAGTGCGGTCCCTGGGCCTCTTCAGAGCATCCGAGGAAGGTGCGCGCAGCGGCGGGCTCTGCACGCAAGGAAGGTCACCCGGCGCAACGTGGCGGCGCGGACGGGGGGCGCTTTTGTCCGGAGGTGGGGAACGGACGCAGTTCGCAGTCAGCCGGCTGCCCCTCGCCCCGCTGCGAGCGCGCCCCCTCACCGGCACCGGCGCCCGGACGTTTCTCCGAGGTGTTTTCTTCCTGCCAGCTCGCAGCTGGCGGAGGCTCGGCTGCCTTAAGACAGTTAATTATGCTGCTTTTGTGTGCAGGGTGGGTGGGTGGGGGCAGGGCTGACCGAAAAGCACAGCCCCCTGCCAGAATCCGGTGCTCTCCATTGGCTGAACGGGGAGTGTTTCCAAGGGCCTCACCGGGGGCAGAAGCGGAAATGATTTCCTGATGGCGCATCACGGATTTAAAAGCAAAACAAGGAGCAAACAAACAGACAAACACAGGACGGCGGTGGCCTCATTCCTTAGATTGGGAAGGAGGGAGGGAAAGCGTCCCGAGGACCCCATTACGTGGGGCCCCCAGCCGTGTGCCGAGGACCCGGCCGCGTGCTGGGGAGGCAGAATCTTCCCGGCCACGCTTGCTCGGGCCACCGATGGAGAGGCGCCCCCTACAGTTGTGCGCTCAGCGGCCCTGCCCTGGAGGACTCCAGCATTACAGTATAATAGTATCACGAGTTGCAGCTTCTGAAATTAGACTAGAAGGAGGTTTGGACCCTGGCTAGGCGGCTGCCTAGCCGGGAGGCACGACCGGTTAAGTGACCTTCGCTGCTGGGCCTCAGTTTCCTCACCTGTGAAATGGGAACATCATGGTACTGGCGTTTCGGCATTCAATGAGATCATGTAGGAGGGCGCTTAGCACAGTGCCTGAGAACGCTTCGCTACCTGTCTCTCGCCCTTGCTGTTTCGGGTTTAGACCTGTAGCAGAGGCCGAATGGTGGTCCCCACAAGATAGGGCAGCTCTTATCCTGACCCCCGGAACTTGGGAATATGACCTGATTTGGAAAAAGGGTCTTTGCAGGCAGAATTGAGGATCCAGTACCCTCATTTTGCGATGAGATCATCTGGATCGAGGATAAATCCCAGATCCAATGCCAAGTGTCTTTACCTCTGCAAACCAAGGAGAACCAAGGATTGCCAGCAAACACCCGAAGCTGTGCAGGCATGGAATGCATTCTCCCTCACCGCCTCCAGAAGGAACCGACCTTCATTTTGGATGTCTGGGCTCCAGAACTGTGAGAGAATTTTGATTTCCATTGTCGTAAGCCGCTTGGCTTGTGGTGCTTTGTTACAGCAGGCCCAGAAAACGAACACACCCTGAGTAGCAACCAATGGCCATTACTCTGCCCTGCCTCCCTTAATCACTGCAGTGGCTTTCCACCTGTTTTATGAACACATCAAGTTCATCCCCACCACGGGGCCTTTGAACATGCTGTTCCCTCTGCCAGGAATGCTCTCCCAGAAGAGGTTCACATTATTCAGGTGCCAGCTCAGAAGTAGTCTCCTCAGAGAGGTCTTCCCTAACCACCCCTACTTTGCCCCCCAATTCATCACCCCATTCCATTGCCCAGTCTGATTTTTTTTTTTTTTTTTTTTTTTTTTTTTTTTTTTTTTAGTACATACATTAGTATAATTGCTGGGTCATACACTAAGGAGCCTGACTTTTCCCCCACAGCACTTACCACTATTTGAAACTGCCTACTTATTTTTTGTTTGTTTGTTTATTCTCTGACTCCCTAGCTAGAATGTAAAATTCAAGATAAATGAGACTTGGGTGGTCTTGTACCCTGCTGTGTTCTCTGCAGAGGTCAGCAGCACCTGGCACAAAGGGGGGGTCCAGGAGATGCAGGTAGAACGCGTCGATGTCGGCTCCCCCCGCCCCGTGGATACCAGACAACACTCTACTCACCTTGCTGCCAAACTCACTGCATCAGGGTCTGTGCCCTTCCAAATCAAAGGCGGAAAGGCACTGCCCCACAGCAGGGGATGAGAGCCTGGAGCCTGAAGCTCGAGATCCGTCGGACTTTATGCGCCCTGGCTGGAGGAAGTGGAGCCCTGCGAAGAGACGCGTGTGTTAATTCAGTGGGAAATCCAGGCCAGTCCTCGTGCTGGGCACTGGGGTCCAGCGTGTGAATAGGAAAGACTTCGCTTTTGTCGAACTCCCGTTTGGAGAAACAGATGGGCAAAGGAGTCTGGGCTGATTTAGAGACATCTTTGAAGCAGAGTGGCTTGGGGGAGGGGGCATGGGAAGACGTCCAGGGGCAGAGGGTGGGCAGTGACGATGTGAGTTGGGCCCTGAGAAGTGAGTAGGAGTTGGATGGATGAAGGAGCTGGAGAAAAACAATCTGGGCAGAACGGCATTTGCAAAGCGACCTCCCCTGCCTCACGAGAGCGCGCGGGGAGCTGTCCGTGGTGCTGTGGCCGCCGCCAAAGAGCCGGCGCGTGAACCCAGCTTGTCTGGTTTACTTTTCACCGTGGTTAAAACACACATACAGAACATAAAGCTTGCCATTCCGATAATTTTTAAGCGTGAAATTCAGTGGCACCCGTTACATTCACCATGTGCAACCATCACCACAATCCGTCTCCGGAACTTTTCCATCTTCCCAAACTGAAACTCTGTCCCCATTAACTACTAACTCACCTTCTCCGTTAGCCATTCCCCTATAAGGTAAGCTTTTTTTTTTTTTAATTTTTTTTAATGTTTATTTATTTTTGAGACAGAGAGAGACAGAGCATGAACAGGGGAGGGTCAGAGAGAGGGAGACACAGAATCTGAAACAGGCTCCAGGCTCTGAGCTGTCAGCACAGAGCCCGGCGCGGGGCTCGAACTCACGGACCGCGAGATCATGACCTGAGCCGAAGTCGGCCGCTTAACCGACTGAGCCACCCAGGCGCCCCAAGGTAAGCTTTTTGAGATCAGAGATGTTGCACTTTGTCACTGCTATCTCTCAGATCCCTAGCCAGTGGTTCTCACGGTGGGGCGGGGATTCTGTCCCCCATGGGAGGTTTGGTGATGTCTGGGAACATTTTTGGTTTTCATGACTTGGGGGATGGAGACGGTACTGGCATTGAGTGTGTGAGACCAGAGATCCTGCTCAGCACCCTACAAGGCGCATGACAACTCCCCACGACAGAGAATTACCTGGCCCCAAACATCACCAGTGTGGGGTGAGAGTAACACCCGAAACGTAGTCAGATGCCATTATACTGAATCGAGGCAATGAAATTGCTAACGCTCCGGGGCGCCTGGGTGGCTCAGTTGGTTAAACGTCCAACTTCGGCTCAGGTCATGATCTCGCGGTTTGTGGGTTCGAGCCCCGCGCTGGGTTCTGTGCTGACAGCTCGGAGCCTGGAGCCTGCTTCGGATTCTGTGTCTCCCTCTCTCTCTGTTCCTCCCCCACTTGTGCTCTGTCTCTGTCTCTCAAAAATAAATAAAAATGTAAAAAAAAATTTAAAACATGTTAAAAAAAATTGCTAACGCTCCTTGAGTGTCATTTTTCTGATTTGCAAAGGGGATTGATTAATCACGGACATTCGATCCTCATTATTAGTTGTTTCCGTATTTGTGAATTTACCTACTGGCTGAAATTTATTGGTAACATTTGTAACACTCAAATCAATACTCATGGTGCCTTCCGGGTCATTTGCAGACAAGGAAGTGCGATGAAAAATTTGAGTGCTGGTTGTACATACATGTTCCCAGGTGAGTTCGAACAAGGCACCATTTTGCCTTCTGATTCCAGCCCAGATTGTAAACTGCCCGTTTCGGGATTTATTTAGCACCATGGTTTTTGTGCTTTACGTTGGTGGTTTTGCTGTTTATAGTGGCCCCCGTGCACGGTCCTGAAGGGCTGTCTAGTGTTTCCAAGCACAAGAAGGTTGGGATGCACCTTGCGGTGAAAATAAGAGTGTTAGTTAAGCTTCATTCAGGCATGAGTTACAGTGCTGTCGGCTGTTCATGATCAGTAATGTATATTAAATAAGATGCCTTTGGACAGAAGCATACAGAACACAAGGTTATGTATTTGATCGGTTGATGAAAAATAATGTGAGCAGAGGCTTGCAGGAACCCACTCAAGTGTCTCTCCAGGAGTGGGGCTTTAGGATTCCCTATTCTAGGGCTTGGGGCCACTTTATAGGACAAAGCTGCTGCCAATAATGAGAATCAACTCTATCTACTTCTGAGGGCTATGTAGGGATAGATAAGATTGTGCATGCAAAAAGCATTGAACACAATGCTTGTAGTAAATAACAGGAGGGAAAAAAAGATATTATGTAACCCAGAGAAAACATTAAAACAGACCTGCTTTTGTATAAAGCATGTAGCCTTTGTTACCTAGCTAGAGCTGCAGGGAATTGGAGGAAAGCCGTGTGTAATTACCACTCTGAGCGTTAGCCAGGGCATGGTGGGAGAGCCGCTTCTGCCAGACCCTGTAGATTGTTTCTGGTGGCCACACATGGTCATGAAGACACAAAGGGAAGAATGCCATCCACTAAATCACCATACGGCTTTCCTTGGCACCCTGGGCTTGCCATGGTTTCTGTCCAAGAATTAACTAGCCCTGTGCCTGCTTCATAGAAAGGAGGAGAGGAACCCCATCCCACCAGAGTTGGTAAATGTATTTTTCTAATTAATTTTTAAAATATTGAAATAATTGTAGATTCACATGCAGTAAGAAATAACAGAAAGATCCTGTGTACCCCTTCCCCCAGTTTACCCAACGGTAAAATCTTACACAAGTATAGTACAATATCACTATTGCTTTCAATAGAGTTGAGATACAGGACATTTTCTCACGACAGGATACCTCCTGTTGTCCTTCTATAGAGGTTCCTTCTATAACGCCCGTATCCTCCCCTGCCACTTCCTTAACCCTAGACATCACAAATATGTTCTCCGTTTCTGTAACTTTGATGGTTTAAGAGTTTTAAATGGAATCATGAGTATGTAAAGCATGGAACCCTTTTGCATTGGCTTTTCCTGTAATTCTCTACAGCTTCATCCAAGTTGTGTGTATCAGGAGTTTATTCCTTTTTGTTGCTAAGTCGTGGTCCATCATACAAAATGCACAGCACAGGTAAACCTGTAGAGACAAAGAGCAAACTGGTGGTTGCCAGCAGCTGGGAGATTGAGAAGTGCCTGTTGATGGAGACAGGGTTTCTACTTGGGGTGATGAAAATGTTCTGGAATTACACAGTGGCGATGGTCACGCAATTGCGTACATGTACTAAAAACCATTGAGCAGCACACTTTAAATGGGTATGTGAATTCTATCTCGGTAAAGCTGTTATTAACCAAAAAAGCACCCTAACTGTAGGTCATAGTTTGTAGTCTGTAAGTGCTGCAGAGGACGGGCACCAAGGAGTTTTGTTCACTGTTGCGTCCCCCAAGGTGGCCAGGCTTGGCCAAGAAATCTCTCTCAAAATGACTTCCACTTAGAATAGGGTTTCTCAGCCTGGGCACTGGTGACTTTGGATCCGGTTCGTTCCGTGTGGGGCGTTCGGGGTGATGTGGAGGCTGAGCAGCATCCCTGGCCCCCACCCACTCGATGCCAGGAGCCCCCCAGTGTGACAATTACAGATGTCCCTAGACACCGTCCAGTGTCCCCTGGGGGCAAATCCCTCTGGTTGGGAACCACTAGTTTAAGGGTCACCAAATTTTAAGGCCCCACGAAAGGCTGCCCACCAGCGGGTCCCGAAGGACAAGCAGGACTTGGCTGTATCCATAGGGCCACATGTACCCCAGCCAGAGAGGTCAGCGGAACTCCCAAACTCACCCCAGTGGGACACAAAGTATAAGGCACTTCAGGCTCGCGTTCAGGGCGGGTCTTGGGGTGCCAGGCAGGGCCCCCCAAAGCCGAAGAAGGGCTGAAAGGAGGGCAGGGCTCCGGGAAGAGGCGGGGCTCGAAGCAGAGTCCCCGGAAGCTGAGCTGCCGGAGGGAAGGCGGGGCCCCGGGAAGGGGCGGGGCCCGAGGCGGAGACAGCTCGCGGACGCAATGGGAAGCGAGGAGGCGCGAGCTTCGCGCGGGGGGGCGGGGCCTGGGGCGCGTGGCGGCGCGCGAGCGGCACGCGGCCTGGGGGCGGGGCCCAGGGACGTCACCGCCGGCGGCTCCTCCCCTCGCGCCTCGGGTCGGCTCGTGCGCGCCAGAGACGCGAAGATGGCGGCGAGTGGCTGCCCCGGTTTCGCGCGCGGCGCCGGCCCTCCGTACAGGTAACGGCCCCCGCGCCGCCCGACCCCGGCCCCGGGGAAGCCGCGCGCCGACCGCAGCCAGGCGGGACACGGGCGGGGAGGCCTGCGCCAGCTGGGATGGCCGCGCAGCCGCGGACCCGTGTCTGTCAGGGGAGAGCGGCCCTGGGCCAGTCGGGGCACGGACACCGCGCCGGGCCTGACGTGGGGAGGGCAGCGGGCCCTGAGGCCGCCAGAGAAGCCAGGGCGGGGAGGGGACCCGTCCGGGCGTGGCGAGGGGCAGAGCTGGAGGGCACGAGCGCGGGGACCCCTGGGGACGGGGGCGGGGACCGGGACGGAGGCCGGCGAGGGTCCCGAGGGCTGCGGGGGAGGGGGCGCGGAGGCGGGAGCTGATGCGCGTCGCGGGCGCGGAGCCGGGCAGGGGGTGGAGCGGGGACCTTGGCGGAGGAGTGGGGAGTGGAAGCGGAGACTTGATTTAGGAGAGACCCGGGAGGGCACCTGGCGGGGCAGGGGGGGTGGGGTTTGGGGGTACTGACCCCTGATGGGGGTGGGGTGACCGGAGGGAGAGGCGGAGACATTGGCGAGGGGGATTGAGGCCTGATTGGCTCAGGTGGAAATTTGGTGGGGGGTGGGGGGGAGCAGACTTGGGGGAAGCCCTGAGACCCAATAGAAGGGTGGGGACGAGGGGCTTCCCGGGGAGGGGAACAGGAAGGGGGGGGGGTAGAGGATCCCGAGATCTTAAAAAAATCCGTGGAGTAGGTGTTTGCGTATTTACGGTCTGGTAAAGTACAGACACCCACGCATTGGGGGGCTGGGGGGAGGAGCCAAGAGAGAGGTGGGGGCAGGGATAGGAAGCAGCCCAGGGAAGGCGGGATCTTCAGGTAGAAGCGCGTGGGGTGTGCTGTACCCCAAGTGTACAAGTACGCTCCGCACGCCCTTCTCCAGGGCCTTTCCTTGGAGCATTTCTGCCGTCTCTGTGTCTCAGCCTGACACCCGAGACCCGAGACCCGGGGCTGCCCCTCCCCCCCTCCCCCAGCCCATCCTTTTCATTGCGTCGGCTTCCGCTCTCAGCCTGCTGAAGCTCCTGGGCCAGTTTCTCCCAGATCCCGAGGAAGCGAGGGTGCACACCGCCCCCCAGGCCCCCCAGAGACCCGTGTGCGCTGCACTGGGGGCCTTGCTGCAGGGTTCGGTTTCGGCTGGTTGAAAGTAGAGGGGTGGACAGTTAGGGCCGACCCCCCCCCCCCCCCAAGCCCGTCGTTGCGACGCTGCTGCGTTCTTTCCTCTGGGGTCACACGGAAACAGCGCCGGGCTTGGAAACAAGGGCTGCGGAGGGTGGGCGTGCTCCCCGTGTTTTCTGCCCTGGGAGCGACTTGTGAGGTGTGGGGTGGCCAGTCGTGGATGTTCTGCCGGCGCGGGGATGCACGCCGTTTCCTGCAGCGGAGTCTCATTTCGTTCCGTCCTTCCTTGCTTCCGTCACCCATGGGCAGGACTCCACTGGCCCCCCCAGGCTGCTGGAGGCGCCCCCTGTTGGAAGGGCATCACCCTCTGCCTGCTGGCCAGCGACTTCTTTCTTTTCCTCCTCGCTCGTTCCTGTTTCTTTCTCCAGTGCGTCCCTGGGTCACGAGTGGGAAATCCCTGGAATGTTACGTGTTCTGTTGACATTACCTTCCAGAGGAGAAATGGGCTATTTACGTGGTTAAAATTGCTAATTGCCAGGCTTCAGCAGATGTTTCTGTCATTTATTTTATTTTTTATTTAAAAAAAAAATTTTTTTTAACGTTTATTTATTTTTGAGACAGAGAGAGACAGAGCATGAACGGGGGAGGGGCAGAGAGAGAGGGAGACACAGAATCGGAAGCAGGCTCCAGGCTCTGAGCCATCAGCCCAGAGCCCGACGCGGGGCTTGAACTCACGAACTGCGAGATCGTGACCTGAGCTGAAGTCGGATGCTCAACCGACTGAGCCACCCAGGCGCCCCTCTGTCATTTATTTTAATTAAAACTTACACATTTTAGCCGAGCTATTCTGTCTGCATTCTGAGGATTTAGGTGATCGTGTGCTCGCATATCAGGAAAGGATGTAAAACTACCCCGAACAGAACCTCACGTTACTCTGTGTTTTAGAATTCTCTCCAAGAGTATGTTTTAAATTAAAAAAAAAATGTTTATTTGTTTTTGAGACAGAGCGTGAGTGGGGAAGGGGCAAAGAGAGAGGGAGACACAGAATCCAAGCAGGCTCCAGGCTCTGAGCTGGCAGCCCAGAGCCTGACGCGGGGCTCGAACCCACAAACCGTGAGATCATGACCTGAGCTGACATCTGACGCTCAACCAACGGAGCCACCCAGGTGCCCCAAATATGTGTTACTCTTTAAGAAAAGACGGGGCGCCTGGGTGGCTCAGTCGGTTAAGCGTCCGACGTCGACTCAGGTCACGATCTCGTGGTCCGTGAGTTCGAGCCCCGCGTCGGGCTCTGTGCTGACGGCTCAGAGCCTGGAGCCCGTTTCAGATTCTGGGTCTCCCTCTCTCTCTGCCCCTCCCCCGTTCATGCTCTGTCTCTCTCTGTCTCAAAAATAAATAAACGTCAAAAAAAAAAATTTAAGAAAAGAGTAGGGGCGCCTGGCTGGCTCAGTGGGTGGAGCATATGATTCTTGATCTCAGGGTTGAGCCTCCCCTTGGAAATAGAGATTGCTTAAAAAAATAAATTATTAAAAAAAAAAGTGTAAATTTAACAAACTGAAACATGGGGATCATAACGAAAGAAATTCCAGTCTCACAAAATCTTGAAAAGGGACCACCTGCGTTATCTGAATGACTTTAAGTTACCTACACATTTTCTTTTGGGGCAAATGGCTTTTGTTTAGACCCTTCAGCTGCTTTTACAGTATGTATTTCTTAGGTAATGTGCCACGGATAAACTAATTAGATATTGGGAGTGCCTATCAACTTTATGGTAGCTTTTGGACGACAGAATTTACCAAGCCCGTTTCGCAAATTGCCAAAGTGAAGACCACAGTTTTTAGAGGAGTTTTGAGTAAGTTTTCTTGCCTTTTAAACTTGATAACCGTAGCCCCGGCTGGGAATATTCCTCACGTTGTCCGTTCTTAGGGTTGGGATCTGAACTTTTTGAATTGGTGGTCAGTAGGGATTGGACGCACATTCACTTTTGAAGGTGTACGACAAACTTCAGTTACCTGTTGATAATGATGATTTCCATTGATTGGATATTAGGTGGTCTTTTAACTCTTCTAAGGTTCTGTTAGAGTCAGAGCTGCAGAGACCCACAGTGAAGGACTAATCCCGGGTGGAAAATTGAATTTGGCAGTGCTTCTCATGAGCCCCGAGTGCAGCTTCCAGTGCGAGCCGTTCAAGAACTCCAGCTAAGTTCTGCGTGGCTTTAAATCACTTGGCTGGTGGAAACGTCTAGAACTCCGAGCCGTATGCTGGCGGTCCATCCCGGTGGAACGGGACAGGCTGTAACAACACCTCCGTTGTCACATTTCCCTCTTCGTTCAGCGGGTTTGTGAACATCCCACCTGTGCCTTCCCATTCTTGTTAAGTCTAAATGAGACGGCTGCTGGATTTGGGGTAACGCTTGGTTTCTCACCAAGAGAAGCTTGCGGTGTACGTTTTAATCGGCCGCATTCCTTCATCTGGAATGCAGCATGTTTGATGGGTGGGCCCCCATCCGAGCCGGTTAGTGATGATAAAAGTGCTGGTTATCAGCTCTTGAACCCTGTAAGTCCAGGCGCTTGATTGCTCAGGGGATCCTCGCAGAAACCCTTTGAGGTAGTTTCTACGGCGGCTGTGCTGTGGATGAGGAGAACGAGGCTCCGGGCGCACTGACTGGTGTGGGGTCCCCGTGGTGGTAAGTGGTGGGGTCCAGCTGGGGAAGCAGGCTGCCTGGCTCCGAGGCCGTGCCCTTGCCCCACCGTGGGGTGTGCTGAACCCCGGATGTGATTGCGGTGGCAGAACCCAGCCTCGCGGTGAGACCTGCCGGCAGAGACCAGGTTACTGCCTTTCTTTACGCTTACTGGCCTGGATCCTGTCCCCCTCGTTTGGGTCCCCATCACATTGTGCTGTGGGGCCAGATTCTTCAGATCTTAAAAAACTACCGTCCCCGGAACGTGGAAGCCAAGGGAGTGTCTGGCCTGGTGCCACCAGGATGGTAACGACACCCCAACCTATTTCTCTCAAAAATCTCTCCCAGAGGCAACACGTGGCTTGGGAAAGGCAGCAGAGCCCACGCCAACCGTGGAGAGCAGCGCGGGCAGCCCCGGTGCCGGCAGACGGAAGGTCGCGCCCGCTCCGGAGCCCCTTGCTCCGTCCGGTGTGGCTGCAGCCAGATTCAGAGCAGTCTCTGTCATGTGCATGTCCGGGCCTGCCTCCGTCGTCTGCCCCTCTGCCCCTCTGCCCCTCGTGGGTCTCCACACGTTCCAGAGTAAACCTGACCCACCACCTGTCTCCTGAGCTTGGGTCCAAGGAGCACAGGCTGCCGGGGAGAATCTGGTGTCGCTGCCTCAGGGGCCAGTGGGACTCCTGCCACCGTGTCCAGAAGCAGGGTTGCGTTAGACATCGGGGGAGTGGGGCCCGGGGAGGGGAGGGGGGGGCCTCCAGCTCAGTTTGGAGGAATCCTGACAAAAGTCTTCACTTGGGCAGCACCTTCTAGTTACTCGCAGGTGGGCTTGATGGGCCCTGGAACAGCACGAACCTTCCTGTCAGATGTGGTTCCCGTTGCCTTTTTAAAGGCCCATCTCAGTGAGGCTGAAATACTCGGTAGGGACCTGCCGAAAGAGGTACTTGGACGTCTGGTTGTCGTTCAGAGAGTGTGTGCGTGTGCAGGGGAGGGACAGAGGGAGGGAGGGAGGGAGGGAGAGAATCCCAAGCAGACTCCACACTGTCAGCACAGAGCCCGATGAGGGGCTCAGACTCAGGAACCGCGAGATCGTGACCGGAGCCAAATCAAGAGTCAGATGCTCAGCCGACCGAGCCGCCCAGGCCTCCTCTTTTATGTTTTCTGCGTGTCTTTTCTGTGTCGGTGACACTGTAAATCTGGAGCGTGCTGTTTACTTGTGGAACATTCTTTAGAATCTTCACAGGAAGAGGTTTGGCACCACCCAAGGTCTAATGGATTGGTAACTGCTCCCTAGTTATGTCCCTTCTACCGGGGTGTCTGCCACCAGTGGGGAACTGAAATTCTCCGCCTTCTCTTTCTGACGATACTTGTGTTATATGATAATTTTAACGTTGCTGGATATCTTTTAGCTGGAAACTTCATTTGTAAATATTTTGGGAAATGGGATTTTTTTTTGGGGGGGGGGTAGTAGGTATTTTGCTATGGGCATTTTCCCCCCCAAAGGTAAACTGCGTTTGTGGCACTCACTATCCATATGCTTTTGTAAATTAGCATATCCCGGGTCACTTATTTGTTTACTAAGAATCGAGAATTGTTCTGCTTTGATTCTGTAGCATTTCGTATTTTGGAAAGTCCGTTCTGGTGACAGGTTAACTCCTCGATGAGTTTTGTTCTCTGGAAGCAAAATGAGCCATAACATCCAAGAGCCTTGCAGTGAATGTTTTTGAGAAGCCAGTGGCTTCTTCTCAATGTAAATGTCATTGAGACATTGCTTGAATCCAGGGTTGGTAGGTGGATGTCTGTTGTACTTGGCTCAGGAGAACGTCAGATTGGCTGTCTAGTCCTGCCTCCCCCTGTTGACACGAGGTGCGTGTGTCAGACCAGTGTAGACGTGGCCGTGCAGGTTCTTCCACAGCAAGAGAAGGCTGGAGCCACAGATGACCCCTCGCCAGTCCCCAAACATTGGCCTGTCATCATCGTGGCTCCCAGCAGTAGAATGGTGTGGCCACCTGAACCCCGGTTGGACTTTGTTTCACTTGCGCTGCTTCTGGGAGGACCCAGCAGAGTATCGTCAAGACGGCGTTCTTGAGCACCTGACTGAAGAGCTAACCACATAGCCACCCTCCATGTGGGGACTATGTTCCTTTGCAGAAGGGATGGAAGAGAATTCCGGGAGCTGCACTGCCAGGCACAGAATCCAGCTCACCCTGCAGGCTGGGGAAGCTCCTGTCACCGGTCCCTGGAGTCCCTGCCTCAGGAACGTTGAGCAGCCCAGTGGCCCTGCCTTGAGGAGCCACGCTGGCCCTGATTTGGAGCTGGAGACTCTTGACCACAGTTTAAAGAAGTTGGGGGTTGGGGAATGAAATCCTCTCATCTTCTCAAGAGCCCAAGGATTTAGCTTATGAAACCCCTTTCCAGGACGTTGAGATGTTTTTCGGGGGTATCTGGATCTGAAACGGACATTTCACATCGAGAAGGCGCATAAGGCTTTCATAATTAAAAAAAAAAAAAAAATCTAAAAAATCAGAATCGTGGGGCACCTGGCAGGCTCATTCAATAGAGCATGCAACTCTTAATCTCCGGGTCTTGAGTTCAAGCCCCGTGTTGGGTGTGGAAGTTACTTAAGTAAACTTTTAAAAAATTAAGAAAATACAAAATCTTAAAAAAAAAAATCAGAATTGTTATGGGTATGAACGTATACAATGTGTTACATGTTTTGAATATAAAAACCTCATGAACCGAAGTGCCAAATGAACTCATCCCTGTTCACGTATGTGTGTACGCGTAAAGTAATTGAGTGTGATCTTACCGACAATAAAACAGACTTGGAAATGTCCTTCCTGATGAATGTCTTTCACGACCATATCAGCGAGCGTTGGGTGTCGGAGTTCACGACGCACCGTCTAACTCTGAATGTTATCCAACCCCGCGAGAAGTCACAGATGCACGTGGAAAACTGCACCCAGGTCAGGGTGCCGGAGCCCAGTTTTCTCTCCGTGGCACTACAGGATGGGAGATCTTTGACGTTGAGAGTTCCAGCTGCTTGGCCCTCGGATTTAATCTCAGTCGGGCTTAGTTTTTGCCACTTGGGGGAGTGGTAGGAGGGGGGCGACAAATAGGTAAAGACCTTATGTTCTGGGAGGATTTAAAAGGAGGGTACTGAGCGAAGGTTCTCAGCACTGTGACTGCAGGAAAATCTCTTATTCCACTTGATTTTTTCCCTCAGATTCTGCATGTTTCTGGTTGTGTGTGTGTGTGTGTGTGTGTGTGTGTGTGTTCCCACTGAGTATGACCCATTGAAAGTCGTGTGTAACAGATCACCCTTACAGCAACCTCGGAACGACCCTTCGCTACCTGCTGTAGGTTCCTCAGATCACCCTTCTGAATCTGAAGCGAGGTCTGCGCTCCAGGTCCCATGTGTCTTTTACGGTTGGCCTTTCAGGAGCAAGCAAGAGCGTGTCCCACAGGAGAGAGCCCTGGCTCAGGGAACCTGGCCTCAGACAAATCCCTTACATCTCCAGCCCTCGGTGTCCCCTTCCGTTAGGTGACTGGGCAAAATGGTATCAGCGAGTCTGGCCAGCCTTGCCTTCTAAAATCTCATCTGGATGATCTCCTCAAAAAAATCCCGACTCCCCAAAACAAACATTTAGACCGAAAAACCACGAGGAGATAGGACCCAGACGAGGGTGCCAGCCGGGACTTACTGCTTCTCCTGTGCCAGCAGGTGCCCAGCACTTCGCCCCCCAGCTTCCAGCCTCCGCTCTTCTCCCTCCTGGGCAGATGGCACCAACCAGGCCCTTGTTAGGGCGTCCTCGTGGTGGGGACAGTGGCCCTCGGCCGTGTAGTGCGGTGACACGCCCTCCCTTCGAACGATGGGTGACGTCCAGCTGAAGCGGCACAGAGTTTATTGTCCTGGCTTAAGGGGAGGCTTCACCAAGAGCAGATTTGTGGCTTCTCATCCCTGTTCCTCAACCACCACTCCCAACCCTTGGTCTCCACCGGGGGTTGAAAAGCGGCAGCCTGCGCACGATGTTTGTTCTCACGCCTGCTTTCTTCCACCCGAGCGGTGGACCAGTTGCTTGCTTTCTTTGTATTGGTTGCTAGCGTTCATTCTTTTTATTTTTTTTTAGGTTTATTTATTGACAGAGAGAGAGCGAGCGAGCGAGCATGAGCGGGGAAGGGGCAAAAGACAATCCCAAACAGCGCGGAACCCGGTGTGGGGCTCAAACTCACAAACTGGGAGATCATGACCTGAGCCAAAATCAAGAGTCAGCCATTTAACTGACTGAGCCAGCCAGGTGCCCTGGTTGTATTTAAAAATTGGGAGACTTTGGGGCACCTGGCTGGCTCAGCCAGAGAAACATGTGACTTTTGATCTGGTCATGAGCTTGAGCCCCACATTGGGTGTAGAGATTTCTTAAATAAATAAAAACTTAAAAAAATAGAAATAAATAAAAATTGGGAGACTTTGCAAAAATCCTGATTTCTAGTCTTGTTAAAATCCGATCTGGCAACCCCAGAATGCATTTTATGCCCCTGACTGTGCCAGGTGCTATAGCACATGAGCTCCTATTTAATTGTCCCACAATCTCAAGAGGTGCGTGTTCCCATTTTACAGGCTAGTAAACCAAGGGTAGGAGAGAGTAAGTGACTTGCTCCAGGCCCCAGTGAGCAGAGCCGGGACTGGAAGTTGGGTGGTCTGGCTCTGGTGCCATGCCCGTCCCCCTGGGCTGTGGCTCTCCTCCTAGTTCCTAATCTTGAAACCTCTCTGACTCCAACCCAGTCCTCATGCAGAAGCCTCAGCCTCTCTTCTCTGCCATCTTGCTTGAAGGGAATGTCTCATTTGTGCTTGTAGGATTTTAGTCTATGGAGGTGCCTGAGTGAGGACGCAGAGAGGTCCATGCCATGGCAAAAAGAACTTGGTACGGTTCACAAGACAGGGGCCCACAAACGTATGGCCAACTCATCTTTGACAAAGCAGGAAAGAATATCCAATGGAACAAAGACAGTCTCTTCAGCAAGTGGTGCTGGGAACACTGGACAGCGACAGGCAGAAGAATGAACCTGGACCACTTTCTCACACCAGACACAAAAATAAACTCAACATGGATGAAAGACCTAAGCGTAGGACAGGAAGCCATCAAAATCCTCAGGGAGAAAGCAGGCAAAAATCTCTTCGACTTTGGCCGCAGCAACTTCTTACTCAACACGTCTCCGGAGGCAAGGGAAACCAAAGCAAAAATGAACTACTGGGACCTCATCAAAATAAAAAGCTTCTGCACAGCGAAGGAAACAATCGGCAAAACTAAAAGGCGACTGACGGAATGGGAGAAGATATTTGCAAACGACACGTCAGATAAAGGGTTGGTATCCAAGATCTATAAAGAACTTATCAAACTCAACACCCAAAAAAAACCCAAATAATCCGGTGAAGAAATTGGCGAAAGACATGAATAGACGCTTCTCCAAAGAAGACATCCAGATGGCCAACCGACACCTGAAAAAATGCTCAACATCACTCATCATCAGGGAAATACGAATCAAAACCACCATGAGATAACCCCTCACACCTGTCAGAATGGCCAACAGTAACAACTCAGGTAACAACAGATGTTGGTGAGGATGTGGAGAGAGAGGATCTCTTTTTCACTGCTGGTGGGAATGCAAACTGGTGCGGCCACTCTGGAAAACAGTATGGAGGTTCCTCAAATAATTAAAAATGGAACTACCCTACGACCCAGCCATTGCACTGCAAGGCATTTACCCAAGGGATACAGGTGTGCTGTTTCGAAGGGACACATGCACCCCCATGTTTGTAGCAGCACTATTGACAATAGCCAAAGTATGGAAAGAGCCCAAATGGCCATCAATGGATGAATGGATAAAGAAGATGTGGTGTGTGTATATGTGTGTATATATATATATATATACATATATACATATACACACACATATATACATATATACATATATACACAAAATGGAGTATTACTCGGCAATCAAAAGAATGAAATCTTGCCATTTGCAACCATGTGGATGGAACTGGAGGGTATTATGCTAAGTGAAATTAGTCAGAGAAAGACAGAATTCACATGACTTCACTCATATGAGGACTTTAAGAGACAAAACAGATGAACATAAGGGAAGGGAAACAAAAATAATATAAAAACAGGGAAGGGGACAAAACATAAGAGACTCTTAAATATGAAAAACAAACAGGAGGGGTTATGGGAGGGGGGATGGGTTAAATGGATAAGGGACATTAAGGGATTTACTCCTGAAATCATTGTTGTACTATATGCTAACTAACTTGGATGTAAATTAAAAAAATAATAAATTTAAAAAAATACCACACACACACATGGCAGAAAAAAAGAGAAAAAAAAAAAACAATTCCCGAGACGGGGACATGCCACATCACACAGGCCCACGTAAAATTTGCCACTTCACCCCGACGACTGCTTTTTGGTGCACCCGTTCCAGCAGGGACTCTTGACTGGGGCCTGTGAAGCCCAGGGGATGGCAGGCACAATGCCATTTCCAAGGAACCACAGGGGAGGAAGTCCCAGCTTCGCCGGCTTCTTAAAAGGAGCCAGAAAGAAAGCTGTTAGAACTTGGGAGAGGATGAGATGACCGAAGGCCTTCCGTGAAGGGGAGCCTGAGAAGGAGTGTGGGGTGCTCTTCCTTTGGACCCGTGGCAAAGGTCTGGGTGGGAGAGGCAAGTCTCTGCTGCCCCGTTGGCTGCTTTTCTGCCCAAGTGCTAGGCCAGTCGCCAATCCCCAAGCTGTGGTGTCCTCACCCATTTTTGCGGGTCTGAATTTACCAGCAGCGCTTTTGACATCGGGGTGGTCACTCTGGGGTGGGCACTGTGGGGTGTGGAGCAGCCTCCCTGGCATCTCACTTTGTGCCAAGAGCACCCCCGGTCGTGACAACCTCAGGTGTCCCCGGCATCACTCCACCTTCCCTAGGGGTGGCATCACCCCAGGGGAGGGCCCTTCCTCTGGATTTCGGCTTCCCTACGGGCCGGGCCTGTGGAGATTCTTTCCCGTGAGCTGTGTTCCTGCTCACTCGTCTCCTAAGTGTGGCAGATTGGCTGCCAAAATGTCCCTGTCCTTCATTCCTTCTCACGTCCTCACTTGTCCGCCATGACCTGGCAGCTCGTCCCATCTAGAAATGACGTTGGGCTCCCTGGCCCTTGGACCTGGGCTTCCTTGTGCCTCGTCTTGCTAACAGACAGCAGTGGGAGTGATACAGCCGTAGTTGACACCCCCCCCCCCCCAAATTCCGAACGGAAACCTACTTCCCAGGGTGATGGTATTAGGAGGTGGGGCCTCTGGGGAGGGGTTAGGTCATGAGGGTGCAGCCCCCATGAATGGGATGAGTGCCCTCGCCCCGCCCTCCCTGTGAGGACACAGTAGGAAGATGGCAGTGTGTGGTGTGAACCAGCAGACCGTCCCTCACCAGACGTGGAATCTGCCAGCACCTCGGTCTTGGACTTTGGCCTCTAGAGCCTTTGCCCAGGTCCCTGCCACCTCGGGAACGCTGCCGCATGAAGGACGCAAGGCTGGCCCTGGAGGTGGAGAGAGCCACAGCGTCCATCCGGCAGCCAGCCGCCCTCTAGAAGTAGCCTGCCTGCTTGCCGCTGACCTCAGATGCGAGGCGGCCCAGCCTACACAATCACAAGTGAAATAAGCGATTGCTGTTTTAAAAAAAATTTTTTTTGGAATGTTTATTTTTGAAAGAGAGAGAGGGACAGAGCACAAGTGGG
The DNA here is from genome assembly GCF_046562875.1 of Panthera onca. Taxonomy (NCBI): domain Eukaryota; kingdom Metazoa; phylum Chordata; class Mammalia; order Carnivora; family Felidae; genus Panthera; species Panthera onca. Next base: position 2,934,885 of record NC_138340.1, on the reverse strand, counting down.
GGGAGAGGCAGAGAGCGAGGCGGAGACCCAGAATCTGCAGCAGGCTCCAGGCCCTGAGCTGTCAGCACAGAGCCCGATGCTGGGCTCGAACTCCTAAGCTACGAGATCATGACGCGAGCTGAAGTCCTACGCTTCTCCGACTGAGCCACCCCGGTGCCCCAGGCAATTGCTGTTTTAAGCCAGGAAGCGGCAAACCTTTTGAGTAAATGGCCAGAGGGTAAATACTTGCAGCTTTCTGTGTATCTGAGTTCAGGCTGCTGTAACAAAGTACCATGGACGGGGAGGGGTGGCGCCTGTAAGCAGTGGGAACACATCCCCCCTTGTGGAGGCTGCCGTCTGAGGCCAGGGAGCCAGCAAGGACCCTGCACGGAGGAGGTGGGGACGGGGAAGCGGTCTCCCCTGGGACTCCAGGGCACTCACGAGGGCTCCAACCTCATGACGCCATCTAATCTTCATCCTCCAAAGGCCCTGCCTCTCACGCTATCGCACGGAGGGGTGGGGTTTCCACATCCAAATTCTGGGACGCGAAGAGTCAGTCCCCGTTCCAGGCTGCACTGTGTCCGTGGCAGCTACTGGTCTCTAGCCACTGCAGGACAGGACGCGAACCAGTGGGTGCGGCCGTGTGCCATCGGAACTTCAGGTTTTGACTCAAATGTGAATTTCACCTAGTTGTCACGTGTCACGAGACGCCACTCCTTTCACTTTCTCCAACCATTTGAAAACGGGAAACCCACTCTGCTGTGGGCCACACAGAAGCAGGCAGTGGGCAGATGTGGCTGTCCCTGGTCAAACCTTGCTTAAAACCCTCTCCTTTCTCCCTGTAGTTCTCCGCCTGGGCTCTGCCGGGTCTCTCCTGAGAGTGGGTGTGAGATGCGTGTGCCCTCCCTGAGTCCGACGGGACACCCCACGCTCCCACTTCTTTGTGGGGCTCACTTAGCTACATACAGGCAAGGTGGCACTCCATCCCCTCAGACCATGAACACCAACAGTGTCCTCATGGTGTCGTGGGTTGTTCAGGATAAGGCGGGCCTAGTGTTCCCTTTCTGGGTCACAGCCAGCACTTTGGTCTTTGTCACCAAACATTTACTACCCTTGACTGCTCTGCACGGCCCCACTTTAAGTGTTTGTAGAGCCCTGAAGCAGGAAGGGTGGGTGTGCCAGCCGCCCGGCCATCAGTGGGAACCGCCCCCGTCGCCCCCCACCCCCACCCCGGCCTCTCCCAAGTCCAGAAGAGGCCTTGCAGGGAAGGGTGACTGGGATTTGGGTGGGTGGGGCTTGGATGCAGCCCACCAGGCCGAGAGAAGGGCCGGGTGTGGACAACGAAATGGGAGAGGCGCACAGGGGCTGACAGGAAAACTGTCCTGTGTCCTGAGGGACAGAGGCTGTGTGGGGTGACAGGAGGCTGGACAGTGAGCTCAGGGCTCTCAGATGTGAGGCAGAATCTGGGTTTTATGCAGTAAGCAATTAGGAGTCACCAAGAAAATCTCACCACAAGATTTGTCCTGTTTTAGGATGCTCAGGTGGTGCTATAGGCTGAACTGTGGCCCCCCCCCCTCCCCCGCCCAACTCCTGTGAAGCCCAGCCCCCCATGCGAGTGTATTTGGAGGTAGGGCCTCTAACGAAGTCATTACGGTTAAGCAAGGACACGGGTGGGTCTAGGGCAGCCATCCTGGCCCCATTCTGTAGGCTGGGCTTGGGGGCAGGTGGTGGGGGCCCCGGGCTGGACAGGAAGCCGGCACAAGAAGACACGTGGAGAAGGTCCGTGGAACATACCTTGCAGCATTGCTTTAGCACAGAGACGTTGGAAATCATGTTTGGTGGTTTAAAGAGATGCCCGTGAACTCTCTGATGCCCCTCCCGTCAAAAGTCAGGGCCTGACCCTCTGCCCCGGAGTGTGGGTTAGATGCGGTGATTCACTTCTCACCAGCGGAGTGTGGCACGTTTGGCCGTGTGATCGACTTCTGGGGCTGGGCCACGACAAGTCCAGTTTCGGCCTGGACCCCCCCCCCCCCCCCCCCCCCGGCGTCTCGGTTTTCTCTCTGGCGGGAGCCAGTAGCCATGTCGTAAGAACGCAGTGCCGGGGAGGCCCGGACGGCAGGATCAAGGCCTCTCGCGAACAGCCAGCACCGAACTGCCAACCGCGTGAGGGAACATCCCAGACGCACAGCCCGCTGCCCTGGTCAAGCCTTCAGTGATGCCGTCCCGGCCAGCATCTAGTTGGCAACCTCCTAAGGTCGGTGAGCCGGAGCCCAGCCACTCCAGTCCCGAATTCCTGGCCCACAGACACCATGAAGACAGATATTACTGTTTGAAACCACATCACCGGGGATAATTCTTGACTCAGAGATACGTACCTAACACGTAATATAAATTTCTATCAACGGGAAGATAAGCAGGTGAGCTGTGATGTATTCAGACGAGTAGGTAATCAGCCTTGAAGTTCGGGAGGCCCCGGGAGGAAAGCGTGAACGGAAGCCTGCATGCCAGATGTCTCAATATTGCAACGTTACAAACCAAGCTGGCAAAAAGTTACATACGGTATGTTTATCCTACCTACCCTGACAAACATACCTTTCTAGCAACAACAACAACAACAACAACAAAGAGGCTAAGGGTTTTGTGGCTGGCAGAACAGCAGAGATGACTGAGTTTATTTCTTGCGCGTGCCAGCATGCTGTTGATGGGCTAGTGCTGCCTGGATGTCTTAAATAAGATGAAGACATACTAATTCAGAAATGAGTCTATATTCTGTAAAATATTTCTCTTAGGTGCCCCAGTTTCAGCATGAATGATGTTGGCAGTAATCAAGATTTTCATGTCCTTTCGAGTTTGTTACAGAAATGCCCTGAAGCAGCTGTCATGGATGGGCTGACTTGTGTCCTCCTAAAATTTATCTCTTGAAGTCCTAAACCCCAAGATCCCACTCAGATGTGACTGTATTTGGAGATGAGGGTCCTTAAAGGGGTGATTCGGTCAAAATGCGGTCGCAAACGTGGGCCCTGATCCGGTCTGACTCTTGTCCTCGTAAGAGGAGGCGAGGACACAGACACCCACGGAGGGACGACCGTGTGAGGACGGGGGAAAAGACGGTGTCTGCACGCTCGGGAGAGATACCTCGGAAGGAACCAAGCCTGCCAGCTCCTTCGTCTTGGACCTCCAGCCCGTAAAATTGTGGGAAAATGAATACCTGGTGTTTGAGCCACTGTGCGTAACGGCAGCCGTGGCAAAGGAACACGGCCCCTTTCCCGTCAGGCTTCTGCCTCTGGACTGCAGAGCACATGACGGGGCGGCGTCCAGAGCCTGAGTCCCCGCAGGGACGGATCCTCAGAGGGGTGTGCATTCTTACCCACACGGGTGCCCGGGGGCGCGAGGCCTTCATTTCTGCTGGAACCCCAATGGAGAAAGGCTGAGGTAAGGCTCTAACCAGGAGACGTGGGTAAAGCCCAAGGGTTCAAAACAGGTGTATTTTCACCAAAGATGCTGAGTGAGTGTAAAACGTGGAGAAAGCAACGTAATTTTTCATGTGTTTCTAAAAAGTTTCTTAAAATATTAAAAATTTTTTATTAATGTTAGGAAAACATGTGGGTCGAGATGGGGAATGACTGCTAGTGCTCATGACTTTGTTTTTTCTTACTGTCGTAGCGAGATAAATACAACATAAAACTCACCATCTCTGAGTGCACAGCTCAGAGGCGTCGGGCACACACACTCTGTCGTGCAGCCACCCCCACCACCCGGCTCCAGAACTTTCCATCTCCCCAAACCGGGACTCTGTTCCCACGAAGCGCTGACTCTCCCTGCCCCCCTGCTGCCCCCCACCCCAGGGGCTCCCACCGTCTACTGTCTGTCTCTGTGGACAGGCCTCCTCTAGGAACTTCCTGTGAGTGGGGTCATGCAGGACATGTCCTTCTGTGTCTGGCTTCTGTCACTGTGTGCAGCGTCCTCACGGTCTGTCCACAGGGTGGCAGGTGGCAGGACGTCCTTCCTTTCAGAGACTGGATCATATTCTGTTGTGTGTGTGTGTAGGCCGTATTTTCCTTTCATGTCATAGAGCAAGAAGTGGGGAGAACGGTCTCCCCAGGGCCTGAACCGGGTTAGTCACTAAAGCAGGTGGGGACAGAGATCCCTGTGTGCTTAGTAAAGGTGTGTGCGTTTGTGATGTGTGGGACCTTCTTTTTTTAAACATTTTTTTAGTGTCTATTTATTTTTGAGAAAGAGTGCAAGCAGGGGAGGGGTGGAGAGAGTGAGACAGATGATCCCAAACAGGCTCCGTGCTATCAGCACAGAACCCGACGTGGGGCTCGAACCCATGAGCCGCAAGATCATATCTGAGCTAAAGTTGAACACTCAACTGACTGAGCCCCCCAGGTGCCCCTAGGTGGGGCCTTCTAATGCAGCGTTGCCCCATCAGAGTTTCCGTGATGAAGGAGACGTTCTGTATCTGTGCCTTCCACCATGGTAGCCACTAGCCACGTGTGGCTCTCAAAACCCAAATTAGTTAAAATTAAACTACATTTGGGGCGCCTGGGTGGCTCGGACGGTTAAGCGTCCGACTTCGGCTCAGGTCATGATCTCACCATTCCCGGGTTTGAGCCCCGCGTCGGGCTCTGTGCCGACAGCTCGGAGCCTGGAGCCTGCTTCGGATTCTGTGTCTCCTTCTCTCTCTGCCCCTCCCCTGTTCACACTCTGTGTGTCTCTCTCTCTGCCTCTCAAAAATAAGTAAACGTTAAGAAAATTTAAAAAAATTAAACTACATTTGAATTCCATTCCTGCGTCACCTGAGCCGTGTTGTAAGTGCGTCGGGGCCACGTGTGGCCAATGCTGGTGTGTTGGACAGTGGCAGCTCTAAGATGTGGGGCCGGGTCAGGGGCCGTCTAGCCCAAGTAGAAGGGCAGTAGGGGACCTAACAGTTGCGAATGAAGGAAGCACAGGTGTTTGTCTCCATCCGGGTTCCTTCCAGACGGCCTGGGGGGGGGGGGTTGGGGGGGGGGGGGAGGCAGGTCGCAGGGTCAGATGAGTAACAAGGACGTAGCTTTACACACAGCATCACACTGAAAAGCGACAGTGCTGTGTGAAGACTCAATTCGAATGTGGCAAAAGCACAAAGCTCATGGCCGGTCGCGGCAGGGAGGGAAGGGGATCTGATGGGGGGATTGAGTTCTCGCTGTTGAAAGAAACTTGGAAGCAAATGTGGCAAAATAGCAACGCTCATTGCACCTCAGCGGTGTGCGCCGTGTTCTTTGTTTGAAACGTTTTGTGATAAGTCTCGGCACCGAGGGGATTCAGAGAGCCGGTCAGGCATCCACTTGATCTGCTTTTGGACCAAGAAAGTCTGTAAAACGGTAGGCCGAGAAGCAAAAATCTCACCAGTGGCTGACTTGAGCCGAACTGTTCCTCCTAATGGGTAGGGTGCTGCTGCTTTCCCGGGAGCGACGAAAACAAGTGGTTACCTTGGAGGGTTGGCTTCCAGCTGGGTTTTACTTTTGCTGTAGAGCTGCGGATTCCGAGTTGTTTGGACAGTGGCGTTGCGCTTGGGAGTGGCCCGCGGGGCACGGGAGGGTCCAGGACACTGCCTCCGATCGAATCTAGAAGCGCCTGTTTCCCACACACGTGCCCCGGGGGACGCCTGTAAGCTCACGCTCCGCGTCTGTATTTACTGAGCACCTGCTATGTGTCCGATGCTGTTGCTGTGCTGGGAGAGACCTCGGGACATGCTGCTGTTCCTGCGGGGGAGGGACGGAGACGATCGGGTGGCACTGGGAAGACAACCCCAGCAGGGCGAGGGGACAGAGTACTGCCCCTGTCCTAGACTGACTCGGGGAGGGCTCGTCGGAGGAGGTGACATCTGACAGGAGGGGATGCGGGGGGGGGGGGTGCGCTGTGAGAGGACCCCTCTGGCTGCCAGGATGCCAGTGAGGAGAGGGCGGGTGCCTGGTGGGGGTGACGCACCAGGCTCCGCTGGCCCCCAGCTCCCGCGAGGAACCTTTGCACTTTACTCTGCGTGGCTGACGCTCAGCATTCTGCTCGGCCTGGAGGGCGCTCCGTGTGTCGTCCCAGCTGGGCAGCAAGCCACTTAGAGGGACAGGAGCCGTCACCGCATGCCTGGCTTGGGTCCAGAATGTGTGCGGAAATACCAGGGGCTCGAGCAGTGCTGGCCGCGGTGCCTTTGTCCTTGGGACCCCCTGCCCTGGAGCCTTGCCTCGTCCCCGGCTGGCTTTGCGGCAACTTTCTTCTGTGATCCATACGGGTGTTGGCTAAAACCTCTGATGCTGCTCCTCTCAGACAAACGGACTGTTACCTTTGAGGATGATATTTAGCAGGGTGGGGGCGCTTGGGTCACAGAGATCTGGGTCTGGATCAAGCACTTGACCTGTGTCCTCAGAGGTTCCTCATTCAGAAACGGGACAGATGGTCACAGTGGCACCTTCTCAGTGGCAGTAAGGGGAGAGGGAGGTGGTGTGGACAAAGGCCTCAGTGCTGTGCGTCCTGCAGAGCAAGCCGGCAGTGAAACTCGTTCTCGTGACTAAGAGTTTTTAGTTTCGTGTTAACTGATTTTCTGTATCTCAATAATTGGGGGATCCATCGGCTCCTTGGTTACAAAATACCGTTCAAGTCTAGCTTTCTCAGAAGAATGTCGATGTCCAGATAAAGCTTGCTGCCCGCACAGATGAGCCGAGAAGTCAACCAGTGGGCTCAGGCCCTGACTTTGTCACTTACGGTGCCTCGGTTTTCCTCACCTGTAAAACGGGGGCAAGGAGGGTCCCCAACGCACAGAGGTGTTAATGACATTGTGTTAATTCGTGAAAAGTGCTTAAAACCAAGCCTGCTCTCTTAGCAAGGTCTTAACAAAGGCTAGTAGGTAGAGAAAGTGCAGAATTACTGTCGGCATCCCGAGCAGCCGACGTTCAGGGTCCGACGGAACTTACGAGCTTCCACGAAGGCGTTCGCAGAACTCCGTGATGCAGCCGGCTCCTGTGTTTATCTGTGGTTCCAGCGCCCAGCCTCCGATGGCTTTTCCCCTCCCCGCCACCGGAGCCAGCCTCGCCCCGGGACCTGCTGCGACCCCGACGTTTCCCGCGGCCGCCCAGCCCCCCGGGCCTGTCGGCGTGGCGGGGTGTGGCGGGTACCAGCCCTGCCCCAGCTGGCCCCCGGAGCCCGCCCCAGCGCCCAGCGCCGCTCCCTCCTACCAGGTACCAGCCCGGCCTCTCTCTCACTGGCACCTCACCTTTGAAGCCGCGGGTAGCGTCCAGTGGGAGCGTGCAGCGGGTGGCCCGCACTAGCAGACGGGCACACAGACGTCCCTTCCCCGCGCTCCTGTCCCTGCCTGTGACCGGGAGCAGGGGACGAGCGTGAGCTCATCTGGCACTTCTGGTGCTGCTGCTGCCATCTTCCCGACCCCTTCTCTGGGCCTGGAGATCCAGCCGCTCGGAACTTCCAGCACGTCCCGTGCCAGACGTGGTCCAGACCCCTGGGCCTCTGCCGCCCACCGCTCGTCCCCTCTGACATCAGCAAACGGCACCACGGGCCGCCCCGCTGGCAGAGCTCGCTCTGTTCGGCTCCGCCCTCTTCCTCTGTCCCTTGCCTTTGCTTCCCCAAGGCCTCTGGGGCTTCTCCCCGCAGCCCGTCCCCCGAGCTCCTGCCTGTCCCCAGGGCCCACTCCTGACCCCTGCTTTCACGCTCACCTGCCTGTGGTCCCGTTCCACGTGATGACCCGAAGGCTCCTTTGCACGTCACCCAGACCCTCCCTGAGTCCCTGGCCCCAGCTGTCACCCCAGCCCCTAGTCCCCTGCTCTGACCGCCTCCGTCTTCTGCAAGCCCACCAGCTGGCTCCACGTGGGGGCCTCTGTGTCCTGACCCTGCGGGGAACCCTGTCCCCACGTCCTCACGTACCACCCTCCCTGCGCTGCTCCCGTGCGAGCTGTTTCAGGCTGGGCATTGCCCACGGCGCTTCTGCCCTCAGACGTCAACATTTCCACGAGAGCGGCCACGTCCAGCTCGCTGGTCGCTGCGTCCCCAGCTCCTGAACCGGCCTGTCAGAGTCGGAGCTCAGGAACTGTGAACGTGAGCCGCGTGTGGGGCCGGTGAGGGCACGCCTTGCCCCTGCCCTGAGGGGCCCTCTCCCTGCCCCGTGTCTCTCCGGGGTAACCCCCTCGCAGGACGGTTACAGCCGCGAACCAGCGACGGATGCCGGCAGCTACGAGAACAAACAGGATCCCCTGCGCGCTGCCAGCCAGCCTCGGCTCCCGGCCTCGGCCGTGCCGTGCCAGCCAGGTGGGCCTCTGTAAGGGGCCGCCGGCTTCACTGTGGGAGCAGCCGCCGCGGAGCCACATTTTAAACTTGCCCAATTCGTAGGAGGTCCAGGGGTCGTGTGACTGTCAGGGCTGCCTTCTCAAATATGCGCCGAAGTCTCAACTAGGGCCGGGCCCGTGTAGGAGAGAGAGGGAGAGAAGGAAAGAGAGGCAGAGAGACGGAACTGGAAGGAGATCTGGAAGGAGGGGGGTTCTGCTGAGGACTTGGACTTGAGGGGTGGGAGAGGCCGGGGCCCCGGCCTCCAGCCGCAGCTGAGACTTCCAGGAAGTTCGAGGCCAGTAGCACCTGGGACCATGCTGGTTCTAGGCAGCGGGAGAGGCCCGTTGCCACGGCTACGGGGGGCCAGGATTTCCACTGCTGGGAGGCGGGAGGTTGGGGGCAGAGGGGTGGCTTTGCAGAGAGGTTTTGTTTGCCCTCAGGGACTAAAGGAACGCATGTCTGGCCCGGCGGTGGGTACGGCCCAGCGCAGCCCCTGCAGCAGGCCGCCACCGCTAACGCAGGACAGCCAGTCAGCACCCTGGCCCTGAGCTGCGCGGAGAACGACACCCGCCTGCCGGCCGCCAGCGCTCTGCCCGCGGCCTCCGTCTCCACCCTGCCTTCCTACACCCCGACCTCCTACAGCCCCATGTCTGCCCTGGACCCAGGTAGGGTGCATTTCCGTGCGCGCACAGGCCGTTCCTGAAGAGGCGCCACAGCCAACCCGGCTCCCCGTCTGGGTTTTCTCTCTGCTTCCTAGGACCGAGCCACCCGAGCTGTGACCTGGCCGAGCGCTCGGCAACCGGTCCTCACCGCCCCTCACCGCTGCCCCCCCGGCCGCCCCCCCAACTCCCAGAGCCCACGGGCTCCCTGTGGGGCGGCCCCGGGAACCGCCCCAGGGCCGGTTCGGCCGGCAGCCTGGCCAGAAAGCCCCCGAAGCCCAAGGGTGGCCCGAGGCAGCCCCTGCTTCACTACTGTGACGTCTGCAAGATCAGCTGCGCCGGCCCCCAGGTCAGCTGCCCTCCGCCCCCTGCCGAGCAGGCCCTGGGGACCTTCCTGGGGACCGTCCTGCCGCCTCGGGTAGCCACACGTCAGGGGTGTCCTGTTCCGGAACTGGCGGTGACACGGGCGCATCAGAACTGCCTTTCCGGCGCGCTCGTGGAGGACACGAGGGCAGGCGCAGCGCTGACCGCTGGCGGCGGGAGCACGGGCAGAGGCGGGCAGCACCCCCTCCTGCGAGCAGCCACGGGTGCCGCAGGGGCAGTTCCGAGAGGCCTGGGGGTGGGGTGCACCTTCGTCGCAGGGCTGCTCGAGCAAAGGTGCACCTGAAGCAGGGTGCCTGGTGGGCGGGAGCAAGGGTGTGTGTGCTCTGTGCGCACGTGCGTGTGTCTTGTGTGTGCGTGTGTGTGTGCTGTTGTCTGAGAGGGACGCCCCCCGGCCCTGCTCACAGATAACCCAGCTGGTGCTCTGGAAAGGTCACCAGATGCTGGGGCTCCATCTTGACAGAGAGCAATGCACTAATTCTGTCTTCTTTTTATTTATTTATTTTTACGTTTATTTTGAGAGAGCGTGTGTGCACGCGTGCAGGAACGAGAGGGAGACAGGGAGAGAGAGAGAGAGAGAGAGTTCATGAGAGACTAGCGGGGAGAATCCCAAGCAGGCTCCACGCTGTCAGCACGGAGCCCGACGTGGGGCTCGAACTCCAGAACCGTGAGATCGTGACCTGAGCCGAAATCAAGAGTGGGACGCTGATCCAGCCGGGCCCCCCCGGGCGCCCCCACGGCACTCTCTTTGTGCTTGTCCTCACCTGCACGTGTGCGTGCATTTTGCTCAGTGTGACCTTGTCACCTGGGCCGGCTCCCGCCTCTGCAGCCACGTCGGCGTCCTGAGTTGGCCCTTCCCCACCCCCGCCCGCCACTCTATCACCTGGTGCGTGGAGCTCCGTCGGCTGGCCTCCCGCGGCCCGGGCAGTACTGGTGCCTGTCCTCCGGGCGTCCGTCTCCGTAGCCTCTCCCCCTGGGGCGGCCCAGGTGACCGTGCAGCCAGGGGCACAGGGACCTCTCCCAGCACTCCTCCCTGCTTTGTCTCCCTGTCTCTCTTCACACCCGACGCACGCGTTTACGGCGAGGAGTCCGGTAGCCGCACGGCCACTGCAAACGCGTCCTGTCGCTTTGAGCTTGGAGCTCTGCAGCGTGTTCTGCCGGCCGTTCTGTCCTTCCACTGCAGCATCACCGCCTCCCCGTGTCAGGGGAAGGCCAGGGGCTCGGGGGGGGGGCCGGGCACCCAGGAACTCGCACTTGCTGTGGCGATGGAGCTAGAGGTCGGACCCGGGTTGTGGGCAGCCGCGGGGCTTAACTAGGGTGGTGCGTGGGGATCGCAGGCCAGAGTGGGCTCTGTCCTTCTAGACTCTTCTCTGCCCCAAGGCTTTCACCGTGTGTGTGTGTGTGTGTGTGTGTGTGTGTGTGTGTGCGCGTGCGCACCTGCTGTTGCTTGGGTAAATGCTCACAGGTTTCCTGTGTTCCGGAGAGTGTCCCCTCCTGCTCCTGTCCCCGCTTCCCACCTGCCCCCGAACCAGCCCGTGTGGGTTTCCCCGAGATCTCTTCCCTGCAGGGCATGCTGACCCTTGGCATGGTCAGAGCGCGTTGCTTTAGCGGGCCCACTCTGGGGGTGTTCGCTGCGGCCGGCCTCGTCCTCAGGATTCCCAGGGAGGAGTCCGGTCACTTGCCAGACGCCGCCAGATCCTTTGGGCTCGGGCCTGTGAGTCCTGGCAGCCTCCCTCGCGTGGACCCCTCGTAGCCGCGCTCCAACGAGGAAACGGGCCCTTGCTGTTGCGGTCGTGTGTGTCCTTGAGTGGTTTCCGAGGTCAGATTCTGAACAGCCAGAGTTTTCCTTCGGAGAAGCCTCTGAAACCACGTGTGTGTTTCTTCAAGGACACTTGCTTATTGATTTTCAGATAAGAGAAAGAAAAAGAAACCTGACGTTTTTCAGCCTGAGCTTCTGAGCCTGTTGACGGGGTTTAATAAAGTGGCTTGGTGGCCGGTGGACGGGGAGGGGGCCACAGGCCCCCGCCTCCCCCGCGAGTCAACCGCACACACGCCCCTCAGGCCGCTCTCCCTCTCTGCCTGCAGACCTACGTCGAGCACCTAGAAGGGCAGAAGCACAGGAAGAAACAGGCGGCTCAGAAGATGGGCACCCGGCCTGACGGCAGCCCGAGCAGGGCGCAGACACAGCTGCGCTGTGGCCTGTGCGCCGTGTCCTGTACTGGGGCAGATGCCTACGCCGCTCACATCCGGGGGGCCAAGCACCAGAAGGTAGGAATCCCAGGTGACAGCCCGGTGGCTGGAGGGGGCGGCCGCCAAAGGCAAGGAGCTTTTCCTCAGGAGCCAGACAGCTCCCTGCTGTTAAAGTCACCCCGCCTGTGGGACGACAGCATGGAGCGGTGCCCGGGCCTCGTACCCGGACCCCAGAGGGAACCTTCTGGGCTGTAGGTGTGTTTACGTGTTTATGGAAATAAGCATTTGTGTGTTGAGGGCATCAACTACGTGTTCCATTTGAAGTTCTGCTTTTTAAAGATAAATGGGTCAAATTAAACTAATATGCAAACAGTAAGTTTAAAAAAAGTTTTTTTTCATGTTCATTTATTTTGGAGAGAGAGAGAGAGCGCGCGCGAGCGAGTGGGGGGTGGGGGGCAGAGAGAGATGGAGACACAGAATCCCAAGCAGGCTCCAGGCTCCGAGCTGTCCGCACAGAGCCCCACGCGGGGCTCACACTCACGAGCTGTGAGATCATGACCTGAGCCGAGGGTGGACGCTTAGCTGACTGAGCCACAGAGGTGCCCCTAAAATGCTAAGTTTTAATGTCAATTTTAATGGCAATGTTTTAAGTGATATGAAATTATTTAACATCAGTGCTTTTGATATGTATTCCTATTTTATTTATTTTATGGTTTTTTGTATTTTACTTTTGAGAGAGAGAGAGAAGGGGAGGAGCAGAGAGAGAGAGAGACAGAGGGTCCAAAGCAGGCTCTGTGCTGTCAGCAGATGTGGGCTCGAACTCACAAACCCTGAGATCTTGACCTGAGCCAAAGTTGGACACTTAACCGATAGAGCCACCCAGGTGCCCCATATTCCTATTTTAACATCAGCATTTTTGTGCGGCCTTCAGAATGCACATAGTGTGTCCTTTTATGGAGAGACTTGTTGGGATCCCCACCTGAGGGAAGGTCGGGACACACCTGCCTCTCCCCCGGGGGTCTGCTCTTCCCGTGCTGCACAGCGAGCTTCTGGAAAAGCAGCCCCCTTCCCAGGTGGTGGTGGTAACCTGCAAGGTGACTCCGGTCACGGGGGGCGTGTGGCGAGGGCGGGAGGGGACGTTCCTGGGGAACCAGCTTCAGGCCGCGTAGTTACTGAGCAGGAGGGTTAGGAGGGAACCTCCTCCAGGTGCCCTCCCTCACGGCTGGCCCTCCTCCCGCCCCCCACCGCGGGACCCGTCTTCCCTGCACTCCTCAAGAGCCTTGTCTCCAGCACGGCCGGGGCAGGCTCTCAAAGGCGTGAGGGAGCCCACAAACCCCTCAAAGGAGAGAGCGACCCGTGGAGGAGGGGAAGCAAGCGGGTGGAGGAAGGGGGGGAGGGGATGCCCGGGCCTGGCCGCGCAGGGGTGCGGGCGGGAGGACCGGGGCCCCGGAAGGGTGGGCTGCCCTGCGGGTCCGGGAGAGCCCGCAGCCAGCTCTGGGCGGGGGCCGGTCTGAGCTGTGAGCGTCAGACCCGGGGCGAACACGGCAGTTGACGGAGGGAGAGGCAGTTGGCGTCAGTCCTCCCAGTAAGTACGTTTGACGGGGGGCCGGGGGATGCCGAGGATGGGGTGTGACCGGATCCCGGGTGCATCTGTGTCCGTGGATGTGTCCACACGTCCCTGAAGAAGGTGGAGTGTGTCCGTGGACATCGTAGCAGTGGCCTCTGGCCACACATCTCGCCACACACACTGTGTCCCGTCCGGGCCGGGCCCGGGGCTGGCGCTGGGGTTGCAGAAAATGGCCCTTTCGGCCCGAGTCAGTGCCATTTGGAGGGGGGTGGGTGTAGGCGGCACAGGGTGTCGACGTGTTCTAGGTCCTGCCTGCGCAGGACTGGTAGGGCCTGGAAGCAGGAGGGAGCTTCTAGAAGGAGTGGGGCTGGAGAGCCCGGGCGTGTCACTGGGGGCTGCGGTGGGGGCGGCGCCCTCCCCTCCGTAGGCTCCCAGCCCCGCACACCCCCTCGGTGTTCTTCCCGTCTCTTCGGGAAGGCCGAGGAGGCCCGGAGAAGGCCTGACGGGGGACCTGGGTCTGTTCCAGGTCTTCAAGCTGCACGGCAAGCTGGGGAAGCCCATCCCCCCCATAGAACCCGTGCCGGGGAACTCCAGCTCGGCCACGGCCGCGGGCGCCAGCGGGCCGGCCCCCCTCACCGCGGAGAGTCCCTCCACGGCCTCTGCCAAGCCCGCAGCCCCCGCCGGCCCCAGCGCGCATGCCCCGAGCAAGCCAGGGCCGGCCAGGAGACCGGCGGCTTTGAAGGCCTCGCGCCTGGGTACGTGTCTGTGCGTCACAGCCAGCCACCCCCGCCCTGACTCCTCACGCTGGGATTTCAAGGAAGCGCTTGTCCATTTAACTTGCGTGCGTGCGTGCCCGCCATCCCGACTCTGGAGGGTCGAGCCTCTGGATGGAGGGCGGGGATGGGGAGAGGCAGGCACCTTCCGGCCACACCGTGGTAGCGCCTCTCACACCCCGGTGCTCGTGGCGAACAAAGCGGGCTCTGATGAGTGAGGTGGGTCCCGGGAAGTTAAGGGGGGCTCCTTGCCACTCCACCTGCAGCCCGCCTCCCCTGGGTGGGGGCGCACCCGCCGTGGCCTGGGCAGTGGAGGCAGCCAGGTGGCACCAGCAGGGCGGGTAGCTAGGATTGTGCGTGACGCCCTCGCTCCACCAACCGCTTAACGGCACCGCCTGATTTACCCTCCACGACTCTCAAAAGTAGCTTTTGTCACGATCCCAGTTTGCAGAGGGAAAAACAGAGGTGGGGCGAGGCCCCGGCCACCTCACACGCGGTGCAGATGCGATTCAGACCCAGGTCCGGCCGACAGGCTCTGCGCCCCCCGCCCTGCTGCACCCGGGAAGCAGGGGGAGGACTTACCTTACTTTGAGCCTCAGCAGCACCGTGTTTTGAGTAACCGCGTGCTATTGAAGGTGAAACCATGAAGCAGCATGGCTGACAGATGGGTCTCCCCCGTGAGGCCCGGTGAATTTGCCCCACGGGGCTGGGCTGACCGTGTCCCCAGTCCACCTGGAACTCTGTCCTCCGTCACCTGAGGGATGCAGAGTTGGAGCGGCTGGGGGCTCCTCTGGGCGGGAGGGTGGGGGGGCGGCGACAGGGCTCTCTGTGGATGCGTTCGGATTTCCGCCAAACCCTGCGTGGGCCTTGTTCTCTCAGCTGCGGCCCAGGCTGGCCCAGAAGGGTCTTTCGGGACCTGGATCTGACTGACTGACGTCACGGGGGCTGGGGGTGCGGGTGACCGGGCAGCAGGAGACCTCGGTTTGCATGTTGTCCACCCTCCACACTGGCGGACTGGAAGCCAGCCGTGGTCTCCGGCCGGAGCGGGCTGTAAGCAGCGCAGTCCTCCCTTCCAGGGCCCCCCGAGCCGCAGGCAGCGGGCAGCAGACTCCCCGAAGGGACACACCTCGTATCAGACGGGTCTAGGGAACCGCCCACCGGAGGAGGCTCTGCAGAAGCTTCTGGAAGGTGTGATGTGCAGCCCGTGGGCCCAGGCTACGTGGAGGAGGTAACTGCCAGGCAGCCGTCGTGATGGGGCCATCGGTGTGCGCCCCACCCTGTCACTGGGCCGTGGCAGAGGATCTGGGCAGGGCCCAGACTTCAAGACCTCGCCCCGTTCTCCACCTGTGGTGTACACACTTGTCCACGGGAGAAGCCCGCGGGAAGGCCCGGGCCCTGGGCTTCAGATCCTGAGACAGACCAGCACTTCCTGAGCCTTTTCCCGCTGGGAGGAAGGCAGAAAGGGGGATCTGTGTCCTGCCGAGCTTCTCCCCGCAGGCACGCGATTCTCGGGCTTTAGCAGCCGGTGTGCACCACCCAGAGCCCCCGGCAGTGGCCCTGCAAGGCCTGCCTCCAGCAGCCTTCTAGAACCAGATTTGGAAGCCGCCTCCCCGGCCGGCCGCTTCCGTAGTCCCAGCCTCGCCTCCTCCTCCTCCTCCGTGGCTGAAACCATTAGCGTTTCTTCTGTCCTCAGGGTGATGTTTTTGTTTGACCAACTCAGCATCTTCTGTCTTGTCTGGAGAAATAACCACCCAGATAGATTGCTGCCACGGGAGGCCCTGTGGTTGGGCAGTTAGGAGATAGTAAGGTGCTGAAAAGCCTGAGGAGACACAGAAGGGGCCTGTGATGGGTGGAAATCACTATAGGGCGGAGGCCAGAGCCCTGCGGGGACCGGCCTGGGCGTGGGTACTGTTGCCTGGGGTGGGGGTGGGGCAGTGGGAGGAGGAGGGGGGCGGGACAGTGGCAGAGGTGGCCCGGGGCACTGGCGGGCGTGTTGGTGAAAGGCCGGCTACCCTGAAACCTACTTGGCAGGCCGGAAGCCAGCGCGCGGGCCTGGGCACCCCCAGGAGGGCCCGGCGCCCTGGAGGTGACGGGAGGCGACCCTGCCCGGAGACCAGACCCGCTGCGGGGCAGCCCTAACTCAGCTGAGCTCTGTGTCACAGGTGTGTAACCACGAGGGCAAGGTGATCCGGTTCCACTGCCGGCTGTGTGACTGCAGTTTCAACGACGGCACCGCCAGGGACTTGCACGTGAGGGGACGGCGGCACCGGCTCCAGTACAAGGTGCGAGGGGCTGGGGAGGACCTGCCGGGTCCGCATCCTTCCTTTGTCCCCCGAGGCTGAGCCCCCCCCACCCCGGCCCCTCGAGCGGCATCCAGACCTGGCGTTTCCCGCTGCCGGGAGGAAAACCCAGAACTGCGTTTGCTCATAGCGCGTGGTCTCTTGCTGCGGCACGTGTGGTGGGAAAACCCGTGCCTGAGTGATGCTGCAGGGCGTCCTGGAGCACGCAGAACAGGCTCACGCAGGCCGCCTCCTGTCCCCAGCCCCAGCCGGGTTCTCTTCCGGCCTCTGCCGGGAGCCCGAGCTGGTGTGCAGCTGAGACGGGGCTCGGGGCTGAGCGGGTACCTGGGGGCCGGGAGGTCACGGCCGAGGGGCTGCTACTGCCACGGGGGCGTCGGCCTGTCCAGGCTGAGCCACATCTTCGGGGAGCCCGGCCTCCAAGGGGTCAAGGGGTCTGGGTGGCGGGTGCCGAGGGCCTTCCGGCGCCAGCAGGGTCCTTGTTAGGGGGTCCGCTCCCCACACAAGGTGGGGGGGCTCTTGGGTCCCTCAGCCCTGTGGGCTCACCCAGAGGGGCTGCCGGCTGTCTCCCTCTCTCAGGTGTGCAGGGCACCGGGCCTTGTCACGCGTGCACACGGCCTTGCGCGTGTCTGTGCACAGCCCACGTAAAAAGCGGCTTGTGGCTATTCCCCGTTCTTTAGCAGCTTTATTGAGACGTCATCCGCACGCTGCACACTTTACCCACGTGAGCACACGGGTTCGTGGCTTTTGCTGCTGCGTCTGCACAGAGCTGTGGCCATCGCCTTTCTGTAATTCCAGAACACTCCGTCACCCCCAAATGAAGCCCGCCCCTATTAGCTGCCCCCACAGTTTCCCCCACAAGCCCCCTTCCCGTCCGTGGATGAGCCTGTTCTGGACGTTTCACACACTCGGACTCACACCCCGCGGGGCCTCTCGCGTCCGGCTCCCTCCCTGAGCGTCGCGTGTTCGGGGTCCGTCCGCGGGGCGGCGGGGGTGGGCGCCTCGCTCCCGTGCACGGTGGACACGCCGTGTGTGCCTGCTCCTCCGTCAGTGGACACGCGGGCTCTTCCCACCCCATGCTGCTTAGACGGTGCTGCGCTTTCTGGATGATGGAAGTAAACGCTCAACACGGAGTCCAGGAGGGAATCTGAGCTACTTTGGAAGACACGGATTGCTGAATTCCACACAGATGCCGCTTCCCCCGAGCGGCCTTGATTAGAAATAAACATCTTGGGTTGGCTCTGCGGCGACTGGTCAGCGGTCGGCCGTGGGGTCTCGCGGTGCTGCCGATTTCCTTCTTCCCTGGGCAGCGTGGGCTCTTGTGGCCACACCTGGGTGGCCTCGAGTCGGGCCACAGAAGGCCGTGTGGGCTCCCTGGGCTCCGGGCCCTCGTCTAAAGGAAGGTCTCCCGTCTCACAGCCCTTCTTGCCCTTTCCAGAAAAAAGTGGACCCTGACCTTCCGATCGCAGTGGCGCCCAGCCCCAGAGCTCGGAAGCTGCTGGAGGAGAGGCTGAGGCGGCAGAGGCAGCTGAGCAGGAAGCGGCTGGAGGGGATGCGGCGCTGGCACGCCGAGATGAGGTGCGCGGGCCCCGCCGGCTGCCTCACCCTCCCGCACACCCTCTGCTCCCTTTCAGGCCCCAGGCCCGGGTGCTCACCCCTGCGAGGTGGGCAGGGGACACCGCCCTTGGCAGAGATGGTCAGGCTCAGGGCCTGCGTTAGCATCTCGTAAGACACGCAGGACGGCACAGCCACGGCAGCCACGGGACAGGCGCTCTGGGCCCCACTTCACAGGGACGCCCCGCGTCTCCGTGAACGCTGACCCCGGTATCCCCTGACTACTGGTGTCCCCCTGACCCCGGTGTCCCCTGACCTCCAGTGTCCCCTGATCTCCAGTGTCCCTCTGACCTCTGGTGTCCCTTGACCTCTGGTGTCCCCTTGATCTCAGTTCCCCTGACCTCCTGTGTCCCCCGTCCTCCTGTGTCACCCTGAACTCAGTTCCCCTGACCTCCTGTGTCCCCCAGCTTCCTGTGTCACCCTAACCTCAGTTCCCCTGAGTTCCTGTGTCCCCCTGACCCCGGTGTCCTCCGACCTATGTCCCCCTGACCACCTCTGTCCCCCTGACCGCAGAGTCCCCTGATCTCCTATGTCCCCCGACCTCCTCCGTCTCCCTGACCCCAGGATCCCCTGGTATCTGTGTCCCTCTGACCTCCTATGTACTCCAGACCTCTGGTCTCTGCCTGAACCTTTAGGGTTCCTTGTGTCCCCCTGAATCTTCATGTCCCCTGACCACCCATGCATTTGTCACATCCTCCTTCGCCCTCTGGAGCAGGTTCGAAGCATTATTGACATGGTGTCTGATGCTCGGAAGGTCCAGGCAGTGTCTGAGCTGGAGAGCAAGACCCAGGACAGACTCAGGATTGCAGCTGTCCTTCATTCCCTGCCTCTTGCCCTTGGCATATGTTCTCCCGACCCGCCTGGCCTCAGTCTCCCTGATATACGGTG
This sequence comes from Panthera onca, assembly GCF_046562875.1. Lineage (NCBI taxonomy): Eukaryota > Metazoa > Chordata > Mammalia > Carnivora > Felidae > Panthera > Panthera onca. The sequence goes on along the minus strand of NC_138340.1, from coordinate 2,916,227 downwards.
GGCATTTGTGCAGGACCCACATCCTGGAGGTGGGCTCCCAGGGCCCCATCAGTCTACTGTGTCTGTCCCTGGAGGTCCTGGAGCCCCGACCTCACCTAGCATCGCTCTGATGTGACAAGCCCAGGGGACCCTCGGCTGCTTAGAGCAACCTGTCCCCCCTCTTCCCCCCAACAGGCGCTACGATCTATGTAGGAGGCGACTGGAGGAGGGGCCACAGGCCCAGGAAGAACACCCTGGACCCTCGCCACCTGACCAGCCGCCTCCTTCCCTCCTGAGCAGGCCGGGGGCACCTACTGGCTCGCCTCTGGTGGGTGGCGGCCTTGTCTTTGTGCCGAATGCCTCCCGTGGTTGAGGCCCCACGGGTGGGTGAGGTTCTCAGGCCCTCCCTACAAGGACCTGAATCTTCTAGGAGTGAGGAGCATGACTTTGAACGAGGACCCCCAAGGGGTGCCCAGGGGTGGGAGCTGGAGGGCCTGAGGGCCATAGCCTCATCACCAGTCACGGACAGGGGGCCCAGGCCTGGGTCCCATCACCAGCCACAGGCGCTCCTAGCTGTGGGGCCCCGGTCGCCGTTTCCCTCTGGAGCCTCAGCGTCCATCTGTCCACGCACGCTGGGCCAGGGTGGGTTGGGAGCCCCCCGTGCCCACCTTGCCGAGGGGAAGGACCCCGTCGAGGGGGCTGCAAAGACCACCACAGAGGGGAGCCCACTGGCCCCACGCAGTCCTGGGTCCTCTCTGGCTCACCGCCCCGGGCGTCCCTAGCCTTCCTTCACCTGGCTCTCTGCTGCCACTTGCCTGCCACCCCCAGAGCCAGCCTGGCTCCGGGGCTCCCCACCCCGGACAGGGCTGCGTGTGCCCTGCAGCAGCCGGGGCTGACCCGGCTCGTCCCCTCCCCTACCTGCCGGGTGCTGGAGCCCCTCAGCCCGCCTGTGACACTCTCCCCTTTGCCTGTAGCCCACACGGCGGCCGGAGTCCAGCGATGACCGGCACGTCATGTGGACGCATGCTGCCATCTACCCCACGGAGGAGGAGCTCCTGGCCGTCCAGAAGGCCGTCTCCCACGTGGAGCGCGCCCTCAAGCTGGTGTCCGACGTGCTGGCCGAGGAGAGCTCCGGAAGCCCAGAGCAGGAGGGCGGCGAGCACAGGTAGTGGAGGCTCCTCTCTGTTCCCAGGGCCCAGGGGTGACCTCGAGCCGTTCTGGACAGGACGTGGCTGGCAGGAGGGCAGAGGCCGCCTCACCTGGGACGGCCTCTGAGCTGTCCGCGGTCTCTGGGACTTTCCAGCCACGGGCAGAAAATTCCCCAGACTGACGTTTCCTATGGAAGGTGCATCTACAGTGCCATTCACGAAGGGTTAACGGCATCTGTTTCCTGGTCTGCAGAACGGAGATAAGTGTGATTCACAGGGTGATGAAGGCCCCCCAGCGGGAGATGCCGCTGGGCCCCCATGAATCACCGCGACTCCTTCCTGTGACTTGGGGCAGGGAAGCCCCTCCGCCTGCAGTCGGAGAGGAAGTCAGCCTTTCCAAGTCCCTTCTTTCCGGGGCCTGCTGCTTCGGCTCCTCGTGGAGTTATCTGTGTTACAGTAAAACGTAACCCGGAATTTACTGCCTGAACCGTTTTCGTGGGTCCGATTGGGCGGCACGGAGGGCATTCACCACCTTGTTTCCAGAACCGCATCCCCCACCGACCCAGCCACAAATCTGCCCCTGCTAAATTCCCGATGCCCTCGCCCCCTGCCCCCACCCCCCGGTCCCCTGGCTCAGCCTGATCTGGACATTGAGCAGAAGAGGAGCCCTGTGGCGTCGACCCGTTTGGGGTCTGGTTGTTACCAGGGTCTGCGCCCTCAGGAAGCGCCTGGTGCTACCTGTGAGTGACTTCCGAAGGGTCAGCCCCGGGCTCAGACTCGGGACCTCCCCCAGGACAGTGGACAGGGGTGCAAAGAGGCGCTCTTTCTGCTCTGCACTGACGCCCTTGCAGAGACGGCCAAACCCCCTCCCAGCTCCGAGGTCTGCCCGGGTGTAGGGTTCGCTCACCGGTACACGAGAGCTGGTCTGGCCTCAGGGTGACCCTTGCCCTCAGCCCTGCTCCAAGGGGCGCAGGGCCGGCTTCCCTGGGCTGGTGCTGTGTGGGGTGCATGGGAGCGCCACGCCGCACCCCTTCACGTGACGCTCCCGTGTTCCCTCCGGTTTTCTCCCAGCACATGGGTTTTCTTTCTGTTTTTATTCATTTGCTTATTGTTTATGATTTTAAGTTTATTTATTTTGAGAGAGAGAGCATAAGCAGGGGAGGGGCAGAGAGAGGGGAGAGAGAGGATCCCCAGTGGTCCTGCACTGAACATGGAGGCCGGGCAGTGGACACAGGCAGACCTGGGACCTGCAGGCCTTCCTCAGGTCTCCCCCCCCACCAACCCCCCCTACCCCCCAGCAGCACAATGTCATGCATGCCCACAGCACTCAGCAGCTGCAGAGTCGTGTGGCCCCGGGACAGTAGGGGTGGGGACCCAGACGGGTCAGCCTCCACAGGGCGCGTTCCCGTGCTGCCCCTGCACGCCCCTGCCCCCCCCCCCCTTCTCTAAGCCTGGCAGCTGCCCTGTGCCCGAACAACAAAGCTGACCTGGCTCTTTTAAGCCTTCACGTAACGCTTACGGCATGCCGCGTGTTCTGTCCTTGGGTTAATTTTCAAAACTTGGAAATGCGTTCTTTACAAGGATCGTAGCGAGCCGTCCTACGGCTGTTCTGTTATTCGCTGTTGGAAAGAGCACGTCAGGTTTGGGTGTTTTTCTTGTATAGTGGAAGCTCCCCAGCGTGCACAGAAGTTGATGGAACAGTGAGGCCCGGGGGAGCGCCAGGTGCCGGTGCCCGAACCACGGACTCCACACGAGGTCTCCTCAGTCTCTTGGAAGGAAGCCTTCTGAGTCTGTGCCCTCTAGGATTTCAGTAGCTGTCCCTAAACAGCAAGGACTCGCGATTTAACAAAACCCCAACACCATTGTAGTTTAACAGTCACCCTTTACCATCGTCAAACAAGCAGGGTCAAAATTTCCGTTGTCCCACAGAGATCAGAATGTGGGTGGTTTTGTTTTACGGCCTGTGTGAATTGGGATCCAGCTTGATTGACGAACCTCTGCGCCTTTTTGTCTACTTGCCCCCCCCCCCCCGCCCACTCCCGCCCTGCCCCGGCTCTCTGCCCCTCTTCCCGTGGGAGGTGGGAGTCTGTGGAGTCTGCTTCTAGCCCCGTCCGCAGCCCTTCTGGGCTGGATTTGGCTGGTGGCCTCCCAGACCTGGTCCTCTCAGGCCACGTTGGGCTCTAGCGCTCTGTCGTCCAGAAACCAAGAAATACATAAAAATGGGTAACATAAATGGATTTGAACAGATCAGGTCCCCTCCTATCCCGAGAAGTGTGACAAGACAAAGAGTGGCAGCTCTTGGAGCCCGGTGGGGACTTTGTGTAGACACCCGCCGAGGGAGGGGCCCAGGCGGGGCGCAGCGAGGGAAGCGGCCTCGTGGGGCTGGAACACAGGGACCAAGGGAGGCAGTGTGGGAGAGGATGGCTGCCGCGAGTCGGCCTGGGAGAACTGGGGTGTCCCCCACCTGCAGAGGGGGTAGCACCGGGAGGTGATGCGTTGGGGCAGATGCTGTAGTTAGGTTCACGCTGCGCAAAGCTGGCCTGAGCTTCAGGGGGGCACTTGGGGACCATGGCCGGATGCCTCGGGGCCTGAGGAGAGAGGGCAGACTCCCGGCCGAGCACCTGGCTGGGCCTCCTAGCCAAGGAGCTGAGGTGGGGGCCCGGTGGCCCCAGAGACGCTCAGGGAGCACAGAGCCAGGGGCCGTGTGGGTGGCGCCATCTGGCCGAAGACCAGGGGCCACAAGGATGGCCATTGGTGGCCGTTTACAGAATGCAGAGAACAGCAGGTAGTAACAATGCCCGCCCTTACTGAGCGTGCGCAGTTTGCCGGTCTTGTTCCAAGGCGCATGTGCCCGTTTCCCAGATGGGGAAGCCGAGACAGAGGCCCAGCAAGGCGCCCGTGGTTGTGGGAGCGGGGGACCCCGGCCAGCACTCCCTTCTCCAGATCCTTTCCCCTGCGGGTCTCACGCGTTTTCGGGCTTGTCTCCACAGCAGCGGCTCCCCCAGAGCTCGGGTCCTGAAGGGCGTGATGCGGGTCGGCCTCCTGGCCAAAGGCCTCCTCCTGCGGGGGGACAGGACGGTGCAGCTGACCCTGCTCTGCTCGCAGAAGCCCACCCACACCTTGCTGCGGAGAATCTCGGAGCAGCTGCCCCGGCAGCTCCCGGTAAGAGCCCGGCCTCTGTGCGTGGCGGGCACTTGGGCTCCCGGCTGGGGCGGCTGTGTTTCCGCGCGAGTCTGCTAGACACGGACCGGGTTGTTTTTGTACAAAAGTTGACAAGAGGAGGAACTTCGGGCTCCTTTATAAAATGAGTTTAGGGTCAGACTCAAGATGTCAGTGTCCCGTCACTGAGGGTGCTGACTTACCAGCCACCACAGGGGCAGTTGGTGCCAAGGACTGCACGGGACCCTCCCCCTTCACAGGGGAGACGAGAGGGGACTGCGGCGCATGGCCTGGGCTCCTCCCCTGGACTGTCTGGGACTTTCTCACCCGAAACAGTGACCGGGGAAGGGCTGAGAGCACGTCATGATTTAAATGGGTCTCGCGTTAAAAAATCAGTTCCCGGGGTGGAGGAGGCTCTCCTTCCTGGCGTCTGTCTCTGTTCCTGGGAGAATCCAGCACCGGGGGTCGCGCAGACCCAGATTCGCCCTCTGGGGTCCCCGCTCTGGTCAGGAGGTGAGCGAACATGCACAAGAGCAAGCTAACTTCCAATGTGTTGTCTGTGGAGAAGTGAAAGTCTGATGCCAAGGAGGGAGCACTGGCAGGGAGGGGGCACGTCAGGATGGTGGGAGGTGTGTGTCCCGTCAGGATGGAGCTAGAGGCGAAGGTGGGGGGGCTTGAAAGATGGGGGGCAGGATTGCTGGTCAAAGGCTTGAGGCCAGATGCTTCTGGTAGATGTTGCCAGGTCAGCCTCCAGCAGTTTATAGAGAGGTTTGCCAGCCCAGCTGCCCCTCGACTTCTTGAGGTTTGTCCTCAGAGGCGATGCTGGTGCCTCATTACAGTTTTAATTTGCTTCTTTCTTAGCGTGGGGGTAATCTGTGTCATCACGTAAAAAGGGTCTTCCCCGTTTCTTTTCTGCAAACCACCTGTTCTGTCGCTCGCAGGTTTTGTGGGGTTTTTTCATCGGATCGCTGGTTTTGTTGTTGTTGAGCGGCGGGCGTTCTTTACATGTGAAGGCACCTACTTGCAGGGTGTTTTCTGTACGCATCTCTACACGTGTGGGCTCCTAGAGGGTGGGGGCTGTGTCTCAGTCCTCCGGAGGCTACAGGCGCCCAGCACAGGGCCTGGCGCTCGACCGCGTTCTTGCTCGTTTACGCCTGCTTCTCAGCTGCACTGACGTGGACTCGTGTCACACTTGCACCTCACAGATGGTGACAGAAGACGAGTATGAGGTCTCCTCTGACCCCGAAGCCAACATCATCATCTCCTCCTGCGAGGAGCCCAGGATGAGGGTCGCTGTGTCTGTCACCTCGCCCCTGATGCGGGAGGACCCTTCCACGGACCAAGGTGTGGCCGGGCCCTTCCGTCCAGCCCCACTCCCCACGCTCCCTGGTGACTGAGGGCCGCATCTGCCTCTGCTCTGGGTGGGGAGGGGGTCACAGCCACCAGCCTTCTGGCACTTCTGCCAGCCCTGGATGCTGCTGGCAGGTAAGAACTGGGCCTTGGGGCAACAGAGGAAGTAAGGTGGCGACAGTCACATGAGCTCCAGAGCACTGTCCCCCTCTTCCCTTTGCCTCCGGGCCTGCACAGACACCTGCTCCCCACCCCAGGGAGATCAGCTGTGCTGGGTCCCTGGGAGCTCAGCTGATTCTGTGTAGCAGGGGCCACAGGCAACCCCATGGGTCCTAAGGCCTCTCCTGTGAGACATGGGGGCTCTAGGGCTTGAGGCCGGTTGGCTGAGAGAGTGGGAAGGGCACTGGGCCAGGCCAGGGGCCAGCAGGGGCCTCAAGTCACTGCTGTGGTGAAGGCCGGCTGCCAGGAACACACCGTGGATCTCACGGAGCCCCAGAACCTCGTGGAGCAGCCCCCAGAACTGTTTTCCAAACTCCAGTCATTCTTGAACCCCCTTCATGATTGTTTGGTCACAGCGGAGGGCCACGAACTTCTAACGTTCTTCTTTAAACACTTTTTTTAATGTTCGTTTATCTTTGAGAGAGAGAGAGAGACAGAGCATGAGTAGAAGAGGGGCAGAGAGAGGGACACACACAGAATCCAAAGCAGGCTCCAGGCTCTGAGCTGTCAGCGGAGGGCTCGATGCGGGACTCAAACCCATGAACCGCAAGATCATGACCTGAGCTGAAGTCAGACCCTTAACCGACTGAGCCACCCAGGCGCCCCTAACTTGCTTCTTTAAATCAGTTCATTTTTATCGCTTAAATTTTGGGGGAGCAGAACCCTGAACCATTGGCGGGAACCATCACCAGTTGTCATGGTCACGTAAGAAATAACCACAGCGGGATGAGACATCGTGAAGTCCTAGCTGCAGGCCCCGCTAGGGTTTGCTCAAACACACGAACAAGAGCAGCCTGGGAGCGTCAGGCAGTGTGAGCGATCCGAGGCTCCTAGACGGGTGGGCAGGAGGGCGCCCCTCTGTGTCCCCCACAAGTGTGTCGGGCCCCAGGCTGGCTGTCACCAGAGGGCGACACCGGAGGCGAAATGCCTTCCTCCCAGACCCACCCCGGCCGGTTCCACCTCAGCCTGAAGCAGTGGCTGGGCTGTGACCCACCCGTGGGGACACCGCTGCATGAGTAAAGCTGTGTCCCATCGCCTGACCTCTGTGACCCGGGGCCTCCCGGAGCGAGGGGCGGAGAGCGTGAAGCAGGGGAAAGACCGCAGGAAAAGGCCCCTGAGTTTCCCCCAGATGTGGGGCCTTTGCCCTCGAGGACGGCACCTGTTCCCGTCCAGCCTGCTCTCTCCCTTGCTGTGATGCACATGGAAGCGTCTGGAAATCTGGCTTAGTTCATCGTTTTCCATCTGAACTGTGATTTGCTAACCGAGGGCGTCAGCACTGAAGGTGCTCGGTAACCAGCGTTGCACTCTGTCCTCGTGGGAGCTCTCCCGCAGAGGGAGAGCATTTCCACAGAAATGATTTCTCTGGTCCTTGCGTGGCCTGGAGGAGAGATGGTCTGGAGCCCGGTGCCTTCCAGATAACAAGATGATTCCCAGGAGGGGCCGGGCCACGTGGCCCAGGGAGGTGAGGGGGGTGGTGAGGGGCGCTGTGCCCACATGGCCCTTTCCTTCTAGAAGGAAGGCAGGTGCCTCAGCCTGACCCAGAAGACATCCTGAGCCCAGAGAAGTGCCTTCAGTCCCTGGCCGCCCTCCGCCACGCCAAGTGGTTTCAGGTCAGGGGGCCGGAGGGGGCCTCCGTCTGTGTCCCGGCGCTCGGGAGCGGGCTCTGAATGCAGCTGTGGGAGACAGCCGTCTGCACGGCTACCCACGTCTCCTTGCCAAGCACTGACCCGACAAGGTTTCCTCCTGACCCTTGTCAGAAACATAAAGGAGTGACCCGGACTGCTTTGGGGGATGGCGGGTACTGGAGGCTCTGAATTGGGCCGGATCAGTGGGTCTGTGCCACACCCAGAGTCCCTCCCGGCCAGGCTCACTCCCCAAGGGTCAGCCCTTGTCCCCAAGGCCACAAGCGCATGGCTTCCTGAGCTAACGGTGTACTTCTTCCCCCCCCAGGCTCGAGCCAGTGGCCTACAGCCGTGCGTGATTGTCATCAGGGTCCTTCGTGACCTCTGCCAGCACGTGCCCACCTGGGGGGCCCTGCCGGCCTGGGTAAGCAGCACCCCGTGGCTGGCCCTGCCCTGGGGAGCCCCTCAAGGGCCTCCAACAGCCTTGACAGGCCTCATTTTCTCTGAGACAGAGGTTCCCCTTCCCAGTGTTGGGCTTTCCAAAAAGGGGCCCAACTGAGCAGCCGGGAAGGGTGGTGGGGAGGGGGCGGCCTAGGGGTCCGTCGGGGCCAGGAGGAGGCCTGCTGCAGAGCACAGCCTCATGAGACTGCCGTTACCTTGAACCGGCAACCTCACAGGCAGAACCAGAGAGCACGTGAGGCAAGGGGGCCCAGGACTGGCCTCGGGGCCGCCTGGTGCGTGCCCTCCCTCTTCCGAAGGGGAGACCCCCATGGCTCTGACAGCCCCTGGCAGTCAGTCCTGGGGCCCGTCGGGGGAGAGGAGAGAAGACAGAGGCAAGGGCACCCGTGCCCCCAAACCCCAGGTTGCCGTGCTGTGTCCGTGCACCTGTCGGCACGTCTGAGTCTGTCCATCTCATTTACTTTGGGGGACGGACGTTTGCTTTCCGCGTGCATTTCTGCTGCCAGCATCTCTCCCCCCCCCAGAGCCGTGCTCTTGCACAAGTAGACCCTTCCCACCTGGCCTTGCCATCCTTGGCCTCACTCACCCACGAGGACCGTCTCCCAGACCAAGGGCTCTCTCTGCCCCGTGTCCAGAGGAGGCAGGCGCTGCTCTCAGCACCACTCCTTTTGGGACACGTGGGTCCGTTTGGGCGCCGAGAGGGCCCCGCATTCCCCAGGAGCCTGTTTCCCTGTAAATCTAGAAGCACCACCCCCCCCAGAGAGCACACTTGTCCTGATCCCGCCCCCAAGACCCCCCCCCCCACTGCTCCCCACAGGGAGGGGGGCTCCCTGGGGAGGGGAGCATGCCAGAGCAGGTCAACGGGTCATCTGACCCTTACTAAATGCACGAGGGTCACAGAGAGCAGTTCTTCAACCCTCTTGACCCTAGTTTGCAGTGTTACTGTGCACAGGGTTTGCCGATGGAGAATCGGGAGGCGGAGAAGGCGCAGAAACCTGCTGGCAGCCACCCCCTGGGGAGGCAGAGACGAGGCCCCAGGGACCACCCTCCTCCTCAGAAGTCAAGGATGGGTGGGGGCGAGGAACAGTGCTGCTAGGGGCCTCCGTCCCAGGGTCTGCTGGAGACCCCGCGCATCGCAGCTGTCGCCCGGGGGAGAGTCCAGCTGGCCCAAGTGCTCTCCTCTGAGGCACGGCGTCGTCTTTTCTGTCCCCGCGGGGCCCAGGCCATGGAGCTGCTGGTGGAGAAGGCCCTGAGCAGCACGAAGGGGCCCCTGAGTCCCGGGGACGGCCTGAGGCGCGTCCTGGAGTGTGTAGCCTCGGGGATGCTCCTGGCAGGTCAGTCCCGCAGGCCGGGGAGCCCAGAACAGTAGAGCAGGTGTGGCAGGCACAGAACGAGCCACTTGCAAACCCTGGGAGCACTGTCCCGGGCAGACAAGGGAAGGGAGCCAGACAGACACTGCATGCCACAGAAGCAGCACAGGGACGAGGGTCCAGGGTCCGGGCAAGGGAGGGGCCCGCCCTGGGGCAGTGCAGCCCTGGAGAGCCCTGGGAATGTCGGGAAAGGAACCACGCAGGGTCGCAGATAACGGGCGTCAAAGGGATACAGTGCGCTGAGCCATCGAGGTGTTAGATGCAGAAACGGGGCTTTCCCGTCATTTTAGGGCATAGGATGGTGGCAGGTGAAGTGACAGGAGAGGCCGCGCAGGGGGCATGTGCCGCCGGCCTGTCCTGTCCCAGGGCTCTCGCAGGCGCACACAGGGGTGTGGCTGGTGCACGCTTGGGGGCAGTGGGTGGGCCCTGCGTGGGACCCGCCCAACCGCGGTGGTGGTCTCTTCCCCTGGGTCCTTTGTCCTTTGCGGCCCCCACCTCTCGGCGACAAGATGGGCCTGGGATCCAGGATCCCTGCGAGAGAGACCAGAGGGACGCCCTCGGGCCCATGACCTGCCAGCAGCGTGAGGACCTCACGGCCAGTGCGCAGGTAGGACAGCCGGCCCGTGTGGTACGTGTGGCTCCCAAGTCCAGGCCAGCTCGGACAGGCCGGGCGTGGCACCGGGGTCCCCGCCCAGATTGCGGCTACGCGTGGACCCGGAAACGATGTGGGGTTCCCCCTCCCCCTCTCCTTCCCTTTGTAGAAACAGGTGGCCTGTGGGTGACGAGGGCAGGGCCAGCCTGGCTCGGGGCCGAAGCTGCCATGACAGTGAGGCAGGTGCACACCTGGGGCTTTGCTGGCTGGGACTTCCCTGGGTGTTCCGTGGCCCCACGTCTCAGGGTGTGACGACACCCAGCCGTGGCCTCCAGCTTGGCCCGCACAGCCCCCCGCTGTGGTTTCCCTTTTGTCAGCAAGTTTATCTGTAAGAAAGCCTCCCCGTGGCACAAAACCCACACGGACCCTGGCGCTTACGAATTGCCCTTAACGGGAAGAGTCAAGTTGCTCACGGTCACGGCCGAGTGGCGATGCAGGACTTGGAGTCCCGGTAGAGAGCCCAGAAAGGGGCTGATGCTCCGAGGGCTTCCTGGGAACATCCTGCCATCGGCTGGCCCCGGCGCAGTGCGCTTCCCCAAGCCCGCGCGTGCCCCGAGCTCTGTGGCTGCTGGAAGGGTGTCGTCGAGGACACCCGGTGAGCTCGTGTCCGCGCTGGGCCGTGGGTGCAGGGCCAGCGGCGAGCAGTGGGAGGGTCCTGACTGGCCGTCTGCCCCCAGCACGCCCTGCGCTTGTTGGCGTTCCGGCAGATCCACAAGATCCTGGGCATGGACCCTCTGCCGCCCCCCAGAAGCAGGCCGGGGGCGCGCTTCCGGAAGAGGCTGCGGGAGGCAGGAACCGAGGCCCAGAAGGGTGAGGTCCCCAGGAAGCAGGGCTGGCAGGGTGGAGAGGGGCCCGCGTGAGCAGCGTCCCCTGCTGGGTACGCCCGGACGCGTCCTCACCGCAGCCGCTTCGTCCCGACGCTGGACGGCCGTGTTCTCCTTTCCGGAGCGATCTGTGGGTTTCTTTAAAAACACTTTGCTTAAATCCTCCTGGAAATCTCCTTCTCCCGGGGTGAGGGCCCCCTGGGGCAGCAGCCGGCACCCGAAGGCCCGCCCCGCGGAGGGCTAGAAGGTGCAGCACAGTGAAAAACGCTGCCGGCTTTGGGCTCACCCTGTGGCCCACCAAGCGTGTGGCCTTCCGGAGCGCTCCCTGCGGATGCCCCAGCCCTGCGTGGACTTGAAACCACATCACAGGGACGGGCCAGGGAGAGCCGGCGGGTGGGGCCGAGCCTGAGGACGCACCCAGGCCGGGATCCCCCGTCCCTGGGCCCAGCCTGCCCCAAACACATCCCCCCCCCCCCCCCCCCCCCCCCGCTCCAGACCCCAACCTGGAGACGCCCCACCCCAGAGGTCTGCAGGGCCGGAGCTGGCATCTTCCCGGCCAGCGTCCACCCTCAGGGAGGTGGGAGGGCCCAGTGGCGGTGAGGATGCAGGCTGGGTGCACCCCTGGCCCCCCAGAAACGTCTGTGACCCACAGTCTGCCCTGACCCCGTACCACGGAGTGCCTTCTACTTAGAGCGGGAGCTGCTCGGTCACTCCTCACGCACCACACCCCCCCCCACCCCCCACCCCCCCCGGCCGGGTGCAGCAGGTCTGGGTCCGGGCCTGGTGCAGGAGCCCGGGTGGACGAGGGGCAGCCCTGCCCAGTCCTCCCTCTGTGCTCGAGCCTCCCTGCCCAGTCGCCCCACGGCACTGAAGGGGAAAAGTCCGTCCTTGGGCCGAGGCCATGTGTGGTCAGGTGAATCCTTAAATTCCACTTCTGTATTTAGGGGCAGTCTGAGTGTGGCTTTGTGTCTGATGTGTCCGTAGAGCCACCTGAAGGTTTGCGAGGGTGGGGAATAAATAAATAACGTCTCATGGTGTGGACTGTGCGGTCCTTGCTTGGGGTGCGGAGCCCCCGCTGCGCCCTCCCGCCGCTCCCTCAGGGCTCCGAGCGGGGTGCCCGGCCGGCCGGCATTTCTCTCTGACACTCAGGCCGTAGCGTGAGCAGCGTGCTGCCCGGAGGCTGTGCCCCCGTGCGTTGGTCCCCCGGGCCATTCCCACCCCAGGGTGCCCTGGGGACCCTCCCCGAGGAGCACTCATTTTGCACAGGCCCCGTGACCACTCAGGGAGCCTGTCTTGGCCTGGTCCTAGAAATGATCATCAACGGGAAGGCTGGGGGCCCAGAGGGCTTCCTAGACAAGGAGGTGGCCAAGCTGAGTTGGTGGGGGGCTCTCTGCCTGTAGGTCCCCTACCAGGAGTTCCCCAGAGTTTTCCCAAACCCTCGTGGCAAACCTCAGGGGGCAGAGGGGGGTTCAGACGGGGAGACTGGGTCACCGCTGAGCTGCCGACAGCTTCAAGCCCCCAGGGCGTCCTCAGGCAACCGTCAGGCTCCGGGGAGGGGAGCGGGGGGAGCGTGGGCCTCCGGTGGGGGCGCGTGTGTCAGAGCACGGGCTGGGCGCACACAGACCCCCTTCTCAGCCCCCTCAGGCAGGCGAAGCCCTGCTTGGTTCTCACAGGCACGTTATCAACTGGAAACGGGAAGCAGCCGGCCAGTGCCTAAGCACCACCACCCCCCCGGGAGGGCAGGCCCCTCTCCTCTGCCTCTGGGGCCCTGGGCCCCCTTCCTTGTTGGCAGCCCAACAATCCCTAGGAGTCAGAGCCAGCCCCTCAGCTGGTCCTGGCCGCCGCCACGGATGGGGCACAAGGGATGGGTCCGAGGGAGGGTCCCGACATCCTCCGCCTCCTCCGGCGGTGGCTCTGCCCTTCGCCCAGCTCTCCAGGCTCACCACCACCACCACCGGGGAGTCCTCCCGGGTTCCTGTGTGCTCGAGCCCAAGCCATCACCGTCGGCACTGTCTCTGCTTGCCACTCGCAGTGCTACTCTGCTGCTTCAGTCCCCCAGCAGTGGGAGCTTGTGGTAAAATTCAGGCGACTCCCAAATCCCAACGAGGCCCCCCAAAAGCCCACCTGCCACCCTCTCCTTCCATAACGCCCCTTCAGAGCCACCAGTCTCTTGCTGTCCTCAGACCAGCCAAACCTGTTCTTACCCCAGGGCCTTTGCACATGCTACTTCCACTACCAGTAAGCTCTTCTCTGACCTGTATGGCCGGCAACTCCTCCCTTCCCTCGGTTCTCCTCCCAGATGTCCCCTCCTCCAAGAAGACTCCCTGACCACCTCTCCCTGTCACATAACTATGTTTGTTTTCTTTATACCACACGTCACTGATTAAAATCACCTGCCACCCGCCTTCCCCCAGCGACATGGGTTCTCTGTGGGCAGGAAGCGTACCCACTCCACCCACCGTGGGCCAGAACAGACCAAGTGCATGGTGGTAGCTCGGTACACGTGTCACATGCTTGAAACTGTGCTCCAGCACCCCAAGGGGAGTCTCCCTGTGACAGGAACGTGCCTCCTGGCAGTGAAGACACAGTCTGCGTCCACCTCATCCCAGGAGACCGTTGTCACGGTTTGGCCGAGAGGCTTCGGCTAAGGCAGGGGCAAGAGGACAGAAGGAAGGTGGCTTCGCCCGTGCAGCGGAGACTTGCCAGATGCGGTCGTCACAGCTTCGCGGGGAGCCCCGTGTCCTGCCGCCGTGACCTGCACGCAGGTGCTCGCGGACCGGCTTCCTCCCTCAGATCCTGGCAGGGGGGCAGCTCGGGGACACCTCATCACCCACTGTTCGCTGGCCCACCCCCGGCTCCTGGGGAAGGGGGACGGTATCCTCAGCACCAGGTGGCCTAAAGCCGATCCTGCTGACGGGGAGTTAAATCTTTCCCCCTAGCAACTCCCGAAAAAAATCAAGCAGTCGGTTAGCGAAGCGCCGGGTCCAGATGGACGAAGCGCCTGGGCGACTGAGCTTGCCGCCGGCCCGCAGAGCGGCTCTTCTGGTCTCTCCCCTGCAGCCCTCTTCCCACCGGCAGGGGACCCCGGAGCCAGCCCCGTGGCAGGCGGGGAGGCTGGAGAGCAGGCCCCGGAGCGGCATCCCTGGACCTCAGGCTGCAGGATGCTGGCGGGCGAGCCCGGTTGCTAGGAGACAGCGGTGAGTGTGGGAGGGATGACGCGGGCAGTGTGGGCAGGGCTGGGGCCGCGCCTGGCAGGCGGTCCAGGGAGGACGAAAATGGAAGCCGGCTCCATCCAGAGCCGCGGGCAACAGAACCCGCCGTGTCCCTGGTCCGAAATAAGTCGCGCCCCAGGGGTGCAGGGAGCATCTCCAAGGCTCGGCCGGTGTCGACAGCGTTTGGGGGGGAAAATGCCAGCTCCATCTCTCCCAGGAGCCCCGTGTTTCTCCTACGGTGGAGAAGGCAGCCTGGGTTGGGGGGGTCGTGCCCCGTTCGGGTCTGTTCAAGTTCTGCACATAAAAAAAGAAAAAGAGTTGGGATACGGGAACTTGCACCCCCCACGTTCCCAGCAGCAGCATCCACAGCGACCCAGCGGTGGACACGACCCGAGTGCCCATCGGCAGGTGAATGGACAAGCCCACTGTGGCCCACCCGCCCAGACACTGGAATATTACTCAGCTTTAAAAAGGAAGGGTGTCCTGTCACCTGCCATCACGTGGACAGACCCGGAGGTCACTGTGTGCAGTGACAGAAGCCAGACACAGAAGGACACGTCCCGCGTGACCCCCTAGAGGGGTCCCGCCCACAGAGACAGAGAGTAGATGGTGGGAGCCAGGGGTGGGGAGTCCGTGCTTCATGGGGACAGGGTCTCAGTCTGGGGAGATGGAAAGTTCTGGACGCAGATGGTGGGGGGGGGGGGGGGGGCGGCTGCACGACAGTGTGAGTGTGCCTGACGCCGCTGAGCTGTGCTCTTGGAGACGGTGAGTTTTACGTCTATTTTAACACACCGGGGAACTTCAGTGCACCGGGTTTTCCCATTACAAAAAGCCTGGAAGTTTCAGAAAAACTAAAGAGTGGAAACGAGGTCGAGTACTATGAACACACGCCGTGTTTCCTTCCTAGCTTGTCTCTCGTGCTCTCTCGGTGGCGGGTCGGCTCTTTATACCATTTTGATGCCCGTTTCTTCACGTGACGCCGTCTCAGCTTTGATTCCTCGTTGTTCTGCGTGTGCTTAGACTTTTTCTCATTTAATACTTCCACAGACGTCACAATATGACTTTTTTAATTGTGGTAACACGCATATAAAATTTGCTGCTTTATATCAAAATGTACAACTCAGTGGGTTTTGCTATTTTCGCTGAGATGCGCGACCGTCGCCACCATCTAATTCCAGAACATTCCATCAGCCCCAAAGAAGCCTCGTCCTCATCAGCCGTCACCCTTCCGCCCCGTCCCCCAGCCCCCCGGCCCCCACGAGCCCCCTTCCTGTCCATGGATGAGCCTGTTCGGGACGTTTCACACACGTGGACTCACACCCCGTGGGGCCTCTCATGTCCGGTTCCCTCCCTGAGCGTCATGTGTTCGGGGTCCGTCCGTGGGGCGGCGGGGGTGGGCGCCTCGCTCCTGCTCACGGCCGAGGGACGTGCGCGTATGGGCCGTGTTCTGTTTATCTGTTCATCTATTGGTGGGCATTTTCCCCCCACTTTTTTGGCTGAGATGTCATTTTTAATAGATGCATTTTTAATAGATGCATTTTAATAGATCCCACAAAATGAACGTGCCCTAATTTGCTTAACCATCCCCTCCTGTTGGACATTTTCAAGTTATTAACCACGATGCGGCAAACATGCTGTCTTGCACAGTTGGGGTTCTGTCCCGCCCTCCGTAGATGTCCCAGAATGGAACTTATCAATCAGGGGGCACGGGCATTTGAAGGCATTTGAAATTTCCACGTGCAAGTTTGGAATCCGTCAGAACCTGGCCAGGTTCCCTCTCGTGGTAAACGAAGGAGCCCTGTTCTCCTCTCCCAAGTCGGGACTGTGTCTCCAAAATACTCATCTTCACGTGGCCATGAGTTTGGCAGTTAGGTTTCATTCTGTGACATCTTTTTTTTTTTTTTTTTAACGTTTATTTATTATTGAGAGGCAGAGAGACGGAGCATGAGCAGGGGAGGGGCAGAGAGAGGAGGAGACACAGAATCCGAAGCCGGCTCCAGGCTCTGAGCCGTCAGCACAGAGCCCGACGCGGGGCTCGAACTCACAAACCATGAGATCATGACCTGAGCCGAGGTCAGACGCTTAACCAACCGATCCCCCCAGGCACCCCCACTCTGTGACATCTTGTATCGCGCACTGCTGTTTCAGTGTCTTTTATCCAACCAGCGTTTATTGAACGCCTGGCACGCGCCATGGGCCGTCACTCATGTGGCTTCCCTGTGTCTGCCACTGAGAGGGTTGAAATGTATTCAGTATTCAATCAGCAAGCACTCCCCAACTTCCTTGGGAGGAATCAAAGCTGAACCAGCAGCTGTCCCTTCGTGCAGTGAGGGTGACTCCAGGCTCCCGTCTCAGCGTGGCCTTGAACAGACGAGCTGTGGGGTGTCAGGACAGTTCACTTCGCCTCCCCGACCGTCTATAAAATTGGATCAAAACTAGCAGCACCCACCTTGCAGAGCTGGGGGAGAACCCAGGAATAAAGTGGATTTGTCAACACTTGCTGCACGGAAGGTTTCAGCCTCAGGGCCACAGGCATGGCGGAGGGCAGGTGTGAAGGTGGAAACCAGCAATCAAGGTGAAGGTCACACAGGAAACTGTGACCTCTTCCGCTTCCAGAATACGAGCTGCCGGGCTGTGAGAAAAGCCCTACGGTGTCACTGGTGTTCGAGGCAGTGACCAGTGCCTTGTACTCAACCCACTCCAATGGTGAGGAGCCTCCTGCCAGCTCTACGTCACTTGCCATAGAGCAAATGTTAGCTAGTGAGAGACTAAAACCCAAAAAGAGAAGGAAAAAAGTAATTTGGAGGGAAGAGACAATGAGAACAGAAGAAAGCAGTTGTAGAAACCCCCTTATGCAGGTTATCCTCAGAGAGCTTGTAGAAGATGCGATGGCCAGGAAGCAGGTTTACATTTGCCTTTTGAAAAAGAACTTTAAGGGGCGCCCGGCCGGCTCAGTCAGTGGGCGTGTGAGTCTTGATCTCAGGGTCGTGAGTTCGAGCCCCATGTTGGGTGTAGAGATTACTTAAAGATGAGAATCTTAAAAAGGAAAAAGAACATTCAAAGAACTAGAAAGAAGTTGGAAACTCAACCTGGTAGTCAAAATATGGAAATGTTGACAGGCTTGGAAGACAAAGTGGAATGAGAAGACAAAAAGAAAAAAAAAGACAAGAAAAGAAGGAGACCAATGTATGATGAAGAAGAAGAGACACCACAGGGGAAGAAATCACCAGTGACATCATTTAAGAAAGTTTGGCAGGAATGGAACACATGACACAGCCCGCCAAAACATCCAGCGCAACCAGTGAACACAGACGCCCACCAAACCTACGCTTTGAAAGTACAGGATGTGGAAGCTAAGAAGATTGCACAGGCTTCAAAAGAGAGGGCAAACAACGTGACAAGCAGGAGATAAGGAAGCAGGACAGCTTCAGGTTGTTCAACTGCCCAAGGCTAGAATCTGGAAGACACCAGGCAAGGAAGCCAGCCACCACTCGGGATAGTGTCTTCAGTCAAGCCACCGGCCACACGGGGGTGGAAGGAAAAGCCTTGAGGGTACACACTCCCGAAATGAGGGCACAGACCAAGAAACAGGGAGGCCTAGGACCCCCCCAAAAAAACAGGAGTCACTTCCCAAGAACCCCTAGATGCTGAAGAAGGACCAGGGGTACAGCCGGGCTGCATCTGGCCCTGAGTGGAGAAGTTAGATCCATTGGAAAGGTTGGAGGAGACAGAGTGTCACAGATACACAAAACAAAGGCAATCACTAACTCCAGGCAAATACCAGAACAAGGCCTAGAAAATAAAAGTGCTCCTTAGCGGACATTGCTCCACTGTGAACAAGTTACACATAATAACATAAAGGTCTCCTGCAGGCTCGGCTCCAGAGGTAAATGATTGATCAAGCCAGAGATGATCCCTGCCCTTGCTCATGGAACATACATTTTGTCAAGGGGGCAAAGGCACGTCAGGAGGGCAGTCAACAAGAATGAGTAGACATGGTAACATGTAGTGATTTGGGCTCAGATGGTGGGTGGCCACTATGGGTGGTCAGTAAGGGTCTCTTGGAGGAACCAGAAATGCTGAGAAGGAGCCAAGCTGGAGAGGAGCTGGGGAAAGCACATAGGAGGAGGAGAAAACAGCATGCGCAAAGGCCCCAAGGCCAGGCAGTGCCTGGAACATTTGAGGAACAGCAGGCAGAGGCAGAGGAAGTGGTAGCAAGCCAGCCAAGGGAAGCGGAGGAGGGAGCTGAGAGCAAGAGGTGACAGCAGCCAGACACAGCTGGTGACGTGACGGGCCACCGAGAGGAGCTTGGGTTTATCCTAAGCATAGTGGAGCCATGCAAAGATTTTTTTTTTTAATTTTTTATTTATTTTTGAGACAGAGGGAGACAGAGCGTGAGCCGGGGAGGGGCAGAGAGAGAGGGAGACACAGAATCCGAAGCAGGCTCCGGGCTCCGAGCTGTCAGCACAGAGCCCAACGCGGTGCTCAAACCCACAAACCGCAAGATCATGACCTGAGCTGATGTCGGACGCTCGGCCGACTGAGCCGCCCACGCGCCCCATGCCACACTAAGATTTTAAGCCAAGAAGTGCTATGGACCTGTTTACACGTGTTGAACCTATAAGCAGGCTCAGCTCCACCTACAGAACAAGACAAGATGAGGGATGGGGGTGGGCAAACAGGTTCCCCCATCAAAGGCAGGTCCCTCCCGCCTGGCACCCCAAAGCAGTTGCCTTGAGAAGCCCTTCATTTGGCGAGTGGAGAATGGCCCGTCACGCCATGTGCCCAGTTGCAGAGTGAGCGATGCAGCAGTTTTCCTCGAAAGAGCGGAGTGTTCCTCCGCTGAATCCCCCAAGTCCCCTGGCGGGGAGGAGAAAGCTAAATTTAAAGGTGTGCTAATTGGGGCACTCCGATCTGGCCCGGTGCTCCAGCCGAGGATCTTTGGGGGCCCCCCCCCCCGGCAGCTCAGCTGTTCCCACGTCTGGCTGATGCCGTCCTGCCTCACCTGCCATCTGGAGAACTCTTTGGGGGTCCGTCGTGGGCCCAACACCTTGCCGTGCAACTGGCCTGTGGGCCCTGGAGCCCGACGGACCGGGGTTGAAAGCGCAGCCCGCCGCTTCCTGTATCCCGGGGTGAGCCCGGGCACCGACTGGGCCTCAGTTGTCTCGTCTGTGAAATGGCTACAATGAAAGTGCTCAGCTCACGGGTGTCAGTCATTGCTCATTACCTCTCCCCTCCCTTGTACTCGTTGGCTTAAAAAATACATCCTGAGCCCCTCCTGTGTGCCAGGTTCAGGGGCCACAGCCGTGAATGACACTGTCCAAAACCCCTGGCCCTGGGGAGCTGATGTTCTGGAGAGGCTGCAGCCAGTAGACAACACCACCACCACCACCACAACAAAACGAGTACAATATATGGCCAGTTAGACCATGGTAGCTCTACTGATCCACAAGGGGAGAGGACGTGAAGTGTCAGAAGACTGGAATATTCTGTAGGCGCTGGAATGATGGGTACGTCCGGGGAAGTGTCCCAGGCAGAAGGCACAACTAACGCAAAGGCCCTGAAGTGGGGACATGCCTGGGAACTTCGAGGAGGCTTCCTTGGCCCCTGCTGTAAAGACTACATTTCCCAGCTTCCCCTGCTACTAAATTTGGCCATGTGGCTAAGTTCCACCCAACGGAATAGAGCAAAGCTGTCACGTGCGTCTTCCAAGAAGAGCCCTTGAAGAGAAGAGGTGTACCTTTCCCTGCCAACTTCCGGCTTCCTGTTGGCTGGAATGCACATGGGAGGGCTGGAGCTTCAGCGGCCATGTTAGCTCAAGAGGTGACAGTTCATGTGCGGAGAAAGGCAGAGCAACAAGATGGCAGGAGCCTCGGTTCCTGACACTGCCCAGGAGTACATCCCTCAGAGATTAATTTCTGTCTACTTCAAGCCTCCAGCACCCGTGTTCTTCCACCCTGTGTAGCCAGTCCCGATTCAAACTGATGCATTACGTAACGTGCATGTCCTATGACTCCCCTTGTTCGCCGCCTACATCGATTTTCATCCATATTAGTACAGAATTAAGAAATGTGCCCTGCCTTTGAGAAGTTTCCAACCCCACTGAGTGAGTCCGCAGGCCTGACTTACAGCCCCAGCCAGCTGTGCGACCATAGACCAGTAGCTTTGCCTCTCTGGAACTCAGGATTGGCCCCCAAACCGCCAGGAGTTTGGAGAACAGGGGCTTCTGCAAATTGCAACAGCCAACAAAGGAGAGAGGTAGGACGCGAAAAGCGGTGAGATTTGAATAAACAAAGAAGGGCCTTCAGGAGGGAAAGCGGGTGGGTCCTCAGGGCTCCTCTGTTGCACGTGTCGTGTCGGAAGACGGCACCACCCGACCCAGCGGATGGATGGGAGATCTATCAGATCTTGGAAGGGTGCGCCCAGGAGATCCCACTTCTAGCTGGGCTTAGGGCAATCTAATCTGACTCGCCAGTTCCACGTCCTAGTGTACGTTCATTTCAACGCCCACCTTCCTGCCCTGTTTTCAGTATTAGGAATCCTTTTGCTCGCAAGTGGCAGAAACCCCCTGCAGGAACAACCAAAAAAAGCAGAGTGGTTTCCAACACTAGTCCTAGCGCGAACTCGAGGCTCGGCTGGATCCAAGGATTTGAATTCCTCCTTCAGGATTCAGCCTCTGCTTTCTCTGCACTGGCCTCCTTCCCAGGCGGGCTCACGGGCTCAGTCACCAAGGCCAGGTCCACACCCATCACTCGGTGAGACAAGAAAGCTGGTGCCTCCAGCGAGGGGTCTTTTCGGGGCATAGAAGCAGGGTTCTGCTCTGAGAAGGTGGGCGCATCCTAAAAATGGTGCCAGTCGAGATAGGTGTGAGCTGGAGATGCCAACAGGACAAAGGGGAAGGGCATTCTGGGCAGAAGGAGGTGCCAGACTGCTGGGTGCTTTGTGGGAGGTGAGGCCGGGGAGGTCCGTGGGGAGCTGAACGTGAAGAGCTCTGAATGCCATGCTGAGCGTTTTAGGCAGTGGGGAGCTATGGGAGGATTTAGCGCGGGGGAGGGCTACAGTCACATTTTCATCCTTAGCCATGCAGGGGAAGGTGAATGGTGGTAGGTAGCAGGGAGGAAAACTGGAGGCAGCTGGGAAGTCAGGGAGGGGCTTCCGTGTCGCCAGCCTGTACCAGGCAGGGTGGTCTGGCGCGTCAGAGAATTTCTGGAATCAAGCTCGACAGGACTGAGACACGGAGGGTGAGGAGCCCGGGACTGGGTAATTCTGAGGCCCGGCTGGCTTCAGAGTGGTCGAGGGAAAGGGCAAGATCCCCCCCAGCTCCTGGCAGGAGGAGGAGATACTGGCAATGCCACCCCCGGGGACTGAAAGACCCCTCTAGCCTTTGAGATTCCAAGTGGCCAACTCGTGAATGTCTTTGGGGTTGGGGAGTTGACCCCTCCTATAGCTCTGACCGAAATACGCCCCAGACTCAAAGCCTATCTCCCTAGAGTCAGGTGCAGCTCAGTGTGCCCCGTATGCCGGGGGGGGGGGGGGGAGGGGGCTGCACCCCTGGCTAGCCCTTGGAGATTTGGGAACCTGGCACTATCTACTTAAGCCCGTCCCTCTCCAGTCTCAGCACCTTTGGCTCCTCTGATCGCCTCTGGAGTTCGGGACAAGATCCCTGGGGTCCTGGGGAGGATGAAAGCATTACTCAGACAGTATTGCCACAGAGGGAGCAAGCCAGCCCCTTTCAAATCTCTTCCCACCTCTCTGACTGCATCAAGCAGAAAGTCTCCCTGGGGAGCTAGGGCCCCTTAGAGCCCTGTACGTGGGCTCACGTCCCCGCTGAGAAAAAGGAAGGCAGGCCTCCATCATGGGGCCTCCGGCTCAGTCTCTGGTCTGCACCTAACGCTGGGCCGCTGGGCTTCCTGTGGCTATTTTGATGTGTTTCTATTTCAGGCAAGTGATGATGGTTTGCCATATATGGTGGCCCCAGGACCCAACCGAATGCTGGCTGCAGGGTCTCCAGCCCCGGGTCCACAGCAGGGCCTGTGCCTGTTGCTGGTTGCAGGGTCCCCTTCTGGAACTTTCCCCCTTGGACCTCTTCTCTCCTGTGTAACAGCAATCGTGTCACATCTCGGTGCTGGGTGAACAACTGTTGACTCTAGGACCTTGATACATAGAAGTTCCGAGTTGTGGCTCCAAAACAGGGAAGTTTTGTGACTCCGTAAGTGGGTGTCTATTCCCAACAGCCTTCTGGGGTGACATAAGATTACATACAGGACCCAGGATGCTCCTCCCTGGGCATCCTGGCTCACCGCCCTCCTAGGACCAGCTGTGTCCTTGCCGAGCGGACGCCTCCATCGGAAGCAGAGCCTTGGCCGGAGCCCCCCGCCCAGACCCAGGGCCTCGGGCCTCAAATGCTCGTCTGTTTTCTGAGGTTGAAGCCGCCGGACCCGCAGAGAAGAAAGCCCAGGCAGGCTGGCTTGGCCCGGGCCGGGCTTCACTGTCCCCTCCGCCAGGAGGCCTCCGGTCCCACGTGATTTTTTTTTTTTTTTTTCTGTAGCCCCGGTTTCCCCTTAATACCGATGATGATCGTAACGACACCGATAACCGTTGACATTTTTGAGCACTTTGCGCCAGGCGCCAAAAATCCTCCGGGCAGAGGAGGTGAGTGAGGGCGCTGGAATCGCGGAGTCAGGAGGGTCCGGTACACAGCCTGGGCGCTGCGGCTTGCTTATCTCCCCAAACGGGCAGCTCACTCTCCCCGTCCCCCCGCCCCCCACGCTCCCCCGCCCCGCGCGCGGCACCCGCTCCAAGGCCTCTGTTTCCCAGGGTGGGCGGGGTGCGCGCCCGAGACACCACGCCACGGCGCGCGACGTGGAGCAGGCGAGCGCCCCGGGCCCCCCGCCCGGGCCGTGCGGGAGGCGCCGGGGGCCGCAGGGGCGGGGCGGGGAGGGGCCGGCGGCGGCGGCGGCGGCGGCGGCGGCGGCGGCGGCGCGCGGAGCAGACCGCACTGCGGCCGGCGCTAGGACCTGCGGGGGCTTCCCGGGCCGCGGCGCCTCCCGCTCCCCCGCTCCCCCCAGCCCTCCCCCCCCCCCCCAAAATGAGGAAACGGAGCAACTTGTTCCAAGTTGTGCAGCCAGGGCTGCCTTGGGGTGCCCAGCCAGCGCTCGGGGGCCCTCCTGGGTGTGGGCGCGGGGCGCGGCCCGGGGGCGCCCCCTGAGCAGGTGAGCCCGGTGGCGGGGGTAAGGGGAGAGACCTTGGGGCAGTGGCGGTGTGTGTGTGGGGGGACCCCGAGGGCCCCGGGGGCGTCCCGGGCGTGCGCTGGAGCAGCCGGTGTGCGCGGCCGGCGTGCGCGGCCGGTACGCGGCTGGGGTAGCGGGTGGTTAGAGGCGATCGGGCGCGGGGCGGGGGGTATTTTTCTGGGTGCGAGTGTGCGCGTCCGCAGGCTCCCGGATGTGTGTATCCGCGCGTCCACGTGGAGGGATGTTCGCGTGGGGCCGAGATGCGTGTGCGCGGCCCTGCGTGTAGCTCGTGTAGCGCCGGGTGCCCTGGCGGCCCGCGTCTGGCGCCCAGGTGTTCAAGTGCGGGTCCGTGTGTGTGTGTTGGGGGAGACAGGCACACACATCTCTGGATGTCGGAGAGGCTGTTCGTGTGTGCACACGTGTAGACGTGTGCACACCTGTCTCTAGGTGAACGTGCCTTTGCTTGCACACCCGCGTGCCCGTGGGTCCCTGTGTCCACCTGTGTCCAAGCCCCATGTGTTTCTGTGTGTGCTCGTGTGTACATGGATCAGTATGCGTGTGAGTACACAGGGGGCTGGGGATTTACGGGGGGTCAGTACTGGAGAGGCAGAGGTTCATCTCCCAGCTGTCCCCACGGCCCACTCGCCTGCTGTGGGGTCCGGGCGAGAAAAGCCCTCCCCCCGCAGCAGTAAGAGGCCGTGTGTCTGTCCTAGGTTGGCGTTGGGATTGGTGGGGGATCAGAGAGGCTCAGCCGATGGCCAGAGGGGCCCAGGAGGGCTGCATGCCCCCTGCCCCCCCCCCCCCCCCACCGTCCCGGCCCCACCCTAGGGTCAGGGATAGTGGGGAATGACCTTGAATCATCCTCTGGTTCCTTGCTCTGCCCCTGCCCCTGCCCACTTACCAGAAAAGAGGAAGAACCAAGCTCAGGCAGGCGGCACCGTGTTCCCCACCCACTGAGTGACTGCTGGGGGCTGAGCCAGGCGCTTCCCCCCTCCCCACCATATGGCCCCTTGCTCTGTGCCCACCCTGTGCCTCCGTTTCCCTTTCGGGACCGTGGCGAGGCTAGATTCTCTGGTTTCCTCGCTGATGTTTCGTGGCCGCAACTCTACAAGGAATTCCTGTGGATAAAGACCGCCTCCCCAAAGGGGCTTAGGGAGCCATCACCCGGGACCCCCTATGGGGATGCCCTCCCCCTGTCGCCTCCATCTGGCCCCGGGCTGGAAGTGGTTCGTTAGCAATGGCCCCGGGCCCCAGCCTGGCTCCAGTCTGGGCTCTCCAGCTGGTCTCTGCCCCTCCCCCAGGTGAGCCCCCGCTTCCTCCGTGCCTGGCGCCCCACGTTCGTCTCAGCCAGGATGCCAACGGTGAGCACCCCCACCCCGGGCTGCCTGTGTCTCGCCCCGTGCCCTGCTCAGTCCACACCCACGGGACCTCGGCGCCGTGTCGGGGGCTGTACTCTGACCGTGTCCCCTTCAGCCGGTGCTGCATTTCTGTCACCTTTTCTTCCCGATCTTCCGCCTTCGTAGAAGCAGATGTTTCTATCCTGGCTGCTCCCCCTTTCTTTTGTGTTGTTCTTTCTGCCTCTGCCTTGCTGTCTTTTGCCCAGTTTCCATTTCTTCCTCACCCCTGGCATCTCTCATGCCCTTTTGCTCCCCCCCCCCGCCCCCCCGGCAGAGGCGCTGGGCCCCAGGCACCCAATGCATCACCAAGTGTGAGCACACGCGCCCCAAGCCGGGAGAGCTGGCCTTCCACAAGGGCGACGTGGTCACCATCCTGGAGGCCTGTGAGGTGAGTGGTGGCCTGGGGGCCTGGCGGTGCTTGCGGAGGTGCGTCTCTGCCAGGACCTCCCCCCCCACCCCCACGCAGACACCGACCCCTGGCTCCCTTCCTGGCAGAGCAAGAGCTGGTACCGTGCCAAGCACCACGCCAGCGGGCAGGAGGGTCTGCTGGCGGCGGGGGCGCTGCGGGAGCGGGAGGCCCTGTCGGCCGACCCCAAGCTCAGCCTCATGCCGTGAGTCGCGGGGCCGCCCGGGGCGGGGGCCGGGGGCCGGGGGCCGGAGGGCCTGGGCGGCCCGGTCCAGCGCGCCCTTCCGCCGGCCGCAGGTGGTTCCACGGGAAGATCTCGGGCCAGGAGGCCGTGCAGCAGCTGCAGCCGCCGGAGGACGGGCTGTTCCTGGTGCGCGAGTCCGCGCGGCATCCGGGCGACTACGTGCTGTGCGTGAGCTTCGGCCGCGACGTCATCCACTACCGGGTGCTGCATCGCGACGGCCACCTGACCATCGACGAGGCCGTCTGCTTCTGCAACCTCATGGACATGGTGGAGGTGCGGCCGCCGCGAGGCCCGGGGCCTCCAGAGCCGCGCGGACACCCCAGGCCCTGCCCCGTGCCGGCAGTGGGGGGTGGGCAGGAGGGGCTGGTCTCCGTGGACCACCAAGCCCAAGGTGGTCTGAGTCCTCTGGATGCACCTCTGGGGGGCCCTGGGGTGGCTCCTCTAGACCCCTAGGAACCTCCAAGTTGACACTCGTCCAGAGACCACCGCCCCACCTTCCCCAGGATCCTCCTGTTTCCTAGCCTGCATCCTTTCCGTTTCCACGGAAACCAACCCGACTCCTCTGGAGGAAAGGAAACCCCCCCTTCTCCCCAGCTCCTGCCCACCCGGTTCAGGGCACAGAATGCAGGGCGTCCCCTCACCGTGGGGCCAGGCTCACGGCTGCCTCTGCCCTGTCCTCCCCCCCCCCCCCCCAGCATTACAGCAAGGACAAGGGGGCCATCTGCACGAAGCTAGTGAAACCCAAGAGGAAGCAGGGCACCAAGTCGGCAGAGGAGGAGCTGGCCAAAGGTAGGGGCCCCTGCCCTCCCGCACCGGGCCCACGGCCAAGGCCGCTGCACACGAGCGGATCGCGGGACCTGGCACGATGAGCAGAGCACCCGGGGCAGCCCTCGGGGCGGGCAGGAGGGCCCACAGACGCCCACCAGCCCACATGGGGTGAATTCCCACACTTGCTGCTGCTTCCACGTCTCTGTCCCCGCCCTGTCACCTGGGCCAGAATCCTGGGCCTGAGCCTCAAGCCACCACCCACCCACCGGCCGTCCAGCCCCAGCCCTAGATCCTTCCACCAGAGCCCTGCCTCTGTGCCCCCAGAGGTGACTTTCTACCATGAAAATCTACCCATATCTCTCCCTTGCCTTCTAGAACCTTCCCTCATGGCTGAGCTGTCTTCCTGGCCTCATCTACAAGGCCCTTCCTTTTTGTCCCCCGTTTCCCTCCTTGTTTCCTCCCGTGCCTCTGTGCTGTTGTGCATTCTTTTCCCTCCCCAAGTACTCTTCCAGCCCCATTTTCATTGAGAAATGACATGCTCAGTGCTCAAGGCCCGAAGCAAATGGCACCCCCACCTCCACGGCCACCCCCTTTGAACCTGACGATCATGTCTCTTTGGAAGCATGTCTCTCCCAGGGAAATCTGGACGTCTTGGGGGTGGCCCTCAGGGGAGGCTGGTGTCACCATGCTTGATCGTGGAGTGGGGCTTTGGGGAGGAAGGGGAGGGGGCCTATGGAACCTAGTAGAGAGGAAGGGGGAACGTAGGCAGTTTTGAGACAAGGCGTCAGGGAGGCTGGACTGCAGATGACCACTTAGAGTGCTGGAAGATTCTGGAAGATTCTGAAGAATCTCCAACCTTTACCAGAAGATTCCAGGAACTTTGACAGCCTCCGTGTTTGTGGTATCTTTTGCTGTGTGTCCCTGGGTAGCCAGAGATGAAAAGACTCTAAAGGGAAGAACCCATGGGGTATTGGGAGGGACACAGTCTCCAGGTGGAAGAGAGGGCAGCCCCAGGGCTGCCCCTGGGGCTCCATGGGGCGTTCCTGGAGAGCGAGGCTGGGGCCTTACCCCACCCGCCCCCAACCCTCGTCAGCTCCTTTCCTCAGGTCGGCCTGAGATGGGCAGGCTCTGTTGCTTTCCAGCACTTGAAAACCAGGACCAGGGGTGGGGTGTCTCACACAAGCCCCCGGGCCGTTGCTAGGCGTAGTGGCCGCCTGAATGTGTGTCCCTGCCGGGGCGCTGTGGGAGACACCACCGGCCTCTCGCCAGGCGGACCCCCCACGGGAGGGGCTGGTGGAACCCATTCCCCTCTGACCGGGTCTCCACCCCACAGCCGGCTGGTTACTGAACCTACAGCATTTGACGCTGGGTGCGCGGATTGGAGAGGGTGAGTTTGGAGGTAAGTGGGGTCCTGGGTCCGGGGCTGAAGGAAGAGGGGAGGGAGAGATGAATTAATCCACACCCGTGTTAACACCTTCTTGCTGTGAGCCTGTGTCTCCCTCTGTGGCGGGGGTGGGGGGTGGGGGGGGCGGTGACATCAGCTGTGCGGACCAGCACTCCGTGATCAGTGATCGTGCGCGATGCCTTCACACCTCTGGGCCCTGTACTGGGAATGCCATTCCTGGAAGCTGTTGTTCTGGAAGGCTCTGGGGCTTAGATCAGGGGTCGGCCTACCTTCTCTGTAAAGGGCCTGGCTTTTCAGGCCAGTCTGTGTCACATCTATTCAGCTCTGCCTTAGTAGCAGGAAAGTTGCTGCAGACACAGGTAAATGAATGGGCCAATAAAACTTTATTTGTGGACACTGAACCGCAAATTTCTTGTCATTTTCATTTGTTGCAAAGTAGTATTTTTCTTGTGACTTTTTTCAAACGTGAAAAAACGTACAAACCACTCCGAGCTTTGTGAGCCTTGCAAAGGCAGGAGGCAGGCCTGGATTTGGCCCACGAGCTGAAGTTTGCAGACCCTACTTAGCTGATTGTCTTTGATCAGCCTGCAGGGGTGAGGGGTTTTCCAGGCCTGGGGACCCACAGCCCTGGCGGTGTGCATGGCGGTCGGTGTGCGTGGGTGTTTCCATCTGCCTGTCCCCCCCCCCCCCCCCCCCCCCCCGCCACAGCGGTCCTGCAGGGTGAGTACCTGGGACAGAAGGTGGCCGTGAAGAACGTCAAGTGCGATGTGACGGCCCAGGCCTTCCTGGACGAGACGGCGGTCATGACGTGAGTCCCGGGTGGGGGGCGGGCCCCCTGGGAGGGGGGGCCCAGGCGCACCCTCACGGCCCGCCTGCCGGCCCCCAGGAAGATACAGCACAAGAACCTGGTGCGTCTGCTGGGCGTCATCCTGCACCAGGGACTCTACATCGTCATGGAGCACGTGAGCAAGGTGGGGGTGGGGCCCGACGTGGGATCAGGGTTGGGGGGGGGCACCTGAGCAGCCTCGAGCCCCCCAGGCCCACTTCCCTTCCCCACAGGGCAACCTGGTGAACTTTCTACGGACACGAGGCCGGGCCCTCGTGAGCACGCCCCAGCTCCTGCAGTTTTCCTTGTGAGTGGGACTCCCCGGGCGGGGCGGGGAGGGGGCTCTCTAAAGTCAAGGGAAAACTGAGGTGCCAAGTGGGAGGAGCCTGGCCTTGGGGATCTGCGCTCCGGTCACCGAGCACCCCCCGGCCCCGCGCCCCCCGTGCTCTGCCCCCGGCCCAGGCACGTGGCTGAGGGCATGGAGTACCTGGAGAGCAAGAAGCTGGTGCACCGAGACCTTGCCGCCCGCAACATCCTCATCTCCGAGGACCTGGTGGCCAAGGTCAGTGACTTTGGCCTGGCCAAAGCCGAGCGGAAGGGGCTGGACTCAAGCCGGCTGCCGGTCAAATGGACGGCGCCCGAGGCTCTCAAACACGGGGTGAGCCCCCCTCCATCCTGGGAGCCTTCCTTGTGTGGCCCTATCTGGGCCTCAGTTTCCCCATTTCTGAAACAGTCTTGGGTTCAGTGCCGAGGGCCAGAACAACAAGGACTCCTTACCCCACTGAGTCTATGGGTTCCGCTCAGTGGCGGGGGAGACTCAGAGGGGTCAGTCTGTCGGGAGGAGACCAGAGAGGGAAGGTCAGCCCAGGGGGACTTCCTGGAGGAAGCAGGGGCTGTAACAGAAGCCATTAGGGCTCCCTCCTCACCCTGGTCCTGGGCCCCACAGAAGTTCTCCAGCAAGTCGGATGTCTGGAGTTTCGGGGTGCTTCTTTGGGAGGTTTTCTCATACGGCCGGGCTCCATACCCCAAGATGGTGAGTGGGGTCTGGGGGGAGGCGCTGGGTCCCCTGTGAGTCTGGGGACCATGGCCCTGACCCCAGCCGTGCTGGCGTGCCCTCTGCCCACAGTCGCTGAAGGAGGTGTCAGAGGCCGTGGAGAAGGGGTACCGCATGGAGCCCCCCGAGGGCTGCCCGGGCCCCATTCATGCCCTCATGGGCAGCTGCTGGGAGGCTGAGCCTGCCCGCCGGCCGCCCTTCCGGAAACTGGCGGAGAAGCTGGCCCGGGAGCTGCGCAGCGCGGGGGCCTCGGCCCCGGTGGGGGGCCAGGACGCGGACAGTTCCTCCTCGCCCCGAGGCCAGGAGCCCTGACCCTGCCCGGTGGGGCCTCAGGCCCCAGAGGACAGAGTGGAGGGTGCGGGGTCGGGGGAACGGGCCAGGCCCGAGAAGGGTCAGGGCCAGCGAGCTGCTCATGTGGCCCAGGTGGGGGGCTCTGGGCAGCCCGTGGACACCAGGGACCCGGGGAGGCGAGGGATTACAGCCTCCATAAAGACTGGTTCCAAGGACTGTGGGTGTCTGAGTCTCTCTGCGACCCTTGGCGTCCTTCACCCCAGGGGTTAACACCAGGGCACCCCCGTCACTCAGCCCAGGGCCATCCACCTACCAGTCGTCTGCCTGCTGAGGCCCCCACAGCCGCCGTTGGGGACACAAATCCCCGGGGGTGGAGCCAGGAGAGCCCCCGGGCATCACGGCCACCCCATGGGCCCACTTGTTGCCACCCACGGTCCCCGCTGTGGTGCCCTCACAGCTGCCGTATTCGACCCTTGGGGTCCCCGGCTCAGAGGACCTCGGGAGGCTGCCTGCGGCCACGGAGGCCCACGTTCCACATCGTCTGTGGCTCCTCTGCGCCAGCCTCGCCCCTCAGGGCGGGCACACGGGAGACCGGGGAGGGTCTGCCACGGCGGTGCAGCCGCCAGCCTGACCCGGTGACTCCAGAGGAGACTGACGGGAAGATGCAGGGGCGGGGGCTCTGGGCTCGCACCCCCAAGTTCCAAGCCTGACACCCCGGCTGTGTGGCCCTGACCCGCCGTGACGAAGCATCTTGAACTGAGGACAGACACTCCAGGGATAGGGGACATTAGTGCTAAACCCGGAGCCTCTGGGCAAACCCCCCCCCCCCCGGGTCCCAGCAGCCTCCTCTACGATCAGGCGTCTTTTCGGGGTGATGGGTGGGGGCCTGAAGACTCACACCGGTCAAGGCTCTGTGCACACAGCCGGTGCCCAGTTATTACTGGGACTGTCCGTCACCCCTTCTCATCGATGTTTCCAGCCAGCTTCTAGGATGCCCGGAGGGGTCTCCGGCCAGGCTGGGGTGGCCGTCGCCCCAGGACCCCTCAAACCGGAGGGGGCAAACCAGACCACAATACACCTCCCGCTTTGGCTGACCCACCGCTCTTGAGCACGGCCTGAGCCAGGGACTTCCCCAAGGTCACACTGACCTCCTACGGTGCCCCTCCCCCCCCCCCCCCCCGCCGAGGTCCCACCCACCCTCCAGCCTCATTTTCCCCACCAGCACCCGAAGGGGCCCAGGGATTTTTCCTGGGGGAGAAATGACGGGTGGGAAGCTGGTGGGGCTGACAGTGGCCTGACCCCCACCTAATCCAGCCGGAGGGGACGCCCGGCCCCAAGGCCCCGCCCCTCCCCGCCCCTAATCCGGCTCTCTAAGCTGACACAGCGTCTGCACCTCCTGCCGCACCCGCTAAGCCACCCAAGTCCCCTGCGCCTAACTCCCGATCCCTCCTGCAGCCTCTTAACCCACCTGGGGCCAATTAGCTAATTGGGGCCTGAGAACAGAGCAGCTCGTTAGTGAGGAGGCAATTAGGGCATTAGGGACCCCCCCCTACTCTGTGCTGCAGGCCCCGTGCCCCTGTCCCCAGGCCCGCCCCACACACGGGGCAGCTCAGCCCGGACGGGCCCCAGGGAGCCTCGGGGAGCACCGGCCACCCCGGGGCTCGGGCTCACACGCCTCTCGGGCGCTGGGGCCTGGGTCTCCCGCCTCGCTCCCCAGACAACCTCCGTCCCGTCCTCCGTGGCGCTGAATCCACCAGACCTTGTCTTGGCCTCATCGCTGCCCCCCGCCCCCCCCCCCCCCCCCCCGTCTCCCCTCCTCTCGGGCGCCGAGCTCCTTGGGTGGGGGTGGACAAACCAGTCTCAGGGTCTTTCCCCTGGAACCTGCTCCAGCTCTTGGACCGCTGCCTCTGGGACAACCTTGTCATCTACCTGTCCCCAAAATTGGGCCCTGGGGAGAGCCGCCTCCTCCCTCTTCCCCCAACTCTCTCCCCCGGGGTTGTTCCCCTCCCCCAACTTCCATCCCCACAGCCAGACCAGGCCTCCCATCTTGCCCCCAAGAGATATTCATCCAACATGCCATCTGACTGCGTCCCTCCCCTGCTCCACAAACTCCCGTGGCTCCCCAGTACCCTCTCCACACACACACTTGGGCCCGGAATTTTAGCCTTGCACTTCATCGCTCTGATTACTTTCCGTGAACGAGCGGCCCACCCTCCGTCCCCCCTTCCCTCCCCGGCTTGAGTTGTCTCACTAGGCTTAGAACCACCTGACACTGTGTTACGTCTCCTGGTTGGCTATCTCCCCGACTAGCATGTCCGCCCCGAGGTCTGTGTCTGTTCTGTTCGCTGCTGTGAACACTGCCTGGTATACTGTAAGCGCTCCACAATGTTTATTGAATGAATGAAGGACGGACTTCGATTCATTCCCCCAAACCCGGTGAAGTGCCCCCTACTCCCCGGCCGGCTCGGTGTCCGGGGGAGCCGACAGGAACTGCCTTCACTTCTCGGAACCACAGCTTCCCCAGCCCCCGTCAACATCTGTGTCTAAGAGGACCTTTTTCTGGCCCCAGCTCTGAGAACAGTAACAGTGGGCATTCATCGAGCACTTCCTGAATGCCAACCACTGTGCAATGCTCTCTGCTTTCATCACCTCGTTGCCCCACCCGGGCAGGTCCTGGTGTCACCATTCTACAGCTAGGGAAACTGAGGCCCAGAGAGGGGAGGCCCTCGGTGTCCTACGGGGAACGGAGGCAGACCCAGGCCGATGGTCCCCCCCCCCCCCCCCGCCCCATGCACACACCCCTCTGGAGCCGCAGCCTTCCTCCCCCCGCCCCCCACGCCCTCCCTCTGCAGCTCAGAGCGGCCAGGGCCTGGGCGGGAGGGGCCGCCTCAATTAATCACCTCGCACTAATCTTCCCATCTCCGGACCCCAACCCGCTCGGGTCTGCAGGACCAGGCCAGCAGCAGACACGCTGGGCCCACTGGGGCGGGGGCCGTGTGGATACTGGGGCCATCGAGGGGCTGCTGGGGGTGGTGAGTACGGGGCAGGTGGCTAAGAGCGGGAGTTGGGGCGCAGAGAGCCCCCCAGTGTCCCAGCCTCCTCCCTTCCTGGGGGGGGGGGGTCCCAGACAGAGAGAGACGGACAGACAGACAGAAGCAGACATGCAGGCAGAGGCAATCCAGGAGAGCTCGAGACGGAGAGAGAAAACAGAGGTGGAGGGACAGGCACCCCGGGAGCCGAGAGCAGAGGAGGGGGAGGCGGATGGAGAGCGAGCCCACCCGAGGTGGACGGAGGGACGGGCCGGGCAGGGCGAATGCGGGACCCGGTGCGCCTTTCCTCGGCGCCTCTAACCCCAGACCCAGAGGACTCGGGGGGGGGGGGGGGCTCCCTGCCCTCCCCAGCTGGTGGCCTCACCACCGTCTGCCCTGCTGCCGTCCCGCCAGGTGGGGGTGAGGACAAGCCATGTTCCTGAGCCCGGGTGAGGGGCCTGTGGCGGAGGCGGGGGGGCCGGGCCCGGGCGAGGAGGCCCCCAAGAAGAAGCACCGGAGAAACCGCACGACCTTCACCACGTACCAGCTGCACCAGCTGGAGAGGGCGTTCGAGGCCTCCCACTACCCGGACGTCTACAGCCGCGAGGAGCTGGCGGCCAAGGTGCACCTGCCGGAGGTGCGCGTGCAGGTGAGGGCACCCGGCAGCCCAGCGAGGGAGCCGGGGCCACACTCGGGCCCTCCGGGGGCATAGGCAGGCGAGACGCCGGGAAGGCTTCCCGGAGGAGGAGGTGTGGGACTGAGACCTTGGCGTCGGAAAGTCGGCCAGTCGGAAAGGAGGAAGGGGGGGTTGGGGTGGGTGGCTGGCTCAGGTGGTAGAACTCGTAACTCTTGATCTCAGGGTTGTGAGTTCAAGCCCCGCTTTGGGTGTAGAGGTTGCTTAAAAATAAAATCATTTAAAACGAAAGGAGGGAGAGAAGGCAGGCAGGCAGGTGGCGCGGTGTCTTTCTAGGCGCGCAGAGCAGTGTATGCAAAGGCGTGGAAGGTGACACCGGGGTGTTTCCGTGGAGCTGGGTGCGAAGCGGGTGGAAGGGGATGCCGACCGCGGCTGAGAAACGGCTTTCCACGGGCGTCAGATGCTGAGCCGGTGGCTGGGACTCAGCGCCCAGGGCCGAGTTTCAGGGAAGACCCCAGGTCGGCTTGATGGGGGCCGTGGGGGGGCCTTCTCGGAGAGGGCCATCTCCTTGAGGCAGCTAACTGCAGGTCAGAGGGAGGCTAGCCGGTTCTGCACAGCGGGGAGCCCCACAGGAGGACACGGGGGGGAGGGAGCGGCGGGCTGGCTCCTCCCCACAGAGCCTGAACCGGGAGCACCCCTCTCACCACCTCCAGGTGTGGTTCCAGAACCGCCGGGCCAAGTGGCGCCGCCAGGAGCGTCTGGAGTCGGGCTCCGGGGCCGTGGCAGCCCCGAGGCTCCCCGAGGCCCCAGCCCTGCCGTTCGCCCGCCCTCCGGCCATGCCGCTGCCCCTGGAGCCCTGGCTGGGCCCCGGGCCCCCGGCCGTGCCAGGCCTCCCGCGCCTCCTGGGCCCAGGCCCCGGGCTGCAGGCGTCCTTCGGGCCCCACGCCTTTGGCCCAGCCTTCACGGAGGGCTTCGCCCTGGAGGAGGCGTCCCTGCGGCTGCTGGCCAAGGAGCACGCACAGGCTCTGGACAGGGCCTGGCCTCCCGCCTGAGTCTGGGGCCCGCCCGTGGCCACCCGTGCCGGTGCCCCTGCCTTGCATCCCGGGGGGGAGGTGGCCTCCGCCTCCCCGCCTGCGGGCCGGGCAAGGGGTGGACCGTGAAGTAAGGCTGCCATCGCAAGACACGCCCAAGTCCCCCTGCCCGCTCCTCGTCCCTCACGGCGGAGCCCCGGCTCTCTCAGAAGTGACAAAGGACAGCAGTGGCCTCCCATGGCCCTGGCGTCTTTCACTGTGTGTCCCCCGCGTGCCCGTCGCTTTACCCCTCGTGACAGCTGCTTTACGGGGGAGGAAACCGGCCCAGGGAGGCCAGTTTCCACAGCCACACAGCCACTCGGGGTGGAGCCGTCGTTCAAGCTCGTTGCCCAAGCCCAACTCCCCAGGTGCCACGCCGAGTCCACAGCGGTGTGGGACGCGGGGGGAGCCGGGCTGGGCGCAAACGGCGGGTTCTCAGGCAGAAGCAGGCAGACGCTCTGCTCCCTCTGTAAATCAAAATGTGGCTTCTGTCCCCACTGACCACAGACCCGGTCACGTCTCCCAGCCCAGTGAGGGCGGGATGGGGCCCTGCTGGCAAGACCCACATTTGTCCCGTCCAGCCCAGCCATGTCTCCCCAGGGCGTGACGGACACCCTTCCGGAACTCGGCTGGACTCCTTGGCAAGGGGGCCACGGAGGGCAAGGAACAGAGTGTGAGCAGGCCGGAGGCCCCCCCAGCGTCAGCAGGACACGGGACTTCCCCATAGGACGGGACAGCCCAGGTCGCGACAGGAGGGGAGGGGCTGGAAGGCAGGAGGTGCACGTAACCGCCCTCCCTTTGAGCTCTGTCCCCGGAGTAACCACAGGTTCACTTCCGGGTCCTCACGTCACTGCACACCCACCGGGTGGGGTTCGAGCTGCCCTGCTCACCTTGGCTCACGTGACACCTCACACAGGAGCCCCCTGGCCCGGTCTTCCTCGCATGGTGGCAGCCAGGTCAGCGGCCCACCCACGCATCTTGCATCCATCTGACCGCCGGCCGCCCAGCCGCCCAGCCCCCTCCCACCCATCGTCCGGTGATCCCTCTGTCCATCCATCCACTGCGCGACGGGGCCGTAACGGTGAACAGAACGAGACAAAAATCCCTACCCCGACGGAGTTGCCACTCTGATGGGAGACAGACACAAGCACAATTAAATAAACACCGACGTTCGTACTTAAAACACCAGCTGGCTGTAAGTGCTGGGACAAAATAAAACCAGAAGAGGCAGTCTGGAGTGCAGGGAACAACTGTAGTTCGACAGGCCGGTCGGGGGGCCTCTCAGACGTGACATCACGGAATCGGAGGAGGTGAAAGAGGGAGCCATGGGAACACCCTGGGGGGGGGGGAGCCACCCAGGCAGCGGGAACAGCACCCCCAAAGGCTCTGGGGCAGGACCGGGGTGGGCACGAGGGAGGAACCGCCAGGAGGCCCCTGTGGCTGGAGCAGCGAGGTGCCCGCAGGGAGGTGACAGGAGGCAGGTGTGGCAAGGCCTTGTAGCCGTGACACCTTTGTTTTTACACCGAGAGCCAAGGGGATCCACGGGAGGGCTGGGACCCTCCGCCTGCTCTGGGCGGGCCACAGGGACGGCAAGTAATCCGCTTGGGCAGAGTCTTCCTAAGAGGATGAGGACTCCCATTTTCCTGGGACTAGACGGAATTAGTCCCCAGCCCCGCCCACCCAGCCACACAAGCAGAGGAGCCCGGAGGGCCCCTGGTCCTGCCCCCAGGGGGTGCCCTCATCCCATCCCCCACTCCACCCCCTGCAAGCCCCAGCCTCGGCCCTGGGTCCCAGGCAGGGCAGGAGTTAGGACTGCTGGGAGCTGGGGTTCTCACTCAGGTCTGTGGGTCAGGTTCACAGGGTCTTAATGCAAGATTCCGGGATGCATCTCCTGCTGGGGTGAAGGTGAGGGAGGGGGCGGGGCAGACCGAGACCCGGGTACCAGACGGGTGGACAGGAGGATGGTGGTGAGGCCCAGGTCGCCGGGCTATTTCAAATGACCGGCCCATGCAGACGACACATGACTCTGGCCAAAGAAGGAAAACGAAGTGCCTTGTCTCTGGCTGGGCTTGCTAAACTAGGTAGGGGGCTTCAGCCGGGAGTCCTGGAGCCACACTCGTCCAAGACAACTAGTCCCTGGGGCTACAAGGACCCAGAGACAGAGCCACACACCTGGACACCGAAGTCCCCGAGGCCAGCATGCCTCAGGGCAGAGCCCGCCCCAGACACTTCGGCTTCCGAAGGCCACAAAGACGCTTACGGTCCGGGTGGCACGGAAAAGGGTTGAGTCCCTTGCAACCAAGCAAGTTGGGTCTAAAAACAGCTCTTCCTGGAAGATGAGCTGGGGCCTCTTGGGCGGCGTGAGAAATCCCGAAGATGGACAGCAACCGCCCGGGGGGAGGCTGCAGCCACGGAACCACGGGGCCTGAGTCGCCCCCCCCCCCCCCCCCCCCCTGCCCCAGTCTCCCTCCCGGCTCCGGCAGCAGACGGCACCCAGCAGCACCCAGGGCCCGCGAGGACCCCCAGGGCCCTGGTCCGGCCTCACTCTGGGGACCAACCAGGCACCAGGTGAGGGGCCTCCTCTGTTCTCAGAAAACTCTTTTCTCCAGGCAGATAGAGTCTTCTGTGGGGGCAGGATGGGGAAGGCGCTGTGTGCCTCCGGGGTCCTCCCGCCGGGCCTGGTGAGGTCCCTGACGGGTCAGGGCGGCCCGGGGCCTTCCCCTGCTAGAACTTCCGGTTCTTGCTCAATCGGTTGTGACGCCAGATGTTGTGTTTCCGCAGCAGCCGCCAGTACTCCCGGGTCTCGGGGTCCAGCTCCTCCAGCTTCTTGGGGGGGCCCAGGTTCATCTGGAACAGCCTGATGCGGTGTGGGCAGGGGTCAGGGCCGCACAGCAGACCCCCACAGCTCCCCCACCCCAGGCACCCCGGGTAGAGGCAGCAGCACACGGGGCCCCACACAGAGGCTGCGCTGTCCTGCCCCAGGGCCTTTGCACTGGCTGTTCCATCCACCTTTAAAGCTCCTTCCACCCACTCAGGTCTGGAGCCACGCATCACCTCCCCAGGGAAGCCCTCTGGAAAGCACAGGGGATCAGCTAGGCCACCTTCACCCCGTCACTTGGTCTCCCGGGTCTCCAGCCTGGCCCACTCACCACTCAGGGTACTCCTCGTCTGGCTTCAGGATCACGTCCTGGCCCTCCTTGTAGATGTTGACGCCCATGGCATGAGTGGTGAGTCGGACAGGGTCCGTACATACGTCTGGGTCCTTCAGGGCCTCGCTGACCACACCACCTTTGCCGCCTTTGCCCCCTTTGCCCCCCTTCATGACTGGGGGGGGGGGGCGGGTGGGAGAGAATCGTTTCTGTCCAGCTGCACCCCAGGAGGCCAGCCTTCTTTTCTACCCCTTTCTCCGGGTGGCCCCCGGGTCCCCTAGACTCTTGCCTGCTGCACCCAAAATGATCTTTTTGAATGCTTATTTTTGAGACAGAGAGCGAGAGCAGGGGAGGAGCAGAGAGAAGGGGACACAGGACCCTTAGCAGTGAGTCCGATACGGGGCTTGAAGCCATGAACCGTGAGACTGTGACCTGAGCGGAAGTCTGACGCTCAACCGACTGAGCCACCCAGGCGCCCCATGCACCCAAAATGACTTTAAGTGAGACACAGATCCTGCTTTCAACACTGCCGCGCAGACCGACCAAGTCATTGCTCTCCAATTCTGTTTTGATACCTTCTGTGTATCTCACAGAGAAAAAGCTCTGGTATGTGTCTTTAACGCCCAACATTTTGTCAGTTCCCTCCTTTGAACAAAGGAGATCAGGCAAGGCTATACCCAGCTCATTTTGCCTTTGCTTAGGTGGCTGATACTTAGACGGGCCCCTCTCCTTCCTCGAATTTCCGGTGGCGGGTAGCCCAAGGTCACACAGTGACCCAAGAGTTGGGACCCAAGTTCCTAACACCCCACCCCACCCCCCGCAACAAAACACATCCCGCACCGGCGCAGTGAGCCAAATCCCTTCCTAGGCCCCTCAGAGCGCGCCTGCGCAAATAGCTCAGCGTCTGCCTCTTTAAGCTCGCGCCCGGATTCTAGGCACCGCCTCCCACACAAGCGCCTGCGCACTATTAACTCCCAATTCCCAAACCATGCCCATCTGGGTCCCCCTTAACCCAGCTCACCCGGTCTCTTGGCGTAACCCCGTACAAGGAGTCTTCCAGGCTCGACAGGGACCGGGAGCTCCCGGGCCGACCAGCTGGCCCAGGTCCGCGTAGCCCCGAAGAGGCATCTGGCCGCCATGGCGTATGCCGGCTGTCCGCACGTGCACTTTTCCGGGAGACGACAGCGTCTAAGGGGTGCTTGGGAGTTGTAGGCTCCTAGAGATTTCTGGGAAATGTAGTACTCCACCGTTAGCCACTCACCGTGACTTTTTACAGGGGTCTTCAGTTACCGTGTGAGGGGACTTTCCAAAGAGATTTCATTTACTAATTGCCCTTCTTTGGTTACTTACCACTTAAAGATCACACCTTATGCATTCCTGATTCTATTCAAGGCGCGATTACTGAAAACCTAAAAGTAATTGGCTAATACTTAACGCCTCATTATCCTCCGGCCCTTTTGCTAAATCTGTAGCCAGCTCGATCTCGTTTAATCCTCACCAGTAGCAGGTAGCTGCTATTATTATTCCCAGTTTATAATTGCGGAAGCGAAGCTCAGGGAGGGAAAGTTAGGCCAGGACGCGCCATCCCGCCTCCCTACTGTGAGCGAAACCGGAAGTCCATGTAAAATAGGGTCCCGGCGCTGCTTCCGGTGTCCGTGGAGTCGAGAGAGACCGCCTCTCCCTTTGAGATTTTCCAGTCCCATTTTTTTCTCATCCATTGGGATAACGCCCACAGCCGCAGAAGGGAGGCAATGATCACTAACCCCGTTTTGTAATTGAGGAGTCAGGCCCAGAGGCCAGCCCGGGCTCTCACTCTGTGTAAACGGAGCATTTGGACTCGAACCCTTGGTTCCGACACCTGGCGCTCCGGCGCCGCGAGGCTGGCTGGGAGAACTACATTTCCCAGCAGGCCCGGCAAACGCGCGCAAGCCCAGTGGGCCGGGAGCGCTGCGCGGACGGACCTGCCGGCGCCGCGGCCACTGGAGGGCTGTCCTGCCGGGGCGTGGGGTCCTGGGGGCCGTGCGGGCTGAGGCCACCTCGGTGTGGGAAGTGAGTGGCCTGACGGGGCAGAACGGGGCCTGGAGCCGGCGGCTGAGGTACGGGGTCTGAAGTCTTGAGTCTGGGGTCTTCGGGAGGACCGGGGTCTTCACTGGTAGCTTTAGGCTCGAGTTAGGTCTTCAGGCTGGGTTCTGAAGTCCGGGTCAGAGCCTGGGGTTGATCTTGAGCGTGACATTGGAGGTTTTGAGACGAAGCTCTGCTTTCTGGGGTCTTGGATCTCGGCTTAGACTGAGGTCTTGAGTCCGCGGTCTCATGGACCTGTACCAACCGGGTCTGTAGAGTCAGGATGTGTCTCCCACCTGGGTTACAAGGTCGCGGTGGAGAAAGATGTGGAAGAACTAAGTCTGGGGTGACGGGATCCACGGCTGGGAGAGGCCTGGGGTGACAGGTACAGGGCCGGGCCGGGGCGGGGGGTTGGGGGGGGAACCTCAGGGTTTGGAGCCTGTGGAGCTACTGTCTTACAACGGCCTGTTCTGCGCCTCAGTTTCCTCATCTATACAATGGAGATCATAGCAGACCCTTCCTTGCAGGGTATGGTGCGGCTTAAGTTATGTGCTCTGTATGAGCGGCACCCACCTAGAGCCTGGCACCCGGTTGGCACTCAGGAGATCGTATCTTTGAATCTCTCTTTCAGATGCTGGCCCAGGCATGGAATCCCTGACAACTTCCCAGTCTCCCCCAGGCCCTCCAGCTATGGACTTGGAGGAGCCCAGGGACGCCCTCTCACCCCCTCGGGACGTCACCCCCAACTGCCAGTGGGACCCGGTGCCGGGAGGCCCCGGCAGCCTGAATCAGATGGAACTTGATGGGCCAAGTATCCGGGAACTGGTGCAGCAGTTTGAGGCTCTGCCTGGTGATCTGGCGAGCTTGTCCCCAGACGGACCTCCCTGCCCCCTGCACGTTGCCACCGGCCACGGCCTGGCCTCCCAGGACGTTGCTGATGCCCACGGGCTCTTGTCTGCCGAGGCCGGCCGGGACGACCTGCTGAGCCTTCTGCGCTGCCAGGAGTGTCCTCCTCCCCAGTCTTGTCCGAAGGAGCCTCCGGACCCTGCTCCTCGCCTGTTGCAGCCCCCTGAGGACCCAGACGGGGATGCCGGCCCCCCGGAATGGCCGGAGGGCGCTTCTGCCGAGCAGGCCGGCAGCCGGAGCTCAAGCAGC
The DNA here is from genome assembly GCF_046562875.1 of Panthera onca. Classification (NCBI taxonomy): domain Eukaryota; kingdom Metazoa; phylum Chordata; class Mammalia; order Carnivora; family Felidae; genus Panthera; species Panthera onca. The sequence goes on along the minus strand of NC_138340.1, from coordinate 2,875,514 downwards.
TCCCCAGAACCGTGGCTGGAGACAGTCCCTCTGGTTGTTCCCGAAGAGCCCCCTGCCAGTGTCCAGGTAGAGCCTGTCCCGCCTCCTGGGCCGCCTCTGCTGCCAGCAGCCAAGCCAGGGGACTCAGTCCTGCCCCTCTTCTGTCTTCTTCCAGAGCCCCAAGACCCTGGTGCCATACCCTGCCCTCCAGGAGGGTGAGTGTCCTGTCCACCCTGGCCGCAGGGACTGGGCAGTTTCAGAATAGCCCGCCTCAGGCTCCCAAATTGGCACAAAGTTGGCCAGGGACGAGTTGCTTCTAGAGAGGCTCTGAGGTTGGTTGAGCAGATTCCAGACGGTCCGGTGAGAATGTTCTAGAATGAATGGGGACGGAAGGGCAGGTTTGCCATGTGGAGCACCGGGTTCTAGAGCAGGGCTTGGCAGATGACCATCTGCGGACCACATCCAACCCGCCGCCTGTTCTGGCACGTCTTGTGAGCTAACCAGCTCTTAGGTTAAAAAAAAAAAAAATTTTTTTTTTAATGTTTTTATTTTGAGAGCGAGAGTGCGCACGAGCAGGGGAGGGGCAGAGAGAGAGAGGGAGCGAGAGCGTCCAAAGCAGGCTCCGCGCTGTCAGCACAGAGCCCCGCATGGGGCTCGATCTCATGAACCGCGAGGTCGTGACCTGAGCCGAAGTCAAGGGTCGGTCGCTTAACCGACTGAGCCACCCAGGCGCCCCGGCTCTTACATTTTTAAGCGGCTGGAAGGAAACAGAATAATATTTCTTGATGCATAAAAAGATGTGCAACTCAAATTTCAGCGACAAATAAAGTTTTATTGAGACACAACCAGGCCCATTCATTCACGGACTGTCTATGGTGGTTTTCATGTTACAACGGCCAGGGGTTGAGTAGTTTCCACAGAGACCATCTGGCCCACAAAGACCAACGTATTTACTGTTTGTCCGCTTGCATAAGAAGTTTGTCAATCTCTGCCCCGAAGGTGTGGAAAGAACTGGTTCTGGGCATCTAGAATGTTCTAGGACTTCCACGTAAACTACCTGAGGCTATAAGTCAAAGAGCAAGTTTTATGGTTGGCGGAAGGGGAGCTGGTTTGGACCAATGGTTACAAGGTGCCAGAATCACGGGTGGAGCTATGAGTCACCCAGGTAGTTCCAGATTTTGGCATTTTGCCTGTGGTTCTAGATTAAGAGAACCTGGGCTGGTGAGAGTGTTCTGGAATGAACCGAGCCATCTAGACTGGGGGGTTTTGTAATCATGGGTGGAAAAGAGCTTATCTGCCGCTCCAGACCAAAGGAGGGTGTTCTGCCACTGTGGATAGGGCCATCTGGTTCTAGAGCACTCAGAAAGTTCTAGAGTTGTGCGATACAATAGAATCATAACGTGAGCCACGAGTGACTTTCGATTTTCTAGTTCTCTGCTTTACAGAAAAGATAAGACTAGTAATATTTTTTTAATTTTTAAAAAATATGTATTTATTGGGGCACCTGGGCGGCCTAGTGGGCCGAGCGTCCAACTTCAGCTCAGGTCCCTATCTCGCGGTCTGAGAGTTCGAGCCCCAAGTGCGGCTCTGTGCTGACGGCTCAGAGCCTGGAGCCTGCTTCGGATTCTGTGTCTCCCTCTCTCTCTGCCCCTCCCCTGCTCGCTCTCTCTCTCTCTCTCTCTCTCAAAAATAAATAAATGTTAAAAATATATACAATTATTTATTTACTTTGAGAGACGGAGAGAGAGAATCACCAGCAGCCTCCAGTACGTCAGCGCAGAGCCTGACACGGGGCTCGATCCCACGATCCGTGAGATCGTGACCTGAGTCGAGACGAAGACTCAGATGCTTCACCCAGTGAGCCCTCCCCCCGGCCCCGGGCACTCCAAAATTCCTACCGTTTTAACTAACTCAAACGTATTTGAGTGTCGTTTCAACGTCCAATCGGTATCTTACAATCGTTTACGTCTTTTTCACACTAAATTTTCAAAATGCCGTGTGCGTTTTACACGTCACAGCATATTTCGGGGGCACGACACCCACCTGTGCCTGGCTGTTAGCATAGTGGATGGTGCGGTTCTAGAAGCTCAGAGTAGAGCTGTCTGCCGTTCCAGAATGCTTAGGGTCTTCCAGAGCTGGGGCCTGTACCTGTCGCTGTAAACAAACAAAGCAATGGCTCCCGGTTAGGACACTTTAGAACTGACCGAGCCGTCTGGTCCGGTTCTAGACTGCTCAGGGAATTACAGAACCAGGAGGGGAACGTTCCGCGTGTTTCTGGGCTGGGTTGGTGGGATTCTAGAACTTTGAGCAGAGTTGTTTGTTCCTGGGCTGCTCCGAGAATTCTTAGAACCACCGTGTACAACTGAAGTGTCGCAACTATGTGAGGACGTTCTAGAACCGTTGGAAGCGTGACCCGATGCCGTCACGATGAAGAAGTTACAGAATCACGGAGTGGGGAGATGTGGTTCCGGAGTGGTGCCCATTTCTGGACGCCCCCCCCCGGAATTCTGTGGTCGGAGACTGCCGGAGAGTTCTGGAGTCACAGAGGGGAGCCAGCTGGGGTTCTGGACGGTGTGAGTTTTAGAAATGTGACAAGGGGTCTCTTTCTGCTCTGATCGGGAACAGAGCCGTCTGCAGGTCTGGGCTGGCAAGGGAGAAATCTGGAACGGTGGTCAAAGCTCACTGGCTCTAGATGGATTTGGGGGATTCTAGAACCACCGAGTGACGCTGACTGGTCCTAGGACATTGCTGGTTTTAGAAACGGGACTGCCTGGTTGTCGCCTGATGACAGAATTCTAGAAACACGGGGTGGAGGTGTCTGTCGTGAGCTTTTTTTTTTTTTCTGGGGGGCTCTGACCCTGGTTCTAGACCCTCAGGGGTCCAGAAACTGGGTCATCTGGCCCAGGGTCCTTGAGCCGTGGACAGAGTCAGCTGGTTCGAGACTGACGAGAGGGCTCTAGATCTGTGAAGGCCAAGCTGCTTGTCCCTCCTGCTGCTGGGATGGTTCTGGAACGGCGGCGGGCAGACCCGCGTGGCTCGAGTGCTAGGCTGGGGGGTAGAAGTCGGTGCTTCCAGACCACCGTGGGAGCCGGGACCCTGGGCGGAGCGTGTGGGGCTGGACACGGCCGGCGGGGCGCTCTCGGGCTGACCCTCCTCCGCTGTCGCCTTCAGTCCCTGGTCCCTGTGACCATGAAGACCTCCTAGACGGTGTCATATTTGGGGCCAAATACTTGGGCTCCACCCAGCTGGTGTCCGAGCGGAACCCGCCCCCCAGCACACGCATGGCCCAGGCCCGGGAGGCGATGGACCGCGTCAAGGTGAAGCCAGGGCCGGGCAGGTGGGGCTCCCCAGGGCCGGTGGGAGGTGGGGGGGGGGGGCAGGGGGGAGCCACAGGCCGGTCCTCCGAGGCCCCTGGAGCCTGGCGGGGGTGGGGCGGGCAGAGGCTGGGTCTTCGTGGGCCTCCACTTCCCACCCCCCCCCCCCCCACAGGCCCCCGAGGGGGAGACCCAGCCCATGACGGAGGTGGACCTCTTTGTCTCCACCAAGAGGGTCAAGGTTCTGACGGCTGACTCCCAGGTACAGGGCCGGGCCGGCCCCCGGGCTGGGGGTGCCCCCGCCCCCCCGAGGGTCCGCACAGCCCACCCAGGCCTGGTCTCCCCCCCCCCCCCCGCCCCCCTGCAGGAGGCCATGATGGACCACGCCCTGCAGACCATCTCGTACATTGCCGACATCGGCAACGTGCTGGTGCTCATGGCCCGGCGGCGGCTGGCCCGGCGGCCGGCGCCCCAGGCACACAGCCGCCAGCTCTACAGGATGATCTGTCACGTCTTCCACTCAGAGGACGTGAGCAGCCCGGCTCCGGGCGTGGGGGGGGGGGGGGGGGGCTCGGGGCCCGCCCTGCGCTCTTCCAGAGACCCCTGGTCACGCCGTCGCTGCAGCGTCCTTCCATCGGTCCTCAGCGCTGTCGGCTGTCTCCCCCACCACCCCCTGGGCCTCTGGTCTTTGCCATAAGCCTCAGAGACTGGCGGCCCACCCCCCAGCCTTCCCCCCTCCGGGCCGGTGTCCCTCCCCTCCCCCGACAGATTCCCCAAGACAGCGGCTGCTTTCCACAGTCCCCGTAGCCACGGGGCACGGGGCTGTCTCCCAGGAGTCCTGTCCCTGGTGGGGCCGGGAGGGCTCAGCCCCGAGGACGCCCGAGGGTCTGGGAGACCTGAAGGAGGGGGGCGGGACACCCCCCGAGAGCCGCTGCCCGTCGCCACGCAGGCCCAGCTCATTGCTCAGGCCATCGGCCAGGCCTTCAGCGTGGCCTACAGGCAGTTCCTCCGGGAGAGCGGCATCGACCCCAGCCAGGTGGGCGCCCAGCAGAGCCTGGGGGCCACGGGCCCCGGCCACCTCCACAACGGGGACCTCGACCACTTCTCCAACAGCGAGAACTGCAGGGAGGTGAGCGTGCGGGCCGGGGGCCCCTGCCAGCCCCCCTCAGAGCCGCCCTCATGCCTCCCACCGTGTCCCCCCCCCAGGTGTGCATCGAGAAGCGTCGGGGTGAGGGCCTGGGCGTGGCCCTGGTGGAGTCGGGCTGGGGCTCCCTGCTGCCCACGGCCGTCATCGCCAACCTGCTGCACGGGGGCCCTGCCGAGCGCTCGGGGGCCCTCAGCATCGGGGACCGCCTTACTGCCATCAACGGGACCAGCCTGGTGGGGCTGCCCCTGGCCGCCTGCCAGGCCGCCGTCCGCGTGAGTCCTCTCAGGGTGGCAGGGTGCTTTCCCTGGGCCAGTCCAGAGGGGCATGGAGCATTAAGTCCCCACCCCCCCCCCACCCCCCCGCTGCCGCGTGCTCCGGGAAACTGAGTCTTGGAGAGGGGACGTTGTTGGTCCGGGTGACCGTGATGGGGTGAAGGCAGGATGGGAGCACCAGCAGCCCAGCTATGGGGCCGGGGGCCTTCCTGTCCGCCGCGAGGCAGCAAGCGTGTTCTTGAGTCTGGACCCTTTTGTTGGATGGGGAAACTGAGGCCCGAACATGGGGAGGGACCTGGTCAGGAGGGCGGGTCCGACACGGCCCACACAGCAGGTTAAGGAGTGAGCACGGCCGACCTGGCTAGAAGCTTGCTTCCCGTGAGGAAACGGAGGCCGCGGGAAGGGAGGGGTCACACAGCTCCGACCCGAGGCTGCCCGGCTTGAGTCTTGTCTTCTTAACTGCTTCTCGAGGAGCCTTCTAGAATCTAGGGCCCTGACTCCAAAGCTCCATTTTATGAGTGGGTAAACGGAGGCCCGGAGGGAGCTGCAGCGTGCCGCGAGGTCCGGCAGCGCCCTGGGGGCCTCGCTAAGCCCACAGCCCCTGTCGCGCACAGGAGGTGAAGTCGCAGACGCTGGTGACCCTCAGCATCATCCACTGCCCGCCGGTCACCACGGCCATCATCCGTCGGCCCCACGCCCGCGAACAGCTGGGCTTCTGCGTGGAGGACGGCATCGTGAGACCCCAGCCCCGGGACAGGGTGGAGGGGGGGGTGGGGGGGACCGGCGGCCCCCCCCTGAGCAGCACGGCCCCTTCCCCGCTCCCTCCAGATCTGCAGTCTCCTCCGGGGCGGCATCGCCGAGCGCGGGGGCGTGCGCGTGGGGCACCGCATCATCGAGATCAACGGGCACAGCGTGGTGGCCACGCCGCACGCCCGCATCATCGAGCTGCTCACCGAGGCGCACGTTGAGGTGCGCGGGCAGCGGCCGGGGCGGGGCCGGGGGCGGGGCCAGGGTGGGGGCGTGCCCTCCTGCCGGCCCAGGCCCGCCCCCAGCCGCCGGCCTCCGCTCTGGCCCCCCCAGGTCCACATCAAAACGATGCCGGCCGCCACCTACCGCCTGCTCACCGGCCAGGAGCAGCCCGTGTACCTGTGACCGGCCACCAGCCCGCCACCGTGCCTTAGCGCCAGCAGCCCCGGGACTCCGTCCGCGGAGCCTCCGGAGGCTTCTTGGCTCCTTGTTATTCTCTGACATAAAACATTAAATGCTTAACAAACGGGCAGCATCTTGGCTTGAGATCTGCGGGGTTCAGAGAGGAAGGATACGACCGACTCTCAACTCGGTGTCCTTCCTGGAAATCTCTAGAAGCCAGTGCTGTGAAAATACTCTATTTATTAAAGATTGGCAGAAAGAGGTTGGGTTCTAGGTTCTGTACGGGAAGCTGAGTCCCAGCTCTAGGGAGGAAGAGGGGATAGAGGCCAGCTGGCCACCTGGGAGGGGGTCACAGGTCGGTGGCCGGGCCCCAGTCGTAGCCATCTTCGTCAGAGGACTCCATGTCTCGAGCTCGCGTGAACTTTTTCTTCAAAGCTTCCTGCCCATATGTCCTGGGTATCAGGAAATAGAATAGAGGCTGTGGGCAGGGGACAGGCAGGAGCCACCCTTACCTGAGGCTGACTCTGTGGGGCACGGTGGGTATGGACAGAGATGAGCGAGACTGTGCATTTAGGGGTCAAGCCTCGTTAACGAACTCCTACACATCCTTCAAAGCCCCAGCCAGTGTCCTGTCCTTCAGGAGACTTTCCCAGTCAGTCCTCGTAGGAAGACAGCATCTGCTTCTTTGGCCCTGATGACATGGGGGTCTGAGTGACCCTGTCTGCTTTCAACCCGCCCACTGGGCTGGGAGCACCATGAAGGCATAGCCTGGTTCTCGGTCTCGTCACCCCCAGAGCCTGAGTCCCAGGAAGAGGGCCGAGGGGCCCCAATCTGGACTACGGGGGGGGCTCTTACCGCATGCTGTCCTGTCGCCACTGACCATGGGGGGAATGGCCATCCACCTTGGAGGGGGAGAAAGGAGGTCAGCACTTCCCCCAGAGTAAGACAAAGTAGGGTATAGAGGACCCCCATCCCAGCTTCCCACCTTGGCCCCGGTGGTGCTACCCACGCTTTCTCCTTGCCCCACACAGGTCTGCAACTCCTCCAATTTTTAGTGAGAAAATGGGGTGGGACAGAGAAAGGCCTTGGCTGTGATCCCCTAGCCTGTCAGCAAAGGGGGAAGTGGGTTCCCAGCTGTAGAATTCTTCAGAGGGCTGTTGTTAGGAACTCATAAATAAATCCGTGTATGGAAAGTGCTCAGGATAGTGCCTGCCCCATAAGCAAGCTGCCGTGGACAGTTGAGCAGGTTGGATACTGCACAACTCCAGGGACGCACCATTCCAAGTAGAGACCTCACAGATTTGTACATTTTTATATTTAACAAGAGACAGTCTGGAGGAAGGGTTGCCTTTGTCGAATTTATAAAGGGCACTGCAGAGGCTGAGGCAGCCTCAGTAAGAACAAATGCTATATAAATACTTGTTGTGGTTAAACACCCAACTAGTGTGGGCTGGGACTTGGACGAAGTGCATTGAGTTTAAACAGCCACCTTGTGACGTCAAGATTCATCCATTTCATTATGTCCCAGATAAGGAAATACAGAGGTTACAATGTTTGTTTTAAGTTGTTCAGTGACTCAGTGGCTCAAATACCCTAGGTCCGGGTGTGAGACACTGATCTGATCAGAGAAGCTTCTGTTCGTTAACATCCTGGTGGCAAACAGGCTCCCCTGTGTGTCCCAGCCCCACCCAAGACCCCTGCCAGGCCGCCCCCGCCCCCCGCCCGTGCCCTGCTTACCTGGGCCCCTCGGGGACCCGGGGCTCTCCCATGATCCCCCGGGCTCTGAGGCTCATCCGCCAGCACGGGTTCCGAGGACCGGGCCAGAGCTGGCGCCGGCGGACCCTCGTCCACGTCCGTGTGGGGCCCGCCCTCGCCATCCGTGTAGCCCTCCCCGTCTGTCTCGTAGTCGCTGTTGACCCGGCTGTCACAGCTCAGATCCGCAGAGCTGTCGGCCAGGCCTCGGTGAGGCAGGTCCAGGTTGCCCTCCGACGAGGTGTCCGGCTGCGGGGTGGGCGTGGCCGGGCTGAGCCAAGACCCCTCCCCCTCCTCCCAATCCCACCCCCGGCCTCCAACCTCCCTGCCAAAGCAGGTCCAGACCGTCACCTCAGGTCCGACCTTGGCCGTGGACGTTGCCCCACCCCCCGCCCCAGGTACCTGGTCCTCGGCCGTCCAGATGGGCCGGGTCTGCTGCTCGCGGATGACGGCCTTGAGCTCCCGGTACCAGGCGTCACTCGTGCCATGCAGGGGGATGGTGGCTGCGGGGAGGGGGCTTCAGCGTGGCCGCAAGTGCGCGGCCGGGACCCACCGCCCACGCGGGCTCCCCCCCCCCCCCCCCCCCCCCCCCGCCGTCCGCCTACCGGTGAACAGGTGTTCGCTGTGCTTGCGTAGCTTCTGGGCTTGCGCATAGAGGCGGCGGGTGCTGCGGCGGGAGACGGGCGCCAGCCACTGGCGCAGGGCCTTGAGGGCCACGCGGCTCTCGGGGGCGCAGAAGACCACGATGGGGTAATATTGCACGTAGTTGAGGCGTTCCACCGCCGACGGCGTCACGTCCAGGAGCGCGTGCTTGTTCTGCGCCCAGCCCGCGGCGGAGGCGGAGGCGGAGGCGGAGGCGGAGGCGGAGGCGGGGGGCGGGGCAGACGGCAGGGAGAGAAACACCCAGAGACGCAGCGGACCGGTCAGGAGGCAGGTGAAAGGTCAGAAGATCAGAGGTGGAGATGGAGGGTTGGGGTCAAGGTGGACCCTGACCTCAGGGCGCAGGCGAGCGCAGTGGGCAGGGGCTGTGACGGCCCAGCGCTCGCCACTGTGCGTCTCTGTCCCTCTCAAGCCCCGGCATCGCAGCACCTCCGAGAGGGGCTGCCGAGGGGGTCTGTGCCGTGCAGCCCGGCCGGGGCGGGAACAGGTTGGAGGCCTGGGCCTTGGTTTCCCAACCCTTGAAAGGGGGCACAGAGCGGGGCCCTGCTTACGTTCTCGGCGATCACGCGCACGGTATCCAGCTTGATGATCTTGGAGGGGCTGTCGGTCCTCGAGACGCTGTCTGTGGAGGGAGAGGTGACCGGCGGCTGCGGAAGGGCGTTCCCCTGGCCGCTCAAATTCTCGGGCCTACCTGCCCCTCCCCTGCTCAAGAACCCACCATGGCTGCCCATCACCCCGAGGGCAAGTCTAACGACAGCCACGAGCCTGACTCGCTGCACTCAGTCTCCCTCCTGACCGTGGCCTACACTGCCGTGGACCATGTGGCAGATGGGAAACAGCCTCAAGGACATGAGGTCACCGGCTCGGGGTCACGGAGCCGACAAGGGGCAGGGCAAGGAGCCGGATGTGGTGTTTGTGTTGCAGACACTAGCTGCGCCCCGCTTGGCCCCAACTTGGCTCGGGCTGCGTCTGCTGCTCTCCCCTCCCCCATGCGTTCTGTAGGACTCGAGATAGAGCCCTGCCTCCTCCAGGAAGCCCTCCAGGACAGCCAGGGGCTGATGGAGGTGACACGCCCTGCCCTGGGGGGGGGGCCCAAAAGGAAAAGGGGGGGGAGTGGGGCAGAACCCTACCTAATTTATTTTATTCTTATGTGCAGAACAGGGACACCTGCGGGGGCTCCGTCCTTTAAGGGTCTGACTTCAGCTCGGGTCATGATCTCACACTTTGCGGGTTTGAGCCCCGCCTCGGGCTCTGTGCTGACAGCTCGGAGCCTGGAGCCTGCTCCGGATCCTGTGTCTCCCCCTCTCTGCCCCTCCCCTGCTCGCACCCTGTCTCTCTCTCTCCCTCTCTCTCTCCCTCTCCAAAATAAACATTAAAAAAATTTAAAAAGTAAAATAAAATGTACAGAACATAAAACTCACCATCTCTAAGCTCACAGCTCAGCGGCCTCAGGCACACTCACACTGTCGTGCAGCCGCCCCCGCCATATGTCTCCAGCACTTTCCATGTCCCCGAACTGAGACTCTGTCCCCATGAAACACTGACTGACTCCCCACCTCCCGCCCCACCCCTGGCTCCCACCATCTACTCTCTGTCTCTGTGGGCGGGACTCCTCCGGGGGGGGGGTCACGCGGGACGTGTCCTTCTGTGCCCGGCTGCTGTCACTGCTCAGTGTCCTCCGGGTCTGCCCACGTGGTGGCAGGAGGCAGGACGTCCTTCCTTTTTACGGCTGGATCATACTCCAGTGTGTGGACGGACACTGTGTCTATCCTTCACTGTGGCTAATACTGCTGGGAACGTGGGGGTGCCAGTGCCCGTTTGAGACCCGGCCCTTACTTCTCTTCGGTATAGACCGGACGTGGACTCGCTCGCTGGGTCAGACGATGACTCTGTGTAACCGAGGAGCTGCTCGTAGTTTTCCACAGTGGCCGCCTGGTCTCACGCTCCCCCAGCCGAGCACGAGGGCTCCCACTTTCCACATCCTCACGGCCACCTGCTATGCTCTGTTTTGCTGTTTTACACTCTGGCCCCGTCCCGGGGCCTCGCTTGGCCTCGCACTGTGGTTCCGATCGGCACTTCCCCGGCGAGTAGTGATGTTAGGACGACCTTGCCCTCCAAACCACACGCCGGACCCTCGTCCTTCCGCCAAATTCCCTCCCCACAGACCCTGCCTCCCCTTTTGCTGTGGGAAGAGCCCCCTGAAGGCTGCTGAGCCCTCCGGGGCGGCGAGAAAGGGCCTCACCTCCTGAAATGCTCGCACCTCGCACGGGCACGAAGACCATTCCCACACTCATTCTTCCTGCCCAGCACAACCCCATTTGAGAGACGGGGAAGTGAGGTCTCAGGGCAAGCCACCAGCTCAGGGTCACCCAGCCAGGAGGAGCAGGAATTGCCCGGAGGTGACATCTGCCCACAGAACGGCCTCGCTCCAAAGCCCCGGCCAGGGGACACTTTGGCAAGGAGACGGTGTGTGTCTGCAAGAAAAGCCCCTCCGCCCTCCTTTGGGGGGCTCCTGACCGAGATCGCCACCCCACGGGGCTTTGCTCCGATGCTGTATTCAAGGGCATCCGCTCTGCAAACACTTCTCTCCGCTGGAATGCGGCCACCGTGTGTCAACCCACAGGTGTGGCCGTATCCCAGTAAAACTTTATTGACAGGTTATAGGTGGTGCAATGTGAATTTCATATCATTTTCATGTGTCACATCACATTTCTTTTCCCTTCTCTTCAACCGTTTGAAATGTGTAGATACCGTTCTTAGCTGGCAGGCTGTATAAACACTTAGCTGATGGGCCAGATTTGGCCCTGGAGCTTTAATTTACTGACCCCCGCCCCCCCCCCCCCCAGCTTGTTTCAGTAGTTGTTCGTGAATTTTTGGTGTTCTCGGGGGAATAGTTGTCTGTCTTGCTCAACGCTGTGTCTGTAGCTCAGTAAAGGAAGGGGCAGGTGGCACGTTGGGTTCATCGGCAGTGGCTGCCGGGCAAACCGTGTTAAGAAGGATTCTGAGGCTCTATCCAGACAAAGAGCACCATGATTGGCTCAGGACCGCTGGCCCAGGCCTTGGAGGGGGCGCTGGTGACTCATCTGCCTCGTGCCTGCCGTGGCTGTTTTAACTCTTTCCCGAAACAGCAGCAGCAGCAGCAGCCCCCTCATCAAGCTGCCTCGGCCCCCGCGCCGGGGAAGAGGCTGTGAAATGGTTCCCCCAACAAGGCTGCTTCCTCACCTGCGATTTCGAACTGGTCGGGCATCTCCGCAGTCAACTTCTGCATGGCAATGTCTGCCACGGGCCCCAGGATCACCACCGGGCGCTTGAAGCTGGCTGAGGGGCAGAGAAACGGCAAGAATCAAGATCCCATTTGCAGCAAAGACCGCTAGACCCAGCCAGGCCCATGGCTGCCCGGCTAAAGACTACATCTCCCAGCGTCCCCTGCAGGCGGGAGGGCCACGTGACCACCTCCCGGCCAATGGGGTGCAAGCAGAATTGTGCGCGGTTCTGGGTTGTAGCCTTCCAGGAAAGGTAGGGGCCCTGTTCACCTTCTTGCCTTTTCCCCAGCTGGAATGGTCTTGGACCACATCATAAGGCAGAAAAACAAAACGTGAGACCACCCTCCGTTACTTACACCCGGGCTACGACTTAAAAAGAAGCTCTTTTCTGCTTCTGCAGCTCTCACGTGGGTTGGGTTATAGCATTGAAGTCAGTAGACAGCAAACTACAACCCGTGGGGCCACATCCGGCCCCCTGCCTGTTTTATAAATAAAGTTTTATTGGAACACAGTCACGTCCACTCATGTACTGCCTCTGGCTGCCTTCGTGCAGAGTGGAGTCGTTTTGAAAGAAACCACACGGCCCCACAAAGACTAAAATAGTAACTGTGTCTGACCCTTTGCAGGAAGAGTTTGCCAACCATTGGACTGATGGCTATACCATTTTAGCCATGAGGAAACGGGCACAGAACGCACAATGGCAGGAGAAAAGGGAGTAGTCAGCCCCCTCCTGATACCCCTATTCCCATCCCTCGGAAAGGATTTTTTGAATTTTTTCTTTAAAGTTTATTTTTGAGGGGCACCTGAGTGGCTCAGTGGGTTAAGCACCCAACTTCAGCTCAGGTCATGATCTCAGGGTTCGTGAGTTCGAGCCCCACGTCAGGCTCTATGCTGACAGCTCAGAGCCTGGAGCCTGCGTCGGATTCTGTGTCTCCTTCTTTCTCTGGCCCTCCCCCGCTCACACCCTGTCTCTCTCTCTCTCTCTCAAAAAAATAAATAAATAAATAAATAAACTTAAAAAAAAAGTCACCCCCTCCAGCCCCCACGACCCCCCTTCTTGTCCCTGGATGAGCCTGTTCTGTACGTTTCACACACGTGGACTCACACCCCGAGTGGGCTCTGGGGTCTGGTTCCCTTTCTGAGCGTCAAACATTCAGGGTCCGTCCGCAGGGCAACGGGAGTGGGCGCCTCGCTCCTGCTAGTGGGCGGGGCAGCGACCTGCGCGTGCGCGGTGGACACGTTCATCTGCGGACGCGCGCGTGCGCGGGGGCCCACTGTGTGTCCCTTCATCCGTCGGTGAGCGTGTGGGTTGTTTCCGCGTTTGGGCCGTTGTGAGCCGTGCTGCTGTGGACACGCGTGTTCAGGCTTCGGTCTCACGCCTGCTCACAGTATGCGTGTATTTTAAAGGGTGTCTGTTCAGCGCCAGCTGACACCCTAGAAAGGGCAGCGCCCACTGAACGCCCGGGCGGCCACCGCAGGCCACGTGTGGCCGTGGAGCCCCTAAAACATGGCTGGTCTGAACCCAGATGTGCCGAGTGCAGAATACACACCAGGGCTTACACACACACACACACACACACACACACACGAGGGTGTGAAATATCTCACAGACTACTTATAATTGGGTTATCTGTTAAAATAATACTTTGGGGGGCGCCTGGGTGGCTCGGTCAGTGAAGCGTCCGACTTCAGCTCAGGTCATGATCTCACAGTCTGTGAGTTCAAGCCCCGCGTCGGGCTCTGTGCTGACAGCTCAGAGCCTGGAGCCTGCTTCGGATTCTGTGTCTCCCTCTCTCTCTGTTCCTCCCCTGCTCACACGCTCTCTCTCTCTCTCAAAAATAAGACTAAAAAAAAAAAAAAAAATGATACTTTGGGTATGGTAACAAGGTAAGTTGTTTAAGTTACGGGTAAGCACTTCTTTTCGAGATTGCCCCTGCGGCTTGCGGATCTCTACTGGAACAGGAAAGGAGCCCTTTCCTGTTCCCTTCGGCACCCTAAAATAACCCAAAATGGGTATTTCGGGTGGGGGGGAGAGGTTAAGGATGGGGGCTTCCGAAGCCTGGACGCGGAGGAAGACTTGGTCCAGGGCTTCCGAAAGCCTTACGAGGCCCCCCTCCCCTCGGCCCCCCGCCCCTCGGACCCACCTTCTCGAAGCACCACGCGTTCATACGGCGGGTAGTGACCCTGCCTGGTCAGATCGGACAGGTCCTCGCGGCTCCGATGGGTGGTCTTCTTGGCCCCTCGACGGAGACCCCGCAGCCGCCAGAACTCGGCCCGCGCGTTGGAGCCCGAAGACGCGCCCGGCCCGGCGCCCACGGCGCGCTGGGCGGCCTCCAGACTGGCCAGCTGCTCCGCCCTGGGGACGAGGCAGGGGGCTGGGCACGGAGGGCGGCAGAAACCCGGCCCGGGAGCCGGGAGGCCGCGCCCGTCTGCGGCGGGGAAGCCGAGGCCGAGGGGCGACGCACCTGCTCCGGTTGGGGATGATGCCCCGCTCCTGCTCGCGGAGGTCGCGCCCCATGCGCGCCGCCAGCCAGTGGCCCCCGCGGGCGCGGCTCTGCCCGGGGCCGGGGTACAGCGTGTCCAGCACGTGGAAGACGTCTCCGCGGGTGAAGCCCAGGCCCGACGGGGGGCTGGCCTCCAGCTCGAAGTGCGTGCGGATGTAGAAGGAGTCGCCCACGCGGGACTGCACCATTTTCCGGAAGACTGTGGACCGGGGAGGCTCGGTGAGCGCCCAGGCCCCCCGCCCGGCCCCCGCCCGCCTGGCCGCGCGCGCGCGCGCGCACTCACTGTCCTGCTTCCGCTGCGTCACCAGCTCCACGTCCTCGCCCGGCGGCAGCCCCAGCAGGAACTGCACGGCCTCCTCGCGGGTCAGGTTCCGGAAGGGGACGTCATTCACCTGCGGGGAAGGGGGCGTGGCATGGGCCGCGGCCACCCCCCGGCCGGACAGGCGATGCCAGCTCTGCTGGGCACGGGACCCACTCCCGGGAGGACAGCAGGGACGGGTCGTGACCCAGCCAACGAGGTCATGACACAGGCAGGGAGACGTTAAAATGTTCAGATGTCCAGGGGCGCCTGGGTGGCTCGGTCGGTTAAGCGACCGACTTCGGCTCAGGGCACGATCGCACGGTTTGTGAGTTCGAGCCCCAGGGTGGGCTCTGTGCCATCAGCTCGGAGCCCGCTTCGGATTCTGTGTCTCCCTCTCTCTCTCTGCCCCTCCCCCACTCAAGCTCTGTCTCTCAAAAATAAATAAATGTAAAAAAAAAAATTTTTTTTTTAAATGTTCACATGTCCCTGGGGGTGCTGCGGGTCCTGGGGGAGGACACACAGGCCAGGACAGACTCCGGGGCCACCCAGCAGGCCGCCACACCCACTGCCGGCTGCCCCAAGTCACCTGCAGAATCTCATCTCCCTCCTGGATGCCCTGCCCGTCGGCCGGGCTGCCCTCCTGCACCCCGGACACGAAGATGCCCACGTCATTGCCGCCGGCCAGGCGCAGGCCGATGGTGGAGCCCTTGGGGAAGCGGACCACCCTCCAGTCGGGGCTGTACCTGCAAGGGGAGGCAGAGGCGGGGTCAGGCCGGAATGGGTGCAGAGGGGGCGCGCGGGGCCTCCCTGGGAGAGCCCCCACCCCCTCCGGGCCTCAGTTTCCCCACAGCCTCGCATGGCGGCCCCACCAACACGGGGACGCAGCCCCGGGATGCGCCAGTGTCCGGCTGGGGGGGCTTTTTTCCCCGGGGGGACGTACCCACGGTCCTCCCTGCTCTGGCCGCTGGGCACCCTGTAGATGTCATAGCTGCTTTGCCTGGGGGAGTCTGAAAGGGAACAGCAGTGTGTTTTCCAAGCACGCTGACTGGTCTAGCCGCCACACCTCAGCCTTAGGGTGTCCCTGCCCCACGGCGCTGTCACCCAGCCCTCCGTCCTTCCCAGGGAGCTGCCCCTGACCTCTTAGGCCCCTGCCCCCCTCTCCCGCCCTGCCTGGCACCACCTCATTGGTCGGGATCAGAAAAATCAGAAGGATGCTCAGAGTCACGTCCCTGCCACCGTCCGCTCACCTGTTTCCGAGATGGTTCTGGAATCCACTGATTTGTCCCGCCAAAGCGGGGGGCTCTCCCTGGAGGGGGAACAGATTTGGGGTGAAGTAGGGGCAGATGCCGAGAGTCGACTTTAGCAATTCCCTTTTATTTGCACCCAGATTCAAATTCTGCCCTTCTGGCTGGGAGACGGTGGGGCCGCTGCTCTCTCTCTGAACTCGGGTTCCCTCCTCTGAGCCCCGGGGACGGCTAAGTCAGGGCCACAAGTAGGCATGGCTCAAAATGAGGCAAACCTGTGGCCGATGGTCACGTTTATTATTCTAATTAGTGAAAAGCTATAGAAGGTGATATGGTCTGAGTGTTGTGCTCCCCCCCCCCCCCCCGCTTCACAGGCGCCGAAGGCCTTAGCGATAATATACCCATGACCTAATCCCCATGGGCTGGGCACTTATGTTTTGTTTTTTTAATTTTTTTAATGTTTTTATTTATTTTTGAGTCAGAGAGAGACAGAGCATGAACGGGGGAGGGGCAGAGAGAGAGGGAGACACAGAATCCGAAGCAGGCTCCAGGCTCCGAGCTGTCGGCACAGAGCCCGACGCGGGGCTCGAACCCACGGACCGTGAGATCATGACCCGAGCCGAAGTCGGACGCCCAACCGACTAGGCCACCCAGGCGCCCCTGGGCACTTCTGTTTTTAGGCATGGAGTCGTGTCCCCTCAAAATTCCTGCACCGAAATCCTAACCCCCAGCATCGCAGAATGTGACGGTACTTGGAAACACGGTCGCGGTGGATGCGATTGGTGGAGAGGAGGACCTACTGGCAGGAGGAGGGGAGGCCCTGATCCCATATGACTGGTGTCCTTATACAGTGGCGACGTTTGGACCCAGAGACAGACAAGATGACGTGAAGTCATCAAGAGGAGGTGGCCACTTACAAGCCCAGGACTTTCTGGAAGCTACCAGAAGGTAGGAGAGACCTCCCGCCCCCTGCCTCCCCGCCTCCCCGCCTCCCCGCCTCCCCGCCTCCCCGCCCCGAGCCTCCAGGGGGAGCGCGGCCCTGCCCACATCCTCATCTGGGACTCCGGATCCGCGAGACCATACATTTCTCCTGTCCTAAGCCACCAAGTCTGGGCACTGTGTTTATAGCCACCGCAGGACACGAATGCAAGGTCACTGCCACTTGTTCCCGTCTGTAAACATCATCATAACGAGCAAGCACCCTCCAGTCCCTGCACATACCCGTGGCTATCTTGCCCCCAAGAGAAAATCCCTAAAGGAGGACTGAAGTCGAAACTGGGTTCGAAATTGGATGGAAGTCGAAACTGGGGGGGGGGGGGGGGGTCTTGGAAAATTCCGCTCCTTCTGCTTTAAGTTGATCCCTACCAGGCTCTCCCGGTCCCGAGAACCCAGAGCCACGTACTGGGGGCCAGGAGGACTATGTGTGGACGGGGGAAGCCTCTTCCAGGCAGGCCACCGGGACCGCACCCTCCAGTCGGAAACGATAGGCCCACGTTCCATTCCCACTCAGCCCTTCTGGCCGACAGGGGTACGTACTCGGGGGAGTCGGTCCAGCTGGCATCAGAGCTCCGCCGCACATGCTGGGGCGGCGGTGGGACGTGGGACGGTGGCGCCTGGGACGTTTCTGAGCCGAGGTCTGAGATGTCTGCAGCGGAGAGGACGTCCCATCAGGCCTGCAGCCCGCACCGCAGAGGGGGACGTCAAGGCCCCTCTAAGTCAAGGGGCCCAGGCCAGAGTCTGGCTCAGCCAGTAAGCCCTGACTTCCTGTGTGGCCTTGGACAAGTGTCTGTCCCTCTCTGAGCCTCACAGGGCCAGGCTCACGTGCCCCGCCGGGCCCCGCCTGGCCTCCTCGGCCTCCCCTGCCCTCCGCTGAACGCACAGGGCCTGCCCTCTGGCCCCTCACCGTCCAGGAGAGAGCTGTCGCTGTCACTGACGGCCGATGGGATTTTCACCAGGAACTGCCCTCTGTCCCTGAGCACCAGCAGAGTCAGCTTCCCTTCTGACTTCTCGATCAGTCGCCGTGTGTCGCTCAGAGACAGATTCTCGCTGGACACGCCATTGATCTGAAAGGCCCGGGAAGGAAGACAGGAAGGGAGTTAACACTAGATAGGGGATACTAGAAACAGACAGCTTGGTGGGGGCACTAGAAACACACAATTGCTAAAAACAGACGTTCTCAAGAGAAAACGATGGTACGGGACCCCTGCTGTGAGGAGACCATGCCCAGAAGTGACTCCCACAAAAATTCCAGAATTCGGGCGCCTGGGTGCCTCAGTCCGTTAGGTGTCCAACTCTTGATTTTAGCTCCTGTCATGATCCCAGGGTCGTGGGACTGAGCTCTGCATCAGGCTCTCTGCTGACGGCACGGAGTCTGCTTGGGATTCTCTCTCTCCCTCTCTCTCTGCCCCTCCCCTCTTTGCATGCACACATGCACGAGCGCTCTCTCTCTCTCTCTCTCTCAAAAAAAAAAAAAAAAAAAAAAAAAGAATTCCAGAAGCAGCCAATTTTCTGAGGGGCAGGGGGAGCTTTGGGGGAAAATTAAAAGCAGCCTGACTCCCCATCTCCCTAGAAGGGGAATTTCTCAGGAGACGCTAGAAACAAACATTAGGGACAAGTCTAACTAGGGGGCCCTAGTCAGTCCATAGAGCGTGAGTTCAAGCCCCACGTCGGGCTCTGGGCTGACAGCTCAGAGCCTGGAGCCTGTTTCGGATTCTGTGTCTCCCTCTCTCTCTGACCCTCCCCCGTTCATGCTCTGTCTCTCTCTGTCTCAAAAATAAATAAACGTTAAAAAAAAAATTTTTTTTATAAAAAAAGAAAGAAAAAGGAAAAAAAAGAAACAAAGAAACCTGTCTAACCAGGGAGCAGATACGTACATACCCAAAGATACTAAAAGCAGACAATCTACATGAGATACTAGAAACTGACATTTGGCAGGTGGGGGCGGGGGGCCCTCTCTAACCCTTGGGAAGGAGGCAACTGAGTACAAATGGTTCTGGCTCTGCCGACCTGCCAGTGCGGCTGGGTCACCCTGCCAGCCCCCCCCCCCCGCCCCCCACCCGCCACTCGGTGTCCCTGTCCCGCCCCCGACAGGAAGCCTGGGCTCACCTGGAGGATGAGGTCGCCTTCCCGCAGCCCGCGGTTCCTGGCCGCCAGGCCCGACTCAGTGATGTGCTTGATGAAGATCTGACTGCCCAGGGTGACCCCGAACTCTGTGGGGGGGGGGGGGGGAGGAGGGACACTGAGGCAGGGCCTGGGGTCTGGGTTGTAGAAGGTCCACGGCAGGGGCGCGGGAAGGCACGGAGCCCCGGTCCCAGCTCCCCGACACCCTCAATGACATCCCGGTGAGAGTTTTCAGGATGTGACTCTTGTTATCCCAGTTACAAGGCAGCGGGGGCGCCCGGGGCGGGGAGGCTCCGGGTTAAGCGCCCGACTTCGGCTCAGGTCACGATCTCGCGGTTTGTGGGTTCGAGCCCCGCGTCGGGCTCTGTGCTGACGGCTCGGAGCCTGGAGCCTGTTTCAGAGTCTGTGTCTCCCTCTCTCCGCCCCTCCCCCACTCACGCTCTGTCATTCTCCTTCTCTCTCTCAAAAATACACATTAAAAAAAAATTTTTTTTAAATTACAAGGCAGGGGGCCGATGTCCCAGTGCCATTTGTCACATCATGTTTAGAATTCTAAGGCCAGGGTGCTGCTACTGAACTGAGATGGGGTCAGAGGCCACACATTGGCCTTACGGAGGGAATTCTAGTGTCGTGACACTTCTCTGGATGCCACAGTGTGTGAGTTTCCCGGGCCGGAAAGCAACACCAGTTTGCAATCTCATGGTTCTGGGCTCAGAAGTCCCAACACCCAGGCGTGGGCAGGGCCGGTTCCCCCAGGGCCTGGCTCCCCCCTTTTCCGGCTTCCGGAAGCCCCGCATCCTGGGCCCGCGGCCCCTCCTCATCCTCACGGCCAGCAGCTCGGGTCGGGGTCTGCCCATCTCTCTGCCCCCCTCTCGTGAGGACCTCGCGAGGCCACCGGGCCCCCCGGGACACCCAGGGTCACCCCCACCTCAGGGGCCTGGGCCTGCCCCCCTCTGCCGCACGAGGCCACATGTCCCAGGTCCCAGGGACCAGGACGGGGACGCCTCTGGACACACGGGACAGGGGGTCAGCGCGGCCACGGCGCCCCTTGGCGGGAACCGGGAGCCCCACTGCCGACGACCCGCCGACCTCACCTTCGCTGTCCCTCCTCCGCACCAACACGGACTTCACGGGCCTCATCTGCACGTCCTGCCGCGGCAGCCGCTTAAAGCCTGACACCAGGGCCAGCCCGTTGGTCTCAGACCTGCCGCCTGGGCTCCTGCGCCCGTGGCTGCCGGCCCGGCTCCGGCGGCCCGTCCTCTGCCGGCGGGAGCGCTCGCCCCAGGAGCGGCCAGACCCGCTGGATGTGTCCCCGTCGTAGCCCTGGCCGTGGTCAGCCTCCCCATCCGAGACCTGATGTCCCCCAGAGGGGCTGGCCTTGGCAGGCAGCTGGATTTTCCGGGGACGCTTCACGGTCTGTGAGGGGAGAGAGGGGAGGGGCCGGCTCGAGGCTCCGCCCCGAACCCTGTGGAAGGTGGGGAGGGGGGGGCCCTCTCTGGGCCTGAACATCCAAGCTGTGAAATGGGGACCGGATTCCACCTGCTTGTAGAAGCTTCCACTCATAACACCCGCAGGCTGCAGGTGGGGCTCAAAGTGGGGGCGGGGGGAGGGCAGAGGTGCCCACGGGGGGTGGGGGGGCTGCCCCGCCCACCTGGCCCCCACTCACAATGTTGGCCAACTTGGTGCAGGTTTTGAGTATCTGAATGGCAAAGGTGGAGGTGACGCTCTCCATGGAGACCCCATTCACCATGACGATGTGGTCCCCTGTCCTGAGAGAAGAGGGAGGCTGGGTCTCAGGGACGAGTCCTCACATAGGAGCCCTCTCCTCAGGCCTTCCCTGCAGCCCCTGCCATGTCCCCCAGTGCCCGACTTTGGGGCAGGCACCTCCCAGTCGACAAGGCCTGGTTCTAATTCGCTGGTGTCCCCAGGCTCACAAAGACATTTATCCTTCTGGCATTTATCCCTCAGTTTCCTCATCTGTAAAATGGGGCCAACAACAAATCCAACTATAATAATAGAATGCAACCGGGGCCCCTGGGTGGCTTAGCCAGTTAAGCGTCTGGCTCTTGATCTCGGTTCAGGTCATGATCTCACGGGTCCGTGACTTTGAGGCCCTCGTTGGGCTCAAACTTACTGCACGGAGCCTGCTTTGGATCCTCTGTCTCCCTCTTTCTGGCCATCTCTTGCTTGCGCTCTCTCTTTGCCTCAAAACAAATAAACGTTATAAAACAAAAAATTGAATGCAACCACAGAATGCAAGCTGTGATTATAAGTGTCTCCGTACCCCTCAATCTTGTCACGCCGTTTCTGCTTTTCTCCCCCTCTTTCCCTGTGTTTCTTTTTTTTTTAACGTTTATTTATTATTGAGAGTCACAGAGCATGAGCAGGGGAGGGGCCGAGAGATGGAGAGACACAGAATCTGAAACAGGCTCCAGGCTCTGAGCTGTCAGCCCAGAGCCAGACGCGGGGCTTGAACTCACAAACCGCGAGATCGTGACCTGAGCCAAAGTCGGACGCTTAATTGACTGAGCCACCCAGGCGCCCCTTCCCTGTGTTTCATAATGTCTCTCTCTCTCTCTCTCTCTCTCTCTCTGAAGCTGTGTCTCGATTCTGGACTGAACCATATCACCCGTCAGCCACTCAGGTCCCAGAACCGTTTTCCCAACAGAACGCCCAGGAGCCTGCCGCTCCCAAGGGCTCAGAACACAGCGTCTCCTTCCCTGCGGCCACAAAAGGCTTCCAGGACCTTTCATCCCAGGAAGGCCATTATGACCCCGGAGACCTACAGCGAAGGACCAGGAAGTGGCTTGGGGAGGGTGAGTCTCCCAACGCCAACCCTGTGCTGCTGGCAGCTCCGAGCCCTGTGTTGACAGAGCTGAAAGGCAGCAGGCACTTTCCCCGCTCCTGGCTTTGGCCCACACACCTCCCTGCTCTCGGCAGGCCCCGCCCCTGCCCGCACCCCTGCTGCCTTGATACTCACTGCAGTTGGCCCTCAGCTGGCCCCCCCGGCACCACATCCGACACGACCACGGATCCACTGGGCCGGTCTCGGCCACCAGAGATTGCAATGCCAAAGCCTCTCCGGGGGTCCTGAGAGGGGAGGAGACCTAGGATGAGTTTTTGCGTCCTCCCGTGGAGCAGCCCGGGGTCAAGGTGGCACCCCTGTAGGCACCCACGCGGGGAGAGGGAGGCCTCACCTTGCAGAGCGTGGCCGTGTGCTGTTCCCAGATGGTCATCTCCTCCATGTCCAACACCTGACAGCAGAGGAACGGGAGGTGGGCTTGAGGCCACCGCAGGCCCACTGGAGCATGCAGGGGTCCCCCACCCTGGGTGGGGAGCCCGGCTGTGACACTCCCCGGGTCCCAGGCCTGTGGGCAGGTTGCTACCTCTCTGGAGACCTCAGCTTTTGTATCTGCAAGGTGGATTTAGGTCAGGGGTTCTCAGTTAGGGACCACGCTGCCCCCCAGAGTACGTGTGACGCTGGCGGTCATCACAATGCTGCCCAGCCCCCCACAGAGCGGGGAAGCCCCCCCACAGGGAACGATCCAGGCCCAAATGTGCCAAAGCTGAGACCCTCGTTTGAGTGAAGCAAACTGGTGAGAGGAGAGAAAATGCAAGTGCCTGGGGGGGGGATCCATGCCTGGGGGAGGGGGGAATCGAGTGGGGGGGGGAGGGGGGAATCCATGTTTGGGGGGGGGGAATCAAGCCAGGCCTGCCAGGCAGAGGGAGCCCACTCTGCTCCAGCCACCTGGGGCCTCCTCACTGTTCCTCCGACCCCTGGGGCCTTTGCACGTGCTGTTCCTTCTGCCTGAAACTCTTTTCCCCCAGATCTCCACCTGACTCCTTCCCTCACCTCCTTCTCCTCTCAGCTCCTGTGCTACCTTGCCGGGGAGGCTCTCCAACCACCCGGTGCGGAACAGTAAGCTCTTCCGGCTCCACGGCAGACCGCCCTATCCACCCTTCCCCAATACGCGTTCCTAATTCGGAGAACTTGTGACCCCTTGACGTTCTCTTGGCTTTTTTGGTCTGTCCGTCTCCCCTCTCTAGAACATCCGATCTGGAGGGCTGAGATTTTTGTTTGTCTCGTTCACAGTGGAGTCCCGGTTCATAGCAGGGATTCAGGAGCAATTTACTGGAGGAAGAAAGGAGGGAAAGAGGGGAGAGGAAGGAAGGAAGGAAGGAAGGAAGGGGGTGCTTTCCTTGTGCGGGGGGTGGGGTACTTTACAGGTACTATCTCATTTAATCCACTCACTGAAGGGAGATCCCGTCATCCCCATGTCACAGATGAGGCAACTGGGGCACAGAGAGGCAAAGTCACTTGCCAGGACAACAGCCCCGATAGAGGCTGTGGCTGGGAACGTGGATTCGGTTATTTGCACGCCCGTGATACAGATGGGGACCTGGCTTCTGGGAGTACAAGGCCACCCTCCAGGACACCCGGGCCAGAGAAGGCGGGGCGTGAAGCCCGCCCTCCCCCGCCCCCTCCCTGTCCCTTTCCTCTCCGGGCCTGCCCCCCCCCCCCCCGCCTGGTAGACCCGCCCCCCCCTCCCCCCGGGGGCACAGCAGGTGGTGATTCCTCCCCCTAAGAACCCCTCGCTGGCTGCCCCAGTGCCTTTTCTTAACGGATCCCGGGAGAGCGGCATTCCTGGCTCCCAGGGGGTGGGGGGAGGGGGCGAGAGACAAACACCGCCGAGGGCGGGGCCTCCCGGGCACTCCCGGCCCCGCGGTTACCCGGGAGCTGAGGGCAGCGCTCCCAACCCCGACTCAAACCCCTCTGCCGGCTGCCTCAGTTTCCCCGCCTGCCAAATGGGCTACCCCCACCCCCGGCGCCCTGGCCTTCAGGGCCGAGGCGGCGGCGGCGCGGGGCAAGGAGCCAGGCGGGAAAAGCAGAAAGAGCCTCGACTTTCCTCCTTGGCACGTTAGTAAGAGACACCGCGCTCCGCTGGCTGCCGACGAGACGCTCATCGTTTAACCCTGAGCGACCTTAATGTGTCACCGCTATTATTCCCACCTTAAGGGAGAGCAAAGGAAGGCCCAGAGAGGCGCAGCAACTTGCCTGAGGTCACCCGGTGAACAGGTGGACACAGGCGGCCGGTCTCGCACCCTTGCCCCTAACCACGGCACCCCTCCGCCCTGTCCCTTGTTTTCTTCTTCCGGACTTATGTTTCAAAGCAGAATCTTTGTACTCGCTTTGAGTTTACACTTTGTATCATTAAATGCCCTCCGGAACTTTGATTTCCCAGCCTTATTTTAAGACACAGCCCCAGGGAACCAGGGCCCCTGGGGGAACAGGTGCAGGTGGCCCCGGCTTGCCCTGCCACCCGCCCCCCTCCCGCCCCGTGCAGGTTCACCTCCTTAGATATTAGAGACTTTGTCTAAAACCCACGGGGCCAAGCCTAACCCGCCCCCCAGTGGCCCTCAGCTCCGTTCTCCTGCACGTCTTCGCCCTGGCAGTCCCCTGGGCCCAGAGACACCCCCCAAGAACCCGCAGGCAGCTAGCCCTCGCCACTTGGGTCTCCTGCCTCCTCAGGCAGCCTTCCTGGGCGAGCCAAACTTCCAGGGCTCCCTGTCATGCTTCCCCGTTTTCTTTCTTAGGCTTGGATCACGGCACCCCAAACCATCTTAAATTACCCTGTTTAGGGGCACCTGGGCGGCTGGGTGAAGCGTCTGACCTCCGCTCAGGTCATGATCTCGCGGTCTGTGAGTTCGAGCCCCGCGTCGGGCTCTGTGCTGCCAGCGCAAAGCCCACTTGGGGACCC
Source organism: Panthera onca (assembly GCF_046562875.1). Taxonomy (NCBI): domain Eukaryota; kingdom Metazoa; phylum Chordata; class Mammalia; order Carnivora; family Felidae; genus Panthera; species Panthera onca. The sequence goes on along the minus strand of NC_138340.1, from coordinate 2,851,050 downwards.
CGGTTCCCCTCCCTCTTTGCCCCTCCCCCACTCGCTCTCCCTCTCTCTCAAAAATAAACATTTCTTAAAAAAATTAGCCAGTTTAATCATCAGCTTGCAAGTTCCTGATCTTTCCTCTTGGGCCGTGAAGGCGGGCTGGGGCTGTCTCTCGGGCACCCTGGTGATGGCCCTTGGCATCTCCTGGGCCCTGGTGAACCCCTACTCATCCTTCAGAGCCCCCGGGACGCTGTTTCTTCCTCCAAGAAGTGAGTCCTCAGCGGCCCCATTCACACGCCTTACATCCCTAATCACTGGAATCGGGGGTGTCCCAGTCCATTGCCTCCCATACACCCCTCTAGTCTGGGGCCGGCGGCTGGGCAAGGTTGGGGACCCTGGGACCCCAGTATAGTCCCCACAGAACCAGAAGAGAGACGGAGTTCGAGGAATGGGGGTGAATGGTGAGATAAAAGGCCTATTCAGCCAGGAACTCAACCGGGTGTGTCCAGAATTCCTAGACCCCTCGGTCAGCCCTTCACCCACCCAGGTGAGCCCTGAGGGGGCGGGGCCTGGGCCTTTATCCCCACCCCCTCCCCCAGGGAGGAGGAGAGGAGGAGTCACCCAAACGGGCGGGTCAGGTGGTACCCTGTCACACAACCCCGGGCACTTGGCTCCCCGCCCCCTCCCCATCTCCGCCTCCGGGAACCGGGGCGCGGGGAGAGGGGGTAGGGGGGCCACAAATATGGGAGGTGGGGAGGGGATTCTGGAAGCCTCCCCCCCCCCCCCCCCCGGAGCCAGGACGGAAGTTGGCGGGAACCAGAACTGCCCGGAAGTGTGGTCTGGGGCGAGCCACGTTCCCCTAAGGCCTCACTTTACCCCTCCAGGCGCGATCTGCCGCCCGGTGCGGCGGTTATGAAAGTGGTCAGCCCGAGCTCGGTCCCCGGAGGGTGAGGTTTCCCCCCAAATAGAGACAAGGGGATCCCCTCCCCCCAGCAGGTTTGCTCGTGGGTAAAAGGGGCTCAAGACCCCTGCCTCTGCCCGGTAATGCAAGTTAACGGCTCTGTATACAGTAGGCGCCCAATGAATGTTGGTTCCGGCCTCGCCGCATTCACCGAAGCCACCCCAGCCCACAAATGAAGTCATTGCTGCCGTCCCACTGTTGCTCAAGACTAACTCGGCCCGAACACCCCGCGTAAACATCTTTACAGGGCACCCAAGACGTGCCAGGCGCTAAAAACACGGTTTCCTCTTTGAATCCTCCCTGCACCTCCTTCCCGAGGAAGATGACCCATTTGAGGGGCGAGGTATGGAGAGGCCTTGATTCACCGGCCCGAAGTTACACAGAAAAGTCAGGATTTGACCCCAGAGAGGCAGACCTTGGAGCACGGAAAGACCCCCCCCCCCCCCGACAGCTTTTGGAGACCAGAGGGCGAACGCCCCTCTCTGAGCAGCCTCGGCCTAGCCACCACCTTCCTCTGGGCCTCAGTTTCCCCACCTGTAACCCGGGGTGGTCTGGGGTCCAGGCCCCAGGTCGCAGACTGGATCCAGGTCGCGGACCCCAGCTAGATCCCCTCCCCCTCCCGTCCTCTGCGCGCTACTCGCCTGGAATCTCACCGCCATGGTCCACCCCTGGCCTCTCCAGCGCCCCTGTCCCGGGGCGGGGGAGGGGGGGGCCTGGAAACGGTCAATCGGTCCCCACCTCGGGGTGAGGGAGGAGGCTAAGGACGGCTGCGGCGGAGAGAGCGCCCGGCCCTCGCCTCCTCCAGCCGCTCTGGGTCGCACCTGCCCCTCGTCCCCCGCCCCGTCCCCTGCCGGCCCCGCCCCCGCCCCGCCACGCCTTCGGGACCGCGCCGGGGCCGCCTCCGCCCCCGCAACACGGGCTCCGGGCTCCGGGCTCCGGGCTCCGGGGTGGGAATGCCAGACCGGGTTTTCCACCCAGCCGGGCACGAGCCCGCCGTCGGGGCAGGACGCCGGCCGGGCGGGGCTGCAATGAAGACCCGGCAGGAAGTCCGGCCGCGCTCGGAACCGGCGCCTGGGACGGGGCAATCGGCGCCCCCGGCACGTTTCGAGGTTCCGCTGGGACATCGGTTGCACCAAAAGCAGGTTGAGTGCCAGAGACCTCCAGGGCGCAGGGCTAGCCTTCCTCAGGGCACCCCATCTCCAGGAAGTCCCCCCCCCCCCACATTTCATAGAGGGGAAACTGAGGCCCAGAGGGGTCAGAGACTTGGGCTTTCTGAACGTCCACGGCTGCCGCCCCAGGGCCTGGCCCCAAAGCCAGCAGAGAGAGCTCTGTCTTCACACCCCACCCGGGGCGGGGCTCCCCGCGGAGGAGGGCGGGCTCTGGGGAGCAAAGGCCGGGTCCGGAAGGTGAGATCTTGGGGTGACAGGACCAGGGCAGACACCCACACGTTCCTTGCTGCTTTAAATATATATTTAAACATTTTATTTATAGGAGCGCCTGGGTGGCCCAGTCGGTTGAGCGTCCCTCCTTGGCTCGGGTCGCGATCTCACAGTTTGTGAGTTCAAGACCTGTTTTGGACTCTACACCTGCCGTGCAAAGCCTGCTTGGGATTCTCTCTCTCTCCTCCCCCCTCTCTCTCTGCCCCTCCCCTGCTTGTGCTCTCTCTCTCTCAAAAACAAATAAATATTTTTTAAAACTAAAAAAATAAATATCTTTTTAAAAAGTTATTTAATGTTATTTATTTATTTTTTTTTAATTTTTTTTAACATTTATTTATTTTTGAGACAGAGAGAGAGAGAGCATGAATAGGGGAGGGTCAGAGAAAGAGGGAGACACAGAATCTGAAACAGGCTCCAGGCTCTGAGCTGTCAGCACAGAGCCCTACGTGGGGCTCGAACCCATGGACCGTGAGATCATGACCTGAGCCGAAGTCGGACGCTTAACCAACTGAGCCACCCAGGCGCCCCAAATGTTATTTATTTTTGAGAGAGACAGAGACAGAGCATGAGTGGGGGAGGGGCAGAGAGAGAGGGAGACACAGAATCGGAAGCAGGCTCCAGGCTCCGAGCTGTCGCCACAGAGCCCGACGCGGGGCTCGAACTCACAACCCACTAGATCATGACCTAGGCCGAAGTCGGACGCCTAACTGAGCCACCCAGGTGCCCCCCAAATAAATATCTTATTTACGTATTATATTTATAATATAAACATTATATTATTATAAATATGTACCCTGAGTCCCCTCTGTTCCTGTGCCCCACTCACGCCAAGGTCGAAAGGGCAAATCCGGGTATGGACACCCTCCCCAGCCTCATCCAGTCAGCTCCGGCGGAGAGGAATCCCAGGCTATGGGAAGGGCACAGAAAGGCAAAGAGGAAACTGGGGGATCAGGAGATGCTTTCTGGAAGAGGGAGCATTGCCGCTGGGCTTTTGAAGGGTGAGTAAGAGTTTGCCAAATGAACAAGGCAGAAGATACAATCAAAATCTCTGAGGCCCCCAAAGCTGACTTCTTGTTCTCCCCCAAAACACTAATCTGGAGAGCCCAGGCCAGAAGTTGGCCCTTGAGCATCTCCTAAGGTCCCTAAGGCAGGAAGCTTTTGCAGAAAGCCTCTCTGAGCGCCGGCTGGAAACCTCAGGGCTGGAGGACAAAGCACATTCTCCCGGTGCGACGTTTGGCCACCAGGAGGCAGCGCCCCAAACGATTGTAGGTAGGACAAGATCAAACCCTTTTTTTGTTTTAATCGCTATGTGTTTGTGTTCATGAATCATAGGAGAAACCTAACTGAGCTCCCCGCTGACACGCGCACCAGGGTGCCCTCAATGGCTCCCTAGTGCCCATCCGATGCCCTTTTGCTCAAAGGCAGGGTTTTATTTTTTTTTAAGTACCACGCCCAAGGTGGGGCCTGAACCCACGACCCCGAGATCAAGTGTCAAACGCTCCACCAACCGGGCCGGGCAAACGCAGGGCTGGGAAAAAGGGCGTGGCCAGCGCGGTGCAGTTTCACAGGCCAGAGGAGCCGGCCTTAAACCCACTAGTCCAGCCGCTCCTGACCGCCAGGTCCCTTTGAGGAAATAAAAATCTGCTTGTCATCAATCCATTTCATTCACACGTCCATTGTTTTTTTCATCCGGTCGTTAAGGCGCCGCGAAACTGTTCGGGGCCAAGCAGGCGAGCGGGAGCCCGCAAGAACTGACTTCCCATCTGAAATTTCAATGCCAGATTCAACCAGGAGGGGGCAGTGTGGGCACAGCGCGAAGGAGGGAGGGAAGGGAAGGGAGGGCGCTGTGGACGGTGGGGTCGCCGAAGTCCTTCTGGGACGACCCTGCTCCGCCTTTCTGAGGGCCTAGCGGGAAACTGAGGCAGAGAGACGGCCTGGGCTGGGCTGAGGCCCCTCAGGGTGGGAGCCTGGGGGGTGGGGGTGGGGGGTGGGGGGGTGTCACACGGGGGGCTTGGGCCCTCCCTGGTGGAGGCTGCTTTGCTGGGCTGTAGGAGGCTGAGGCCGTATCTGTGGTCGAACAGGTGTCGCTCCAACCCAAGGATGCCCCGGAGCAGCTCTGCGGCCCGGCTGGCTCTGGTTCGTTCATCTGCATTTACGGAGCCCCCGCTGTGTACACGCAGGACTGACGGGACAGACCCGGGAGAGCAAGACAATGACCGAGTCGTCACCCAACGTGAATAAAAAGTACAACCTAGACTTCTGAGAGCGTCAGCAGGGAGACACGACAGGGGCTGGGGGCTCAGGGAGGGCTTCCCAGAGGAAGGGCACTCAAAATAAGGACTACGTTTAGGAGGCGTGATGGAGGTGAGAGGCCAGAGGTGAGAGGAGTCCGAGCAGAGGAACAATTAGACCTAAAGGAGATGAGGGAGGAGCCATGGGGAGATCTAGGTGAGGGCACAGCCTGTGCAAAGGCCCTGCGGCAGGACCTGGGCATGTTGGAGGAGCCGGGAGGCCCGTGTGGCTGGAGCGGAGTGAGCGAGGGGGAGAGAGGGAGGAGGGGAAGGCGGGGGGGGGGGGGCCGGGGCACGTCCTGCAGGGCCTTGGGGGCCTCAGTGAGGACTCGGGCTTATCTGGCTCTGTGCTGAGAACAGAGCCTGCTTGGGATTCCCTCTCCCTCTCTCTCGGCCCTTCCCCTGCTCGTTCTCTCTCTCTCTCTCTCACTCTCACACACACGCACAACATAAATAACCTTAAAAAAAGAGAAAACACTACAAAAAAAGAAAAAGGAAAAAGAATGCCGAAATGAATTCAGAAATGGACGGTAAGCTGATCGACAGCCACGGGTCCACAGGGCAGTAAAGTCTCCACTGGGCAAAACTCACTTGCATTTCTGGGGATCAGAATCATTCGCAATGCTGCCAGTTTCCCATAATTTACGGGGCTGTAAAGTGGTTCAAAGGCAAAAGGAAGCGCGGACAGTGTTCGCGCACACGCCAAAGCCCGGCACGGATCGGACGTCCATTAGGTCCGCAAGCCCCGAGGAGCTACCGAATGTTCTCGAGCCACAGTTCCCGCTTATTGGCTGCACGCCTCTCCGTGGGGCTCTGTCTGGAAGGCGCCTACTCCCTGCCGGCCTCTGCGAGCTCTACCGCTGTAGCATCATCCCAAGCACCTAGAACAGCACCCGGTATGCAGTCAGCGCCTACTAGGTGAACAAACCGCTCCCGGGGAGTCACCTGGGATTCTGAAGGCAGAGAGAGCAGTGCTGTGTACTCCAGAAGGAACATTCCGGGTGTGGCAGGCGCAGCCACTGGGCACATGAGGGTTGGCCACGTGGGGGTCGTGGGGGGCCTTGAACGAGCGGTGGCCGAGGACAGCTGGCCTGGGGTACAGGTGCAGAGGCCGGGCTGACCACGGACGCTGTGAGAAAGGTGTCAGGGGTCTGGGTGCTACCCCCAGCTGGGCTCTGCTCTTCCCCGGCTTCCTCCCATCTGGGGGTGGGGGTGGGGGTGGGGGTGGGGGTGGGGGTGGGGGTGGGGATCCCTTCCGTGAGGCCCCTCCAGCTCCCTTCCATCCACTGCAAGCTTCTGGAAGAGTCTACGTGCCCCTCCTCACCTTCCTTCCCTGCCCCACCACCGTGCTCTCAGGAAGGTGCCCCAGGACCCCCGTGTTGCCAAGCCCTGGGACATTCCTTGTGGCTACGACTTTGCTGCCATGTCAGCTGTACATGATTCCAGAATGAAATGTTTTGCTTGTTCGGTTTAAAGCCACATTCTAGCGGGGCCTCCAGGTGTGGCCTCCCTGGTCACCCCTGGTTCTGCCCTCGAGCCCACAGTCTGTCCTCCCCGCAGCGGCCGCCGGGGGGCGCCTTCGAGCCCCGAGTCAGGTCCTGCCCTCCTCTGCCTACAGCCCTCCAGGGCTCCCACCTCCCTGGGGTAAAAGCCTAAATCCTCCCCTAATCCCCAGCACCCCGCACAGCCTGCCCTGTTCCCGTCCCTCCCCTCCCCTCCTCTCTCTCTCTCTCCCCCTCTCCCACTCTGCTCTAGCCACAAGGGCCTCCTGGTTGTTCCTCCAACTCCAGGCCTGGTCCTGCCCCAGGACCTTTGCACGGGCTGTGCCCTCGGTCTGGAATGCTCATTCGCCAAACTCACTTCCTTCAAGACGGCTCAAACGTCACCTTCTCAAGAAGGCTGCCTCTAATCTTTCTACGCGAGGTTGTAAAATACCCCTCTGCCCGTTTTATTCCTGACCCTGGGGCTCTTTTGCATTCTTTCCCTCTGTGAGACTGACCACTCTTCAACCCCGGATACGATTTACTTCCTTATTATATCTCTTGTTTCTTGTTTGTCTTCTGCTACCAAAACACAAGCCCACAAGACAAGGGATTATTGTTGGTCTGGTCCCCTGCTGAATCCCCAAGGCCCGGGAGGGCACCCAGCATACAGTAGGTGCCTGATAAATGCAGGTGCACTCCCTGGGCAGCCCCTCCTCCCAGGGCCATCTCCCACGAACCTCAGCCCGTTCCAAAGGGTGTCAGGCTCCTCCCTGAGCACATACTGCTCCTCTGGCTGAAGGCCAAACAGAAACCCGAATTTGCCTCCGCGGACTTTCCCCACAACCCAGGGCCACACGGAAGCACTGAGCCAAGGAGGCAGGACGTTTACAAGATGCTTAGCCTGGAGTGTTGGTTGGGGCGGGTGGGCAGGGGCAGCCCCCAGTCGTCCCTCCTCTCCTTTCTGCCCTACTTTCCTGTGCAGCCCCGGGCAAGTGGCTACCCCTCTCTGAGCCCGACTTCAACTCCTGTCTCACGCAAAGGTGGATGGGACATTGCGACTCGCCTGGAATTCTGAGTTCTGACTTGGGGTGGGACGGTTTACCCCAACCCCCGATGACTGAGAATCTATTACCCACATTATCATTTGCTGCACTCAGCAGCCCTGGGTCGTGCTGACTCGACCTGCACCCATTCTACGGAGTGGAAGACTGAGGTTTAGATAAGCGAAGGGGCTGGAGGCTGGGTCTATCTGAGTCCACAGGTTTTCTCCCCAAACCCCAGGCGGGTGGGATCTGACAGCCCAGATATATCTCCTTCCAACCCCACAGACCCCAGACTTGAAATCTCTCTACTCGGCACGAGTGTCCCCAAATTCCAGACCAGCTATACGCCCCGAGACTCATAGGCCTGTGCCTCCCTGGCCCCAGGGGGCCCTCTCTGTCCCAGACAAAGAGGCTTGAGGTGCAATCAGACACTTGGCTGGCCAGGAAGCCCTCTTTGTGCTGCCCTTTGGGGAGCAAACGACCCAGAAAAAACTGTTGCCACCCGACCCTGTCCTCTGCAGGTTCCGGGCTTCCTTGGCCCTGGGGGCCAACTGGCTCCTCGCCCACGGGAGGCTCTGGCTGCCGCCCCTGCCCCTTCCTACATCTCTCCGCTGGCAAGTTTCGCCCAGGGAAGGAATCCAGACAGGGGCCCGGGGCCCCCGTCGCCGTGGTAAGGCCACCGTGGGACCCCTTCCCAGGCTCCGGCAGGTCCCGGCAGTGGGGGGTCGGGGGGGGGGAAGGGGGCGCCACTGTCTGGAAACTTGGGAGTCTCTTCAGAAGCTCCAGGAGGCCCACACACCGACTGGGAGCCGGGCTGCCTTGCCGGCCCCCTCCCTGCCCGGGCCTCCCTTCCTCACTTTGGGGGATCAGAGACCAGCCTGGGCCTCTTCTGCCTCCCTGGCACCACCTGGGCCAACAATGACCCTTTTAAGTCGCTGGCTCTGGCGTCCGGGCAGGTTGCCAGGGACAGTAACCGCCAGCCAGATAATCCCTTAGAAACTATGTCAAACGCCCACACATGAGTGTCAGTTTCCTGCTTTCTGGGCGGCAGGGGGAGGTGATGGAGGTCCCAGGACCCTGTGGTCAGGGAGTCAGTCCGCGTGGAGCAGGGTGGGGGACTTACCCGTCCAGGAGGCCCGGTGGCCTTGGGGCAGGTGGCAGGAGCCGGGGCCTGGGTGCCCGCCTGGCATGGAGGTAGGGAGGGGACCTGAGGGCTGAGCTCTGTCCTCCCCACCTGTTTCCCCAGCTCTGTCCTCCCGCGTGGAGGCAGCACGTCTGTCCCGCGCCAGGTGGAACCAGCAGGACGAGGTGCACAACGGGAGTGAGAGCCCGGCCGCTGGTTGGGTATGTGCCTCTGTCGCAAGGTGCCCTCACGTGGGAGCAGCTGGCCTTAACCCCTGCTCACCCAGAGGCCCGGGGACGCCGGGCTCCCGCCCTGCTCACACCGCTGAACCTTGAGCCCCTGGCGTCAGCGCGGGGACTGGGACATGCGGGCAGGTCCTCGGGGGAAACCCCCGCCCCCCTTCTCACTACAGTCCTTGAACCCGAGACCGCCAGGCCCTTGCACTTGCCGAGAGACGGTCCACTTCCCACCGGACAGATCTGAGCGCCAATTCCGCCTCTCGGCCCCAGGCTCACCTGCCGGGATTCCGAGGCCAGGAAGGGTCAACCGTTTCCCTGCTGGGTGGCCTTGGGCAAGTCACCGAACCTTGTCAGTTTCCTCGACCGAGAAGTGGGGAAAACACTAAGCACCTGCTTCCTAGGGCTGTTTCGAAGGTCGAAGAAATGAATGCGTGTTTGTCAAGTGGGCGCCCAGTAGGCCCGCACCCTCCAGCCACTATCCACCCACGGGGCGGAAGGACAAGGTTTGGGTGAGTGTAAGGCACACGTGGGTCTGGAAGGCTCAGCGAAAAAGAAGGTGAAACGCGTCGCTCTTTTTAATATTGATTCCGCGTTGAAATGACAATACTTCGGATGTACTGGGTTAAACGACATATTTTTTTTTTTTATTAAAATGTTTTATTTATTTTTGAGACAGAGAGGGTGAGCACGGGAGGGGCAGAGAGAGAGAGAGAGAGAAAGAGAGAGGGAGGGAGAGGATCAGAGGATCCCAAGCAGGCTCTGCACCGAGAGCGCAGAGCCTGATGTGGGGCTCGAACTCACGAATCGTGAGGTCATGACCCCGGGGGGCTGATCGGACGCTCAACCGACTGAACCACCCAGGCGCCCCATACTGTTAAAATTCACCCTCCCTGGTCACTTTTTCCCCCTTCAAACTGTGATTCCTAGAACATTTAAAACCACATTGGAAGTTTTCCATTTAAATCGGCTTGCATGATGGTCGCATGGGACCACGCCGGGCAGGCGCTTAATGCATCCTAACGCATTATCCGTTAAGTTCGTCTTTATCCATCCCGTTCTGTCGTCGTGGTACCAAATCTGTATTGTTTCCGAAGCATTTAGCAGCACCTGAAACTACCTTGTGTCTTGTGCCCGCTTATATCCGCCTTTGCAGACTGTCGCCTCATTGAGCTTAGGGGTTTTGTCTTGTTCATTCCCGTGTCTCCGTGGCCTGGAACAGCGCCTGGTATACAGTAGGTGTTCAGTAGATAATTTGTGGCAAAAGTGAATGAATGAATGAGTGAATTATAGCATAGACGACGCGTGGAGTCCCTGGTGCTGACGGTAATAGCCACCAGGGGGCGCCAGAAACCAGGAAACCGGCCCCAGCCGGGAGCCTCCGTTTCCCAGCCTGTAAAATGGGAACCAAGGAGCAGGGATGTGAGAGGAGGAAGGAGGAGGGTCAGAAGCTGCGTCCCCCCACCCCCAGACCCTCGCCCCTCCTCCCCCTTCCCTGCCCAAGCTCTCCTGCCTCCCACAGCAACACTAGTTTGGGGGTGTTTTATTTATTATTTATTATCTTCGTGTGTTTTCAGGATTGCGCGCGCTTAACGCGCGCACTCCGAAGGGTCAAATTCTCATTTCGATTCGCTAAACTTAGCGGCACCATTGCCACCCCACAATCTCCCCCTTCCCAGAGGGCCCCGCCGTCTTTCAACCGACTGACATACACTTCCGCGTGTCTAGAGAAGACCTGTTTTGCCACTTCTCGGTGTTTTCAGTTTTAGTGTTGACTTCCTTCCAGGAGAGATTCAGAATCAACCTGAGAGTTGATTTTTTTTTTTTTTTTTAATTCGCTTCTTCGTCCTGATCCTTATCGTTGGCCCGACCCCCGGCCCTGCTCCACGTGTCTGAAGCAGTGGTGTTCAAACTCAGGCATCTGAATCGCCTGGAGTGTCGGGGGGGGGGGGGGGCGTGGGGGGGGGGGGTCCTTGAAACCCGGATTATAGGTCCCGCGGGTGGTGGGTGTGTTGGATACAGGAGGTCTGATGCCCTGGGAACGTCTAACGAGCTCCCAGGTGATGCTGATGCCGACGCTGCTGGTCCGAGAACCCCTGCTCTCGTCTTCTTTCAAAACAGATTCAAGATGATTCAGGAGATCTGTCTAGGGCGTGTGTCCAAAGAGCTCTTCCTGGAGCCTTTTTTTTTTTTTTTTTGGTTCTAAACGATGGTAAAATGCACATAACGTAAAATGTGCCACCTCAACCGTCTCTCAGTGCACTGGCATCAGGCACGCTCACGCTGTCGTGCACCCGCCCCCACCACCCGTCTCCAGAACTTTCCATCTCCCCAGACTGAGCCTCTGTCCGCAGGAAGCACGGACTCCCCGCCCCCTGCCCCACCCCTGGCTCCCACCATCCGCTCTCTGTGGACAGATGGGACTCCTCTGGGGACCCCCTGTGAGTGGGGTCACGCGGGACGTGTCCTTCTGTGTCTGGCTTCTGCCACCGCGCACAGGGACCTCCGGGTCCGTCCATATTGCAGCAGGTGTCAGATTGCCTTCTTTTCCAAGGCTGGATAATATTCCAACGTGTGGATGGACACATCGTGTTTATCCTTCACCTTCCGATTCCCTTGAGCCTTTCGAGTCCACTACGGGTTGGCTGTCTTCTAAGGGCGCACAGCCAGCTAAGCTGGGGATTCCTTTTGCCACATCCTGAATTCTGTTCTCCATCCCTTCCCTTTCTTGACTTGTGTCCTTGTTTTGATGGAGAACATTTCAGAAACATCTTTGTAACCTCCAGGTGTGACTGTGGCCTCCTCCATTTTCCTGATTCCCTATCATCTCATTGCCAAGCGCCCCACACAGTCTCCGGAGTCAGACAGGCTTGGGTGGAAACATCCTAGGTCTGTCCCTCACTAGCTGGGCGCCCAGACTCCCCCCCACTATCCCCCCGGCAGAAATCATTAGTCACGAATAAACCTAATAATACCAACATTTATTATCCCCCGAATCGTGACCTCAGAATTAGTAACCTCCTAGCCATGTCATTAATAAATTCACCATTAAACTTTAATGACGGAGTGAACACAATTATTCTTTTTTGTTTGTTTGTTTTAATGTTTATTTACTTTTGAGAGACAGAGTGTGAGCGGGGGAGGGGCAGAGAGAGAGAGAAAGACACAGACTCTGAAGAGGCTCCAGGCTCCCAGCTGTCAGCACAGAGCCCGACTCGGGCTTGAGCTCACAAGCTGCGAGATCATGACCCGAGCGGAAGTCAGACGCCCAACCGATGGAGCCGCCCAGGCGCCCCTCGTCATTCTTCATACACTGAGGCACAGCGTGGTAACGATTCTTTGTGATTCCAAGCAAGTGGCTTCAGCTTTCTGAGCTCCTGTTTTCTGGTGCGTAAAACGGAAATGATAACAGTTCCCATCTGGTTGATCAATACTACCAAATATGTATTTTATTCTAGGTGTTCTGTTCTATGTTAGGTACTGGGAACGTATTAGCAGTAAAAAGAAACAAACAAAAAAGGAAACAAGAAATAGGCCCCTAACTACGCATCGTATGCAGAGGCTTTAGCGCCCAGCCTGGCTTTTGATCATGTTGTCACTTGTAACTTACTTCCCATTATGTTGTACGTGATGTCATACGTTATATATGATACTCGCATGTTATATGTTGACACTATATGCATCATAATAATGTCGTACTTCGTCTAGCAATGGTATCAGTATGTCTATCTCAATACCGCATCATTTATACACTGTGCATATAACACAAATCAAACTCACTTATTATGCCATTAGAATTCCTACGTAGGACAAAGCGTATGCCATAAGTCAGTGTCACCTGCAATATGACGGTGGGTACTTGATTAACCGTGGACACGACTCGTGTTTATTACCTGCGAGAGGATTAGGGCAATAGGATTAAGCCGAGCGCAAGCCGCTGCCCTTCCACCCCCCGGGCGCTTGGGGGCGCTCGAGGCGCGGAGACGCACGCGGGCCCACCCCCGAGCCCCGATTGGCGGCGCGCGCGCTGCGCCACGGCGCACGCCGGCCCCGCCTCCGGGCCCGCCCCCCGCTCCCTGGGCCCGGCCCCCTCCCTCCGCCCTCCGGCCGGCGGCGGTTGTTGTTCGGCGGCGGCGGCCGCAGCTCGGGTGCAGCCGCCGGCCGGTCCGCGCGCGCGGCCATGGAGCTGGAGGTGCCGGACGAGGCGGAGAGCGCCGAGGCGGGGGCCGTGACCTCGGAGGCGTCCTGGGCCTCGGAGAGCGGGGCGGCGGCAGGTAACGGTCCCGGACCTCCGTCCTTCCTCGCTCCCCGAGTGGACCCGCCTGGCCTCCCCCCGCCGGGGCCCAGTGGACCCGCCCGAGCGCCGGAGGGGCGGCGGGACCCGCGGCGGCGAGGCCGGAACGTTCCACTCGGGGGCGCTCGCGGGGGGGGGGGATGGGACGCGGGGCCCGGGGGAGGATGGAGCGCCCCGCCTGGGGGGCTCGGGGCGGCGCCGCCCTTCCCCGGGATGCCGGGGGGTGGGGTGGGGGGGACCGCGGGGGTGGGTGCGGGGCCCCGTTCTGGGAGGCCGTGGGGGCAGCAGCCCCCTCCGGAGGCGCGCGGGGAAGACGGGTCCTCCCGTCTGGAGGGGGGGCGGTGAGACCACGCTGTGGGTGGGTGCGCCGCCCCCTGCCGGGGGCGCCTGGGGACGGCATCCCACCCCGGCCTGTCGGCGTGTGGGATGGTGGAGTACCGCCGTGCCGGTGAGGGGCCAGGTCTCCTAGGTGGGCATAGCAGGGAGGCGACACTGTCCCAGATGTGCCCCCTCCCCCTTCCTGGACACACTGCTGGGGGGGGGGGGCCCACCTTGCTGGCATCCGCTTGGGGGATCGCCCCTTCCTTCCACGGGCAGTCACCCCTATGGGCACGGCTTATCGGTGGTGAAGGGCAGGCGCTGCCCGCGTGGACGTGGGGGGTCTTCGAGGCCATCTGGGCCTGCTGACTATCTCATTTCTCTTCGTGGGAGTCACCAGCCCCGGTCTCCGGTGCAGTGGCCATTCATTGCCTTTCCGGGCCTCAGTTTACCTCCTTATCACAGGAGGGGGGTAAGGACGTGGCTTCTCAAAATGCCTTCAGTGCCGCGGCTCTGCAGGCAAGTGGGGGGGGGGGGAGAAATAGCCCCCGCCCCAGCCTTCTACCTGGATGCTGGGGGGCGGCTCCTGGTGTGTAGGGCCCCTGCCTCCTCCCTCGGTCTTCAGAACAGCAGGTGGGGGGAGCCCGGTGGCCTGGTGCGGCCCATGGGCTCCCCCCACCTGCTGTTCCCTAACTGCTGCCCAGAGGAATGGCCCCCGCTCCTGCAAGGCTCCCTCTGGGTGGCATTCTCAAGCCTCCAGACAGAAGTTTCCGGATCCGCAGGATCCTCCTCAGGCAGCCCTCACCAGCAGAGGCCCTGCAGACACCCACATGGGCACCCGTCTTCCTTCTCCCCCAGGCCTCCTGAAGCTTCCTTGGCAGGCGGGGTCTGCTGTGTGCGGCGGGGGGTGGGGGGGGTGGGGGGAGTCTGGAGAGAGAGTGCCAGGGCCAGCGAGCGTCCCCCTGGTTCTGGAACCGCTTGGTGGATGACCCGCTTCATCCGACCATCCTGTTGCCTCGCCCTTGGTCTGGGCGGGGACTGGTGCCCTGGCCTGGCTAGCCCTAGACGCGGTTCGGGGACCCAGCCCGCTCCGTTATCAAACCCCTGACCTCCGCTATCAGCCCTCTGGCCTGCGCTGGTCAGAGACAAAACAGCCCAAGACTCAGTGACCACAAGAAAGCCGCATAGCAGACGTTTATTTTATCAGGGGCTCCGTGAGCCACTGGGGGGCAGATAAAGCCCCAGGCCCCAGCGGTGGCTGGGTCTGAGCGTGGGGGCCAGGAAGATAAGGGGTCAGCCGCGACTGCCTGTCACCAAAATGCGCAGAAATCTGACTCCCCCAGCAAATCGTTTACTTCCCTCGCTTTAAAATTACAAGCTGCTCCTTCCCTTGCGGGCCCGTTTCTCCGGATGTGAGTCCTAAGTTTGGGCAGTTAAGTCTCCACAGGTTCCCTCCTGCTCAGGGATTAGAGAAGCGTCTTTGTGCCAAGATGGTTCCATGCCACACCAGGGGTCGTCGCCTCGGCCCTACTGACGTTGGGGCCGGAGAATTCTGTTTTGGAGGCCCCGTCCTGGGCGCCGTGGGGTGTTGCGCAGAATCCCCGGCCCCGCCCATTCAGTGCCGGGATCTCGCGGGTTGTGATGACCCTAAGCGTCCACACACGGCTCCCGTGTCCCCTGGAGACACAGTCGCCCTGGACGAGAAACCGCTGCACCACACCTGCTGTTCCGTAACGTGGTTTGCTGTTTATCTGCGGTACCGTGGATTTCCCCCCATGTGGGTATCAACTTTTATTTTCTTCGGAAGGAGGGATCCCGTGCGTGGTTCAGGGGGCGCGCGCCCCAGGCATACTGCCCGGCCTCCACCCGATTGCGGTGTGGCCTTGAATAACGAGTGCCTTGACTTCTCTGGGCCCCGGTGTCCCCGTCTGTAAAACGGGGTGATACCTACACCTACTTGGGGCTGGCTGTGAGCCTTACCGGAGTTAGCATGCGTCGGCACGTCGAGAGTGCCCGGTGACCGGCAGGGACAGCCCGTTTTAGGCACCAGCCCTTAACGAGTCCGCCCGCCTGCTGCTGAGGGCCATTCTGGCTGCCCCTGGCGTGCACCTTCTGCTGTGAGAAGCAGTGCCGTGGGGAACGTCTTTGAACGTGGCCCCCGACTGTGGCCCTCTAACTACTTCCTGGCGGTTGAAGTCCCTGTTCTGGAATGGCTGGGTCATGGCGAGCAGATTGAGAATTATTATCTGAAGCCTGTTGGCTTTCCAGAAAGGTCTGGCAGGGGCGGAGAGAGACTCTGGCCAGCGTTGCCAGCTCTGAATGTTACCAGCCTCGGTGATTTGGGCCAATCTGATGGAGGGGAAATGGCATCTTGGGGTTTAGAATCTGGTTACTGTAAATGCCCCGCTCCTTGCTCCCAAGGCCTGGTCCAGAAAGGGCCCGATGGGGTTCTCCGCTGGTTTTGGGGGTTTGGATGCATTCACGGGGCCCGTGATCTGCCTGTGGGCTCTTGGCCCGTGCTGCGGTCTGGTGTTCCGAGCCATTTCCCTCCTATCCTTCCTGCTTGCGTGAGAGCACAGAGCAGTTGGCTTCGTTCCCAGCACCCCCCCCACCCCCGCCAGCCCCCTCCCACATCTAATCTGGTGGCAGATTATGCTGGTTTTGTCCTCAAAATGGACCCAGAATCTGCCTACTTCTTCCTTCTCTGCCAGTCCTGGTCTAGCCCCATCATCCGTCACTGGCTTGGTCCCTCGTCTCTTCCCATGCACCCTACAGCTCATTCCAGAAGGCTCCTGTTAAAAACTGACTTAGGTCCTGCTCGCCTCTGCCCACAGCCCTTTAGGGCTCCCACCTCCCTAGGGGTAAAAGCCCAAGTCCTCCCTGAGGCCCCCAAGGCCCTGCACGACCTGCCCCATCCCCTCCCTCCCCTCCCCTCGTCTTCCCCTTGCCCACTCTGCTCCAGCCACCTGGGCCTGGTCCTTGCTGTTCCTCCTAGGCCTGGTCCTGCCCCTGCCCCTGCCCCAGGGCCTTTGCACACGTTGTGCCGTTGTGCCGGCTGTCTAGAACGTTTGTCCTTTATATCTGTGTCGTTTGCTTCCTTAGTTTTTTCAAGGTTTTGCTCAAATGTCTCCTCAGTGAAGCCTCCCCTGACGGAGGGAGGCCTGAAGGAGAGAGAGAAGACGGCACACAGGGCCCACAGGGCTGGGCTGGGGCATTGTCGCCAGAGGCCTCCTCTGTGGTTGTGGGTGAGTGGTCCCTTATCCCCTTGTGGCGAGTCGGCTGGAATCTCCCAGTTGGAATTCTGCCCCGGACGCTTCCTCGCGATGTGACGCTTTCACCTCTGACGGTCTGGTCCCCTCCGTGGAGAGAGGCCTGGGAGCCAGACCCCTTGGTTCACATCCCAGCTGCATCCTTTACCAGCCAGGGACACTCGGCCTCAGCGTCTCCATCTGTGAGACGGGTGCGATGACTGTCCCTTTCTCCTAGGGCCGAATCAAGTGGATTGACTCCCTTAGAAGCCCTTAGAAGGGCACCAGGCGCGTGGGCAACTCCATGTGGGTGCGGGGACTTTCCCTCCTCAGATGGATGCGTGGGTGGCAGAGGCCCCCGTGCTGCATGCCCCTCCCGCGCAGAACCCAGCGCGGGCGGTCGCTTACTTACTCCTTAGCCCTTGAACGATGCTTATTAAACATCGGCCAAGCACTAGGTGCAGTGAGCCGGGGGCTCCCTCCCTGCTGTCGTGGGCTCTCAGATCGGCGGGGGTCAGGATGACGGTGGCGGGCAAGCAAACAGAGAGGACCGGTCGTCAGCAGACTGCCTTCTGGGCCGAGTCCCACCCAGCACCAGTTTTTGCCGGGCGGGTTTTCTTCGCACGCAGCCGTGCCCGCCCACTCACACGCTGTCTGTGACGGCTTTTGTGCTGCAGACCTTATGGCCCGCAGGGTCAGAAATGCCCGCGGTCTTGCGCCTTGTGGAAAATGCTGCCATCCCCTGAATGAGTGCGTGCTGGTCCGTGGTGAGCACGCGGAGGGGAAAGAAACCGGTGTCCAGCGTGGGGCAAGCTGCAGCCGGGGGGGGGTCGGGGAGGAGTGGCCTAAGTGAGAAAAGCAGCCACGGGAGAGGGGTTAGCGGGCAGAGGGATTGGCCTGTGCAAAGGCCCTGAGGTAGGAATGAGCTTGACTCATTTGAGCCACGGAAACAAAGTTCTTGTCGTGGGGGGGGGCCGAAATGGGCCAGGCCAGTCACGTGGGGCCGTTGGGGGGCCCTGGCGCAGCACTCTGGCTAGTTGGTCGGGAAGGAGCCTCCCGGGACAGGTGCCAGATGAGTGGTGCTGAGTTGTGCTGGGAGCCTGGGTGGAGGCCATGGGGGGTGAGGGGGGTGAGGGAGCCGAAGAAGCCAGAAGGGATTGGTCTGTGCCCTGGAGCTGGGGGGGGGGGTGGGGGGTGGGGAAGGCCTGAGAAGGAGCAGGTTCTGGCAGGGTCGTACTGATGGGGGTGGGGCAGGCGAGGCAGGTGGAGTCCCACGGACCCTGGGCGGGGAAGCCCGGGTCTTGGCCTGGGTCTCACGCTGCCTTGGCCGCAGACAGCTGTGCCTCTGAGCAAGTGAAGCCCCTGCCCCCCCAGCCCAGCTCCTCTCAAGATGAGGGCACTGGGGACAGGAATCGGGAGAGGCCCGAGGCCCCCGGGGTGGTGCTCGTTGAATGACAGACAGCTACGCGACATCGGCATTTATCGCCGGGGAGGCCCAGGCTCCAGGGGGGTCTCGGGCTCCCAGGCCTTCCTGCTCGCACTGCCTGCCGCTGCGACTGACACGTGTCACCGCTCGTGACCGGGCAGGTTGAGACCCCCCTGGGGATTGCCTGCTGCCGCCAGCTGGCCAGCAGGGCCTGGAGCCTCGGACCGCCCACCGTGGGGATTACTGGCCTGGTGGATTAGCCACAGGGCCCTGCACCTGCTGCCCCACTGAGCCACGCTGGAGGGCTCGGGGTCCAGCCCAGGGCGCCCTGAGTGCTTGAGCCAGACTGAGTGAAGGCATTTTGGGGACCTACCCTGTGACTTCGGTTGGAAAAAGGAACCCCCGGTGTTTTGTCACAACTGCTTTCTGTCTCGTATGTGTGCCACGCACACGTCTCTTGGCCTTTGTTCTGGATGCGTGGGGTTGCCGCTGAAGGTTTAAGGAGTGGGGTGCTGTTTGGGCATTTGTGTATGAAGGACGCTCTGGGGTGCGCTTGGGCCAGACCGCTTTTCATCGCTCACCCCTTTTCCCACGTTGAATGACGCACATCTCGGAACTCTCTCTGTTTTATGGGAACCACGGGGCTGCGTCTTTCCCGTATTCGATTGGGCTACCGGTCTTTCTCTTATTGATTTGTGGGAGCTCTTTATATATCGTGAAAGTTTTTTGTTGTTTTTTTTTTTTAATTCGTGACACAGGCGTAAGTAGTCCTCCCCCATTTTCTCTTATGATGATAGTTGATTTCGGGCGGGTATCTTGATATTTATGTGGTCAAGTTTATCCATCTCTCCTTGACGGTTTCTCAGTTTGATATCATGGATGGAAACGTGTTCTCCGTCCTGAGGTTCTGATTCTTCTAGTACTAAGGTAGTTTCACCTTTTTCTAAGCATTTAAAGTCCTGCTCTATTTGGGACGTGCCCCCGCGTATGGTGTATGAGGATTTCATCGTTCCACGGTTTTCCAGGGGGCTCGGGGTTGCCCCAACGGTTTCTGGAAAATCTGCTTGCCTCACCGATTTGAGATGCCCCCTTTATTACATCCCAGATTCCTGCATGCGGCTGGTCTATTTCTGGACTTTCTATTCTGTCCCGCTCATCTGCCTGTCTTCTTGCAGCAGGCGAGCCTGTAACTACGAGTAATAACACGTTTCCTTCAAAAAGCAGCAGCCTGCCCTGTGGTCAGGAGACAGGGAGGACTTCTGTCTTGCCCTCTCTGTTTCTAGGAGGAGGTAACCAATCGTCAGTCATTCGAGGTGGTTTTCTGCATTCGCACGTCCCTTTAATTTTTTTTTTTTTTAACGTCGTATTTTGAAAACATTCAAGCCTGCAGAAAAGTT
This sequence comes from Panthera onca, assembly GCF_046562875.1. NCBI lineage: Eukaryota > Metazoa > Chordata > Mammalia > Carnivora > Felidae > Panthera > Panthera onca. The sequence goes on along the minus strand of NC_138340.1, from coordinate 2,831,814 downwards.
GCAAGATACTGTGGCAACACCCCGAGGCTCTTAGCTGAGATTGGCCAGCTGCCGACACATCTCTCTGAATGGGTGTTAGCGCCTGTGTGCGATTTTGCGGGTCCTTTGAGAGTCAGTTGGAAGGAAGCCCCTTCGTCCTTAAGTACAGAGGTGGGTTCTCATTATTCGCAGTTCTGTGGAGTTTGGGAATACTGAGGTGCGGCTCCTGGGAAACACGCAGGTCCCCGCGAGCCTCTGGTGCCGACGTTTTCGTCACCAGATCACGTCCGTGTGCAACCTCACGCTGTGTGTGCTTCTGCGTAAAGACCCTTGTCAGATACGTACTGGTGCGTCGTTAGCAGCGACCTCGTGACGAGCAGCGCCAACTCCTGCCGGATGGAAGCGTGTCTAACGCACTTTCTGAGGCGCGTCGCCGTCCTCTGGGCTCAGGAACACCCGACCACCGCAGCTCTGGGCCGCTGTGAACGGTGAAAACCACCAACAAACGGCACAAAAGCGTAAAACCCGCCTCTCAGTAGCCCACAGAAAGGGCCCCCGTCTACAGCACAAGAGGGGAGACAGGAAGCAGACTACGCTCGGCTGGACGCGTGCACGGGAGGTGACCGTTTTCGGTGCCCTGCGTGCGTCTGCAGGTGACCGGGAAGGGCTCCCGAGTACCGATCGGGGGCTGCGGTAGCCGGGGGGGGGGGGGGGGGTGGGTCTGTAGATGCACAATCGGAATGGTGAGCAGCTCTGTACCCTGCGGGCAGACGCCCCCTCCGCTAAGTGCAGAGATCAAGTTCAGGAAGTGTAACATCCGTGCAGAGTCCACAGTCAGGATCCACGTTGTGCCAGAGTTGTCCTGGATGGCGATCTTTGGTCCCTCGCTAGGATCCCGGGTCACACTCGGAGACCTGGGAGCGGCTGGTCTCCCGGGCCCAACCCCAGCACCGGAACCTTCTGCCTGAGCAGCTGTGAGTGAGCCTCGCCCCCGCTCTCGGCTCCCTCGGGAAGCCCACCTGGTCCCCTCGGGCCCCCGGCCTGGACTTTGGTGGGAGGCCTGTGCCTGGCATGGCCGTGTGCGCAGCCGTGTTTGTGGCAAGAGTGGCGAAAGTTCTGGAACCTTCTTTCTCTTTCTTTTGAAAGCCGGAGCTTTGGAAAGCCGTCCGCCGGCCTAAGGCCTGCCGAGTTCTGGATTCATGGCCACCCTCCCCCCGTCCTTTGCAAGGCTTCCTGTTTACCACTCCGGGAACATTCGCTTTGTGCAGTGAGATCGAGATCGGGCGGGGATGCAGGAGGGGGCAGAACGCGTGGGAGTGGGTCTCAGCCTGGGGGAGGAGGGGTCGGCCGGTGGTCCGGGCTCTGCCCCCCCCCCCCCCCCCGAGACCGTCCCCACCCCCGCCTCCATTCTCAGCTCCCCCAGGTGCACCTTCCCCTCCAGCCACCCCAGACCCTGGCTTTCTGTTCCCCCAGAGCATCCTGTCCTGTTCCCACAGGGCCTTGGCATGTGCTCTCTCCGCCTTAGGATGCCCTCACCCTTGGTTTCCCTCGCTGGGTCCTGTGTTCAGGGTCCGTCCGTGGGGCAGCGCGTGTCGGCGACTTGCTCCCGTTCGGGGCCGAGTGACGTTCCGTGAAATGGATGGCGATCGTCTGTTGACGGACATCTGGGTTGTTCCCGCTTTTGGTTACGGGAAGTGTCCCATGACGTATGGATGACTGCCGCACTCTCCAGTCCCACCAGCCGTGTGTGAGGGTTCTGACTTCTCCACGTCCTGGACGTTACTTGTCACCGTGTGTCTGCTTGATTCTAGCCGTCCTCGTGGGCGTGAAGTGGTGTCTTGCTGGGGTTTTGTTTTGTGTTTCCTGATGATCAGTGACGCGGAGCACGTGTTCCTGGGCTTGCTGGCCATCTGTACGTCCTCCTGCGGAGAAGTGCGTGTTGAGATCCTTTGCTCATTTTTCGTTTGGGTTCATTTTATTGTTGAATTGTAAGCGCTCTTTACATATGCTAGATACAATTCCCTCATCAGACCTGTGATTGGCAGATACCTTCTCCCATTCTGTCGGTTGCCTCCCCGCTTTCTTGGTGGTGGCCTTTGAAGTGCAAACGTTATTTTTAAGTTTATTTTTTTAGTGATCTCTGTGCCCCACACGGGGCTCGAGCTCACAACCCCGAGATCCGGAGTCGCACACTGCCCTGACTTGAGCTGGCCGGGCGCCCTGCAGAGCAGACGTTTTCATTTTGAGGAAGTCCAGCTCATGTTTCCTTTGGTGGCTTGGACTAAAGCGGTCACGGTCCAAGAAACCACGGCCTGACTCAACGCGATGATTTACTTTTCTTCCCAGAGCTTTCTGGTTCCATCCGCTCCGTGGGCTTAGATTTCTGCTGCGTCTCGTGTTCCGAGTGCCTACGGTGTGAGGTGGGGCCCGACGTCCCTCCTCGTGCGTGGAAACCCTGTTGTCCCAGAGCCGCCGGCCGGGAATGTGCATGTTTAGTTCTGGATTCCCACCGACGTATCCTGGGCCATTCCGGGGCGTCCAGACGGGCGTCCCCGTCTGTCTGCGCCCGGACCACATCGCCTTGATTACCGAGGCTTTGCAGCCCGTTTTGAAATGGGGAAACGTGAATCTTCCAACTCTGTTCTGCATTTTACGTTTTTTTAAACGTTTGTTTATTTTTGAGAGGGAGGGAGAGAGAGCGCGCGTGTGCGAGTGGGGGAGGGGCAGAGAGGGGGACAGAGGATCCGAAAGAGGCTCCGGGCTCTGTGCTGACAGCAGTGACCCCGATGTGGGGCTCAAACTCACAAACCAGGAGACCACGACCTGAGCCAAAGTCAGATGACGCTTCACCCGACCCACCCAGGCACCCCCCGCACTTTCCCGCATTTTCCATTTTAACGCATTAAGCTTGGCTTGGCTCTTACTTCCTGACGGTGTGACTGAGAGCCAGCGTGTTCTCTCACACGCTGTTCGATACCCCATTATACACGCGCTAGCCACCCAGCTCGTTATTGAGCGCTCACTGTATGCCGGGCTCGGAGGCAAGCCCATAGCTGGTGGAGCCCAGAAGGAGCCCAGGCAGAGGCCAGAACCAGGTGGGCGAGGCCTTTGCCCCGGTGACAGGAGCAGCGGGGGTGGCGTGGCTCTTCGTTCAAGCCCCCAGATCAGCCTCCAGCCCCGGCCCGGCCTCCAGTCACAGCAGGGGCCAAGATGGATCCCAGGCTTGCCTCCAGGAAGCCGCCAGGCTGGGAAGGCCTGGAGACGGACCCTAAGGTTCACCAACCACGTGTGGGTCCCCAGGGTGACAGGAGCAGCAAGGTCCGTCACATCTCTGCACTCTCCTTACTCTGTTCCAGCCACTTGGGCCTCTGTGCTGATTCCCCAACTCTGCAGGCACATCCCTGCCCCAGGGCCTTTGTACCGGCTCTTTCTTCGTCCTGGGAGGCCCTGCCGCCTCGAGCATGGCTGGCTCTTCCCGTCCCCTTCCCCCCGTGTGCCTGTGGCTCAGGCTGGAGCCCGGCCACCCGGAATCACGGGCATCTGTGCCCACTTTTTCCCGGGGAACCTCAGGCAGGTGACCTGGCTTCTCGGGGCCCTGGCACCCACCTCACCGGGCTGTTGGGTGCATCGGGTGGTGTGGTTCAGACCCAGCGGGCCTCAGCTCTTTGTTGCTGTGCCCACGGGCCTCCTGCTTTCTAGCCGGTCACTGGGGCCACTGGGGTGTTGGAGTCGGTGGCTCAGTGGTTAGAGACACTGAGCAGGCCGTGCCCCGAGGCTCTTCCTCCAACACTTGCCTCCTGAGCCAAGCCCCTAGTGCCCTGGCCCCGGACCTTGTCGTGACTCCCGCGGTCACCACCAGGGAGAAGGGAGCGGGTCCCGGTGCTGGAGGCACTGCGAAGTGTGGGCACGTGCCTCCCTGGGCTGTAGCGAGTGCTGCCCTCACGGGGCTCCTGGCCTCGAAGGGAGCAGTCACTGGAGGGCCCACAGGTTAAATAGGAGGTTTAAAGTGACCAGGGGTAGGAGTTGTGATGGAGGTGGAGAACGGGTCAGGGAGCCGGCTTCAGCCAGGTGTGCAGGAAGGTCTCGCTAAGGAGACGATCCAGGCCTGAACGGTGAAATGGGGAAGAGTATCCTAGGTAGAGAAGCGAGTGCAAGGGCCCTGGGGCAGGACTGTGCTGGTGCATGTGAGGAAAGGCAAGGAGGTCGCGTGGCAGGAGTGCAGGGAGTGAGGGGAGGCAAGGGGGAGGGGAGGGCAGGGAGGCCATCCGGACGCCCGCCACCCGCTGTCCTTCTCTGTACTCCCAGGGGCCACGTGGGAACCCCCAGTGTGTCACAGCTGTTGCTGTGAACACAGACCCCGAAATGTGGCAGCTTTAAACAACAGCGCACACTTACTACCTCCCGGTGTCTGTGGGTCAGGAGTCCAAGGGTGGCTGGGCGGGGCGGTTCTGGCACAGGGTCCCTGACGAGGTCGCAGTCGAACCTCCTGCCCCATCCGAGGGCTCGACCGGGGCTGGAGGAGCTGCTCTCAAGCTGTTGTCGCAGGTGGCTGCCGGCAGACGGCCTCCGTTCCCAGGCCCACTTGCGTGTCCTTGCCGCTCGGCGGCCGCTTCTCCCCGGCTGAGCGGCCCGAGAGCGAGCGAAGGCGGCTGCGTCTGACCTGGTCAGAGGTCGCGGGCCCGCACTCCGGCCGTACCCCGCCGGTCACGCCCAGTGGCCGCGGCAGAAGCTGTGGCTACCCGGGGACCAGGCCGGCCGGGGGCCGTCCTGAAGGCAGGCCGCCCAGCGGGCAGCTCGCGTGGCTTCAGAGCCTCCCTTTGTCACCCGTAGAATGGGGCAGTCGTGGCCCTCACGGGCCTCACGCAGAGTGACCCTCGAGGTGCGGGAGGTCCCGTGGCAATCCCGGAGCCTGGCCGGGCGTCGGGGGCCTGGTGCCCGCCTGGCTCAGCCTCCGGCCCCCTGGGATTCTGGACGCCCAGACCTGCCCTGTCGGGGAGGCTGGCCCCCACCGGGGAGGGAATTACTGGCATTCGCGAGAGTGCCCGGCCTGGCTTCCCACCGTCCGCTGGCTTCCCACCGTCCGCCTGTCTCCTGGTCGGTGGGCACCTGTCGCGAGGGACAGGAGCAAGAGGCCTGTAGCCTAGAGGCCAAGGGAGCCTCTGGCCGAGCAGCCCTGGGCTGCCTCAGTGGCTCTTGGTATTTTAGAATTCAAGTGCAGAATCTGCAGCCCAGCCCTGGCTTCCGGGGAGTAAAAATATATCTGGGAAGAAAACTGGGCCAAGAAACCTCACACGTTGGTCCTGAGACAGCGCGTGATCCTTCACTGGGCACCTGCTGGTGGGTGGGGGGAGGCGGGGGGAGGCGGGGGGAGGCTCTCTCCGCGGCTGTGCTCCTGCCCTTCCTTCTGTGGATCTCGCTCGTCGGCTGGCCCTTCCCGAGTGGAGGTCTGTGGTTGAGGGTCCAGCGTCGGTCTCCCGGTGTCCCCTCGAGGAGCCCCGATCCCCCACACCTCGGCAGGGTGCCGCTGGCTCCGGGGTGGGGACCCAGGCCTCGGCAGGTGACCTGCAGGACAGTCAGGCGCCTACTTGGGGGTGGGGGGGGGGCTCGCAGGGAGGGCAGCAGCACTGGCCGGTGGGGAGACCGAGTCCTCAGGGCCCCCAGGTGCCGCCAGACTTGAAGGTCATCTTCAGTTATGTCGGGGCTCAGCAGGCTCCTCCCGCGAAGGGCCGGGTGGTCTCTCTCGTAAGGGGTCGATTCTGCCGCGGGAGCACAAAAGCCACGGCAGAGATTTGTAAATGAGTGGGTGTGGCTTTGTGCCAATAAAACTTTACTTACAAAGCAGACGGTAGGCGGGTCTGGTCTGCAGGGCACAGTTGACTGGCCCCTGAGTTGTGTTAACAAATAATCCCTCTCCACACACTGTGCGAGTTAGGCTTCTGCCTCAACACAAAACATCCTAACACCACTTCTTTGAGCCTCAGTTTCCCCCTCTGAAGAAGAGAGACGAGAGGCATAGGATAGGCCAGCGGGGAAGCCCCATGGGCCCGTGGCCTTGCTGGGCCTTCCGCCCTGCAGCAGATGTCCAGCTCAGGGAACCTGTGAGAGCCACATTCCCCTCGCTCTTCCCCCGGGGCTCCAGCCGGTGCTTGCTCTCAGCCTCCTCCATGCAGCCCTCCAGGGTTTCTCAGCTGATGCCCCGTGCCTGGGAGCTGGTGCAGGGGGGAGGGGGGGAGTCACGGAGGGACACAGGGAGAAGTGGCCTGCCCTGCGGGGCTCTGGGAGGAGCCAGGAGACCCCTGAAGGCGGTGCTGTGGTGTGGGTTTCCATGGGTTTCCGAGGGAGAGGCTGCTAGGCCCCGGGACAGGCTCTGGGGAGGGGAGGGGAGGGCGGTCGCGGAGCAGAGGGGAGGTGGGAGGTGGCCCAGGGCCCAGGGCCTGAAGGAGCCCGAACGGTGGAGGACCAGACAGCAGCCCACAGGCTGGGCAGTGGGCGCGGGCAGGCGACTGCGGGGGCGCCGGGTCTGGGGATGGCGAGCCCAGGGCCCCAGTGTCCAAATCTGTGGAAGACGAGCTGTCGCCCTCTGCGCCTCTGATGGTGTGGGCGACCTCTGGCAGTGTCCCCCGAGGGCCGGGGACCAGACAGAAGCGTGCCTAGGGCAGAGCGGGAGTCGGCAGCAAGCGGGCGTTGTCGGAAGCTCTGCTTCCGGGGCCGGGCGGGGGCTCTGCCCTTGGGCCCAGGGGCCGGCATGGCGGTGGGGCTCACACAGGTGACCGGACGGCTGCGGGACACCGGGCCGGGTGCGTGGGAGCAGCGTTCGGCTTCAGGAGCAGCCGCTCTGCCCGCGGGGTCAGGGAAAGCCACCCAAGGGGAGGAAGCTTCTGGTTGCCGCGAGGGCGGGCCGGCTTGGGCTGCCTTGAGCAGACCCGACAGCCAGCCCTCGCGGCCAGAGCGCGTCTGCAGAGACTCGGGAGCCCCTGCCGCTGAGCTACCTTGAACTTGCCTCTGAGACCTCTGGGCCTCAGTCTCCCCGGCTGTAAAGTGGGTCGTCTCCCGGGAGTGTTAGGGGGTGGGGGGTGCGGCTTTCGGGGCGCCAGCCCAGCGCTGGGGCGTTGCAAACAAAAGACAGAAGTAGACAGGAGAGTGCGGTTAAGCTATTTTTATCACGAAATATTTTATTTTTTAATGTTCATTTTTACACATGAAAAATAAAGAGAGAGCAGCAGGGGGGGTGGCAGAGAGAGGGGAGAGAGGATCCCGAGCAGGCTGTGCGCTGTCAGCACAGAGCCCTACCCGGGATTTGATCCCACGAACCGGGAGATCATGACCTGCACCGGAACCGAGAGTGGGGCCCTCGGCCGAGACTGAGCCGCCCAGGCGCCCGATGCGTTGGTGTCTTTTCTGGGCGCCTCGGATCTTTTGTCACTAAGGAACGCTCCCAGAGTTTGGAACGCGCGAGCGAGTGAGCGAGTGGTGGACAGAATGCTCTTCGGGAAGCTGGGAATCGGGACAATCGGTAATTCCTTACCTGCCACCATGCACCCTTCCGGGTGGTTCGGGGTGGTAAATGCAAAATCGTGAGAGGAAAAAACTATCCGCGAGGCAGAAAGGGGCTTTCTTAGTCCCGAAGCCTTCGTTTGAGACTTGCCCCCTAGTTTGAAGTTTCAGCCTTTGCCTGAGTCCTGCCCCTGCTGAGGCCCCGATGGTTCCTGGCGCGACGGGGACTTTTGTCCCCCCGGCTGTCGGCTGTCGGGGTGAGAGCCGGGATGAGCTTCCCACGTGCCGGGACTGGACGCAGCACTGGCAAGCCCGCTGTGGCGTCTGGTCTACTGGGAAGGAACAGGTCCCTTCGGTGACGTGTGGCCCGAAATCAGTGAGCCGGGGGCGTGGTAGAGGGTGGGCAGGGGTGGGGTGGGAAGGGACTGGTCTAGGGGGGGCGTCAGGGGTGGACCCTCCAGGAGGCGATGTTCAGGCCGAGACCATCTGAGTGCCGGCCGCGTGGAGATGCAGGGAGGGAGCCTTCGAGGCCGCGGGCACGGTGACGGCTAAGGCCCCGAGGTGGGACCGTGACGGCCGCAGAGGTGCGTTGAGCGAGTGCGGGTTTTGCGTGTGAAACCCGCAGCCTCCGTAGTGTGACCACGCCCACTCCTGGGGCCGATCCACCCCAAACACGAGCTTCTCCAAAGCCTGAAAACACCGGGCAGCACAGGGCCAGGTTGACCTTTGACCCGCATTCAGAAAATTGTCAACCGAGGGGCGCCTGGGGGGTGGCTCAGCATGTGGAGGGTCAGACCTTTGGTTTCGTTGGGGCCCCACGTCAGGCTCTCCGCTGACAGAGTGGAGCCTGCTTGGGATTCCCCCTCCCTCCCTCCCTCCCTCCCTCCCTCCTTCCCTCCGCCCCTCCCACCTCTCTCAAAATAAACAGACGTTAAAAAGCAAAATTTTCAACCGTGCTGAAAAGTTGAAAGCAGCAGACGGTGGAAGCTCACTTCGTACTGCTTGGATCCCCCCCCTTGACCTTCTGCTGCGTTTAGTTCACATACTCCCTGCCTCCCGCCATGCCCCCGTCCACCCCTTCCCCACGTCCCCTCCCTGCTCGGGGTTTGTAGCACCCCTGGAGGTCGGGGGTCTTCCCCGCGTCTGCTGATTGGAAAGGGCCAGCTACCGAAGAGGTAAAAACTCACCCAGGCGTGGAACCAGGCGAGGCAGGCGTATGAGGAGCAGGGGGTGGGCGCAGAGGGCAGAGACCCCCAGACGCCAGTTCTCCTCGGCTGGGAGCACCGTGACCTTGGGTAGCTGCCGGCCGCCTGCTCTGCTGTGTTTAGTTCTTCTCTTAAAAATTTTTTTTTTCATGTTTGTTTATTTATTTTGAGAGCGAGAGTGAGTGTACGAGCCAGGGAGGGGCAGAGGGAGAGGGAGAGAGAGAGAAATCCCCGCCCCACGTGGGGCTTGAACCCACAGACCCGCGAGATCATGACCTGAGCCAAAACCAAGAGTCGGCCGTGGGGCGCCTGGGTGGCTCAGTCGGTGAAGCGTCCGACTTCGGCTCCGGTCGTGATCTCCCGGTTCGTGGGTTCGAGCCCCACGTGGGGCTCTGTGCCGACAGCTCGGAGCCTGGAGCCTGCTTCGGATTCTGTGTCTCCCTCGCTCTCTCTCTCTGCCCCTCCCCTGCTCACGCTGTCTCTGTCTGTCTCTCAAAAATAAATAAATGTTAAAAAAAAAAAAAAAAAAGCTGCTCAGCTGGCTGAGCGGCCCAGGCGCCCCTGCTGCATTTACTTCTTGGGTTTTCTGAAATCTTTTCTCTCCAACCTCCGTTCCTTTTCTTTTTTCTTGTCTTGCTGCACCGGCCAGCGTCCCCACCGCCGTGGTGGCTCTCGGCTCGTACCGTGGTCCCTGCTTCAGTCAGCTGTCGCTGCGTAACAGGCCGCCCGGAGCTTCGAGCCTGAGCGAACAAGTGCGTGTGTGCTCGCGGCTCTGGGGTCTCGCCGCCCGGGGTCGGCGGGCGCCTGCACCCTGGTCCCACACCCCGGCTGGGGGCCGCCTACCTCCCCGGTGCGGTCGCCAGTGTGGCGGGGACCCCCGCCGGGACCTCGGGGCTCGGGGTTCCCAGAGGGCAGAACCAGAAGCTTCCACCCTTCCCCACGCCATAGGGTTTCTCCCTTGCACCGCACCACTCGGGGCATCGCGTGGCTGCAAAGAGCCAGCCCTCTCCGCTCAGCCGCGGCCCTTTCGGTTTGGAGAGAGGACTCTCAAGTGTGGCTCGGCCGGCCGGGGGGGCTGAGGGTTGGGATTGCCACCCCCCCTGCAGAGGTTCCCAGCGTCCCCGCAGGCTGCCCGCAGGGCCCTGCTGCTGAGGCGGCCGCGCAGCGGGAGGCCCAGGGCCACCGGGTCGCTCCGGCCGATCAGGGAAGTGTGTGAGGCTGGGCCTCAGCCCCACTTCCTGGCTTCTCGGGGCCACTGGCCCCGCTGCCTTGTCCTCGCGCCTTCCCGTTCGCCCTGAGTCACGGGGAGCCGGCACCCGGCCTGGGGACATGCAGCCCTGATCTGGGAAGCGGCCCCGCCCTGGAGGCCTCGTGTCCCCCTGCTGCCCTCTCCAGCGCTGACTCCACACGCAGCTCTGACGGTGTCCCTCAGGGGGTGACTGAGCAGACCTGGTCTCTCTGTAGTGGGGGAGACATAACACATGAGCCCCAGGAGCTGCTGGGTGCCTGGAAGACCAAGAAAGCCACGGAGATGAGGAGAGTGACCTCAGAGGGACTGTTTTCGGCAAGGTGGTTGGGGGACACTTCAGAGGGGGTGACGTCTGAGCCAGGTCTCAGATGAAACAAGGGAGCAAACCCAGCAAGGGTCTTGGGAACGGTGTTTCAGGTGAGGGGGAGCCCAACCGGTGCAAAGGCCCTGGGGCAGGACCTGCCTGTCATGATGGAGAAAGGGCGAGGAGGCCCATGTGGCTGGAGCAGAGTGAGGGGGAGAGAGGGAGAGGCGGAGGGCCGAGGGAGGGAGGACGGGGGGGGGGGGAGGGCACCTTCGTGCAGGGCCTTGGGGACCCAGGGGAGGACTTGGACTTTTCCCCCAGGGAGGTAGGAGTCCTGGAGGGCTGTGGGCACGGGAGGGCGGGACCTGACTCAGGTGCTCACGGGCGCCCTCTGGTGGCGTCCGTGGGGAGACTGGGCTGTGTGGAGGACAGACGGGGGACCAGGGTGGAGGGGCTGCGGCGGTCCTGGAGCTGTGGGCCAGGGACAGTGGGCAGATTTGGGGTGGATTTTAAAGGCACAGGTGGGTGATTGTGCTGAAAGACAGACGGCGAGGCTCCTCCCTGGGTCTTGGGGGCCCACAGTCCTTCCCGAGCTTTTCGCTTCCACGTCCAACAGACGTGGAGACGAGGCTCCCCCGAAGCTGAGACGCGGGCAGAGGGGAGGGGAGAGGGTGTCTGTCCACCCGTCACGGGTCAGTCAACGCACAGGCCCAGCCCTGAGGGAGGACACCCCCAGCCCCCATGAAGAGGACATACATTGATGTCATTGTTGCCTGGAGGGAAAGGACAGGGTGTGCAGGATGGGGCGGTGGTAACTGGGGTGGGGGTAGGGGGACCATCCAGGGCAAGGGCCCTGAGGCCAGCCAGTGGAGCAGGGAACAGCTGATAGGAGGTGGGTCCTGCAGGCCGGGAGGAGGGGCTCTGCCTGGGCTTTGGCCTGCTTTAGGGGCTGAGAAACAGGCTCAGAGGGAAGCCCCTGAGGGCGTGAGGAGCTCACCTCCTCCCTCCGGAGCCCCGGGGTGGCTGTGAGGTCACCTGCACCGAAGCAATCGGTGCGGCCTGTGGCAGGGTCCTGTGGTAGGGCTGGGCGGCGGGCTGGGGAGAGGGGGCCCAGCTCTGGAGCCCTAGCTTCGGGCACCCACGGAGGCTCAGCGAGACCACAGGAAAGGTGCTCAGAGAGGTGGAGGGGCTCGCCTGAGGCCACACAGCGGTGGGCCGCAGGAGAGCCCAGCCTCAGCCCTGCGCGCGTCCCCTGCCCCCTCCCCCCTGCCCAGAGGCTGGCACGGCTGTGTCCCGGGGCAGGCGCGCTCTCCCCCTCCCCAGGCTATTTTTAAAACTTAATTTCCTCAAAAATTGGGTGGCTCGTTCAGAAGAGAGTGGGTCACGTCTTGGGCTGGGAGGAGCGACATCGTGGTGTGGCCTCTGCCGTCCCATCCGGCCTGACTGGTGGTGGCAGCACAGGGCAGGGCCGTGACCTCCAGCAGTGGACTCGCTGTGAGCAGGAAGGGAAGGCCCTCCAGGGCCGGGGGGGGGGGCCACGGTTTTTGAGCAGCAGGGGGTGGGGGGGTCCTCACAGGCACGGTGCTGTGGTGGGGGGTGGGGCAGACGGACCACCGCGGGGCTTCCTGCGGGAGGAGGCGGGTGTGGACGTGGCTGGGCAGGAGGGCGCGCAGGGCTGTGAGCGGCCAGGCCGCCCCCCGACCCGCTGAGGAGCCTGAGGAGTGAGCCGGGGGGACTCGGGAGCAGGCGGAGCCGTGGGGGGGGGGGGGGAGGCCGGGACCTCGGTGTTGGGCCTGCTCGGCCTGGGAGCTGCAGAGGACGAAGTCCAGAATGTTCTGTCCTGGTCCACCGCCAGCTTCTTGCCTTCTCTCCTCTTCTTCCCCCACAGCCCACACATAACACCATGAATTGTTCTGTTGGGCAGCCAGCAGAAATATCACGTCAGCTTTCTAGCACCTTCTGCGACCCGCTTGCCTCTAGCTGAGCCTCGGGATGGGCCCACGTTCATGCCCGGGGCCTGGGCACCCAGGTTGGAAGGTCTGTGGGTGGGCACCTGGGGCCTCGGGCAGGTGAGCCAGCCTCCGTGTGTCGGCTTTGACCTCCTGGCTGGGGTGTTCTTTGCCGGGCCCTGTGGCCGTGACCATGGCACCGGCCGGTTGCCCACCCAGCCTCAGTTTCCCTGCCTGGACCATCTCCGACACCTGGCTGACTGACGCACGGGGCAGTGGTGGCACTGGGGTGGTGGTTGTGGCTGAAAGAGGACACTGGTCACCCACCCCGCCCGCCCAGGCCTGCCCCACATTCAGTGTTTCCTTTTCTCAATAAGTGTAATTCATAGCATAAAATTCACACTTTGAAGAACACGGTTTAGTTTTTCGTGTATTCCCAATGTCGTGCCACTGTCACCACTGATTCTAGAACATTCTTATCCTGCTAAAGGCAACCCCATTCCCTTTGATAGTCACTCCCCGGTCCGCAGCCTTGTCCGCTCTTCGGGACTGGAACCCCATCTCAGCCCCACCACACCCACGGTCCTGTCTCTAGCCCGACCTCCCCTGAGCTCCAGACTCGGGGTCCGGCTGATCCTGGAGTCTCTGTGCGGGAGGCTCCGGGCGTCTCACACTCAGCTTGGCCACGCTGCCCCCGACTGTCCCCACACCTGCTCCTGCCTTGTCCCTCATGTTGGCCGAGGCTGCTCATTCCTTCCGTTAATGGCTTTAGTCATAGTCCTTAGTCATTCTGGATTCCTTGCTTTTCGCTTTGCCTCCAGTGAGGGTAGCCTGTCTGTCCCAACTTGAGACCTGTCCAGAATCTGCCCACCTCCCCTCTGCCTCCCCGACCCGGTCCAGCCCATCCACTCCTGAAGGACCAGCTCAGTTCCCCCCCACCCCGTCCCCCAGTCCGTCCTCCCCGTAGTGGCCGCCAGAGGGCGCCCACGAGCACCCAAGTCGGATCCCCTCCCTCTGCCCACGGCCCTCCAGGGCTCCCACCTTCCTGTGGGGAAAAGTGCAAGTCCTCCCTTGCTGGCCTGACTCCTCACGCATCACCCAAGCCAAGGCCCTCCACCATCCTGGTCACCACTTGCCTTCCCACCAGCCTGACACGTAGACACCCAGCACGTGAGTTTCTGTTGCGGTAAACAAATCACACGGCCTGATCTAAAACCACACTCTGGAGGTCATGAGTCTAAGATGGGTGTCACGGGGACCAAGCCCAGGCATGGGCAGGGCCGGTTCCCCCCAAAGCCCCAGGGAGACCCCTCTCCTGCCTTTTCCGCCTTCCGGAGGTGCCACATCCTGGCCCGCGCTCCCCCCCCCCCCCCCCCCCCGCAGCCAGCAGCATGGGGTCTGCCCGTCTCTCTGCCTCCCTCTCATGAGGATCTCGTGGGGACGCTGGGCCCAGGGACCCCGGGTCTCCCCGTCCTCAGACCTCACCAGCCTTGGCTTCCTCCCACCTGCAAAGCCCGCCTCATCTGCAGGAGGCAGGGGTATGTCTGCGGTCCATACTCGTTTGAACAGATAATCCTCAGCAGAAGCCTGCTTTGCAGGTGAGGACGCCAGGGCTCAGAGAGGTCAGTGGTTGGCCTCCCCACAGGGAGCCAGGATTGGAGGGCAGGGTGCTAGGGATGAAAACTGCCTGCTCCCTCACCGTGAGCCTCTCTCCACGGTGAGCACCTCTTTCCCGGGGACAGTGTGAACAGGGGCCAGGGAGCCGTCACTCCAGCCCTGGCCGCCTGGCCCCTTCCCACCGACCCAGCCAGTCACGTGATTTCTCTGTGGCCCGAGGACGTTGGATCTGGTTGAGCCCTGCTTCCGCCGGCAGGGGAAGGCCACAGTTGTCAGTTTGGCAGCCCTTTGCTGCCAGGGACTTAACGTCTTTGGGGTCAGTGGCGGGTTGGCGTCCGCACCCGTTTCCCAGCCGGGGTACTCTCCCTCCGTAGGGGTGCAGGGAGCGGAGTGAGGTCGGAGACACCTGTGTGCGGGGAAGGCAGGGTGGTGACACGGTGGGGTGGAGGGCCGCCCCCGTCTCCGGGCTGAAGCCTCTCTCTTCTCTCCTGCAGGCTTGGCCCAGAAGAAGATGGCCCCGTCGGAGGTGAGTGTCCTGTGCCCTTCCTGACCCACTTCTCCGAAGACCGACCAGCCCCGGGGCCTGCTGTGCGGCCTGGGGCAGCTGGCTGCACCTCCCCGGGCCCCACGCTCTGGCAGGTGGCAGGCAGTGAGAGTCCCTCGGTCCTGCCGGCATCTTGAGTTTCAGGGAGGGGAGCCGCTGGGGAAGGAAGAGCGAGGACCCGGCCTGGACAGTGAGGGACAGAGGGACGGAGACTGAGGGTCCAGAGGGGTGGGAGGGGAGCTGGGCAAGGGCGGGTCCCCGAGGAGCTCCCAGGAGAAGGGGGGTCCAGTCAGATGCGGCACCGCTGGTGTAGCATCCGTTGTCCCCACAAGCCCGCCCACGTCTTCCGTCTTCCGTCCGGGATCCAGAGAGCTCCAGCTCCTGCTCCTGCCGGGGCGGCCGCTCGCGCCCGCGCCTTGCACCGTGGGGGGTCAGCACTGTCCCTGGTCCTGAAAGCGGCCTGTGGGAGCGAGTCTGTGAGCCCCGCATTCCAGCAGCAGCCCAGGCGTGGCGTCCCTGTACCGGCGCTAGCTTCCTGGCCCCAGGCACCTGTGTCCCCCGGGTTGCCACCCGTCACGTGGGGCCCTTGTCAGGAGGGCTCTCCTGGAGGCTGTCTGGCCACAGGGCAGTGGGGAGTCAGCGAGGGGTGCCGAGCAGGGGCGGTGCCACCGATTTCTGGGGAGAGCCCGCCCCCTGGTGGCCAGTATGCGGAACACGCCGGGGCCTGCTGAGGAGCGAGGGCAGCTGGGGGGCTGCCTGAACCCCCGTGGGGCAGTGGGGGTTGGGCTGATGTGAGTGCTCCCAGCTGGAGGCCAGAGGGTTTCACGGGCTGTTTGGGTGGTGCAGGTACACAGTAGATGTTTCTTAAATGTCCGTGACCAGACGGCCCCCACCGCCCCTCCACCATTCTCCCCTGTGGGGCCGCACATCAGTGCTGGTGGCTGTCCCCACACAGGTCCCGGGCCAGTGGGACCTCTCCCTGTTTCACGGTCATTCCAGCCCAGATGTCTCGGCCCTAAGGGACGCTGTGTGATGTCTGGAGACATCTGTGGCTGTCAGGACGCAGTGAGGATGCTCACTGCTCACAGTGCATGGGACGCCCCGTAGGGGACAACCCAGCCCTCCCCCCGCCCCCGTCAGCAGGGCCACGGAGTCCCTGAGGTTAGGGTTCTGCTCCTGAGGAACCGGAAGTCCGGTCTGGGCCCGGGCCCCTCTGGATGTGCAGAGATGGACC
The DNA here is from genome assembly GCF_046562875.1 of Panthera onca. Classification (NCBI taxonomy): domain Eukaryota; kingdom Metazoa; phylum Chordata; class Mammalia; order Carnivora; family Felidae; genus Panthera; species Panthera onca. Next base: position 2,816,239 of record NC_138340.1, on the reverse strand, counting down.
GTGTGGCCCCAGTGGGTGACGGGGCACCTGCTCTGCCCTGGAGCCCGCCCACACCAGACTCTGCCCCACGTGGCTTGCCAGCCAGTGACTCAGCCCTGACTCTGGTCAGGATTTCCAGAGCACTCCGGCCCCAGCGGCGCCTCCTGGCTGGTGTTTAATGCTTCCTGCTTCCTCCTCTCCAGGCCCCGTCGATGACTGGACAGCTGGGCCCCGGCCACGGGAAGAAGTTGGGTCATCGGGGCGTGGACGCATCTGGCGAAACCACCTACAAGAAGGTTCCTCCTCTGCCCTCGGCTGGTTGGGGTGGGGCAAAGTGGAGAAGGGCTCCCAGCCATCCGGGGCCCCCACACAGGGCCGGGCGGGCTCTGTGCCCACGTGTGGCTGCGGGCAGATCCCCTCGGTGCGGGCCCCTCCGTCCCAGCGAAGTCTTTGCCTGCTGTCGCCATCACAAGCATCAGGCAATGTGCCCGCAGCTGCACCACCACCTGCCCGGGTACAGGAGCCGCCTGCGACCCTGGGCGAGTCCTCAGCCGCTCCGGCCCTGCTGGCTCATCCGGAAAAGGGGAAATGCGGTTCTCCTTCCTTCCCTTGGAAAGCGGGGCTGAGCTGTCACCCCCACCCCCTCCTCCTCAAGTGTGGGTGGCCTCCAGCCCAGGCAGCCTGGGCGACGTAATGCGGGGCGGCCCTGACATTCCCCGCCGTGGCTGGGGAAACCGAGGCACGGAGCGGCGGGGCCACTCACGCAGCGTGACCGTGCACGTCACTGGGAGAGTAGGTAGCAGGAACCCGGGTTCACGGAGATGAAGTTTGGATGTCACTCTGTAAATGTAAATTTCCAAAAAGGAAATCCTGGCAGTAGATAGAACCCTGCCGAATCGGGACAGTTTTGAGAACTTGGGACCTTCTAGAACCTTGATGGAAAACAGGCCTCGGGGCTGCATGAGGTGATATTGGAGTCCCAGCCAGGCCACCTCGCCGTGGGGTTGTGTGAGCTGCACAACAGCCCAGAGGCCAGCGGGTCTGGGACAAGTAGTGGGCAGGTACCCCGGGGCCCCTTGCGTGATGGGTGCCAGGGTCAAGCTGCGAGCTGGACATCTGGCTCGTCCTGCTGCCCCGAGGGGCTTCTCGTTTTGCCTCCCCGCCCTGGCGGCCGAGGGTCTTGATCCAGCTGGGTTTCCCCACAGACCACGTCCTCCACCCTGAAGGGGGCCATCCAGCTGGGCATTGGCTACACCGTGGGCAACCTGAGCTCCAAGCCAGAGCGTGACGTGCTCATGCAGGACTTCTACGTCGTGGAGAGCATCTTCTTCCCCAGGTGGGCCCGGGCCCTGCGCCGTGGAGACTGGCCCCGATGCCCGTAGCAGCTCACCCGGCACACAGACACTGTTGGGATGCAAACGGCCTTGCTGTTCTCTGAGCTCCCTTCTCTGCTGGAAATAGCACGGGCCTCTCCTGGCACCTTCTTGGCTTGGAGGCCTGACCCTGTACCGGTCGTGATGTTAGTTTGCTGCCGAATCAGAGGGCTGCAGTACAACAGTGATTTTAAGAAACAGGAGAAGAAAACATAAAGTTCACTTTTCTCTCCCATGGAAAATACTGACAGGCAATCCAGGGCCATCAGGCAGCTCCCCGGTGTTGGGGTCCCGTGTTTTTCCGGCCGTTCCACCGTCCTTGTGTGCAGCTTTTGCAGCCAGGGGTTTCAGGTAGCTGCCCGAGATCCTGCCATCACGTCTGCATTCCACTAGCAGAAGGGAGAGAGCACGTGCCCCTCCCCAGGCAGGGCAGCACCAAGAAATGATGGTTTCTGCTCTGCTCACAGCCCGTTGGCCGATCACGGTCACATGACCAGAGCTAGCTGCAGGAGAGGCTGGGCGGTGGGCTTCCTCCGGGCCGCCATGTGCCCAGCCAGCACTGGGAATGGATTTGGGGACATAGCCCTCTGTCCCCCGGGGAGTCCCATGCCACCGTCTGAGTTGGCCGTCTGGAGAAGGCCTTGGAGCTCAGCGGCCAGGGCGCCTCCCAGGCCTGGGACGTCCGCGCCACCGGGGAGTCGGGGAGGTACCCACGAGGCCGCCGTCCCTCACAGGCCCCCTCCCTCCTTGCTCCACAGCGAAGGCAGCAACCTCACCCCCGCCCACCACTTCCAGGACTTCAGGTTCAAGACCTACGCGCCTGTCGCCTTCCGCTACTTCCGGGAACTCTTCGGGATCCGACCGGACGATTACTTGGTAAGAGCGTCAGTCAGCTGCTGCTGCGTAACAAGCTGCGCCAGACCGGCGGCCCACAGCGCCACCTGTCTGTCCCTTGTGGTTTCTGTGGGTCAGGACGTCGGGTGCAACTCAGCCGGCTTCTTTGCTCAGGGTTGCGCTGGAGGGTGGGCTGGGGCTAGAGCCTCGTGGGGCACCGGACTGGGGGAGGGTCTGCTTCCAGCTCCACGGTGATATTGGCGGGACCCCCTCCTCGCCCATCGGCTGGGGCTTCCGTTCCATCCCTGCGGGCCTCTCGGTCAGAGCGTGAGCGACAGGAGTGTCCTGTCCCCTCTGCCACGTCTGTGGGTTAGAGGCGCGTCACATGTCACGGCTCCCTTCGGGAGGAGGTGGGTCGTGGGGACCAGTTCAGAGCGCCCCCTCAGTCCTGGTGTGGTTTTAGTCTCTATCAAATTAGAATAATCTTGGAGCGTCTGGGGGTTCAGTTGGTTAAGCGTCGACTCTCGGTCTCGGCTCAGGTCACGATCTCATGGTTCGTGGGTTCGAGCCCCATGTCGGGCTCCATGCTTGAGCGCACTGAACCTGCTTGGGATCCTCTCTCTCTCCCTCTCTCTCTGCCCCTCCGCTGCTCTCTGTCTCTCTCTCTCAAAACAAATAAATAAACGTTTAGAAAAATCAGAACCTAGGCCCTACCCTTTGATCTCACAGTGAACGATCAGGACTCTTGAAAGTTACATCTCGCCTGCACACGGGGCTCGTCACCCGGGTGGGTCAGTCCGCACTTGGGGAGGGTCTGGCGGGTCTGTTTCGAGTTTGCCCGGTCACCGGTTTGCGACTTTGTGTTCGGGAAGCCTTACTCCCCGGGCAAGAGCGTGTCCGTGACCGTTGGATAGACTCTGTGTGATCCTTCCACCGTCTGCTGTCCCTGGGGCTCGGCCTGTGGGCCTGCTGGCTCTCACCTGCAGTGACTCGTCTCCCTGCGTGTCGGGAGGTACTTGGCCTCACTCTCCCCTGGGTTCTTAGTCTGCGGGAAAGCTGTGCCCTCAGCCGCGGCCGTGTCCCTGCAGAGAGAGCACCATTTGCTCCGGCCGTGGGCACGTCCGGGCGCCCAGAAGTCACGGCGCCCCTTGCCAGGGCCGAGGCCTGGTCCTCTGACCACAGCGTCCGTGTCGTGCTCCCCCTCTGGCCTCCACCGCAGCCCCTAACGACGTTCCCTTTGGTCCCGCAGCCTCCTCGGAGTGAAGCCAGCCTGGTGGTTCCGTAGTAGGGGTGACCTGGGTGACCTCGGTTTTAGGTCTCGGGAGGGAAAGGGGACACCTGTGGCGCTCGCCGTGGCGGTGGTGATGCGGCCTCGGTGTGTGCTGGTGGGGAGCGGACCCAAGCTGGTCCTGGCGGCGGAGTGGACACAGGGCGACGGCCGAGGGCCTGTCTCGGCCTTGAGTGGGTGCTCAGCAGGTGTCCTCTGTCCTCTTCAAGACCTGCCCTGTTTGCAGCGACGGGGTGGCCAGGGCCCCTGGATCCAAGAGGCCCTCCCGCGGCGGGGGTGGGGAGCTCTGACACGGCTGGATGGTGCACCCAGACAGCATCACTGCCCCCATTTATCAGCTCTGGTCCCTCGGTTCCTCTCTCTTCCCGGCCGGGTCCCTGTGGGCCGTGGGCATCACCTCGGCTCCAGAGACTTCTGTGGTGGCCGCCGTGGTCCTGAGTTTTGTGGGGGCTCGCCCACCATCACTGTGAGAGCCCTGGGCTGACCCGGTGTTGACTTCGGCTCAGGACAGCAGGGCAGCGGCCGGGGGAGGCGGGGGACACGCGTGGGGGCGGGGGCTGCAGACGGCCGGCCTCGGGCCACGGGCGCCCACCCTGGGCACTGAGGGGAGAGGGGGCATGCCTGGGGTCGTCTGCCCGTGACGCTGTCCCGGTGGCCGGTGGCCTCTTGGCTGGGAAGTCTGCCTGTGTCACCGCTGCCTCCTCTGCAGCCAGGACCCCGTGAGGCCTGAGCCCTGTACGCTGCCCCCCCAGGCCTCTCCCTGAGGGTAGCGGCTGCCGGCATTGCTTCCAGACCGTTCTCTGCTCACAGACTTCTTTTGTGCAAAGCTGCGCAGTCCCCCTTCGGCGCTCATCTCTCCTCCTCTCCTCCTCTCCCGCCAGCTGGGGCCAGCTGTAAGGCCTTGGGGTTTCCCTGTTCCCGGCGGGCTCCCGAGGCCCAGGACGCCCCTCGCTGCTGTCCTTCCAGGGCAGGGTGGGGGGAGGTGGGGGTGAGGAGGGAGAGCACAGGCAGCCTGGGCCTGGGCCTCTGTTTCCGAGGGTGCGGGGGCCTCGTGGCTGTGGGCGGAGCAGGACGGACAGAGGGCCGCGCTGGCTGCAAACTGGACCTGTCTCCCCCCGCACGACCCACCGCCTCCCTGAGCTGCCTCCTTGCTGTCTGCGGCCAGCACAGCTGGGAGGCCCGCTGACTCGGCTCCCCTCCGCCGACAGCCCTGGGCCGGGCCCCCACGCGGCTCCCCGCACCGTCGCCCCCACAGTCCAGATGGCCGGGCAGCCTGTCCTGGACCGGCTTCCGGGCATCCGCACGTCCTGTCTTATTAACAGGCTTGCGTCAGCCCTGCTCCAGCCTGGTGCCCGTTTCGGCGCCGGTCACCACGTTGGGGACTGCCAGCATATTCCCCCTGAGTGGCCTGGCTGTTGGCTCCGCTCCCCTGAGGCACGGACAGGGGAGACCTCTTGCCCCCGCCCCCCCCGCCCCCCCGAGGTTACCCGACAGCACGAGCGCACCAGCAGTTAGAGGTGGGGCTGTTGTCCTTGTGGTCGGCACTAGGTCGCAGGTGTAGGGGCAACAGCTGTGGCCTCGGACCCCTCTTTCTTCCAGGATGGCGCCCGTGGTCCCTGGGGGGGTCATGCCTCTGGTGTGTGCCCATCCCACCCACAGCCGGCCCCCGACTAACTGCCCGGTGCCGGGGACACCGGGCCACAGCCCAGAGTTTGCACAGCACCACAGCTTGCTGGACCACGGCTCGTCCTGGGCTCGGCCGTGGCCGGGCAGCGGGTGGGGGCGCCCGATCTTCCCAGGGTCTTTGTCCAGCCAGGGCGTGCTGACTGCTGGGGCATCGGGTTAGGGTCCTTAACACCCAGCGATGCAGTAAGTGTTCCCTCGGCATTTACCCTGTGGCCCAGGGGGGAGCATGCTGTGGCCTCGTCCCTGTCATATACCAGCGACACTCAGTCAGGACTTCGGGAGCGCAGGGGACAGAAACCCAACCCAAACAGCCTTAATCCCAAAAAATACCTCTGTGGCTCAATAGCTGAAAAGGCCCAGGGGCAGCAGCCTGCAAGGGCCTCACTTTCCTTGGCTTCTTAACAGACCAGGCACCTGCTGTATGCTGGGCTCTGTCATGGGTGCTGGGGACCCTCTGTGAGCAAAATGCTTAAAAATCCCTGGGTCCACAGAGTTTACTGTTTGTTGGTGGGGAGGGCGTGTGGGGCTGATGGACAGCAAGCACGGAAGAAAGCCGATGTCCATGGAAGAGAAGATGGGGAAGAGAAGGGTGTGCTGGGGGCCGTGGTTGGGGTTGCTCGCCAGAGAGACAGGCTCCCCTCTCAGCTGTTCTTGTGCGTGGCATCCGTACCAAAGGTTGTCTTGTGGTCCAGCATGGCTGCTGGGGTTCCAGCTGTCACATCAGCTTTCCAGGTGGGAAGTGGATGGGAAGGAGGGAGCGGCACCAGCGTTTGTCACCTGATTAGGGATTCAGAAGCTTCTACAGGCTCGTTGACCAGAGTTGACTGTTGTGGCCTCACCTAGCTGCGGGGAAGGTTGGGCAGTGAGTCTTGGCCACATGGGTGCACAACCCAGCACGACTGGGTGTCTGTTACCAACAGGAGAGGGACCGTGCCCTAGGAGATCGGCACCCAGGCTGCAGATTAGCCCGCGGTTCAATTCCTTGCTGTGTGGCCTCAGGCGTGTCAGTTTCCCTCTCTGAGCGTATTTCTTCATCTGTGAAAGGAGGCTGACAGTGACCTGTTCCAGAGCTGTCCGCTAGACGCTGGGCGTGTGGGGTGTCAGCGACCCACCTGCCCACTCACTGCCCCCCCAGTACTCGCTGTGCAACGAGCCACTGATCGAGCTGTCCAACCCCGGCGCCAGCGGCTCCCTGTTCTACGTCACCAGTGACGACGAGTTCATCATCAAGACGGTGATGCACAAGGAGGCCGAGTTCCTTCAGAAGCTGTTACCCGGCTACTACATGGTGAGGAGCCCCGCCCTGCAGCCCCGCCCCACCCCGCCCCCCCACCCCCTACGTGCCGAGGAGCCCCGCCCTGCGGCCCGACCCACCTCCGCCCCTTCCCTGCCCCTACACGGTGAGGAGCCCCGCCCTGCAGCCCCGCCCCACTTTTGCCCCGCCCCTACATGGTGAGGAGCTCTGTCCCACCTCCGCCCCGCCCCTTCCCCCTACCTGGCGAGGAGCTCCGCCCCGCCCCCTACATGGTGAGCAGCCCCGCCCCACCCCGCCCCCGCTCCTACCTGCTGAGGAGCCCCGCCCTGCGGCCCAACCCACCTCCGCCCCTCCCCTGCCCCTACACAGTGAGGAGCCCCGCCCACTTTTGCCCCGCCCCCTACATGCTGAGGAACCTCGCCCTGCGGCCCGATCCACCTCCGCCCCTCCCCTGCCCCTACACAGTGAGGAGCCCCGCCCCTGGCTCCTACAGGGTGAGGGACCCCGCCCTCGCCCCCTATGTTGATGGCCCCCCCCTTCCCCGCAGCTCCGCCCCGTCCTCACCCCTACATGGTGAGGAGCCCCGCCCTGCAACCCCGCCCCGCCCCGCCCCCAGCTCCTTTCCTGTTGGGAGCGGGTTCAATAGCAGCAACGGGCTCTGAGGCTAAGGAATTTGGGCAGATGGGGTCCGGGAGACCCTTTTTGGGCAGGCCATGGGAAGTCTTCCTGAGCCTCGCCTTCACAACCCCCCCCCCCCCCCCCCAGCACCACCACGTGGTGCTTCAACACTGGGCAAGCAGGACTTGCCATCTAAACCCTCATGGCCTTCCCTGGGGGTGGGGGGAGTGGGGGCGGGGGCGGGGGCGGGCCCAGCCTTCACTCCCCATCCCTTCTCCCCACCCCCTTCTCCCCACCGACACCCCTGAGTCACGGAGCCCAGAAATTGAGACCTGTGTCTTGGTAGCTGGTGACTCAGGCGTGGGGGAGGGAGGCCGGACCACCAGCTGGCATGTCACAAAGGACCAGCTGCCGGGACACTTCCCATTCCCTGTGTGACTCACAGCCTGAAAGGGCGGCTCAGATCCCTGGGTGGGAGTGGAAGCAGGAGTGGGCAAGGGTCGTGACCAGGCACCTGGCAGGGGTGCGGATAGGCCTTTCTGGGCAGCTCTGTTCGGATTGTGGCCCCTCTCCCCCCGGGGCGTCTCATTCATAGTGCATGATGCTCAGGGGGCCCCTGGCCCCCACGGTCAAGGGTCGGCAAGCTTCCTGTAAAGAACCGTCCGGTAAATGTTGGGGCTTTGTGACCCAGGCAGCACCTACCTCCATAGCTCAGCCCTGCTGTCACCGCAGGGAAGCCCCATGGACAGGCTCCACGTGCCTGGATAACTTCCTTTACTGACACTGAAATGTCAAGTTCGTGTCGTTTTCACACGTCACAGAACGCTACTTTCCTTTTTTCTCCCCAACTTTTTTAACAACATAAAGCCACTCATAGCTTAACCGCTGGCCACGTGAGAACGAGTGGGTAGTTGGACTTGGTCCCGTATTCAGAGTTTGCCAACCCTTGTCCTGGACTGTGCCTGGAAGCCGTGACCCCGTGTCACCCCAGGCTGGGGAGGTGGGGCACCTGGGTCTGGCCTGGGGGGAAGCCAGCCCCTGACACCCGCAAGATCTCATCTGCTGGAACCTGGCTCACGTCAGATCGCTGGGAGGGCGGAGTGCGGGGCTGGCCCAGGTGGGGGGGGGCTGGTCAGGGAGGGCTTCCTGGAGGTGGCCCTGCACAGAGTGTGCCGGTGACGGCGGCCGTGGCGACTGTCCTCCAGCCCCGCCCTCCTCCTCCGCCTCCCAGAACCTCAACCAGAACCCGCGGACGCTGCTGCCCAAGTTTTACGGGCTGTACTGCGTGCAGTCGGGCGGCAAGAACATCCGCGTGGTGGTCATGAACAACATCCTGCCGCGCGTTGTCAAGATGCACCTCAAGTTCGACCTCAAGGGCTCCACGTACAAGCGGCGGGCCAGCAAGAAGGAGAAGGAGAAGAGCATTCCCACCTACAAGGACCTGGACTTCATCCAGGACATGCCCGAGGGGCTCCTGCTCGACGCAGACACCTTCTCCGCCCTTGTCAAGACGCTGCAACGGGACTGCCTGGTGAGGCCGCCATGCCCACCTACCCCCCCCCCGTGCAGGGGAGGAGCCCAGAGCAGAGTGCGAGGGGGGGGGCAGTTCAGGGTCCCTCGCCTCTCTGGGCCTCGGTTGTCCCGTCTGTGAAACGGGGACGCTGGTGGAAGCGAGTGCAGCGTGAGCCTCGGGCCCACGGACCCCCTTGCCCCCGCTTGTCCTCGTGGTCTCCTCCACCCCCTGTGACCTGGGGGGGTTTCGAGCCTGCTCCCCTGGACTAGAGATCTCATCTAGTCTCGGGGAGCAGGCTCGAAACCCGAGGCCCCCAGGCCCCTAGGCCTCTTGGAAAACTTTGCACGACCTTGCCCGAGGACCCCCCCCCAGACCTCTCAGGACCTCGGGCTTCCCTGAGCCCCGGTGTCCGAGCCCCGGGGGCCAGGAGCGGGCCTTGTGTGTGGCGCGGCTGGACTCTGTCAGGAGGAAGGAAACGCCCTGGCCCCTGTGTGGATGCCACGCCTCGGGTCCCACTGCCTGCCACGTGGCCTGGCCCCTTGCCCCTGACCCCTTGGTCTCCTGGCCATCCGTGACATGGGGGTCCGGACAGGCCCCCTGCGAGGCTGTGGGGGACGAGTGGGCGCAGACCCCGACGCAGCTTGGGGTCGTGGGGGGCCGGGCACCGGGAGCGTGACCTGTCGGCCCCACCCCCGGCAGGTGCTGGAGAGCTTCAAGATCATGGACTACAGCCTGCTCCTGGGCGTGCACAACATCGACCAGCAGGAGCGGGAGCGGCAGGCCGAGGGCGCCCAGAGCACCGCGGACGAGAAGCGGCCGCTGGGCCAGAAGGCCCTCTACTCCACGGCCATGGAGTCCATCCAGGGCGGGGCCGCGCGCGGGGAGGCCATCGAGTCGGACGACACGTAGGTGACCCGGGGCCGTGGGGCCCTCGGGGGTGAGGCGGGCAGGGAAAGTTGGCCGCGAGGGCAAGAGACGCGGAGCAGGCGCGTCCAGAAGCCCGCGTGTGGCTGGTTCCCGGTTTGTGATTCGGAGCAGCGGAGTCTGCCCGCCAGGCCCCGCGAGGGTCACAGGTGGACGCACAGCCCCCCGGCCGGGTGATGACCGGGGCGTTGCGGCTCAGTCTGTCCGCGGACTGAGGCCCGTGGCCATCCGTGTGGGAAACACAGATGCCCCCTCCCCCTGCCGGACCCCAGAGCAGGTTAAAGCGCCGCCATCTGAAGCAGAGCTGTAGGGGTGTTGAGGGCCGGGGACGAGGCAACACCTACAGCAGGGGGCCGAACCCAGAGCCCCGGGGAGAACAGGCCCCTGTGGTGGAGGCCGAGGTCACAGTCTCAGAGAGGGCCGTGCCTCCTGCCCGAGACAGACTCGTGGGGTGTCCGCCCCGCCCCCGGCACTGTGCACGCTGGGCCGGGTCGTTCTCTGGGGCGTCCTGAGCGCTATAGGGCTGGAGCAGCATCCCTCCCCCCCCCCGCCGTGGCAGGGCACCCCCCACCCCCCCCATGCCAGGACACCCCAGTCGTGAGGGCCTCAGACGTCTCCAGACATCGTCGAGTGCTTGAGGAGGACAGTACCCCGGTGGGAACAGCTTCTGTAGACAGGGTGTCGAGACTGAGCGTGCCGGGAACCAGCACGGGGGCCCTGGAGGAGGGGGGCATAACCCCCCAGTGTCCGCGAGGGAGACGGGGGCTCACAGCTGGGGAGGACGGGGGAGGAGCCCTGACGCCCTGACCAGGCGAGGCGACACCTGCAGAGGTCTGGTGGCTTGGCCCGACCTCCACTGTGTTGGCGTTTGTAGGGTCTGTGCCAGGCCTGGCGGGATGGCGGGGTGCGCAGGTGAGCTGGGCAGTGCGTGGAGTGCGGTGCGCAGAGCCTGCAGGGCCCGGGCCTGGCGGGTCTGGGGTCATGGGGACTTGAGGACAGTCGCTGCGTCGTGTGGCCTCACTAACCATGCCGGGCCGGGCACGTGTGGGCCTGGGGCTGAGTGAAGCGACTAACTCCCCAGACGGGACCCAGAAGCACTGGGGGCCCCGCCCGGGGTGAGCGTGTGCGTGCGCACGGGTGTGGGGGGGCCAGACCCCTCGCCAGCCTCCAGCTTCCAGCCTCGCGTGTCTGACGGCAGCTCGGCCCCAGCCAAGCTGCCGCCTACAGGAGCACGTGGGCTCCGGCTCCTTCAGCTTCTCCCGGGCCGGGCTCTGGGCCCCCCACCCCGCCCCCGCCAGCGGTGTGGCTCCGTGGGGTGTTGATGGCGCTCCTGTCCCCCCCGCCCCTGCCCGCAGCGGTGTGGCCCTGGGGGGTGTTGACCGCGCTCCCGCCCTCTCTCCCCAGGATGGGCGGGATTCCCGCCGTGAACGGCCGAGGGGAGCGCCTTTTGCTGCATATTGGCATCATTGACATTCTGCAGTCGTACAGGTGGGTGCCCCCTGCCCCCCTCACTCGCCCACAGAAGCGGTGCACCTGCTGCCCGCAGACAGAGCCTCCTCGGCCCCGGGAAGGCTCCTGATTGGCTGCCGGCCCCTGAGGCCTCGAGGGAGGCGTTCGGTCCCCGACCGGGTGACTCCACCTTCGGGGTTGGGGCTGGCGTGGGGCATGCGGGGTGGGTGGGGTGTCGCCCGCCGGTCCAGCCCTGTCTGCTGAGCGCCGACCGCGTGCCAGGTGCCGGGCTAAAGTGCGCAGGACAGAAGCGCCCGTGGCCGCAGAGCACAGCATCTCGGGACGGCTCCTACGATGGGCAGAAGTAAATGCTCGTGGCCGGGGCCCCATGTCGTGGGGGTCTCAAGTGCGGCAGAGCCGAAGGAACAGATACCCCAGCCTCACCTGCGGTTTAAAAGCTGGGGTGTGGGCCACCTCGTTACCCATGCCTTGACCCGCATGAGGTCTTGGAGACGAGCATTTCTTAGTCTTAGTTTTCCATCCTGAGAGCGGAATGCGTTCATTATGCACATTCCCGACAGGACAGAGGGGACCCTGGGCGTGGCGGTCCCCATTTCCCATGTCCACCCCCTCAGGAAGCCCACTGGGTGGGCTTGGGTGATTTTTTTCCTAAATATGAAATTGGGCTCCTGCCCGTCAAACACTAGTATTCGCAGCCTGTTGTTTTCCTACTCAGGGGCAGATGTCTTCCATGGGGACATCTCTCTGGGTTCAGAGCAGGAGTGGAGATCTTTAATGTTTACTTATTAATGTTGAGAGATAGAGTGAGCAGGGAAGAAGCAGAGAGAAAATCCCAAACAGGCTCCAGGCTGTCGGCACAGAGCCCAACTCGGGGCTCGAACTCACCAACCGTGAGATCGTGACCTGAGCTGAAGTCAAGAGTGGGGCGCTTAACCAGCTGAGCCACGCAGGCGCCCCGGGAAACTTTGGAGGTGTCAGACCAGGGTTTCTGCGGAGGCTCTTGAGTGGGGGCAAGGAGGGTGGGCCAGCGTGTGTCAGGCAGCCACAAGCCTATCCTGGGGCAGGGGTGTCCCGCGGGGGTGGGTGCTGAGAAGAGGACCCTTCCCCCACCCCATAGACTAGGGGGTGTCCAGGAAGGCTGCCTGGAGGAGGCAACGTTCTCCCCAGCCCAGGTGTGGAGGGATCTAGTTAGAGCCGCAGTGCAGGCCACGGATTCCAGCAGAGAGGACCCGGGCTCAGCCTGGGCCATGAGAGAGGAAGGCCGTACTCTGGGGGTGCTGCCATATGGCCCCCACCGAGGGCCAAGCACCACGGCCTTTTCACTTCCTCTCTAAGAGTAGCAGCGGTAGGAGCCACCAGCAGGCGGGGAGCGGAACAGAGGGCGCCAAAGAGGGAGGTGGCCTCTGGCTGAGGCATCTCAGTTCCTCTGGACCAGGGCCCTCCCACCCACTTGGTGCCAGGAGCACACCCAGTCCCCAGACATGGCCCAGTGTCCCCTGGGGACGGGACCGCCCCACTAGAGGACCACTTTGGTTCACTCGTTTTCTCTGCAGGTTCATCAAGAAGCTGGAACACACCTGGAAGGCTCTTGTCCACGACGGGGTGAGCATTGTGCCTTCACGCGTCAGTCCACAGACGTGCTGGTCTCCCGGGGCCAGGCACAGGTGCTCCAGAGCCGAGAAACACGGGCCTCCCTTCCCGGAGCCAGTGTCCCGTGGGTGCGGCCGTGTGCCCCGGCAGTCACAGGCCAAGGGGTCCGGGTCAAGACGGGAGAGGGCAGGCAGCTAGCCGTAGGCCGTCCGGCAGTGGGGTCTGAGCCACTGTGAAGGGCACGGAAGGGCTTCTCGGAGGAGAGGACGCCCAAGCTGAGCTGGGAGGATTCCCAAAGACCGCCTGACTGGGAGAGTCAGGGGCCAGCTAGGCAAAGAGCAGTCTGGAAACGCGCAAGACGGAGGGGGCTCGGGCACTGGCCACACCCACGGGCAGGCCAGCTGTTGGGGACCAAACAGGGTGCAGCTGCGACAGCAGCCCTAGCGCCCCGGTCCGGTTGGGCTGACGAGCTGGCTGGGGCCTCGATGCACGCCTGTCCTCCCATGGCTCCCTTCAGACCGATTCTTACTGAAATGCTAAGGGCTGTCTGCGTGCGTGCGGTCTGTAAAGTCCAGAACCCAGCCGGCCCCCAACACCCCTCAGAGAGTGTTTGGACGGTCCAGATGGGAGCTTCCAGAAGGAGCACCAAGAAGGGCCAAGTGGCAGGAGCCCTCTCACGGCGTCACGAAGCCATGGCAGCCAGAAGCAGTGCAAGGCCTACCGAGGCTGCTCGGGTTTGGGGGCCCAAACGGTGGTCAGCGTAGCCGTACAGGCGTGACCAGTCTGGGGCAGGTGGGGTGGCCCGTGGAGTCCAGGGCCGGCTGCTTCTGCCTGGCGCTGCACACTCCTGGGCGTGGCCCACGCGGCTGGCCCCCCACAGGGCACTCCAGGCAGAGGAGAGGGCGGAGGCTGTCACTGCCTCGTCTCCCCCACCACCTCTCAGAACGCGGTCCTGCGGTCACGCCTCGCTGCAGCGAGGATGGGACGTGTAGTTTTCACCCTGGAGGCCGTGAGTCCCCTGTGGGTTCTGTTACCTTACAGCAGGAGGAGGACCCGGGCCCTGTCTGGGGGCACCTGTGGTCATCACCCCCGGGGGGGGGGGGGGGCTCCTGGCATGGGGGGGGCGGGGTGCCGTTGTATCCGGCGAGAGTGGCAGCCTCTAGCCTCCCTGTCGTGCAGACAAGGAGACAAGCCGAGAGGGGAGCCCGGCATCACCCCACACGAGCGCTGGGACCGAGGGACACCAGCGGCCGCCTGTCCCCACCTCAGGCGTGGCCGTGCACCACCAGCCGTCACTTACAAAACAGGCGTCCAGCCGTCCTTTGTTGAGACTCGCTCTCAGAGAATTGCTCTGGTTTCCGTGTTTCGACGTTCATTCGTCTACCTCTTTGAGTAGCTGTTGCTTCCCATGGTTCAAAGGACTAGAAATACAGACGGGTTTATGATGGCGGAGTCTCCCTCCCACCCTGCCCTCTGCCACCGTCACCTGACCCCCAGGGCCATCCAGGAAGCCCCGTGCTGGGGATCCAGTCCCCTCTCCACACGGGCGGCTCTGCCCCGCCGCCGGCCTGTGCCCTAGGCTGTCCTGTGGGACCCGGGGAGCTCCTGCTGGGACCACGGCACTCACGCCCTTCTGCCCTCGGGCCCTCGTTTCTCTTCCCAGGACACCGTCTCTGTCCACCGGCCCAGCTTCTACGCAGAGCGCTTCTTCAAGTTCATGAGCAACACGGTCTTCCGGAAGAACTCCTGTGAGCCTCCCAGGCACTTTGGGCAGGAGGGCCCCCGGGGTGCAGAGACGGGAGGCAGGGCGGCCAAGAGCCGAGCGAGCCCACAGGGTCACCTCCCGCTACTCGGCCATCCTCGGGCCTCGGTCAGGGACTCGGTCCAGAGAACGGGAGAGTCAGGGCACCACCCTCACGGGGCCCAGCGCAGGGCCTGGGGCCCACCGTCTGAGCTCGAGTCCTGGCTGCACCGCCTCCTGCCGGGGTGACCTCCAGCAAGCGATGCCCCGCTCTGTGCCTCAGCTTCCTCATCTGTACACACGCAGCAGCTGGGCTTGACCCTGCACCAGTGCACGTTGAGGGGGACCACTTGCAGCCTCGTGCCGTCACCAAGGAAACCACCTTGGTGGACGCGGAGGCGGCCGGTCAACAGCCGGGACCCGGCATTGTCGAGGAGGATGCAGGACAGAGGCGGCTCTTGCCCCCTGGGTGTCTGTTGGGCCTCGAGTCCCAGATCCCGGCACACATCCCAGAAGGGGCCTTTCTCCCCGTGTGTCTGTCCGCCATCTGCCCCCCGCTCCCTGTGTCCCCAGAAGGCAGCGTTCTCGTCAGCCTTGGTCGCTCTGTGTCCCCAGTGTCTAGCCTGGGGCCTGGCACACAGTAGGTGGTAAGTGCCCAGTGCCTACCTGCTCTCCCGGCCTGGGCCAGGCCTGTGTGGGCCATGACCCAGCTTGGTCCCCTGGAGCCGGCTCGTCGAGCCAACGCAACGCTACGTTACGTTCAATGACATCTAGCCGGGAGCTTGAAATTGACGGCAGTGGGATTGTCTCCCGAGAGTGGGTTGTTCATCAGCGTCCGCGTGCCGCGCCTTGGCACCTCTCCTGGGGCGTCATTCTCACTGTGGTCCGGGGGGCTCACCAGCCTCCAGGTACCGGAGGACTGTTCACAAGGCGAATTGAGCACGTACTGTGTGCTGGGGTTTGTGCCGGCCGTCCCGGGGCCAGAGCTCGCAGCAGGGACGGGGAGGACACCGTGACGGGGGCCGGTGGGCTGGGCCCGGTGCCGAGGGTGTTGCAGGGCTCACCCACCTTGTCCGACCCTGTTGTTAACAGGCGAGGATGCTGGGGCCCGGAAGGGCTGGGCCGCATTCCACAGGCACTCGTCCCGGGTTAGACCAGGCCCTTGGTGCTGAGCCCTGCACGCCCCAAGGCCTTCTGTTTCCTATCTGAAAGTGGAGGCCACAGCCACGGCGGGCTGCGACAAGGGGGCCTCCCGGTGCCTCCCGAGGCAGAGCCGGGTAGAAAGCAGGGCAGGGTTTTCTCCACAAAGACAGCGGCTCGTTGCCCAGGCTTGAGGGCCGAGCCGGAGGCCGGGCAGCGGGGGCCGTGTGTGCAGGCAGCGGGCCTCGAGGGGGTGGCGAGCAGGCTTCCACGCAAAGGAGGGATGGGGGCTGGGGGCCCCTGCCTCAGGGTTGTCGGGGGCTCCCAGGCAGCCCCTGAGCGCCAGTGCGCCTCTCTCCACAGCCCTGAAGTCCTCCCCGTCCAAGAAGGGCCGTGGTGCGTCATTGGCTGTCAAGCCCCTGGGGCCCACGGCCGCCTTCTCGGCCAGCCAGATCCCCAGCGAGCGGGAAGATGCCCAGTATGACCTTCGGGGGGCCCGCAGCTACCCCACGCTGGAGGACGAAGGTGACCGGGCAGGCTGGGGAGCGGGCGCCTCGGTGACAGGAGAGATCAGGGGGCTGCTGGGGAAAGACGACGTCCCTGGGGGGCCGAGAGGGGAGGGGACGCAGGGAGCACCCCAGTGTGAGGAGAGGTTCCCTGAAGCTGGTACTTGAATGGGAAGGGCCTGGGTCACAGTGACCCCGCCCCCATCCCAGTCTGAGATCTACAGCCCTCTGGGGAGTGCTGCGGAGGGAGAGGTGACCCACCCCATCCCCAGGCGTGCAGACACCCAGAGGGATGAAGCACTTGATGGGGTTGGGCATGGTGTTTTGGAAGGTCCCTCCCAGTTTCCAGGTTAAAGATGCCAGACAGGGAGGGTCTGGGGGAATAGCATCAAGGGAGAGACTGCATGTGCAAAGGCCCTGGGGCAGTAGTAGGCCTGGCGCGTTGGAGGAACAGTGAGAGGCCTGTGTGGTCGCAGCAGAGTGAGCGAGGAGGTGGGCAGGTGGAGCAGGACCTGTGGGCCCCCAGGACGGGTGGGCTGCCGGAAGCTGTTGTGCCAGGGGTAAATTGGAGTGCATTTGCCCTCTTAAAGCTGGCCAGCAGGACGTGGTGTTGGGTGGCAGGTGGGGGTGGGGCATGGGTGCAGAAGGTGAGCCGAGCCACAGGTGGAGCCAGAGGCCCGGAAGGTTTGCCCTGGGGGACCGGCTCCTGCAGGTGCCCACAGCCTCCTCCCCACAGGCCGGCCCGACCTCCTGCCCTGCACGCCGCCATCTTTTGAGGAGGCCACCACCGCCTCCATCGCCACAACCCTGTCTTCCACGTCCCTCTCCATCCCAGAGCGATCTCCCTCGGAGACCTCAGAGCAGCCACGGTACCGGTGAGGGGCCGGGGGCGTCTCCCTCCGCGAGGCGGGGGCGTGGCCACATCCCGTACCGGGTGGGGCGGGCGGCCTCCGCCACCGCCACCGGTTCCACCTGCTTGCGTCTCTCTGCAGGCGGCGCACACAGTCTTCCGGACAGGATGGCCGGTGAGACGAGACCCCAGCTTCTCCCCACCTGGCCCCACGGTCTCCCCGCCAAGGCCTTTCCTCTCTCCTCCCCTCCCCCTCGCACCCCGTCTGCCTTCCCGCCCAGAGCCCCGCCTCCCTGACCACTTGCCTGGGCGCGGATTTAAGTTCGGGCCTAGAACGGCACAGAATCTTGAGTCACTTTGTAATTCTTTCCACCCTCCCACTCCCTTCCCTGCAGCTGCCTGTTGATCTTTTAATTTTATTAGTTTTGCTTCGAAGGGGTACAAAAGAGAATGTAGTGAATGCCCCCCCTGCCCCATGCCCGTTCCCTTCCATGGGGGCAACCCCTGGACGGGTCTTTTGGTTTTTTGTCTCTTTCTGGAACTACATTATGAGCTTATGAGAAAACGTACACAAGGCCTGTTTCTGCCTTTGTCTTGACACAAGCAGAGGCCTGTGCCACCGCAGGCCCCTTGTTGTGCACACTTACAGGTCAAGGCCGGCTGTGAGCACGCGAAGCCCCCCCGCTGCTTCTCTTCCACCTCACAGGGCTTCGCCTGCCCCCCGCCCCCCCCCCCCCCCGGGGGGCACTTGGGTGGTTTCTCTTGCTGAATCTTAAAACGTGACCTGTAGGGCTTGCCTTCCTTAGTTTGGGGGTTAAATATTCCTGCCAGTTGGAAAGAAAGTTATGGCATAAAGCACTTTCGGTGGAAAGCGTTTCCCTCTGTCCAGCTGCCCCTCCAGCCTCCACAACCTTTTTGCTCTCTGGTGTTGCTCTGTGGAGACATTGTCCCATTCCTGGCTGCCGGAATGTTCTGACGCCTCTACATCAAGGGCCTGGATCGTTGAACCCTCCCCCCCACCCCGAACCACCCCACCTCCAGGCCAGGGCCCAGCTACCCCCGGGAGGGTGGGCAGGATCCAGGCCACCATTCACACATTATTCCCCTGCTGGTACTGGGGTCACGGTCAGTCCCTGCCCCCTTGCAGACCTCAGGGGTGAGCTGGGCCAGCTCAGGGCGCTGGTCAGGTGGCACCCAGAGGGAGCACCCCACGGAGGCTCCCAGCTTCCCACCAGGACTGGAGATCCACGGGCCTGGAGCTTGCCTGGTGCACCCCCACCCCCACCCCCGGGGGGGCAGAGTTCCGGTGAGAGAGAGAGCGTGAGGTGCAGCTTCCCACTGCCTCCAGGTCCCAAGAGGAGACACACGTGGAGGAGGACCTGCAGCAGGTCACGGTGCAGGTGGAGTCCGCGTGCAGCGTGGAGATCGTGGTCCCCAAGGAGGAAGACGCGGGGTGAGTCACCAGCCAGCGGGCGTACCGCCGTCCCGTTGCCCGACTCTGTTCTCGGCTTCTGCTCTGATCCCATTGGCTGAGCGTGGCCACGTGGCCAGCTGGCCCCCGAGGCAGGCTGGGTAATGGAGTCCGCGTTCTGGGGCCGGATATGGGGCCCTGGAAGGGACGGCGCGGGCAGCGGGAAGTGGGCGATCCGCGCAGGGGCTCCTCCGGGGCCTCGGGTCTCCGGCAGAGACGCCGGCTGTGCGCCAGTCCTGGGATTCTTTCTCAGCCCCTGGGGTCCCCAGCGTGGAGCCCCGAGCTGGCAGGAGTGGGGCCCCGGCTCCCCAGGGAGCCTTCTGGGCTCAGCCCGCTTCCCCCATCGTGTCGTGTGCCCGATTCAGGGACTCCTGGTTTGTTTCCGTGCGCGTTCCTGCTCCGGCGCAGACGGGGGTTCAGGCTCCCGTGTGTCTCTGACAAGGAGGCGCTCCCGGCCGCGCGTGGGCCACCCGGCGCTGATGCCGCCGTCCGTGGGCTCAGCGAGAAGCGGCTCTTCTATACTGGCCTGCCGAAGCGTGTCATTTCGCTTCTCACGCCCTCTCTGACCCGAGGCAGTGGCTCTTGGCCCCCAGAGGACATGGGGCTGGTGTCTGGGGACACCTGTGGCCAGAATCGTGCCCTGCCCCGCACGCCCCCAGAGAACCATCTGCCCCCACGTCCATGGAGACCCTGCTGCAAGATTTATTTAGGAGTGTTTCCCAACTTTGGAGTATTTGAAGACTGTTTTGTTTACATTTTCAGTACTTAATCTTAGCTTTAAGTTGAAGGAAGCAGACGAGAAAATCCACGTAGATTTTAAAAACATTTAGCTTGTCTGCTCCAATACAGATTTCGTTTTTTAAATGTTTGTTTATTTTGAGGGAGCGGGAGAGACAATGCAAGCGGGGGAAGGGCAGAGAGAGAGGGGGACAGAGGATCCGCGATGGGCTCTGCGCTGAGAGCAGAGACTCCGATGTGGGGTTGGAACTCACGAACTGTGAGATCATGACCTGAGCCGAAGTCGGATGCTCAACCCACTGAGCCAGCCAGGTGCCCCACAGGATTCATTGTTTAAGGTCAGCGGGCGTGTGTGAACAACGTGTGTTCTCTGTGAAGGGATGGAAAGTTCTGGGGCCGCTCTGTCTGATGTATCGATCGATGGCATTCAGTTGCGTCACATCCTGGTTTCTCCTCTTTGGTGTGCTTGGTCCTATAATTGGCATCTTGATCAAATTTTTCTTGCTTTTGCCACGATTTCTGCTTTATGTGCTTTTTAAAATTTCCATTGCGTTTCGAGAGACCTCACTTCACTCTCACAGACACACATTCCCAGGCTGCACTTTGCCATCCAGGGTTTATTTTGAGGGGCGCCTGGGCGGCTCAGTCGGTTGAGCAGCTGGCTCTTGATCTCAGCTCAAGCCGTGATCTCTTGGTTCGTGAGCTCAAGCCCCACATCGGGCTCTGCTCAGATGGCTCGGAGCCTGCCTGGGATTCTCTGCCCCTCCTCCCCCTTCTCACATTTGATGTCGCGCTCTCTCGCTCTCTATTTCTCTCTCTCTCAAATAAACCTTAAAAAACAAATAAACAGTAAAAAAAAAAAAAATAGAATTTATTTCACACGCACAGACCCGTGTGTGCACACACAGCGGCTTCTGCTACCCGTGACTTTTTTGCCCTTAACTGAATTCTTAACAGCATAACGCGTCTTTCGGTCTTTGCCCCCAAAACAGCCCATCCCTCCAAGGGTAGAGGTGCTCCCCCATCTCAGAGCCTGTCATTCTGCTCAGGAGATGGAATCCATCCCCGGTCACTCGGCTTAGGACACGCCTCACTTTCCATCTGGAGCCTCAGTTTCTTTCCTGTCTGTAACTCAGGAGGGTGGCAGTCCCCTCCCCAGTGGAGGCTCGCTGGGTGAATTCAGGCAAGGTTCCTGAAAGGGCCTGGCGCAGAGGAAGTGCTCGGTGAAGAGGAGAAAGAGGTTCTGACCCACCATGGTGGGTGCCCGGCGTCCCTCCTCCACAGATGGGGAAACTGAGGCTCGGACGGGAAAGGACCCTCAGGGTCGCACGGGGAGTGACGGTGACGCCGGGACCTGCCCGCCCACTGGTGTGTGCTCACCCGTTCGCGGGAGGGCCGATTATCTCCTGGGCCTCAGCAGTGATGGGGAGGTTTTGTTTTATTTGGCCTCCTGAGTCTTTCGCGTCTGTGCTGCCCCGCTGATGAGAGGGGAGGAGGCAGGCAGGACCCTGCGGCGGGGGCTGGGGCAGGTGGCTGCCGTCCAGAGCCCTGCCCCCAGGACTCCCGTGTCCCTGTGTCCCCAGGGTGGAGGCTTCCCCAGCCTGCGCCTCTGCTGCTGCCGAAGCAGAAACGGCCAGCCAGGCCTCGGAGCCCGCCAGCCAGGCCTCGGATGAGGAGGACACGCCTGCCACTGACATCTACTTTGTAAGTTCCCTGCAGCTCCCGACGTCGCCAGGCCCTCGACCAGACGCACTCACACGCTCACAAGGCACTCCTGTGGACACAGACGCGCACTCACGGGTCAACGCGCCCCTCCGCACACTCTCGCACACCCAGTGTGCCTTCGCACACATTTACACCCACACGCTCACGTGCTGTGGGAACGCCCTGCCCCGCGCCCTCCAGGCCAGGCCACCCCACGTCAGGGGAACTGCCCTGTCCTCGAGCTCCGAGCCCCACAGGGCCCCGTAGGTCCCGGGCAGCCCCGGGGCTGGCTGCTAAGGGCTGCAGGCTGCGTGGCCCTTCTCCTGCTGGGACGGGGGTGGGGGGTACGGCCAGGTGGGTTCTGTTCTCGGGGAGGTAAGGGGACTGTGGCGAGGGGCAGGTGGGACAGGTGTGCTTCATGCTGCCAACCTCGTGGCCGAGGACTCACGGCTGCTCCTGGAGGAGGTGGGGTCTGTCGCAGCAGGAAGGGGCCTTGCCCCGGGGACCCGGGGACCCGGGACCTCTCTTCCAGAGCTGGGGGTCGCCTCCCGCCCTGCATCTCCCACAGGTAGACAGGTTAGCTGGGCCGGGAGCCTGGGTGAGATGGGTGCCGGGTGGCCAGGTGGCCTCGTGCAGTGGAGGGGCCTGCCTGTCTCCCTCCCGGACCTATGATCTCGTCTCTGCCCCCCGGGTCCTGCCGCACTGCTGTCTCCTAGCTAACACCACACTGCTGTCTGTCTTGGGGCCTCTGTCTGGCCTGGAGTCGTAACAGGTGCACTGTGTGTGCGTCCCCACCCCCGCCGTCCTCTCCCCGTCCCGGGGGGCTTGGTTTGTGTCCCATTGTGCGGATCAGTGTGCGAGGCGGCCCCGGGGCCGTGTTCGATGTGCGCGTCTGGGTCCTGTCACCTGAGCGGGCAGCCAGGCCCTGCAGGCAGCGGAGGAGGTAGCGGGCCAGAGCGGGACCCCGCCACCCCCAGACTCACCTCCCGCTTGGCCATCTGCTTACCTGCCCCTGCCCCTGCCCCGCGCCCTCTCCACCTAACCTCCCCGCCGGATTCCGTTGCCTCATCCTGTCCTCTGTTTGCTTCTTCCCCCCCGCTCGCCCGGCCCGCCCAGTTCACCGATGGGAGGTACTGGATTTACTCTCCCCGGCATCGCCGACTGCGGGCCGTGACGCTGAGCTCCTCAGGGACTGTAAGTGACCACAGCAGGCCTCCAGGGAGCCCAGCCCCCGACCCACCACCCTGGGCAGCAGAGAGCCACAGGTCCCGGCTGTCCCATGGCCTCTGAGAAGGGACTTGGGGAAGTAAGCACCTTGACCGAGACCAGCCACGTGTCCCCTGGTGATGTCACCACTGGGCCTGTAGGCACACACGGCCGGGGATAAGGGGACTTGGCCGTGGCGGCGGGGTCTGCATCTGACCCCAGCCCCTGGCGGCCTCTGCCCCTCTCCCCAGCCCGCCCAAGTCAGGCACAGGTCAGAGGACATTGTCCCATAGTCAGACCTCGCTGCCGATGGCTCCCCAAGGGGCGTCTGCCCTGTGGAAGCAGGTGGTCACATGGGTCAGCAAAGGGACCGCAAAGCCAGGCTCTTAGCCGCAGGAGAGAGGAGGTGGTCTTTCCATACTCATTTCACAGTGGAGGGACCAAGGTCTCGGCTCCCCAGGAAGCCCACGAGGGCCCACGGTTTACATGAAATCTGGGTCCAGGCTCCCAGGCAGCCCCTGTGTCTGGGAGACACTCCTCTACGTAATGGGCTTGGGACGCTATGTGCACCTCATGCAGCAGTGGCCTGATAATTGGCATCATGAGCAATAAATGAGGGCCCAGAGAGGCCAGGTAACCTGCCCGGAGCCACACAGCGCTCCAAGCAGGCAGAACAGGTTGAGTATCTGAAGTAAGTTTCTGTTCTCAAGACGAGGCCCCTCAGAGGCTCACACCCCCCAGCCCCAAATGCCTGTGAGCATCCCTGGTCACCGGCACTGAGCTAACCCGAGAGGTGGAAACCGCTTCCCCAGGCCTTCCTGCGGTGCTGTGTCCTCGTGAGTCAGGGATGCAACACCCCTAGGATGATCTAAGAGGAGGCCCCGAGGGCCCCCAGGGGAGTGCTTTGCAAAGGCTGCCTGGAGAGGGGTTGACCCTGACCTAGAATCACCGGGGTGTGGGGAGGTGGGAGAGGGAAGGCCGGGCTCCGTGGGGGGCACAGCTGAAGCCAGTGGGGGGCACCTGGGAGGAGAGGGAAGAGCGTGAGGGCTAGATGGGTGGGTCAGGCCCGAGGGCCTGCAGAACCGGGGACCGTGTGTCCTTGGCCCCACTTTAGTGGGGTCACCATGGGGTTCTGCGTCCTGCTGCCCACCATCGCTTCCCTGGGCAGGCTCTTTGCAGAGTGCAAGCACAGACCCTCTTGTCCCACGTTCTTGCCCTACAGGGGCAGCTACCCTGACGTCGTCTATCTGCGGCGGCTCCCCCCCCCCCCCCCAACCCACGCGGGGACTCCCAGGCAGGCAGCGGCTTTTGTTGTGCTGTGACCAGTAAGCAGCCGCAGGGCCTGTGTGCCCCTGCACGAGTCCATCCGCCAGCGGACAGCCCTCAGGGGGCGTGTCCCTGGGCCAGGGGCAAGAATGAGCTGGCAGAGGCGCCCCGAGGCGGCCGTGCCTCGTGCGGGTGGGGGGGGGGGGGTCTGGCCTGTGGGGGCAGGTCCCGCGGCAAGAGCTTGGAGGAGGGGCAGGGTGGGGTGGGCAGAGGTGGGGGCCCCAAGGTGGGGCGGGCTCACCCAGAGAGCATAGAGGCCGTACGCTGGTGCTTGTCCTTCACGAGGCCATGAAGAAGCCACCCCTTGTAGAGGCGAGGCTGGTGGTCGGGGTCGGACGTAGGAGGGGCAGGTCTGGGGGCGTTTTGGGTTGTGGCCCGGGTGGGTTTGGGGGCCGTGGACGCCCAGGGGGGCGTGGCCAGGGCAGGTGCGTGCTCAGGCCCACTGCTCCCAGCAGAGGCGGGGCAAGGGGGTAGGTCTACAGGCACTGAAGAATGGGGGGGGGGGGGGGGCAGGAGAGAAGAGAAAGAAAAAGGAGAAGGGAGCTGGGGGTGGGGAGGATTCTTGTGGTGGGAGCAGACCCAGGAGGGACACGTGTGGGTGGGTGCTGAAGGCACACGTGCCCTCCCCGCCAGTCCGACCCAGAATGGCGACCCCCTTCCCCGTCACAGCCGGAAGAGCCCACCCCCTGGCTGGGCCTGTGTTGCTTGCTGTCTGGGTGGCCCGTGCCTGGGTGTCACCCGGCTATCTGTGCGTTTGGGGCATGAGGAAACAGCCTCCACCCTGTGCCCCCGACTGCCCACATCACCCGGGACCCCCAGCGGAGGGTCCCCAGGGCCCTGCCCCAGCTGGCGGCCCCAGTGGCCGCACGGCAGGCAGGACTGAGGCCGGAGCGCTGGAGCGCTGCCCCCGGGGCTAGGACGGAGACGAGGGGGCGGGAGGGGGCGGGGGGAGGGCCGAGCAGGAGGGGAGGGGACAGCAAACAGGCCACGCCCCACGCCCCTCCCTTCCCCTCCGCTGCTCCGGGCCCTGCCTGCACCCCCCACCCGTGCACCGCGCCGCGCCCTGCCGCCCACCCCGCACTGCCGCCGCTCGGCCCCGCCGGCCCGAGGGGGCCGTCCAGGAGGGGCTGGGGCCTGTCGGGGAGAGGACAGCGGGGGCTGAGCCGCCTACTCGTCGTCCGCGTTGGGGTCCGCCTCCTTTATTTCTGTTTCTTCCTTCCTCCCGCCTGCCTCTCTCGCGCCTCCTCGCACCCTGCTCTTCTGCGCGCCCTTCCTGCACGTGCGCCCGCCCGCCCTGCAGCCCGCCGACGAGAGGAGCTGGGTGTACTCCCCGCTGCACTATAGCGCGCAGGTCCACCCAGCCTCCGACGGCGAGAGCGACACAGTAAGTGCGCCCCGGCCCGCCACGCCCGGGGCCTCTCGGGGCCCCGGGACAGACGGGGAAACGGAGGCCCGGGGCGGGAGGGGGCCGGTGTCTCGGGCCCTCGCGGCAGGGCGGGGGTGGGGGTGGGGGTCCTCACCCGCGCCCTTGCCTTTCGCAGTAATTTCTATGCAGTCACCGACCCAGAGCCGAGCGCTCGCTGCCGCCCTGGCTGCTTCCCGGAGGCGCCGCCCGCCCGCCCGCCGGACCTCGCTCCACGACGGCCGCGGCCCCCAGCTCCCGTCTACTACCTACGCCTGTGAGACTGTGAACCTCCCTGAGTGTCCGATCATGTATTTATTTTGGGTCCTTACTCTTTGCACAAAGACGGCAGCACACGTGTGCTTTTTTAGAAAAAGATAAAAAAAGGAAAAAAAAAAAAAAAAAAAAAAGGACGTGATGGGAAAAGAAGAGAAACCACCCCACTGCACCTTGTGGTTCTTTGCTGTGCTTGAATGTGTGTCGCCGAGGGAACGAGGCCAGTTGGCTTCGGGGACCTGGCGCCCTCTGAGGGGGGGCCGGTCACCCAGGCTGAAACCCACACTCTGAGGCTCCGCCTCTCCGCTTGGCCGGGGCGCCGAGGAGGGAAGGACCACGGAGTCCCCGCCGGTGCCTGGGACCACAGGCCCCCCTGGCTAGGTGTTGTGGCCAGGCACGTGACATCCGTCCTTGGGGGTGGCCGACCGGTGGTCTGGGGGGCGGGGGCTCTCCACCCCGCTGATGCCTGTAATCTCTGCATCTGTTTCCCACCACCTGCCTGCCAGCTGACCTGTGAGTAGGAATGGCCGGCGGCCGCCCCTCTCGCCAGAGCTCAGGACAGTGGACTTCCCTGTGGTCCCCACACGGCCTGCTCACTGTCCAGAAGAAGGGCCCAAGCGAAGGGCGACGTTGGGCCCCAGGCCGTGGGACTTCCGGAGATCATGTCCCGGCACAGGGGTCCCCCCCATGGTCAGGCTGCCTAGCTGTCCAGTTCCAGGCCCCCCAGGACTGGGATGGGTGTTTGTTTGTTTGTTTGTTTGTTTTAAGACAGCGATGCATCTGTGAGTTAAATGATAAGAGAAGAAATTCTTCGTGAAAAACAAAAATTTTCTAGTTTGTCATCTTCAGCAGGGGCAGCCCCTTCCGGGCTCAGAGACCCCATCGTGTCCAGAGGGGACGGTGGGAGCCGACAGCATCGCAGGGTCTGTCCTGCCCCCACGCAAATGCACTCCCACCTCTTGAAAGGTGACATAGTGGGGGTGGCTTCCCCCTGCCCACTCTGCCCCCCACTGACTGGCTCGCTCGCTTGGGAGAGCTGGGAGCTGGCTTGGAGCAGAAGCCTCACCTGGAAGAATTTCTCCCAGCCCTGGCCTCCCTGGTGGAGAACCTGCTGATCCAGGACTTTGATTTTCCGAGTCCCTTGGGGGCTGCATAGTTTGCCGTTCCCTGTGTGGACCCCTCGTCTGCCCTCGTGTCCCCTCACCCGGCTCGCTTCGTGCACCTGGAGGGAGCCTGCTGGCCTGGCTGCTGTCCACTCCTCCCTGGAGAACCAGGTTGCATGCCGGGGGCCGTCCCCTAGCTGCTGGCACAGGGGCTCCCGGGACGTGCCAGCATGCAGCCCGGGGAAGACAGCCCTCAGACGACCCGTCAGAACAAGCCCGTGGGTGTCCCAGATGAGAAGCAAAACTATGTCCTCTCCCTCTTGCCCAAGGAGCCTTTGTCCAGACCCTGGGCAGCATCCTCACCTGGATCTCAGACCAGCATCTGTCTGCGGGTGCCCTGGCCGCATGCCACAAGTCGCCGGTCCCTCCCTACCCCTTCCCATCAAGGGGATGACGGCGGAGCAGACAGAGGTCCGAAGGTGCATCTCAGACCTTGATGACTGACAAGGACCACTGTGTCACCCGGAAGCCGGTGTCAGAGCCCGTGCCCGGGCACGGATGTGAGTTCTGCAGGGATGACCAGAGCAGCAGGCACAGTCCCGGAGCAGCGCGCCCCGCGTCCAGGGCTCGTCAGCCACCTGGAGCTTCAGGAGGGAGCGGGGGAGCCCTGCTGGCCCCCTTGGGCTTTCCCGAATCACGGGACAAAGGCATTGCTGGGATGCTGATACAAGAGAACTTTGCAAGCCTCCTGGATATCATAACATTTCTATTTCTGTGCAGGTCACTAAGACCCCCTTGGAGACCTGTTTTGTGCTGGTTGCATCCTTTGTCCCTTTTCAGAGAACTGTCACGTGGATGCTAGCGTGGCCTGCAGACTTTGCCGATGGGAGGGGTTTGCTTATTTTCCGGGCAGGGGGCCGGAAGGCAAGACTTTATTTATAATGTGTAGCAAATTTATGGCCTTTCCCAGCTCCCACCCCCACCCAGAGGAAGGCTCTGGACCCAGCCAGCTGTCACCCACCCCCCCCCCCACCCCCAGCACAGGAATCTAAATTCCTTCGTGGCGACACCCTGTCTCCCCTCCTGGCTCATCTCTGATGGCTGCGGTCCCTGAGAGCTGAGAGCCTGAGCGCTGGCTGGCAGTCTGTGCAAAAGAAAGGCATTTCCTGAGACTGTCTAGGTGCAACTTCCTGAGAGCCCTCGCTGGCCTCTGTCCAGCCTCGCCCCCTCCCTCCACCACTTGGCTCAGTGCAATACTCCCCTTCCGGTTGGGGTCCCTTGCCATGGTACTGTCGCTGCCGCCCCTGGGTCCGCACTGCGGGTCAACGCCCTCCACCGCCTTTTCTCTGGTGGCTCCGTTGCATCGCCTGCCCCGCCCCCATCTCGTTTTTATGGTCGAACTGATTTCAAAACAACGAAACTGCAAACCTCGTGTGTCTTAATTCTCTCAGGGGGTTCCGTGTGCTCAGCCCCTATGGTCTGGTGTGTGACAATCTGGAGCGCGGCCTCATCGGGCACGGAATGCCGTCTCGCTCAAACCCAGAGCCGTGGGCACCTCTGTAACTGTGCAGCCGCTGCTGGCCCCAAAAAACATATGCAGCCCTGGGCCCCCGCTCCCCATCCCCGCCACCCCTCCTTCTTTTTACGTTGGAGAGATCTCTCTAATAAATCGGGTAATAAGCATCAGCCCTCGTTCTCTTTGCCTCTGTGCGTGCCGGTGGTCTGCTGGAGAACGTGAGGACTGACTTTGAACGAGAGCAGAAGGAAACCTTGGTAAGATTTAAAATAACAGGAATGCGGCGCCTGATTGGCTCGGTCAGTTGAGCGTCCCACTTCGGCTCAGGTCATGAGCTCGCAGTCCGTGGGTTCGAGCCCCGCGTCCGGCTCTGTGCTGATAGCTTGGAGCCAGGAGCCTCCTTCAGATTCTGTGTCTCCATCTGTGCCCCTCCCCTTGTAGCACTCTGTGCCTCAAAAATAAATAAACATTTAAAAAAAAAATTGTTTTAAATAACAACAGGACCTAGATGCCTTAGTAGCCGTGGCCTGCTTGGGGTTCCAGTTCAACTCAGAAAACTTGTATAATTTTCTGACATCAGTGCAGCCCAGCGTAAAAGAACAAACACTCCCCAGAGTTTGTATTCATTCTGCCAAACTTGCTCAAGTTGAGTAATGCATGGACCCCTTTTATAGCAAAAGTATTTGTCCAGGATTTCCAATCCAAGAAACGCTGCTTTGAAAGGTCCCATTTGTAAGCAGGACCTTGGAAGTCCAGTGTTAAAATCAGGATGCAGAACGGCACAGCTCGTTTATAAACTAGACGTGCAGATGAGATGATCTGGAACGTGCTCACCATCACGTCAGTTCAAAGATTAGTATTCAGATACTGTCAAAGATACATGTGCATTTTGAAAGTTACACGGCCAGGGGCGCCTGGGTGGCTCAGTCGGTTGAGCGTCCGACTTCCGCCCAGGTCACGATCTCTTGGTTTGTGAGTTCGAGCCCCGCGTCGGGCTCTGTGCTGACAGCTCGGAGCCTGGAACCTGCTTCGGATTCTGTGTCTCCTTCTCTCTCTGCCCCTCCCCTGCTCATGCTCTGTCTCTCAATAATAAATAAATGTTAAAAAAAAAAATAAGAAAAGAAAGTTACAAGGCCAGACACACACACACCTCCCACCCCCCCCCCACCCCCCCGCCCAGTCCACATCCCATGAAAAGCAGGTTTGTTATCAAGAGGTGGTCTTCTGAAAGTCCTCCCCACCAGCAGCCCCACTCTGCGCCTTGGCTCCAAGCAGAGCATGCAAAGCTAGCATTTAGGATGATGTCGTGAAGTATTCCAAGACAAACATTTGAAGAGCTTCCAACTAGGATATCAAGTACCATCCTCTGGGGTGGGCTGGGGGAGCTTGGAACAGGACTTCAGGGTCTTCCAGACCTGCCTGCTGTGGTCCATCCTCCTCACGAGTCCAGCAGGGACTCCACCAGCGTGCCCCCCGCCCCCAGCCCATCTGTCCCTGCTCAGAGCCCTCCTGTGACACCCCAGCACCCACAGAACAAAGCTGCCCCAACCTAGTTCAGATCCCAGCTCCATGTTGCCTCGTTGGGGCTGTGGGGGCACTGTTTATTAAAGTGACTTTCCATCTCTGAGCCCCAGTTTTTACTGTCCGTAAAATGGGTTGACGGTTAATTCGTGGAGTTATCCAAGTTTGTTTTTTTTTTTTAACTTAACCCTTGAAACACATAGGTATTCATTTCGAGCGATGGAATATGATGGTCGCTCTCAAGGGTCGGCCCAGCCTCAAGGCTCTTCATTCTCCGACCTGGTTTCAGTTCGTCGCCTTCCGTCGCCTTCCGGAGCAGTCTGGACTCAACCGACGACCTCGCAGCTTCACGCCCGCACCGGCTTGAGACCTCGCTAGCGTGGCTCGCCTCCCCTGGCCCCGCCCCCAGACCACGCCTCCTCTTGGTCCCTCCCTGGGGGCCCCGCCCACGTCGGCTCCACTTTCCCTCGGAGCCCATTGTTCTTGGTCC
This sequence comes from Panthera onca, assembly GCF_046562875.1. NCBI lineage: Eukaryota > Metazoa > Chordata > Mammalia > Carnivora > Felidae > Panthera > Panthera onca. Next base: position 2,786,719 of record NC_138340.1, on the reverse strand, counting down.
CACCTCCCCAGGCTCCGCCCCGCTCGCAGTTCCTGGTTCGCTCTGGCTCCGCCCACGGCTCCTAGCCCCGCCCCCCCACCAAGGCGCGAGGACCCACGTGGGGCTACCCCTAGCACTGCCTAAAGGGCGAGCCCCCAACCCCGGAGACGAAAGTCCGGCAGAAGTCCGTCACGCGGGCCACGTTTGAGGGCAGTGGGGAAGTTACGGGGAGTCGGAGTCCCCGCGGGATGGGGCGGCGAGATAGGTTTCCATCTCCCGGCTCAGGCGCGGACGGGGCAGCCAGGCGCGCGCCGCAGGGGAAGAAGGCCCCCGGCGCAGGCCCCGGATATTTGTGTCAGCTCTGCCGCCACCGTCTCAGCTGATGGGTCGGGACACACGCTCGCGCTCGCGGTCGGCTGGTCGCAGGGGCCGCAGGCAACGGAGCGGGAGTCGGAGCCGAAGTCGGAGCGGGAGCCATGAGCGGCGAGACCGCCGGCGCCGGGACGACGAAGTACGGCGCAGGCGGAGGCGGCAGAGCCGGGAGCGCAGGTGAGGGTCTCTGCGTGAACAGCGCTGGGGATCCGGCTCCCGCCCTCGGGGAGCCAGAGACCCACGGATTAGTCAGAGAGGGCTTCCTGGAGAAGGGGACGTCCGAGTACGAGTCGCAGTTCACCAGGCAGCGAAAGGGAGGCGAGCGGCGTTCCAGGCAGGGCACCTGGTGGTTGGAGGGAACGGAAGGAGCGCAGCGAGCGAGGCGGGACGGGAAGGGGAGTAGGAGACGAGGTCGGAGCGGTAAGAGGAGACCGGATCGTGCAGTTTTGTGTGCCGTGGTGACGGAGTTGGCCGTTGCTCGGAGGCAGGCAGGGAGCCATGGGGAGGTTTTTGAGCAGAGCGATGGGGTCTGACTTACTTTGTGGAACTTCCTCCGGTTTTCGCGTGGAAAAGGGACTGAGGAGGCTGGCTGGGATGACAACGGGGAGGGGGAGGAGGAGGAGGAGGATGGTGCAGTTGTCTAGGCAACAGACGGCGGTGGCTGTCAGAGAGGAGGCGGTGGGAGGCTCGGTGGGGAAACGGGTAGGTCTGAGAGGGATTTCATGAGTCGGGGCGGCAACACTTGCTCTCGGAAGTGGGTGTCAGACGAAAGAGCTGTTGATGACAGGTGGCAGGACTGGGTTGACTCCTAGGACCTGGGTCTCAGCTTCCACGCGGCCAGCAGCCCCTTTCTTTTGGAAATGGGACACCTGGCCAGATTTGGCTGGAGTCTCCTCCAGCATAGAGGGACGAGAACGGTGCCAGGGACCAACTTCCAGACCTAGGTCCCGGGATGTGACCCGTGACGTTCAGGCCAGTCCCTGCCCCACTGTGGCCCAAGTTGCCTCAAGATCTCCATGGGGGCTTTCCCAGCATGCCCAGTCTCCTGTCCCTTGGGCCCGTTCACCCCATGGCCAGAGTGGCTGTAGTCAGACATGGTTGATTTCCCTCTACATTTGAGAAGGTGGTTTTTCCTTTTTTGAGTCTCCTAGGATCATTGCAACCCAGGAATTCCAAAAAGTTACAAGCCTGTGACTCCAAGACTCCATAGCCTGTGAACCAAGAATAGTTTTTACATTTTTATTATATTTTTTTCCTTTAATGTTTATTGTTGAGAGAGAGAGACAGAGACAGAGACAGACAAAGGGCGAGCAGGGGAGGGGCAGGAAGAGAGGGAGACACAGAATCGGAAGCAGGCTCCAGGCTCTGAGCTGTCAGCACAGAGCCCGATGCGGGGCTCGAACTCACGAACTGTGAGATCATGACCTGAGCCGAAGTCGGATGCTTAACCGACTGAGCCACCCAGGCGCCCCAGTTTTTACGTATTGAAATGGTGAGGAAGCAGTCAAAAGGAGTATCTCATGACATGTGGAAATTGCATGAGATCTCCGAATATATTCAGGTTTTGGCATGCACAAGTGAAAGTGTATTGGGACGCAGCCGTGTCCCTTTGTTCCTGTCTGTCCGGGGCTGCTTTCGCAGTAGGGACAGCACAGTGGTGTCTTAGACCGTCTGGCTCTTTACAGAGAAAGCTTGCTGACCCTGGTTGGGGTCCCTGGTGTTGGTGTTTTCCCCACTGGTTCACGTACAGCGGGAAGCCTTGTCGTGCCTGCATGTTTTCCGTTTGCTGTTTTCTGGTGTTTGAGTTACAAGAATCAGTCATCCTAGGTCTGTAATTCGAGTCGATGTGGTTTATGAAAATTGGATCGAATGCGTAGTCTGCACGTAGGGACTCCCGAGAAATTGGTTTCCAGGGTGTAGGCTTTGTCACCGAGCTTCGTAGGTGGAGCATTTAACAAAATAAAGAAATTTGGTTGTTGCTGTACACATTCAGAGGGCCCCGAGCATTAAAGAATCTATCTCTAGGGCTCGCACATTCCATCCCCTGCCCAGTGTTTTTCCTGGCTCTTCATTCCACTCTTCCCTCTTGCCCAGCTTGCGGGACCAGTGTAAACACCACCTTCTCCTGTAAGCTCTCTCTTGTCGCCTTGGACAGATCAGGTCCTCTGGTTCCTACACTTAGAGCTTCTGTGCCATCTGGCCCCAGCCTGCCTCGCTGCCCTCACTTCCTTCCTTCCTCACTCCCCCCTGCTCACGCTCTTCTCCAGCCACATGGGCCTCCACACTGCTTCTTGAACACGCCGAGTAAATTCCTGCCCCAGGGCCTTTGCTCTTGCTGTGACTGCTGCCCAGATCACTTTCTCCCTGTAGCCCCCTCCCCCACATCGTCCAGTTGCCTCCTCAGATCTGCATCCACTAACGCTAAGTCACTCTTCTTTGTGACTCGTAGCACTGTCTAGGGTCATGCTGCGTGTTTATCTGTTGACGTGAGCCTCCCAAAGGCGGGGACCCTGGGTGGCACTGCTGGTCACCGCTGTGTCCCCAGAACCTAGAACAGCGCCTGGCATAGCAGGTGCTCGGTGAACATCTGTCAAACAAAAGACTGGCAGCGAGCGCACCTTTGCGGGTTCCCTCCCCAGGTCGGGTTCGGACGAACACCGGGGGCGGCGGCGAAGGCGGCAGAGCCAGAGTCCGCCGCCCCCACGCTGGCGCTCGCGGGGCCGGTCCTCCCAGTCTGACTCCGATGACGAGCGCCAGGAGCAGCAGCGGGGCCGGTGGGCCCGCCGGCGGCGGACGCGCTCTTGGTCCCCGGGCGCCTCGGCGTCCGGCTCGGCCTCCCCGGACCGCTCCCAGAGCCCTCGGGAGGCGGCGGCGGCCCTGAACCACCAGCACAGCCTGCAGGAGCGGCTGCGGCTGCGGGAGGAGCGGAAGCAGCAGGAGGAGTTGATGAAGGCCTTCGAGACCCCCGAGGAGAAGCGGGCCCGGCGGCTGGCCAAGAAGGAGGCCAAGGAGAGGAAGAAGCGGGAGAAGATGGGCTGGGGGGAGGAGTACATGGGCTACACCAACACCGACAACCCTTTCGGCGACAACAACCTCCTGGGCACCTTCATCTGGAACAAGGTGAGTCCGGGGCGGTGCCCGGCGCAGGTGGGGCGCTGCCCTCAGGGGTGTCTTCCGTCCGCACGCGCGCTCACGAGCCCTGGCCTCTGGGGCCTTTGCGTCGCTCGCCCAAGGCGGGATTCCGGTTACAGATGCTCTGTGGTCCCCGTCGCCAACACCTCGTTCTCGACGATAGTTACACACGGTCCCTTACCCGCCAGTCCCGCCTCGCGCTTGTGACTGAGAGCACGGCGTTCCCTCCCTCGCAGCCCTGGAGGCTGCGCCTCTGCGCCCTGCGCCTCTGTGTCCCGCTTTCTGCCTCCTTCCGAGGACACCAGTCATCAGCTGGGAGACTGTTTAGGTCCCATGTGACCTCGTCTTAACTAATTACACCCGCAGAGACCCTGTTTTAAAGGTCTCCACGGGTTCCCGGGCTGGTGAGTGGACGGATCGTTTTGGACACAGCTTCACGCTAACCCAGCACCCACTCGTCGTGGGGGGTGAGAGCGGGCAGGGAGGGCCTGGGGGCGCGAGAGCAGGCGGCCACGGTCAGATGCCAGGGGCCCGCCGCTCACCGCATGCGCTCCAGGCACCGTCTCTAGCCTTTGTCTTGAACACACAGCCCACCTCGGGGCGCCTGTGCTCGCCATTCCCCGACCCGGGACCCTCCCACCTCTTTCTCGGGCTGGTTCTTTCTCCTTCCTGAGGATCTCAGCTCACCCGTTCCCGCCTCCGAGGGCCTGCCCGGCCCCCTCGGCCCCACGGGTGCTCTTCCTCTTGGCGCGGCCTCGCCCTCCCTAGCGCTTTACTAGCAAACGTGCGCCGTGCGCCCGCTGGTGCTGGAGGCCGTGTGGGCCCTGGCGGGCGTCAGCGAGCAGGAGAGAGATCCCGCGGAGCCAGCCGTCTCGTGGGGGAGAGCCTGTCGAGAAGCAGATTAGCAGAGCGCGCAGAGGAGAGAAGGCAGGCAGGTATCGGGATGCCCTGGCTGTAGTTTGAAATCAGCCAGCCCGGGGCGCGTGGGGGGCTCAGGCGGTTGAGCGTCTAACTTCGGCTCAGGTCACGATCTCACGGCTTGTGAGTTCGTGAGTTCAAACCCCACGTCGGACTCTCTGCTGTCCTGTGTCTTCCTCTCCCTCTGCCTCTCCCGACTCGTGAGTGTGCATTCCCTTCCTCTCTCTTCCTCTCTCTCTCCCCCTCAAACATAAAATAAATAAACATTAAAAGTAGGATAAGCCAAGCCACGAGGCACCTGGGTACCTCAGCTGGTTGAGCGCCGACTCCTGATTTCAACCCAGGTCATGATTTCACAGTCATGAGATCGAGCCCCAAGTAGGCCTCTGCCCTGAGATTGGAGCTCGCTTGAGATTCTCTCTCTCCCTCCCTCCCTCCCCCTCCCCAGCCCCCTCCCCCATTTGCGCTCACTCATCCAAAAATAAGATAAGCGGGTCCAGAGAGGTCTCGTTGCAAAGCTGACATCTAAACACGGGGTCTGATCCATAACGTGTGATTCCTGCCAGGCCGTGAGCTCCGCAGGGCAAGCTCTGTCCCCAGAGCCTGGCTCACGGTCGGCACTCAGTGAGCGTCAAATGAGCGAGCTTGGTGTGATTTGCACGTGCGTGTGCTCAGATATTTTCCCTAGTGTTTCTTGGAGCCGCAGCGGCCCTGGAGAGTTGGCCCCACGGGAGGCCGTCGGCCCCTCCTGTGATGAGCACGTGGGGGGTCGGCCCCCCGCTCAGCCTCTGAGGCCTCTCCGGGCAGGCCCACGGTTTGGGCAGCACCAGCGCTTGTCCCCCCGTCCCGGGGCCACGGGCTGGCGGAGTGGGCAGGCGCTCTGTGCCCGGCCTTGCTCACAGCGCTCTCCCTGAGCCGACTCTCCCTGCTGCGGCCGCCCGAGGTCTCCCGCGGTGAGTGACGGAGCATGATTGGAACTGGGCCATCCAGCTTCGCGTCCGTGCCCCGGGCTGCCATTCTGCGTGGCCGTAGGGGCGAGAAGTCCGGTCACCGTTAACGCCTGAGGCGGCAGCCCAGGCTGAGGCTGGGGAGGCCAGGGGGTGGCACGGGTGTCAAGGGGTGGCCCCAAACCAGGCAGCACAGGTGTGTGTGTGGCGGGGGGGGGGGGGAGGGGGGGCGTCCTCGAACAGCCCTCGGAGCCGGGTCGGTGGGGGAGCGCTCATCCGGTTGTGCGGGCTGGGCACCCGGCTAGGGCAGCAGCTGTGATGTCGGAGTCCTCGAGGGGTCTGTAGACCCTGCGCCCCGAGCGCCCTCCAGGACGTGAGGACACGGGGAAGGAGTGTTTGTTGTGGGGCGTGGTGTCCCAGGGGTCTGTGAGCACGGGAACTGCAGTGCCCCTCCTAGCGACGCGGGCTTTCCGGCGCTGTCCCGCCCCTGCTCGCTCGCATCGGGCGTCGGACGTGCCGAGGGTGTGAGCACCCCGAGCTGGCGCAGCTGGGCTTCTGCGTGCAGCAGCCTGGCAGGTCCCGGGTGGGGTGCTCCCGTGAGTGACGCTCGGGAGCCCCCGGGGCGGGCGGCCACCTCCCCGCTGCACGTTACTGCAGGGGCTGCCCGTGCCGGAGGCTGCTCTAAGCGGTCCTGTCACGCTGGTTCTGGGAACGCTAAGGGGGCTGCGTCTTCGGAGGAGGTCAGGGCGCTGTGGCCGCAGGCACGTCACTCCTCGGGGCCGGACCCCCTTACCTGCAAAGCCGCCGCTCGGCCTGCCGGATCCGCGTCTGGGTCTCGGAGAGGGTGGCACAGGGGACCCCGGGGCGGTGCCCGGGAAGGCGGGACGGAGGCAGCTCTGCTCAACGGGCCTGTGCTTCGCCCTTCCAGGCCCTGGAGAAAAAGGGGATCGGCCACCTGGAGGAGAAGGAGCTGAAGGAGCGGAACAAGAGGATCCAGGAGGACAATCGCCTGGAGCTGCAGAAGGTGGGGTTGCCCCTGGCCGGCCTGCACGGGCCGGCCTTCCCTCGCGAGGGCCTGAGGCTGGCCCACCCTGGCTTAAGTGAAGGACCGACCCGGTGGGTGGACACAGAAACCCCCGGGGAGGCTGGCTTCAGACACGGTTGGATCCAGGGGTGCGGGCTGCGTCTCCAACCAGCCGTCTCCTCCCACCTCTCCCGAGGGCCCCGTGACTTCTGGGCCTTGCTCTCAGACGCCTCCTTCGGGGCGGGGGGTGGGGCCAGAGTGGTCTCGGCTGCTCCTGGCTGCCGTGCCTCCAGCAGAAAGAAGCTCCTCGGCCCGAGGGTCCATCTGAGGCCTCAGGCTTCCCTGGCCGGTCCGCGTCCAGGGCCGGGGCCGGGCCCGGGCTGTAGTCCCACTCCGGACCCCAGGGTCCCCCGTGGCCCTAGAGGGTGCAGGGCAGGCCCCACAAGACCCCCGGCCAGGCCCGCCTGCAGCACCCCGCCCTCCCCATGCGCCTGCAGGTAAAGCAGCTGCGGCTGGAGCGCGAGCGGGAGAAGGCCATGCGGGAGCAGGAGCTGGAGATGCTGCAGCGGGAGAAGGAGGCCGAGCACTTCAAGACGTGGGAGGAGCAGGAGGACCACTTCCACCTGCAGCAGGCCAAGCTGCGGTGCGCCCCGCCCCCGCCCCCGCCCGGAGCCCCGTCTGCCCCGGGGCCTTTGCACGGGCCCTTTGCACGGGCCCTTTGCGCCGCTTGCGATCTCCCGCCCTTCGGATTTCCACCCGCTGCCTCCCCGGGGAGTCCCTGCCTGCCCCTTGTTGCGTGCACCACTTCCTGTTTGCTCCTCCCTCCAGCCTGTCACTGATGCCCCCCCCCCCCCATCTCCTCCTGTCTCCCGCATTGAGTTGTGTGCCGAGGAGACCTCCGAATGATCCTTGCTCCGTGTCGCGGTGCCACACGAGCTGAGCCAGGTGCCGGGCCCCTCGCGGTACCGACCGTGGCTCTCCCTCTGCACGCTGCAGCCCGCGGGGCCACGTGCTCATCAGCCCGGTTTACAGACGGGGAACGCGAGGTTCCTGGGGGCAGGGGAACGCCTGAGGCCACACGGCAGGTGTCTGAGCCTCGGTGGCGCGTGCGCACCAGGAGCCTGCTCCCAGCCCCTCTGTTCTGCTGCCCACCAGCTGCACCAGCCCCTGGGGCTCGGACCTACCTGGTTCCGGGGCTCCGCTGGGGTAGGACAAGTGTCCGTTTCTGACACGCGTCCCCCTGGGTGTGGCACTGATGCTTCAGACCCTCCCCTGCCCCTGGGGGAGCAGATCTTCCACTAGAAGGAGGTGGTTCTCTCTGCCCCTCTGGCCCCGGCCTGTGTCTTCCGACCGCCCAATGCCCCCTCTTCCAGGAAGACCTCCTTGTCCCCCACCCCCTGCAGGCCAGGCTCTTCCCCTGGCGCCCACACGAGCCACCCCCCCACTCTACCCCACCCCCGAAGCAGGGTCTTCAGGAGGTGGGGGGCGGGGGGGGCCTCCTGGGTCCTGACGCCACCTCCCTGCTCCCTGGCAGCTCCAAGATCCGCATCCGGGACGGGAGGGCCAAGCCCATCGACCTGCTGGCCAAGTACATCAGCGCCGAGGACGACGACCTGGCCGTGGAGATGCACGAGCCCTACACCTTCCTCAACGGCCTCACCGTGGCCGACATGGAGGACCTGCTGGAGGACATCCAGGTGCCGCCTGGCCCCGCTGCCCGCCCCGCTCCCCCCCCACCCCCCCCCGGCGCCTCACCGCCCCTCACCGCCCCTCCGTACCTTCCGCCTCCAGGTGTACATGGAGCTGGAGCAGGGCAAGAACGCGGACTTCTGGCGGGACATGACCACCATCACGGAGGACGAGATCGCCAAGCTCCGCAAGCTGGAGGCCTCGGGCAAGGGCCCAGGTAGCCCCGCGCCGCGCTCTTGGGGGGTCCGTATCCGGGCGCCGGCGGGCTGGGAGCTGTCTCAGCCCCGGGCTCTCCGCCTGCCTCGGTTTCCCCATCGGGGACCTTCAAGGCCTCTCCGGGAGCCACCAGGGGGCAGCGGCGGGCTGCAGCAGGAGCCCCAGGAGCTTGGCCCCCGCGGCTCCCCCTCAGGGGGGTGCTCAGCCCAGGGCGGGGACTCCCTTCCTTCAGAGATCGCTTGGCGTCTGCGCTGGGCTTCCCGGGAGTGGCGCCAGCAGGGGCCCGTTTTGTTCGGTTTCGGGTTTTTGCCAGAAGCTTGGTGTGTTCGAGGGAGGGCGGCACCCCGCTTGTCCACTTGTCTAGGAAGCCCCTAGAGCCCCGGTCTCTTGAATCTGGTGTTCTTTCCTAATTCGCTTTCCTTTCCCTCCAGAGGGTTCCGCGCGGTGTCCAGGGAGGTGACCCTCGGGGGGTGGGGGAGGGTCGTCCTGGGCCCTGGGCGTACTGAGCAGCGGCCCTGACCCCCGCCCTCCCATTGTCAGGAGCCCCCCCAGTCGTGACAGCCACAGATGTCCCCAGACATCACCTGGTGTCCCCTGGGGGCAGGATCACCCTGGGTGAGACCCCTGTTCTAGAAGCTGCTGACCGACCGTGCTCCTCTCTCTTCCCCCCCTTCCACCCCCAGGGGCCTGGAGTGCCTGCCCCCCACCCCTCCCCCAGGCCCATGTAAATGCCCTTGTTGCTCAGCCCAGGTTGGGGGGCCGGCTTCCTCTTAGGAAAAGGAGGAATGTCTTTCATCATGATTGTTAAGTGCTGTTTTGTTTCCCTGCGCCCTCTCAGCCAGCACATCCTGCAGTAACTTCTGGAGAAAGAAGGAAATCCTTTGCTCTGGGAAACGTGCGGAGTGATTTCCCTTGGGGGCAGTGAGGCCCTGGGTGTAGACCTCTGGGCGGAAGGGCTCTGACTGCCACAGGTGTGGCTCTGGGCACAGATCCAGGCCCGGGCCTCCCGCGGAACTGGCGAGGCGGCCAGACCCCCCAGAGGGTCCCCTCGGCGACCCCGGGCCTCCTTCCCCCTCGTCCCTGTGCGCGTCGTCTGTCACCCCGCACTGCCTCCTCACTCTCTCATGTTGGAGCCCCTCTTTACTGCCCCACGTCCCCCTTTCTTGTGCTTTGTCCCCTCGTCGTGTGGGACACATCCGCCAGCAACTCGTGGGGGAGGGCGGGAAGTTCTTGGACAGCGTGTAGTTCGGGAAACGGGTCACGTCTGTGCTCTGCCAGGTGACGGGGGCGGGGCGCTCCCCAGACACAGAAGACCCTGACCCACCGGCTGTGGAAGAGCGAGGGCCACCCTGCCGGGGGTCCCCTGCGCCGAGTCCCCTGTCGTCTCTTGCCAGCTGCTGATTCACCCCCTTCTGTGGCCGCTTCCCTTCTCTCAGTGACAGCAGAGGCCCTTCCGTCCACTGTCCCTCCTCCCCTGTCCTGGCTGGGGTCCCAGCTGGCTCCGGGTGTCCTCAGAGATGCGCTTGTGCTTCTGTTTCTCCTTTCGGCCTGATCTCCAAGATCGTTCCCGGAGACGCGCAGAGCGTGTGTTGTGCTTGTAAATTAAGTTGGGCTTTTTCTTTCGTCTTTAAGGGGAAAGTCTACCTGGACGTGGGCGCGCAGCAGTGTGGGTGTTGCGGCGGGGGGCCCCGTTACCGTTCCCTGTGGGTTCTCCCCAAGCCGCTGTCCCAGAGCCCTCCGTCCCCGGCCTGGACCCCGCCAGGCCCCGCGGGATGCTGGGGCGGCATCCGAACCCGCGACTCGATCTCTACACCGCGGTGTGGCAGAGCGGGGCTTGTGGGGGGCGTGAGCTGTGCGGGTGTGCACGGGGTGCGGCCCTGCCGGCGGGAGGCAGCTTCGGTGCCCTGCCGTTTCTGTATGGTCTGAGACAGGGCTGCCTGGGGCCATCCAGGTGTCGGCAGAGGGGACGAGTGTCTAGATGCTGACTCGGAGGTCCCACGGTGGTTGCCTAGAGGGACTTGGGTCCTTTTTGAGCCTGTCTGCTCTGCTGGAGCCAGGGTCTAGTGGCCGTGGTGTCAGAAGCCGGTTCTTAGCCGGGAGCACGTGTCACCCCGCACGTGCCAGAAGCTGCACGCCAAGTTCTCGCGGTGCTAGGAGGCAGCAGTCAGAAGCCCAGCAAGGTCCCTGCCCTGGGGAAGCCACTAATCAGGCATCCAGGCCGAGGGGGAGCAACCAGGTGGTCCAGGGAAGGCTTCCCGGTCCACAGGGTTCTCGACTGGTGGGGTCTAGGAGGCAGGCTGGATGAGGAAGAGCATGTTACTGCTGGAAAGCAATGTATGTGCAAAGGCCCTGGGGCAGGGCTCAGTGCGTTTGAGGAGCAACAAGGAGGCTGCAGGCAGGGTCGGGTGGCACCCAGCCCTGCCCTCAGGGGCTTCTCAGTCTGAAGCCGGGGGCATGTCCCTGTGTCCCCAGCTAAATCTGGATGGGACCGAGAAGGGGCGGGCTTGCCTTCTGGGGCGGTGTCGGGATTTCCCGCAGTGCCTGGGAAAGGAGCTGCTCTCCTTACTAGGGGAAACTGAGGCCCAGGGAGGGTGAACTATTTACCCAAGATGACACAGCTGAGACTAACAGGGCAAAATCTGAACTCCCGAGAGTCTGGCTGGCGGGCGATCCATCCCTCCTCGCTCTTCCAATGCGGGTGGGGGCGCAGTGCTGGCTGGGAGTTGGCGGACCCGGATGCCAGGCTGAGAAATGTCCGCCCGGCAACCCCAGCCCCACTCAGAGCCTTCCCGACTAGGATCCGCGGCCCGGTGCCCGCTCCGTGTTAGCAGGGTCCAGCCAGGGTCAGGGGAGGAGCCGTGTGGGCCAAGAGAAGGGTCGGGAGCCCTGCCGCCGCCCCCTCCCCCCGCTGAGCGCCCCCCCCCGCCCCCCCCCCCCCGCAGGTGAGCGGCGAGAAGGGGTCAACGCCTCGGTCAGCTCTGACGTGCAGTCGGTCTTCAAGGGGAAGACGTACGGCCAGCTGCACGTCATCTTCCAGGGCATCGAGGGCAAGATCCGGGCCGGGGGCCCCAACCTGGACATGGGCTACTGGGAGAGCCTGCTGCAGCAGCTTCGAGCCCACATGGCGCGCGCCAGGTCCGCGTCACGTCACGCCGGCGTCACTGAGCCGCCCCGCCCCTCCGGCCCGCTGGACACGCCCGCTGGGGGCGGGGCCTGCGCAGGAGGGTGGGGGTGGGGGTCAGCTGGCATCACGCGGGCCCCAGGCCCGCTGTTCCCTGCACGCCACCCCACCCCCCCACCCCCCCACGCGCCTTCTGCCCACTGCGCACCCTCCGTGTACAGATTCTCGGCGTGTTTGGCCGCGCTGTGTAAACACGGCCCTGTGTGCTGCTGACTGCGGCGACATCTCTAAGTTTATTCTCCTCGCCGCCCCCGCGTCCCGTGTGCCGTTCAGCCCGGCTCGGGGGCTCGCGAGGCGCACGAGTCCCCCGAACCCCCCGTTCCCCCGTTCAGGGACTCGGTCCTCCCAGCAGGGTCTGTGGCCTTGAGTCCCAAACCCGGACCCAGACGCCCCGCCCCACCCCCACCCTCCACACCGCTGGCCTGGGGGGGGGGGGGGGGCGGTGCTGCTGCTCCCCCAGGCTCCAGGTCCTCCCTCTGAGTGAAAGGGGGTCATGAGATCGGCGGGGGGGCGGGGGGACAGGGCCCCGGGCGTGGGGGTGACCGCCGGCCGGCGTTGCAGGCTCCGCGAGCGGCACCAGGACGTGCTGCGGCAGAAGCTGTACAAGCTGAAGCAGGAGCAGGGTGTGGAGAGCGAGCCTCTGTTCCCCATCCTCAAGCAGGAGCCCCCGTCGCCCGGCCACAGGTAGGTCGCCGGAGGTGCCCCCTCCACCCCGCGGCCGGGGACCTCCGCAGGCCCCGCCCCCCGCGACCTCCCCGCCGCCCGCCGCCGTCCCTCCCGTCTCCTCGTCTCTCGTCTCCACAGCCTGGAGCCTGAGGACCCTGCCCCGACCCCACCCGGGCCCTCCTCCTCCGAGGGCGGCTCGGGGGAGCCGGAGGCGGAAGGGGCGGCCCCCGCGGAGGGCGAGGCGGACGGGGAGGCCGTGCTCATGGAGGAGGACCTGATCCAGCAGAGCCTGGACGACTACGACGCGGGCAAGTACAGCCCCCGGCTGCTCACGGCCCACGAGCTGCCGCTGGACGCGCACGTGCTGGAGCCCGACGAGGACCAGCAGCGCCTGCAGCTGTCCCGGCAGCAGCTGCAGGTCACAGGTGAGGGCCGTGCGGGGAGACGTGTCCCCGAGCCCCTGGGGGGGGCCCTGGGCCCCCCCCCCCCCGCCCCGCCCGCCTCCGGTCTCGGGGTGGGGTGGGGGCGGGGGCACACGCCGTCGGTGCCCCCGCCCGGGGACGCCCGCCAGGTCGGGGCACGGAAGGGGCGGCTGACACGCGGCCCCGCCCGCAGGGGACGCGAGCGAGAGCGCGGAGGACATCTTCTTCCGGCGGGCCAAGGAGGGCATGGGCCAGGACGAGGCGCAGTTCAGCGTGGAGATGCCGCTGACCGGCAAGGCCTACCTGTGGGCCGACAAGTACCGGCCGCGCAAGCCCCGCTTCTTCAACCGCGTGCACACGGGCTTCGAGTGGAACAAGTACAACCAGACGCACTACGACTTCGACAACCCGCCGCCCAAGATCGTGCAGGGCTACAAGTTCAACATCTTCTACCCCGACCTCATCGACAAGCGCTCCACGCCCGAGTACTTCCTGGAGGCCTGCGCCGACAACAAGGACTTCGCCACCCTGCGCTTCCACGCGGGGCCGCCCTACGAGGACATCGCCTTCAAGATCGTCAACCGCGAGTGGGAGTACTCCCACCGCCACGGCTTCCGCTGCCAGTTCGCCAACGGCATCTTCCAGCTCTGGTTCCACTTCAAGCGCTACCGCTACCGGCGGTGACGGCCGGGGCCCCTCCCGCCCGGACTGGCCCACCTCTCCCCGGGCCCTCCCCGCGCGCACGCTCGCCTTCCCCGGGGGAGCCCCCCCCCCCCCCCCCCGCCTGGGAGAGCCGAAGGCGGGCCGGCCGGGCCGGCCCGGGGTCCTCACACGCAGGACGGGGCGGGGGAACTGCGGCCCGAGCCCTGCCCCACCGCACCCGCCCTGAGCTGGGGGTGCCAGGCCTTGGGGGGGGGGGGGCGGGGGCGAGTCCAGGGCGGCTGCGGGACCCCGCCCCCTCCACCCCCGCACTCTGGTCCCCCATCCGGCCCCGCCCCGGTGCTGGTGCGGGTCAGGCCTCCCCGGCCTCTGGGCGTGCAGCTGCGGTGCCCCCCATCGGGCCCGGGTGCCCCCCCACCCCATCCCCCGCCCACGCTGGGACAGCCGTGCTCCTGGAGATCCTCTCTCGGCCACCACAGAGCTGCCTCCGCGTTTCTGCGGGCCTGACAGGTGCGGCCGCCGCTGGGTCACACGCTGCCAGCGGTGGGGGAGGGGGCGCCCAGGAACGTTTCTTTCAACGTTTTGTTACAGAGACATCTCCGTGGGAAGGGGGGCCAGCCCCACCTGGGCTCCTCGGCCGGCCCACCCGGACGCCCCGGAAAGATTTTAGGTTGTTTCTCTAAAATGACTTTTTTTAAGGTGTGGGGAAATACCTTATTTTCACTTAATTGGCCTATTCACAGAGTTGCATGTTTTTTTAATAAACACTTTATTTTAGAGTACTTCTACATTTTCAGAAGCTCTGCAGACCGGCGCCCCCCCCCCCCCGCCCCGCAGCCAGCAGTCCGGCCGGTAACGTCCTGGGGAGCGACGGGAGCCACGGCGGGCGCGTCGCAACCGAGGCCCTCAGCACAGCCAGGGAGACCTTTTCTTGGTTAATTTTTTAGTTTTTAACTGTTGGCTTTAGTGTTTTTGGGAGAGAGTGCGAGTGGGGGAGGAGCAGAGAGAGGGAGACAATCCCAGGCAGGCTCTGAGCTGTCAGCACAGAGCTCGATGCTGGGCCCAAAGTCCCAGGCGCCCCGAGAAAGACCTTTTAAAAACAACCATGACACTTCAAAATAGTCCGCAGCAGTAGCCCCTCAGGAAGCTTCTGGAAGTCCACAGGCCTTCTCGCCCCTGCCCCTCCCACAAGGAGCGGATGCTGGAAGGGGAGTAGCTGCCCTCCCAGGCCCCAGGGGATGACGGCACGTGGGGGTGGGGGTGGAGGGATGCTGGTCGGTACCTACCCACCCCCCACGACAGGGAGGCATCCGGTCCAGGATCCACAGCCAAGATGGACCCTCCCCAGGCCGCTGGTCACTCCCAGCCCTGCCCTCATACCAGGTCGCTGGGCAGCACGGTGTGTTGGCTCAGCCCGGAGGTGCGTCTGGTCAAGGGGCCTCTGAGCCGCAGACCCCGGCCCGCCCAAACCATGGTCCGCGGTGAGGAGCACCCGTTGTGGCATCACATGGGGCACGGCTGTCCCCTTCAGACCCCCTGGCAGACGACATCACTTGACTGTCACAGCGATCTCAGAATCTCCTTTGGATCTGGGCGGTTGGCACCAGTTGGTTCCTGGCGGGTGCCGCTGTCCCTGAGGTCGCGACAGGCCCCTGGGAGCAGGGCTGAGTGGGGCGGGCCCAGGAGGCACTCTGGCCCCAGCTGGCTGCCTGCTCACAGGACGCCTAAGGCCTTTAACGGGCGCCATCCGGACCGCCTGGCTCCACGGGAGGGCGCGGGCTTCTGTCCTTACGAGGCCGCCCACATCCTCAGGCCTGGAAAGCGGCGGTCAGGGTTAGAATCCGGGTTTCGGCAGCTTGGAGAATCCCACCTCCCTGGCCACTGCCCACGTCCTGGGATCAGTTTCTCCCATCTGCTCCCCCGAGAGTCCCAGCCCCTCACAACCCCCTCTGCAGTCCTGGCGGGGTGACGACCCGGCCCTGGGGGGGAGACGGCTGCACTAGGAGGGAGAACGGAATGGCCGTCCCCCCGCCCCCTCCCGACCGGTGGGAGCTTAGAGCCAGGAGCCCCCGGGGGGAGGGAGGAGGCCTGGGCTCAGACACCCCCAGCTCAAGGTACGGCTACGGCGGGGACAGGCAGTGGGTCTGGGGGACCCCGGAAGGAACACAAGACTTTCCGGAGAAGGGGCACAGGCGCTGGGCAGGACGGGGCTGCAGGTGAGGCCAGGGCAGGGCCACAGCCCAGGCCCTGGACTCCTCCCCGGGGCACTGGGGAGCCACAGCCGGTGAGTGAGTGAGCCGGACAGGGCCACGCGCTAGGGGTCAGGGAGGCGCTTCAGGCAGACGGGAGGCACCGTGGCCCCCACCCTGGCCCAGGGTCCACCCGGGGCGTTAAGCTGCCCCCACCCCCCACCGGGTCGTTTTCCGCCCTTGGCTGTGGAGGCTAAGAATAGACACTCCCTTCCTGGCCCCCACCGGAAACCACAGCCACGGGGGGCACATCCTGAGCCTGGCCTCATTCCCACCGTCCGCTCCCCCCAGGCCATCTCCGCCCCTCCCAGGCCTCCCTAGCTGACTGAGCGGGGTGGGGTCGGGGAGGCAGGGAGGACAGGAGGCGGTGGAAGTCACAGCTCATGTTCAAATCCCACCCACACGCGGCCGTGGACGCATCATTTCTTCCCTCCGGACCTCAGTTTCCCCATCTTTTTTGTTCTTAATATATATATTTTTTTTTAACGTAAGCTCTACACCTAACGTGGGGCTCGAACTCACAACCCTGAGACCAAGAGAGTTGCGCGCTGCGCCCACGGAGCCAGCCGGGCCCCCCCCCCCCCCCCGGTCTTTCCCTGTCTTCACGAGCGTCTCTCCCCGCCGCCGCGCAGAGCTGCCGCGAGGCCCAGGCCAAATGCGAGTCCAGTGCCCTCCTCCGACGCCTGCTGTGGCCGGTTCCCAGAAGGGACGTTGCCCTTGTTATCTCGGCCCAGAGGAAGTGGGGAGAGGACAGCCTCCCTCCAGCCCCGCGCCACAGCCGCTCCATCACATCTGCCTCCTTGCGATTCCCGGAAGCCGCACGCTCGGTCTCGTCTCTTAAGTTTCAAACGGGGAGTGTCTGTCGCCACCGTGTCCCTCGGACCTGGCGAACTCCTGTCCATCCTACAAAGCCCCGGCGCCGACGCTCCCCACCCCCCACCCCCGCCTCAGTTCCACCCCTTCCCGGCTCACCTCTGGGCCCTGCCTGACCACAGAAGGTGGTCTTTCTTTCTCCAGCCACGGGGGGGCATCCTCGAGGGCAGGTCTGACTCCACATTGTCCTGCCACATGGGCTAGGACACAGAATTGCACTGGAAGAGGGTTGGAGGGTAGGAGAGTAGGCTTTACGGGGCGGGGGGCGCGGGGTCGGGGGGGGGGGGGGGGGAGTCCTCTGAGCCAGGGCTCTGCCAGAGGCCGGAGTTGGCAGTTGGGGGGATCCCCTACCGGGAAGGATGAGAACTGATGGGCTCACTGCCTCAGGGCCTCAGACAATGGGATAGGGCAGGGGAGGGGCCTTCTGGAAGGATGCTGGGTGTGAGTGAAGGCTTGGCGGCGGGAAGGATGGTGGAGGGGCAGCCAGAGAAGGGGTGTCAGACACGCAGGGGAGGGCGGGAGCACGTGGTCCTCACTCAGAGCCTGACCTCAGGCGACCCTCCCAGATCCCCGAGCACTGGGTGGGGCAGAGTCAAGGCCAAACCGGTCAGTCCTGGCCCACTCGGGGCCTGACGTGGGGCCAGTGAGGCCCAGGGGATCCCTCCACGCCCAAGTCCTGCCCTGCACGCAGCTTCAAGGGCTCCCGGACCCCCTTCACCCACCTAAGGACCGTCTAGCACAGGCCCGTGCTGTAGCCGTCCCCAGCCTGGTCACCCTCTGTTTTTGTGGCAGAGGAGACTGTCCCAGAGCCCTGGGTCTGGGTGGGGGGGAGGGGGGGGTCTTCAAAAGGAAGTGGACCCTGCCTGGGAGCCCACGTCTCATCCTCCCATCAGTCCTGCGGGCACCGGCCCGACAGCCTTTCCCACCTGACACTGGGGTGGGGGGTGGAGGCCAGGGGGGAACGGACCCCCTCACTGCAGGCGGCCCTCCAGGGGCGGTCCCTTCGCTGGTTTCACTGCCATCTCCAAGCCTTTGTCCTCACAGGACCCTCCCCCCCGAATGTGGCGACCCACCACGTCCCACCGACCTGCTCCAGGAAAGCCTGTCTCAGCAGGACGCCCGTCCTCCCCTCTAAACAGACCCCCCGCATTGATTAGGTACCTACTGTGTGCCAGGCCCAGCCCCACCAGGTTCACCGGCTTAGAGCCCTGGGCCCCTCGGGGCCTGATTCTGCCGGGAGGGGGGGTGGGGAGGGGAGGGGGACGCCCGGCCCCTCCCGATCTCGGGTGCTGCCCAGACGGTGAACAACGCGGGGCCTGGCGGCAGAAGTGCAAAGAGGGGGCCCAGCTGGGGGGGGGCCCAGGCTACAGTCCCCCGAGAGGGCCCCGGCCACCGCATCCCTGTCCCTGAGCCCAGGGGGCCGGGCCGGGTCCCCAGCGGGCTGGGGGGCGCCCCCTGACCCCCATCGGCCAGGCCAGGCCTGAGGGGCGTGGCCAGCGCCAGGGGGAGGGGCCGGTGAGAGACGCAGGAGAGACAGACAGGGACCGACAGGGCGCGGGCCGCTGCGCGGAGCCCCCATCCTGGGCTATTTTTAGCCCCCGCGGACCCCGCTTCCAGGCGGGGAGGACTCGGCGCCCCTCCTCCAGCCCCGGAGGACGTCGCGCAGCCGGGCGTCCTGAGCTGCCGCGCCCTCCATCCGTGCCCTGCGGAAACGGGGCAGCGCCGGGGTCCTCTGTGCGTCCCGCCCCCGGCCGTGACTCGGTTTCCCCGGGGGACCCGGGAGGCCCGACCGCCCTGCTCCCCGCTCCGCCCTCCCCGGCCTGAGCCCGACACCCGCACGTCGGCCAGCCGGGCTGTGCGACAGGGGCGACCCCAGCGCAGGCCACGGATCGTCGTCTCCAGGTGAGGCCGGCCCGCCAGGTTAGGGGCGCGGCGTGAGCGCGGGCAGGATGTGTCCGGCGGCCCGCCCCGCTGTGGGTGTGTCCCCCCCCCCCCCCCCGACCGCCGGTCGCCAGGTGCTAGGTGTCCCCGGGCGGTGCTGAGACCAGGTCTGCGACCGGAGTGTGCCGTCGTGCCCCTGCCGTCCGCCCGGCGCCTGTCCCGTTGTGGCCCGCGACGTGCCTCTGTGTTTCCCTGGGAGCCTGCGGGGCCACTCAGGGTCCTTCGGCGCCGCAGGGAGGGTGCAAGGCGCTGGGCGTGGCTGCGAGCCGGTGTCTGTGCGTGTGTGGCCGGTCTCAGCCCACGTCGGGACCATCACTGTAACTCAGTGCCCATCCTCAACCACGGCCAAGGGCCCCCAGGCCTGTCCCCTCACCTCACACCTGCCCTCTTGTGCAGGTGAGTGGCGAGCCCTGGAGAGCACCCACTGTACAGATAAGGAAACTGAGGCTCCCGGGGGCCCCTTGAGTCAGGGCGGAGGCTGGGCTCAGACCTAGTGGGGCGGGCCCTGGCGGCCCCACTTTGCACCCTCTGGGGTGGGGGCCGGCTTGGTGTCACAAACAGGAAAAGGTCCCGGAAATTAAGCCTCATGGTGTGGTGAGGGGAGGTGGGGCAGGCCTGGGGGCTGACATTGGTGTGCGGTGTCTGTGGAGGGGTCCACACCCGTGGGCCTGCGAGCCTGCGTCAGGCCCCGGGCTGGCCTGGTCCCTGAAAAGGTGACACCGTTGGTCACCTGGACGGCGCTCAGAGCACTTAGCAAATGTGCTGGGGCCACCTCAGGGCTGCCCCCGTGCGCCTGGCCGGCCAGGAGCCGACCTCTGAGCTCCCGCAGGACAGGGAAGGCTCCCCGGCGGGGAGGGGCCTGGGTGGGAGCAGGTCGGGCCCAGAAAATCAGCCGGAATGCCAGCAGGCGGCTCAGTGTCGTGGTTCTCCCCGTTTCACAGAGGAGGGGACACTGAGGCTTTCTCCCCGTTTCACGGAGGAGGGGACACTGAGGCTTGGCACAGTTTACCCCCCCCCAGCCTGGGACTCCGGCGAGCCGGTCAGAGGTCAGCGTCGCCCCTGCGGGAGTCTGGGTGAGCCTGGGCGTGGGGACAGGAGGCCTCGCAAGCCATCGAGTCGGGGGAGAGGGGGAGAGACGTGTTGAGAGATGGCTGGCTCGGCCGACAGGAGGGGGTGGGGGAGGAGAGCCAGGGACCGACCCACAGGCAGAGGAGGGGCCTGGCGCTTGGGAACCGGAGATCGCATTCCGCAGGGGGCTGGGCATGGGAGGCCTGGTGCCTGAGGCTCTGGGGCAGCTGGAAGGAGCCGCCAGGCCTCACCCAGGTGGGCTGACCCTGGAGCCAGGAGCTGAGACGGAAGTTCTGGACCCAGGACCCAGCCACGTTCCCATCAAAGCTCTAGAACCTCAGCCCCTTGGAATTCTCGACTCGAGGCCCTGCGGGTTCTGGAAGCGGGAGCGCATCAAAGCCAAACCCCCCTGCTCTTGGGCCACGGAATCCTGAGTCTGTCTAGCGGATCTGGGCGCCAGGTCCCCCCACAAGGCACAGAAAGGAGGATGGGTTCCCCCGAAGGGCCACACGGTGCTGATTGTGGACCCCGGGCTATGGCGAGGACAGGGCCCTGCCGTCCCCTCCCAGCCCGTCTGGGGGTGGGGGTGGGGGGAGGGGAAGGGAGGCTTTGCCAGGTGCCCCTGCGGGGCTGGCGTGGTTGCCTGGGGAACTCGGGAAGGCAGCTGTCACCAGGACCTGTCCCCGAGGGGACTGGAAACCAGAGGCTGTGGCCAGAGGGAGTCAGGCCAGTTTTCAGCCTCCCCCTGGGGCCGAGAGCTCTGGGTCACAGGTTTGTTCCCAGACACGGGAGGCGTGAGGCGGTCTCCGGGTGAATCAGCAGTCGAATCAGCAGTTCACGGAGCCTCCCACGGGGGCTGGCGCTGTGGGCCCAGGAGGAGCCCCTAGCTCGCGGTCACTCCAGCCTGGGGTGAGGTCAGTGGTCGCAGGCACAGCCCAAGTCCCCGGGAATGTCCCGCAACGGTGCATTCCAGCTCTGGAGGGAGAGAGTGCCCCGTCCCGAGGGGAATCCAAATGCAGGCCAAATCCGTGACGGCAGAGCGCGCACCCCTGCCCTGCCGCGGAGGGGAAGGTTGCGGGTCACCGCGGAAAGCCCCCCGCCGTGCTGCCCCCGCACTTCTCCCGGGGCCTCAGTGTTCCCACCGGAGGCCCCACCCCGCCGCCGAGGAGGTGGTCTGGGCACTCAGCCTGGGAGGGAAACTCGGTGCGGGTGTCAGAAGCTGGGTAAGGAGTCGCTGAGCAGAGGGACCAGGCCAGCACAGCAGGGAACACGTGGGAAGGTGGCCGCGGCCACCACCCTGAGGGCACCCACGAGGCCCTGAGCCCTGTACATCAGGCCCTTTACAGGAAGGGACGAGGCGTGCGACTAGACCAGAGTCAGTGACAGGGTAGGCAGCGAGGCCTGGACCCCGGGCCCATCTGACCCCACTTGTAGGAAATGCTGTCCCTCGGGGGCGCCCGGGTGGCTCAGTCGGTTGAGCGCCCGACTTCGGCTCAGGTCATGATCTCACAGTTTGTAGGTTCGAGCCCCGCATCGGGCTCTGCGCTGACAGCTCGGAGCCTGGAGCCCGCTTCGGATTCTGTGTCTCCCTCTCTCTCTGCCCCTCCCCTGCTCATGCTCTGTCTCCCTCAAAAATATTTAAAAATTAACAAAAAAAAGAAAGAAAATCCCATCCCTTAAAGGAAATCTCCACCCCACGCCCCCCATCTGGTTATTGGCAAAACTTCGAATCGTTTACACGCATTTATACGTAACGAGACCTGGATTTACCCCCTGAGATCAACTCGGGCCAGGCTGTGGGACCTCGGACAAGAGATTTAACTAACGTGCCTCGGTTTGCCCCCTCTGCAAAATGGGTGTCACAGTAGGACCTTTGTGAGCTTTCCCTGCCCGGCCACCCCCGTACTTCCCATGTCTGCCCGCCTTCACCCGCTCTTCCCCACCCCCACCCCGGGAACCCCTGCTGCCCACACAGGGAGCCTTCCTGTCTTTTGGGGAACCGGGAGCTGTTTTTGGAATGATCTCTCAATTTATTTCTCCTTGACGTCCCCACATCTGGTGTGTTCGTCCACATTCGCAGAAGTCAGGCCCAGATGTCTCTGGTTTTGTCGCCCGGCCCCACCGCGAGGACCAGGTCCCTCTCGCTGCCATTTATAGCCCATCCCCGGGGAGTCTGTCACTGCCCATGAGCCGTGTTTCTGTTCCCAGAATGGAACCGGATTTCTGGGTTTGTTTCTTATTATGAAAACAATGCCCTGAAAACGGGGGCGGCGGGGAAGAATCCACACGATTGCAACATGTGCCAGGAAGCGTCGTCCTAAAACGCGGGAGGTGTCGGGCCCCCCGCCATGCGTGCGCGACAACTGGTGACCCAGAGGCTGACCTCAGAGCCGGCCTGGGAGCCGGGACCTCTGGCCGATGTCCAGCTGCCCTCCTCACCTTGGACGCATCCAGTCTCGCCACCCATCCTGGATTCTGCAGTCTGACAAGGGCTCAGAGGGGTGACAGGGGCTCAGAGGGGTGACAAGCAGGGGGCGGTGGTGCCCGGAGGGCAGAAATCATTTGCCTGGGGCCACGCCGGGGGGTGCCCGGGGCTGCCGTTCAAACCCAGGGCCTCTCTCTGGGTTCTTCTCGGACACCCAGAAAATACTAACAGGTCTCCAGGGGTCACAGAGGAGACGGCAGTGGTCCTCACCCTTGAGGGTCACGGCCACCGGGGCAGGACAGAGTTGGAGGCGGTACGGGTAGTGATACTACTGAGCGGGGAGCGAGGCAAGTCGGGGAAGGTTTCTTCAAAGAGGGGTTATTCGGGGCGCCTGGGCGGCTCGGTCAGTTGAGTGTCCGACTTGATCTCGGCTCGTGTCGTGGTGTCACCATTCGTAGCCTCCCCTCTGCTGCCCGAGCTGTCTCTCTTTCTCTCTCTCTCTCAAAATAAACAAACATAAAAACAAAGAAAAGCGAAGAGGGTCATTTGGACTGGGGCGTTGAAGCCCGCGTAGGAGTTCGCCAGGCCCGCGCGGATTCAAGGGCAGCGTGGATCACCCGCGTTTCTTCTGCCTGCTCCCCCAGGTGTGCCCGAGCCGTCCCCGCCCGCCGCCCCCGGCCCGATGGGTTGGTGACCCGGCGCCATGTGGCCCAACGGCAGCGCCCCGGGGCCCTGTTTCCGGCCCACCAACATCACCCTGGAGGAGCGGCAGCTCATCGCCTCCCCCTGGTTCGCCGCCTCCTTCTGCCTCGTGGGCCTGGCGTCCAACCTGCTGGCCCTGAGCGTGCTGGCCGGTGCGCGGCAGGGCGGCTCGCACGCCCGCTCCTCCTTCCTCACCTTCCTCTGCGGCCTGGTCCTCACCGACTTCGTGGGGCTGCTGGTCACCGGCGCCATCGTGGTGGCCCAGCACGCCATCCTCTTCGACTGGCGCGCCGTGGACCCCGGCTGCCGCCTCTGCCAGTTCATGGGCGTCGTCATGGTCTTCTTCGGCCTCTGCCCGCTGTGGCTGGGGGCCGCCATGGCCTCGGAGCGCTACCTGGGCATCACCCGGCCCTTCTCGCGGCCCGCGGCCGCCTCCCGGCGCCGCGCCTGGGCCACGGTGGGGCTGGTGTGGACCTCGGCGCTGGCGCTGGGCCTGCTGCCCCTGCTGGGCGTCGGCCGCTACACGGTGCAGTATCCCGGCTCCTGGTGCTTCCTGACGCTCGGCGCCCAGCCCGGGGACGTGGCCTTCGGCCTGCTGTTCTCGCTCCTGGGCGGCCTCTCGGTGGGGCTGTCCTTCCTGCTCAACACGATCAGCGTGGCCACTCTGTGCCACGTGTACCACGGCCAGGAGGCCGCCCAGCAGCGCCCACGGGACTGTGAGGTCGAGATGATGGCTCAGCTCACGGGCATCATGGTGGTGGCCACGATCTGCTGGATGCCGCTGCTGGTGAGTGGCGGGCGGGCGGGGGGGGCGGGGGGGGTCTGCTCGGGGCTCCTGCCGCTCCTGGTGACCGGGCTCAGCCGCATGGATTTAAGGCTCCCGGTTGTCACCCGCCCGGGAAAACGTGGGCACGGACCCCAGGGTTCGGGCGTCCTTCCTCGAGGAGCTCACGAGCGGGGCGCAGATAACCCCCAAGCCGGGGGCGCGACGGGGATGCCCAGGGAGGGGCTCCAGGATTCCATCTGGGGCATCAGAGAAGGCTTCCCAGGGGACGGGCGTGGGAGCCGGGGTCTTGAGGGATGAATAGGAGTTTTCTTAACAAAGCCAAGGAAGCCACTCTAGGTAGTGTTGCTGAATCATCAAACATCTCCTGAGTCTACTCCGTGCCTGGTTCTGGGCTGGAACCCAGGCCTGCCCAGGTTTTCCGAGTCGGGGAGGCTGGGCCCAAGCCCTGCGAGTGACTGGCGTAAGTTGGCCACTCGGGGTGGTTGTCTTTCCATTTCTGTTTGATCGGGACGAGTCTGGCGTCTGAAGTCAGACACGCGGTCCCCAGCCCACGTCCCATGAGGACTTGCCGTGTGACTCTGGCTCCGGGCTCCCCTCCTCCTCCAGCCTTGCTGTCTGGTTACGGGGATCCAAAAGCCTGATGGCGAGGTCGAAATGAGCTCGCTCATTCGTTCGTTCTTCCAACAAGCGTGTCACGAGCGACTCCTGTGTACAAGGCTCCGCTCTAGGCGCCGAGGACACAGCAGACATCCTGTGCTTCCGGGAGCTCTTGCCAGCGGGGCAGGCGGGCCGTGAACTTAGTCCGCTCCCTCCGCCGCTGGAGCGGGCGACTCCTGGTCTCAGGATCGTGAGTTCGAGCCCCACGTCGGGCGTAGCGATCACTTAAAAATAGAACCCCAAAAACAAACCAAAACAAGGCAACCCGCGAATGGAAAGATCGCGGATTTGTTCTTGCTTTTGCCTTGTTTTTTTTTGTTTGTTTGTTTTGCTAGAACGTCTGGCATATGTGAACGGTTAGAGGAAAGGTACAAAGACGCATCGTATTTTGTGACACATGCAAATGCCACGGAGTTCCCATTTCCGCCTCCAGAAATAAAGTCCTGTTGGAACACGGCCGTGCCCATTCGGTTCCATGGGGCTTTCACGCTGCAGAGCTTAGTGGCTACAGAGACCGCGTTTCGAGTGTTATAAGGTCCTTTAAGAAAACGTTTGTCACCAAAGGGGACTCGGGAGTCGTTTAGCGATTCAGCGAGATTCTACCTGGGACGCCTTCCTGGTTTTTGTCTAGCAGTTAAACTCCTATCCGTGTTTCAGAGCGCCAGCCCCAAGGGTTCAGGGCGGAGCAGGGCCCGTTCTGGGTGTCTGTCCCAAGGGATTGCAGGCTGGAGGGCAGATCCTGGTCAGGGGCCTCTTGGTGAAGGTGACATTTGAGCAAAGACATGGTAGAGGGGTAAGCCGTGTGGAGCTCTGAGGGCGAAAGCATTCCAGGCAGCGGGCGCGGCATGGGCCAAGGTCCTGAGGCAGGACCCTGCCTGGAGTGTGGGAGGAACAGCCCGGAGGCCTGTGTGGTTGGAGCAGAGTGGGGGAGGGGGAGGGAGGGAGGACGGGAGGGCGGAGAGGGGACGGGCACAGGTCGCCGAGGGCCTTGGGGGGCCGAGGGGAGAATTTGGGCTTCTACCCCGGGGGGGAGGGAGAAGCCCTGGAGGGACCCGACTCAGGTGCCGCCCAGTACATGTGAGGGATGCGCTAGTAATAAGTGAATACATAAGTGTTCTCAGATCCGTGAGAACAGGCCTGGGAGGGACACGCCGAGGACAGGTCAAGAACACCTCCGTCAGCCAGAAGCACCGTCCTGTAACTGACGCTCCCGCGGGAACCCGTAGGTGCCCGTGGCTGGCACCCACCCCGGGAACGGGTTCCTCGCAGGCTCCCTGCTTCCCTCCCCCGGCCGAGATACACACAGCCGTCGGCCGACGAGGACCCTGCCCTCCAGCCTCCTGGCTCTTGGTAACACCCAGAAGGAGCTCCGTCCTGCTCCGAGTTGTCAGAACTGGGGCTCTGACGCATGAATAGGAGTTCGCTCGCTAGACCGAAGGGGGAAGGCATCCCGGGTAGAACCCCTGCCTCACGAAACAATTCCTGAGTCCCCTTTGGGGGTAAGCTTTCTCATAAAGGGCCGGGCGGGGAATATTCCAGGCACGGTCTCCGTCACAGCGACTCGGCCCGGCCCAAGGGAGCGTGAAGGCAGCCACCGACGACGGGGAAAATGCACGTGGCTTGCGCCCCTGGGCTCCGTTCGTGGACGCCGAGGTTTGAATCCCATGTCGTTTTCACGTGCCACAGATATGCTCCTTTCTATTTTTTCTCCCACTGTTCACACGCGGAAGGACATTCTCGACATAACAACAAAACCAAAGCAAAGGACAAAGCGAACAAAAGGAGGCAGAAAGACGCGGAGGGCCAGATTTGGCCCCTGACCACCCCCCGCTCTAGAGCCTCCCCTGGCTCCCATCGCCCCCCAAGACAGGCCCCCAGACGCTCCCTGCGAACTCACCTGGGGAAACTCCCACCCGCCAGCCGGTCACCGCCCCTCCCCCTCGGTCAGCTCAGGTGCCCGCTCTGGGCTCCTGCGGGCCTCACCCCTCCTCCACCGTGGCTCTGTCACCCCCACCCGCACGCTCTGACAGCCTGGCCACCATCCTGGAGGGGACTGCGGACCCACGCCGGAGGGACCCGGTGTGTCTGCCCCCAGCCTTGCCCAGCACACAGTAGGTGCTCAGGAAACAATATAAATACAAGTTTTTAAAGATTTTATTTTACTTTTATTTTTAAAGTTTGTTTATTTTGAGAGAGAGAGAGAGAGAGAGAGAGAGAGAGAGTACAAGCAGGGGAGGGCCAGAGAGAGAGAGGGAGATGGAGAGAATCCCAAGCAGGCGCCTCGCTGACAGCACGGAGCCCGATGCGGGGCTCGAACTCACGAACCGTGAGATCCTGACCTGAGCTGAAGTGGGAGGCTTAACTGACTGAGGATTTTATTTTTAAGGAATCTCTACACACAACGTGGGGCTCGAATTGCCAACCCTGAGACTGAGTCACAGGCTCTTTAGACTGAACCAGCCCCGGTGTCCCAATGTTAATATAATTTCAATATAACAGTTTATTTTAATAGAAGAATTTAACATCATGTGAATTATGATCATGCTTAACATAAATTTTCATTATAGTTACAAAATATACATTATAACTATTACATTGTTATTGAGTTATCATTTGTACCTAATTGTATCAATGATACAGTTATATGATTATACTTGTAATATATATTTTAAATACTATATATTATAATTAACAGTATATTAGCTAGTCGTTGTATTATATACTTGTAAATAACTTATACGACATATGTAATATTAAACACAAATGTCAACAGTAATGAAATATACTTAAATGATTCAGTATACAAGTTTAACATAGAATTATTCAATATAAAATTGTGTCAAAATCATATAAAATATAATTACATAAAATATAAATTTCAACGCAAGATATAATTACTTAAAATAAAATATATGATATAAAAGTTAAGTATTTAGGGGCGCCTGGGTGGTTCAGTCGGTGAAGCGTCTGACTCTTGGTTTCGGCTCAGGTCATGATCTCACGGTTCGTGAGTTCGAGCCCCGCGTTGGGCTCTGTGCTGATGGCTCGGAGCCTGGAGCCTGCTTGGGATTCTGTCTCTACTCCTCCCTGGCTCTCGCTCTCTCTCCCTCTCTCTCAAAATAAATAAACTTAAAAAAATTAAGGATTTCATGGGCAACTTTATAGTCCAATGTTGTATTCTACCTTTCGCACGAATCGAACAGTAACGCTGGGGCAGGAACGGTGACTCTGCCTGCTTCCCCCTCCAGGTCTCTGTTTCTTTCCCACCATTTTTAATTGTGCCCCAGAGAGAGGCAGGAAAAGCGTGCTGTCTTCTAGCTCCGTCAACTGCAGCCCAGAGAGGTCAGGCGGCTCTCCCGAGGTCACACAGCAAAGCCGGGGCACAACCAGCACTGGATCTCAGCTGCCCCCGGGGCGGGGGGGGGGCCCCGCAGGGAAGGTGCCGGTGAGGGGCCGGGCTGGGGGCCGGCGGGGTCCCTGGCTAACCGCTCTGACCCCCGGCAGGTGTTCATCGCCCAGACGGTGCTGCGCAGCCCGCCCGCCATGAGCCCGACCGGACAGCTGTCGCGAGCCACGGAGCAACGGCTGCTCATCTACCTGCGCGTGGCCACCTGGAACCAGATCCTGGACCCCTGGGTGTACATCCTGTTCCGCCGGGCCGTGATCCGGCGTCTCCACCCTCGCCTCGGCGCCCGGCCCAGGTCGCTGTCCCTGCAGCCCCAGCTCACCCAGAGGCCCACGGTGCAGTAGGACCCGGCGGGGGGACAGCCGGACGGGGCGCTCCCGAGGGTCACGGCCGGTCTCTTCGGAAGCCCCAGGAGCCGGGAGCGTCGCAAGGACCGAGACGTTGAAGGGCAGGCCTGCGGGCTGTCCTCCATCCGCCCTGGGGACTCCCTAACTCCTCCCTCCCGTCCCTTCTCCCCCCTCCCCCCAAGGGTGGGCAGGCCTGTGGGGTGGGTGTCCGAGGAGATCAGACTTGCAAGCCTCCCCTTCCAGAAATCCTCCAGAAGTGGGGGCCCTTGGACCCGATACGACCTGCTTACTGGGGGGTACCGTTGGGTCAGCTTGACGCCCCCACCCAAGAAGGCCCTGTTTAGAAAATATTGAGCACGAATAGGCAGGACACCCCCTCCCTGGCCAAAATACGTCTTAGCCCCGCCGGCCGTCTTTGTTTCCCTCTGGGTCCAGACGGCATAGATCTTCACCGACAGGCGGGCGGCCGCCTGAGCAGAGCTGGGGTGCAGGGGAAGGGGGGGGAGGGGGCTGGGTTCTGACTCCTCACCTCCTTTCTGGAGTCTTGACTAAGCACTTTGTGGGTCCGGTCTCCTGTCATCCTACAGTCCCTGGGGTTCTGGCATTAAACCCATTCGCAGGTGAGGAAAAGAGAGGAGACAGACAGAGACAGGCAGGACTGGGACGTGAACAATTGCTACCCAGCCCCCCGCCCCCGTCCCAAGCAGGGCTCACTCCCTCACTCGGGTAGCTGCTCCCACACCACTTCAGGCCCCAGGGCCTTGAACAGAAGGCACTTGGCCCACAGCAGGTGCTCAATAAACATCCATGGGAGGGACAGAGGACTGAGCCTTTACCACCCGTGTGTGTGTGTGTGTGTGTGTGTGTGTGTGTGTGAGCTCGTGCAGGTGCCCGAGCTCATGCACAGCGCTTGGCAAAGAGCTTGGCACAGAGTAGACGCCTGAGAAGCACCCGGTGTGGTCACGTCAGCCCCCTAAACCCTCCTGCCTGCCCCTTCCTCTGTCTTCCCAGGAACTCCCCCCAGAAATGACACATCCAGCTGCCGGGGTGGGAGGTGCCTTTATTTCCCGCGAGCCCTCGAGGTACATGAGGACGGAATTCCCCTCCTGCTCCCCGTTTCTCCACCTCCTGCCCGCAGGCCTCTCCCCCTCCCCCCCACCCCACCCCGCCCCGCCCCACCCCTGCCAGCTTTCCACTCCACAGACCTGGGATCTGCTTACAGCTCTCAGAGCCAGGCCCCGGTGAAACTAAAGCCCCTGTTTCCACTCTCCCTGCCACCCGCCCCCCTCCCCGCCCCTGCAACCTGCTGGGGGAATGAGGTCACCTGCTGCTTCCAGGGGGGACCCAGGCTGGGAGGGGCAGGAGGCAGGATGGGGGAGACCACGGAGGCCAACAGATGTCCTCCTCAAACTATAGCTCCCCTTGGTGGGGGAGGGGCTCTGATGACTCCTTGAACATGGGGGAGGGGACAGGTCCCTGAGCCAGGCATTCAGGGGCTGGGAATGCAGGAGGGGCTCCCTGGGGGCAGAACTGCTCCCTGGGGGCAGACAGATATGGTGGGTGGGGGGGACTGCTGGGGTCCGAGCCGAGGCTTGGGGAAGAGGGCTGGTTTCGGGGGGGCTGAGGGGATCTGTGGCTGAGGGGCCGGGTAGGAAGTTGCTGGGCTTTGGCTCGGGCCGGGGTCGGCCTGGGTTCCATGTACCAGATCATGGGGCCGGGGCTGAGGCCGAGAGACTGTGCTAGGGGCCAGAGTCAGGGCTCTGGGGGCTGGAGAAGTGAGACCAGCCTGGGTTCTGAGGTCAAGGCCGGGGATCTGCAGGTGGAGCCCACTTTTAGAGCTGAGCTGGATCTCTGAGCTGGTCTGGGTCCTGGAGCTGGAGCGGGTTCCCGAAACAGGCTGGGTTCTAGAACTAAGGCAAGGTCCAGAGCTGGGCTGAGTTCTTGCACGGGGCTGGGTCTCTGAGGCAGGCTGGGTCTCAGAACTGAGCTGGGTTCCAGAACTGATCAGGGTTCTGGAGTTGGGTTGGGGTCCAGAAACAGGCCGGGTTCGGGAACCGAAGTGAGTTCCAGAGCTGGGCTCTATTCTTGAACTGGTGTGGCTTCGAGAGCTGGGCTGTGTCTCAGAGTTGAACTGAATCCTGGGACTGAGCTGGGCTCTAGAACAGAGCTGGGTTTCGGAGCTGAGCTGAATCTCAGAGCTGAGCCAGGTCTCCGAGCTGGACTGAGTTCTGGAGC
This sequence comes from Panthera onca, assembly GCF_046562875.1. Taxonomy (NCBI): domain Eukaryota; kingdom Metazoa; phylum Chordata; class Mammalia; order Carnivora; family Felidae; genus Panthera; species Panthera onca. Next base: position 2,756,823 of record NC_138340.1, on the reverse strand, counting down.
CAAGCTGGGCTCCAGAGCTGGGCTGAATTCTTGCACGGGGCTGGGTCTCTGAAGTGAGCTGGGTGTCAGAGCTGAGCTGGGTTCTAGAACTGATCAGGCTTCTGGAGCTGGGCTGGGTCCCAGAGCTGGGCTGGGCTCTAGCGATGAGCTGAGTTCCAGAGCTGGTCTGCTTCCCAGAGTTCAGCTCGATACCAGAGCTGCCTTGGGCCGTGGCTTGAAGCTGGCATCTAGAACTCGGCAGGGCTTCTGAGACGAGCTGAGTCCCAGAGGTCGACCGAGCTCTTGGACAAGTCTGCGTCCCGCAACTGAGTCTGCTCTCAGCGCCAGACAGATTTGTGGACTTTAAGTCTGTTGCTGCATTGGTCTGGGTCCCAGGCCTAGGTAGGATGCCGGGGTTCAGCTGGATCCTGGAACTTAGCGGGGCCTCAGCCACAGACCGCCCTGGGGAGCCAGACGGGATCTCAGACGCGCCCTGTGCTCCAGAACTGAGCTGAGCTCCAGAGCTGGGTGGAGTGCCTGAGCGGGACTGAGCTCTGGAAACTGCCCAGGCTTCGAGGTCGGTCTGGGTCCCGGAGTCCGACGGTGTTCTAGAGCTGGTCTGCGTTCGGCCGTGAGAGCGGGGCTCGGCGTCGAGCTGGGCTCGGGAGGCGGGCCTTGCCTCGGGGAGGGCTGCGGTTCCAGACCTTGTGTGAATTCTGGAGACGGGCCTGGTTGTAGCACCAGGTTGGGGTGTAGAACTGGGCTCCGTCTCTGAGCTGGACTCCTCACCGGAACCGGACCGGGCCCCGGGTTGGGAGTGGGTATTTGAGGGCACTTGGGTTTTAGGGCAGGGCTGGGGTCTGGGTCTGGACCGAGGTTCAGCTTGCGTCTGGGCTCGTGAGCAGACTTGGGTTTGGGGGCCCTCTTCCAATCCTGGGCCGGTGTGGCCACTGCGGCCGGGCTGTTTCTTGAGTCTGGCCCGGGCTCCAGAACTAACGAGAGTCCCTGAACTGGACGGGGTGTCCGGGTACGGTCGGGTCACGGGGTTGTCTTGAGTTCCAGAGTCCGGTTGAGTTTTATGGCAGGGCTTGGTCGGAGATCCGGGCTGGCTTCCAGAACCGGGGTTGATCTCAGGGCTCGGCTGTGTCCTGAAACGTAGCTGGGCTCCAGAACTTGACTTGATTTCAGGGCTTGGCTTCGCGTCGGAGCCGTCTTGGGTTCTAGAAGAGGGCTGGGTTTTGGAGCTGGGTCGGGTCTCCGCACGGAGCTTGGTTCCAGAGCAAGGCTTGACCTCAGGGCTGGGCTTGTTCTCGGAACTGGTAGGGGTTCTAGAGGTGATCTCGGTCTCAGAGCTGGCCTGGGCTCTGGAGGGGGACTGGGTTCTGGAACTGGGTAGGGTCTCGGGAGTGGATTGGGTTCTAGAGAGGAGCCCAGTCTCCGAGCTGGCCTGGGCTCTGGCGCAGGGCTGGGCTTCGGGAACCGGCGGGGAGGGCCGCGGCAGGGGGCTGGGCTCTGGGCTGGGGCTGCGCTCAGCGCCGGGGCAGACTAGCCGCAGGCCTCCCTGGCCTCGCCGATGGCGGCCCACACCTCCACCACAAACTCGTCCGGGAAGGCAAACTCGCCCAAGACGGAATCTAAACGGCGCGCAAACTCTTGGACGCTCGGCGTCTTCTTGGCTGTGTCCACCATGGTGGACGCTGCGGGCCAGAGAGGAGGGGAGGTGGGTGAGGGTGCTCCCTGGGGCCCCTGCCTCCTCCCTGTGGGCTGTCCTCCCCCCAGGGTCCACCCGGCTTACCCTGGCCCCTTACCCAGCTCGGGGTCCCGAATGCCCATGTAGCTCTCCAGCAGGTCGTCGACCCTCCGGGACGCCTCCTCCTCAAACTCGGTGGGCTGGGGGGCGGGGCGGGGGGCGGGTGGCGGACAGAGGAGCACCGCAGAGGGTCAGAAGCCCGGGGTCCCTCCAGCCCAGCCACGGGCTCCCGCCCCTCAGGTGACAGGGGAGCGGGGCTTGGCAGGAGTCAGCGCTCTGTGTCACCGCTATTGTCCTGCCACACGACCAGGGGGCATCCTGCAGGAGGCAGGAGGTGGGGGGGGGGGGGCGGGGACCAGGCTGGACGAAGGGGAGGGTCTTACCCGAGGGTGCACTGAGTCAGCGGAGTGCTTGCTGTAAGAGCCCCTGGAGACTCCCGTCCCCTTCACTCACCACTTCCTCCACTGTGGCGGCCCCCCCGGAACGCAGTCGCAGGGTCTCCCTCCCGCTGGTCACTTTTGCATCCGCGGGGCATTTGCTGCTTCTGCTCCGCTGGCCAATCATATCTGCGGGGGACACGGTGGGGGAGGGGCATCTGTTCTGCGGGATCCCCGTCCGCGGATCCCTCGGAAGCTGCCCGCTGAGCCTTTCCAGAACCTTCTATCCTTCAAAGCCCTCCTTTACGTCCATGGGTGAATCTTCAGAGACCCTGCTTGAGAATCCTTTCTTCCCCCAAATCTCCCTTCTCTTTATTTTTTGTCTTTTTATGTGTTTTTTTTTTGTTTTTTTTTTTTTTTTTAAAGAAATCTCTCTGCCCGGCACGGGGCTCAAACTCGTGACCCCAAGATGGAGAGTCGTCCCCTCCACCGACTGAGCCAGCCAGACGCCCCATCTCTCCTGTTTTTAAAAAGTCTCTCTAGGGGCGCCTGGGTGGCTCCGTTAGCTAAGCGTTGTCTGACTTTTTTTTTCTTTTTTAAGCTTACGTATTTACTTAGAGAGAGAGAGAGAGTCCTGGCACAGAGCACAACACAGGGCCCGAACTCATGAAACCGCGGCGAGATTATGACCTGATCCGAAACCATGAGTCAGAAGCTTAACCGACTGAGCCTCCCGGGGTGGGGGGGAGGTGGTGGGGGGAGCCTAGCATCCAACTTGGCATCTCCCTCTTGGCTCAGGTCACGATCTTGCAATTCGTGGGCTCTGTGCTGACAGTGTGGAGCCTGCTTGGGATCCTCTCTCCCTTTCTCTCTCTCTCTCTCTCTGCCCCTCCCCCCACCCCCCCCATGCTCTTTCTCTCAAAACTAAAATAAACATTAAAAAAAAGTGGGGGGGGAGGGGAGTCCATGAGGAAATAAGACGGGGCGCCAGGATGGAAATTGACATCCGGCTCCTTCCTTGAGAAAGTCCTCAACAGACCATCCTAAACATTCTAGAACACAGGTTTTTAACCTGGTGGTAGGGGCGGGTGGTTCCCCCGCCCCCAGGTGACATTGATGTTGCCATTGGCGGCCGCCGGGTCCAAGCGGGGGGTGCTGCTCACCATCGTACAGCGCACAGGACGGCCCCCACCGCAGAGGATGATCGGGCCCAAATGTCACGGCGCTGAGGTTGAGAAACTCTCATCCCGTCCCAGTCTTCCCACCCCCACCCACACACACCTCCACCCCTCGGCTGGCTGTAACAATCTAGAAACTGCCTACCTGTGCCCGACACAGTGCCGGAAGCTCCCCGTCATGTCACCAGAGGCTTCTAGAACCTTCCATCCTGTCCCGTCGCCCCCCCCCCCCCGCCCCCATCCTCCCGTGTACCGGGCCTCCAGGCAACCCACTTCTGGAAGAGCTCGTCAGCACCACCCCACCTGCCCCCGGGACCCCACGGGGCCCTCACCGAAGGCTCTCTTGGGCTGCACCAGGCGCAGGGTGAAGGGCTGTGACTTGGGCAGCTCGCGGAGCATCTTGGCCACCTCGTAGTGGCGGCAGCCGACGATGGAGTGGTCGTTGATGGCCTCGATGCTGTCGCCCACGCACACGGCCTGCATCCGGTTGATGATGCTGCCCTCCTTGATCCTCTGCAGGGACCCAGAGTCACTCTCGGGGCCGCCCCAGCCACCGACACCCCCGCCCCCAGCTCCCTAGAGCCCGGTTAGACCCGAGGGGGCCGGCGGCTCATCCCAGGTCCCGGAGCGCCTGGGGAAGCCGCCCGCCCCGCGTGGGCACCTTAATGAAGGCGTAGCCGGCCCCGTTGTCCGTGATGGTCAACCCCAGGGCGTCTTCGGTCTTCGTGACCTCCACTTCCTTGGTCTCGCCGCGCACGTGGGCAAAGATGAAATCCTCCAGCCCGATCTGGCCGCCCAGGAGTTTCTGCATATCTACTTTGTGGCTGTTGAGGGTGCAGAAGAGGATCTGTCCCGAGGGGAGGGGAAGCCCAGAGTTAGCGACAGCGCTCCTCGCCCTCCGTCTGCGCAGGACAACCAGGGGGATGCGCTCGGGAGAGGGAAACCGAGGCACGAAGAGGCTCGCCGCTGGTCTGATCGCCCAGCCGCCGGGATCCCGGTCCACGGGAAAGGGCAGGGCGTGGGATCCTCAGAACGGGGTGATAGGGAGGCCCTGCGCGGGAAGAGAGCCCTCCTTCACCCCTACACGTTCAGTTATACCCCGTCGGTGCCCGGACACCCCAGACCAACTTGTTCAGGCGATTCTGAATCTGCCGGCGCCCCCTGGGGGCTACGAGCCGCACCGCCCTGCCGCCCAGCCCCTGAGCCCCGCGGCCTCCTGGAACCCCGGTCCCCAGCCGCGCGCCCAGGGACCACAGAGGCGCTTACCCGAGGGCTGGGGTCGCTGCGGGCTGGTTCGGCGGCGTGGGCTCCCGGACAATCTAAAGGAGCCGCTCACCCTAAAACATGCTCATTGTTTTTGCGCAGGGCGGGCTCTGCGCAGGGCTTTGAACGGAAGAGGGTCCCTGGAGCCTGGGCACCCCAGGATCTGGGAGATGCGTCTCTGAGACCCGGCGATCGGCTCCCCTCCATCGGGGGAGGAGGCGAGCCGGGGCCCCCCGGGCCGGGGGTCCGGACCCCACCCCTCTCCGCCCCCCCCCCCCCCCCCCGGTCAGACGGGTGGGGCGCTGGCCCCGGGGCTGCGGCGTCCTCACCTCGGTGGGCGCGATCCCGAAGGCCTCGGCGATCTTGGCGTAGAGCTCGCGGACGTTGGTGAAGCCCTCGATCCTGCCCGTGGGGCTGCCGTGCGCCAGCTGCGTGCGGAAAACCAGGCGCGGGCGGGCGCGGGGCGCGGCTGGGGGCTCGGCGGGCGACGGCGGGGGCGCGGGCGGGCGCGGGGCCTCGGCGCCCCGGGCCTCAGGGGCCGCTGCGCTCTCCATGGCCGGAGCTCGGCCACCCGGGCCACAGCCGCCGCCGGATCCGCTGCTTCCTGCAGCCTCCCCCTCCCCCGGCCCGGGGCCCGACAGCCGAGCCGCTGGGGTAAGGGGATCCGGGAATCCGAGCCGCCCGGGAAGGCGACACCGCGGGGTGCGAGGTGGGGGCGGCCCCGGGTGTCCGGGCCCTGCCAGGGCCAGCTGTGCGCTCCCGGGGGTGGGGGTGGGGGTGGGGGACCCGGATCACCAGGGAGCGTGCCGAGCGCCCAGTCTCTGCCAGGCGCACTCATTTAATTCTTCCTACAAGGTGGGGGAAGACAAACCCTTGGATAACCTCAGCCACCTCCCGTCCCCGCTCAGCCACGGCCCCCCAGGGCCCCGTCCTCCCCTGGGGTAGAAGCCCAAGTCCTTCCAGAGGCCCACAAGGCCCTGCAGGACCGGCCCCAACTCCTTCCCGCCCTCCCCTCCTCCCCGTCTCCCCCTCCTCACAACGCACCCGCCAAAAGGGCCCCCCCCCCCCCCCCCCCCCCCCCCCCCCGCCTTTCCTCTAATGGGCCAGGCCCATCCTACCCCGGGGCCTTTGCACACGCTGTTCCTACTGCCTGGAATGCCATCTCTCAGTCACCCACTGGTTCCCCCCCCCTCACCTTCCTCTGCCACTTGATCAAATATTGCCTCCTCCTTCCACCTCTCAATCTCTTTCCCCAGATTCTTCCCCCTGGTGCTGAGCACCAGCTGACACACCAGCTGGCCGTCCCCACAACTGGAGCGTCAGCTACGGGAGGCCGGCTGCTCTGACCTCTCTCTTCCCGGCCATATCCCGGGTGCCCAGTGCCTGGCCCGCAGCAGGCCTTCAAGCAGTCTTTGGCGAGGAAATGAAGGGACCTCCAGGTTACAGGTGGAAAAGGAGGGAAAGAGGGGCGCCCGGGTGGCTCAGTCGGCTGAGCGTCTGGCTTTGGCTCAGGTCATGATCTCACGGTTCCCGGGTTCGAGCCCCGTGCGGGGCTCTGTGCTGACAGCTCGGAGCCTGGAGCCCGTTCTGGATTCTGTCTCCCTCGCTCTCTGCCCCTCCCCCGCTCACATTCTGTCTGTTTCTCTCTCTCTCGAAAATAAACGTTAAAAAATAATTAAAAGAATAAAACATTTTTAAACAATTAAAAACAACAACAACCTCACAACACTCAGTGAGAGAACCAGGCACAAAAGGCCGCATGGTGTGTGATTCCATTTACGTGAAATGACCACAACAGACAAATCCACAGGCAGAAAGTGGACTCGTTTCTGCCAGGGCCTGTGGGAGGTGGGAGGGGGGTGGTGACTGCTGAGGGGTACAGGGTTTCTTTTTTCTTTTTTTTTTTTTTTAATCTTTATTTATTTATTTCTTTGGAGAGCCAGAGCGCAAGCAGGGGAGGGGCGGAGAGAGAGCGAGACACAGAATCCGAAGCAGGCTCCAGGCCCGGAGCTGTCGGCACAGAGCCCGACGTGGGGCCCGAAACTCACCAGCAGTGAGATCGTGACCCCAGCCGAGGTCGGGCACTCAACCCACTGAGCCACCCAGGCGCCCCAGGGTTTCTTTGGGGTGACGGAAATGTTTTCGAGTTAGAGCGTGCTGCTGATTGCACAACTCTGTAAACGCACGAGAAACCACAGAATTGCACACTCTGAAACCTTGAAAAACCGAGGAGCCCTCCCCCCTCCCCAAAACGGTACTCTTTTCTTTTCGGAAGACATACTTAGGGGCTAACAGTAGACCAAGAACCGCCCGGCAGACTGCAAATTCCGGTGGGCGTACCTGGGCCAAGAGGAGGTGGGACGAGGGACCTGGGCTGGGGAGGTGACATATCTGCTTGTGTCTGTCTCCCGGGGCCGCCATAACAAAGCACCACGAGCTGGGTGGCTTAACAGGGATGTACTCTCTCGGTTCCGGGGGCCCGAAGTGTGAAATCAGTTTATGGGCGAGGACCACGCTCTCCCCCCCCCCCCCGCCCCCCGCCAGTCCCCCACAGACCTCAGCAGAGGCCTCCCCTGTGCCCCAGCTTCTGGTGGTGGCCGGACCTTTCCAGCGCTTTTTGGCAGCTGTGTTTTTCCCATTTCTGCCTCGGTGGTCACGTGGCTGTCTCCCAAGTCTGTGTCCGAATCTTCATCTTCTTATAAGGACACCAGTCATATTGGCTCAGGGGTCCACCCTGCTCCAGGATGACCTCACCCTGACTAATTATATCTGCAACGACCCTATTTCCAAATAAGGTCACGTGCTCGGGGCCCGGGGTTAGGGCTCCAGCATAGTTTTTGAGGGAACACGATTCGATCCACGATATGGGTGTTTTGTCAAATGCTCCTCCCGAAGTTTCGAGATGTCTTCAATATTCCGTGACGCGAACGGTCTCGGAGACGATCGCTCAGCGAGCCAGCAGTTTGACTCCCGGGGAGAAGCCCCGCGCGACGGCGGGCAGGCGATCAGACGCCCGTAGGCACACGGTCGCGGCAGGGTTCACAACCGCCAAAGGGCGGAAACAACCCATATGCCCATCGGCGGGTGAATGGACAACCCCGGGGGCTCGGTCCACACGCCGGGATGTTATTCAGCGGCGAACAGGAGGCCCGCTGCCCTGTGGACGCTCGGGGAGGGAACCGGACCCAAAAGGCCGCAGAGCACGTGACCCCATGTGTGAGAAACGTCCAGAACAGGCAAATTCAGACAGTTCAGTGGGTCGGTGGGGTTGCCAGGCGCTGGGGGAGGGCAGGTCCGGAACACGCCGCGGGGGCGTCTTGGGGGCCACGTCTTCTGGCCCACCTCTGCCCCCCAACACACACATACATGCAAAGTCCACAAACCTGGAATTCAAATTCCACTTTTTTTATTTAAAAAGTCCCGATTGAGCAAAGGCAGAGGCTGCCTCCACATGGGCCCCTCAGCTGGATGAGGGAGGGCTGGTCGGTACCAGCCTCCCCAGCGCTGGGGTGCAGGAATCTGGGGGGTGACAGGCAGGGGGCCCCGCCTGGAGTATAGGCTTGTCCCTGCTGCGTGCCCACGTGGGGGCGCTTGTGGGGAGCACCTGCTGGGAGTCCCAGTGTGTCAGCTGTGGGTTCTTCTCTCTCCTGTGTCCCAGGGCTCGGTCCTCAAGACCCGGTAGAGTAGGTACATCCCTCCCCACATTGGATGTGCAAGCTGCCGTGGGCCCCCCCCGTGTCCTGGGCTACGCGGCCCGTGTGTGGTGTCCCCATGTCCCTGTAGTGTGACGTGCAAGGTGAGCAGGCCTTGCTGGGCCTCGGGGCTCTGGGTTCTAGATGTGCCTCGTACAGCAGGTGGTTTTCTGGGTTCGGGGTGCTGGGGAAGTTGAAAGCTAGAGGGAGGCTGTAGAAATTTAATTTGAGGGGGGCTGGAGCCCCCAAGGTGCAGGATTGGGCACGGCCCCAAAAGGTGGACCCCCAATCCTCCTCCATGGTGGGGAGAAGGGGCCGTGACCAGAGCTTGGTCTTCTCTGGATCCATGGGGCGGCGGATACCCTCATAGGTGCTCGCTGTGCCGGGAAAGAGGAGGGGGGGGGGGGACTCGTGATGGGGACCCCCACCATTTAACAGCCCCGACTCCCATCCCAGGGGTCACTACAGGCCAGCCGCCAACCCTCAGCACTTCCAAACAGATGCCACGAAGGGGGCCTGGGGTCGATCCCACCTAATCCAGGCCCCCGGGAGCCACCCAGAAAAGCCCACCGAGCAGCGCGGCTGTAGGAAGTCCTAGGCCCCCCTCCCCCACCCCACAGTGGATCTCATTGGCCAAGAGGGACGGGCACATCCCACCCGGCAGTGTGAATTAGCCACCCGGCCTCATCAGCGCCCCACAGTGGTCCGACCACCGGCCCCCTGCATCGAACAAGCCCCACCTGGTAGCTTCCCTTGTGGGCGGTGGCCTCGGAATTAGATCCCACGGCCGGATCCCACCCGGCAGCGCCCACAGACTCCGGGAACCACGGTGGAGGGTGAGATCCAGTCATTTCCACGGGGCCCGCCAAGCACGTCTAGCCCCAGGCAGCCCCCCAAGCCCCAGGCCGGACAGCCCCCCCCCCCCCCCCGGACTGAGCAGAGCCCCGGGACTCGCCCCGGCACACACCTGGCGACCTGGGCCAGGATCTCCTTGATGCGGACGATGAGCTTCTCGTGCTGGGCGGGGTCGCGCTCGATGGCGCCGTGCAGCCGAGCCATGTAGAAGTCCAGGGTGCCGAGAGTGGGCGTCTCGCCCGTGCCTGGAGAGAAGGGACGGGTCACGGGAGCCCAGCGCGGCAGTCCACGCAGGCGGGGATCCCCGGAAGCGGAGGTCAGAGAATGGGGGGGGTGGGTCTGCAAGGGCAGGGTCCCGGGGAGGGGGCCAAAGGCGCGGCGCGTCAGTGGGGTCGGGTGGGGGATCAAGACGTCTAGACCCAGAAAGATCCAGGTCGGCTGACGGAAGGGGTCAGAAAATGGAAAGTGGTGGGGGCGAGGTCGCGGTGGGGGAGGCGGGGACAAATTGGCGAGGAGGTAACCGAGGTCGACTCAGGCCAGAGCGTGGAAGGCCAGAGAGGAAGGGGGGCGGTGGGCGCGGGCTTTGCTCGGGAAGGGGAGGGGTCCTTCGGAGCCGGAGTTGGACGGCCGGGGGCGGGGTTGGCGGGTCGCGGGGGCGGGGCTCCAGGCCCGAAGCAGCTGGGGGCGGTGCCAGTGGGACCAGGGGGTGGGGCCGGCGGGGCGGGGTTCGGAAGATAAACGGTGTGGGCCAGGTGGGCCGGCGGGGGCGGGGCCAGGAGGTGGTGCCGGCGGGGCGGAGCTCGGAAGATAGAGGGCGTGGGCCGGCGGGGCGGAGCTCGGAAGACAGAGGGTGTGGGCTGGGCGGCCCGGCGGGGCCGGGGCGGGGCGGGGGCGGGGCCTCCGCACCCGGCACAGGCAGCGAGGCGAAGCTGGCGGTGAGCGCCTGGCGCACGGCCTGGAGCTGCTGCTGCAGCGCCAGCGTCCGCCGCTCCTCCAGCGCCAGCTCTTGCTCCAGGCGCTCGCGCGCGCTGCTCATGCTCTGCGTGTGCCTCTGCAGCACGGCGTTCTGCTCCTCGAAGGCCACGTTCATCTTGCGCAGGCGCCGCAGCTCTGCCTCCCGCGCTGCGGCGTGGGGGAGCCGGATCAGAGCCTGGCGCTACCTCCCTTCCCTCTGCCGGGCCTTTGCCTTAGCTGTGTCCCCCTGCCTGGCCGTCTGTCACTGCTCTGCCTCCAGCCCCACACCTCAGCTCCGGGGGTGGGGGCTGCGGGACGTAGGCACCTAGGCTTGGAGAGGTAAATTCCCGCCCCCCCCCCCTCCCCGGGGGCCTGCTACCTCCCGCCTGGGCCCACCCACTCTCCCAACACCCCCTTCCCCAAGAACCCCTGCTCAGTGCTCACCTTTGTTTTGGTCCAAGAACTCTTCAGTGAAGATGGGGACGTCGAAGGTGGAGAAGCCATCACAGTCCCCACCCTGGGATGACAGGACAAGGTGACGATTTTGGGGGAGAGGGCAGCCAAAACCCCTCTGGGACGTCCCTGAAGCTTGGGAGGGATTCCTCTGGCCATCTGGGTAACAACATTCCCAGGATGTGGCTGTCCCACCTCTGCCTGGAGGCGGGACACTCGCTTCCTCCGGTGAGTGTGAGGTTGGTTCTGGCTCACCCAGGGGTCTAAAGACCTCCAGACCTTTCTTGCCCAGGCACTGTCCTTGGAGGAGGGGCACTTACCTTGTGTCCGTTCAAGAGGGTATTCATGAGCCCAGAGCCCGAGTCTTCTAGTTGGGGAGGGAGGAGGGCAGGATCAGCCTGGCAGGTCTCTTCGGACCCCCCGCATTGCTTTGCAAGTGCCGACCCCCCCTGCCTGGGATACCCTCCTCCCCTCCCCGTGTTAGCCTTACTCATCCTGGGACAGGCTCCTGCCTGGGCCCCCCAGTGTCTGCGCACCCCCACGTCCGCATCGCCCGGCCCTGCTCACTCACAGCTGTCTGGTTAGGGGGCCTCTCGTCTTGATGGGACGAGAGCCCCATGGAGGGCGGGGCGGTCTGCCCGGGTGGCCTGGCTCAGAGCCCGGACCCAGCTGCCTGGGGGGCTGGGTCCCCTCGCACCTTTCTTGATCTTCTTTTCCTGAAGCTTCTCCGTGCACATCTTGTAGGCTTCTGACTGCTGGTAGGCGCGCAGCTCCTTCATGTACTGTTGCTTCTCCCGCTCAGCCTCATCCAGGTACCGCTGGGGGGGAGGGGGGGCTCGGTAGGGGCGCGGTAGGAGGCTCGGCCGGGCCCAGGGGCACAGGCGGCAGGCCTCCAAGGCCACAGCCATCCCCACCACTCAGCTCACGGTGCCCAACCTGCCCCTAGCTCCCTACCGCCCGCCTTTCCAGGGAAAACCTGGCTTCTCAGCCTGCTGCTCAGAGACCTCCCTCCTCCCCCCAGACTCCCGCCTCTATAAACCACTCCCTGCCTTCTGACCACAGGCTCCCATCCGTGGGCTGGACTGCCCTCCCGAACCCATTCTGCTGGTGGAAATCCCACTTAGACGGTGCAAACCAGTGGTGCTTTTTGTTCCCGGGATGTTGTTGCAACTTTCAGTTAATTACCAGGATTTGAAGTTCGGAAGTATCGCGTAAGACCTCAGCCCCCACCCCTGCTTCTTTAGACATATCCACGTTAGTTATTGACTTTACGTCTCTTCTTGCCACCCTCCCCTGCTCGCTTCAGCATGCTGGGGAGAGCTCATGGGTGGTCAACTCTCAGGCAGAAGCAAGGGCCCAACAAAGCAAGGGTCCTTTTGGGGGCGGGGGTGGCTTCAGCAGTGTCCAGCGGGTCGGGGTGAAGGTCAGTGGTCCTGGGCCAGCCCCCTCCGCCGCCCCCCGCCGTCCCCACCTGCTTCTCTGCAGGCTGCAGCTTGCTCCACTCGGCACCCAGCATCTTGGTGATCTCGGGAAAGGGCAGATCCGGGTGGCGGGTGCGGATCTGCTCGCGCCGCTCGTTCAGGAAGCGCACGTAGCCGGTGACTGGTGCCTTGGGCCCATTCGGCAGTATCTTCTTTCGCTTCTTGCCCTTGGGCCACCCGCGCTTCTTCACCGGCTGCAGAACCGCACCGCGCCGTTGGGAGGGGCCTGGAGGGCTGGGGCAGGGCTAGAGGGATGGGCCTATCCAAGGAGCGAGGGCCTGGAGGTATGGCCCGGTGAAGGGTCAGGTTTGGGAGAGGCGGGGAGGGGGGGGGGGGTTCGGGGAGCGCCGGCCGGGGGTGAGGGATCGGAGGGGCGGGGCACGTGGCATCTGCAACGGGGTTCGGCCCAGGGATGGGGCGGGCTTGTGGGTGTGGTCTCTGGCCTGGGCGTGGCTTCTGTGCTGGAGCAAAGGCCCATAGGACGATGGGAAGGTGCCTCCCACAGGGCAGTATTGGGCGATGGGCGGGGCCCGGACCTAGCGACTGAGGATCCCCCTTGGGGGCGCGGCATGCGGCACGGGGCGGGGGGTCTCAGATCCGCGAGGAAAATCTGGGCTGTGGGCGGAGCCACAGCGAATTCAAATCTGGCCCGGGGTGGAGCTTCCAGGCGGTGGGCGAGACCCAGGGCCTCCCCCCCAACACGGTGCAGGGACTCTCACCTCCTCTTCGTGGGACCCCTTCTCGCCGGCCCGGGGGCCCTCGCCGCGCTCTTGCTTGACAGCCACCACGAAGCCCCCGTGCTGTCCCGGAGCCTTGCCGCCCGCCGGCCTGGAGCCACGGGACGCCAGGGTCACCCCCACCCTCACCTCCACCCCCGACCGCGGAGCTGGCACTGAGGGGGCCTGAGTCCTGGGGGCAGGCGTCCGACGGGGTCATTATTCGCGGGACGGGGCAGGAGCACAAGAGGGGCGGCAGAGACCCCTGGGAGGGGCTGGGCCGGGGAGTGGCAGGGGTGGGTGGGGGAAGAGGCCGGCGGGGACCCACCGGGGAGGTCCTGACCCGGGTGTGTGTGGGGGGAGTCAAGACCCTGGGGGACGGGGGTCCAGGAGTTCCGACAGGGCGGGCGGGGGCTGGGCTGCAGCCCCGAGTGGGCTGGGGGAGGGGATGTCGCACTCACGCGGCGGCCGCGCCGGGCTGCTTGGAGCCGTGGGACATGGCCGCTCCCGGCCCCACCTGGAAGGCAGACGCGTGGCTGAGTGAGGGGCGCCCGAGTCGCCGACGGCGGGGGAGCCCCCCCGGAATGCCGGGCCCGGGGCGTTTGGTGGGGGGGGCCGGATCCAGGGGCGGGGAGGCCCTCGAGGGCGGGCGCCCCGGGGATCCTTTGTTGGGCGATGGTCCCCCGGAAGGCCCGGGCCCACCCTCCTCCAGGCCGGGGGGGGGCCTCTCCCCAGCCCCAGGATCCCCGCGCCCCCACCCCCTCGCAGGGCCCAGAGTTCCGCGGCTGTTTTTACCTCCAAAGAAACTTTCCCGGACCTCTCCGCTGCTACGACGCTCCAACCAACCGCCCCGAGCCCGCCCCTGCCGCTCGCCCCGCCTCGGGCATGCTAATGCCGCCTCTTCGAGTTGTCGGATTGGGTGCGGTCTTTCCCTGGGGTGTGACCATGCAGATGAGGGTTGGCGCGCCGGTCGGCGATTGGCTGGGGTAGCCGCCGGGCCGCGTGGGAGGTGGAGAGGGAAGGCTGCGGGCGGGTGCGTCAAGTTCGGCTGCGCTCGGCCGCTCTCGGGGCCAATCAGGGCGCTTTGAGGCCTCGCAGGGCGGAGCCCCTTAAAGGGCTAGTAGGCGCGGCTCGGGTTCCTCCTCTCCCGGGGAAGGCGAGACTCCCCGCCCCTGCGGGATCCCGGACCTGCCGGGCCAGATCGGGCCCCTCCCTAGTTGTCATGGAGACAGCGGCAGGTTGCTAGGGAAAGGGTTAAGGTCCTTCCCGGCAGCCCCCTGCCTCAGGACTAGGTGGGACCTGTTCTCAGTGTCTTGCAAACCTGGCGGGCAAGTCAGCTTTCCGTTCCCTGAACTTAGGGCCTCCGGAGTCCAGCTGTGCCTCGTCCTGCCCTGAGCCAGCAGAGGCTGCTCTCCCCGCCTCCCGGGGACGTGCGCGGCTTTCCCTCCTGTGCGATGGGGACCTTGCACGATGGTTAGGACCAGGAGGCTGGGACGGGAAGGCTGCAAGTTAACATGGAGGGGCAGGAGCCTCTGCTCTGGGATTTTGGGGGCCCCCAGGCGGCAGCGTGGTCTTATGGTCTGCCTGGGACTGCCCTACTCCCGCGATGACAGTTGGGGTCACTGGTTGTGCACCACGTCCTATCAGACCTCACACACCTTGCCCACATCACCTCCCTGCCGTCATCCGCCTCCTCCGTCGGCCTCCTTGCTGCTCCTCAAACACAGACATGTCCGTTTCACTCATTCCCACCTCTGGGCCTTTGCACCTGCTGTGCCCTTCCTCCAGGTTATCCGCCAGGCTCACGGCTTGATCTCCTTCAGGTCTTTGCTAAAATGTCACCTTCTCAATGAGGTTTCCCCCGTACACCCTGTCTTATTTTTTCTCCACACGTTTGTTTGCTACAGCACAACAACAAAAGAAAAAAAAAAAATTAAGCTTTATTTACTTATCTAAGTAATGTCTACCCCCAGTGTGGGGCTCGAACTCACCACCCGGAGATCAAGAGTCACCTGCTCTATGACTGAGCCAGCCAGGGGCCCCTGAAGAACAAAAATTGAACGGGATGAATTTGAAGAGCTAATTGGCTTTATTAAAGGATTCGCGAATGGGGCTCAAAGAGTTGTACAAAATGGAAGGTTTCTATGGGAAGCAGGGTGGGGCAAGGAGGTTCTTAGCAGAAGAAAAGAAAGGATTGTGGGGCGCCTGGGTGGCGCAGTCGGTTAAGCGTCCGACTTCAGCCAGGTCACGATCTCGCGGTCCGTGAGTTCGAGCCCCGCGTCAGGCTCTGGGTTGATGGCTCCGAGCCTGGAGCCTGTTTCCGATTCTGTGTCTCCCTCTCTCTCTGCCCCTCCCCCGTTCATGCTCTGTCTCTCTCTGTCCCAAAAATAAATAAATAAAAAAAAAAAAAAAAAAAAAAAAAAAAAACACGTTGAAGAAAGGATTGTTCCACGCAAGGTCACTTCTCTAAGCAGGAAGTCTTATTATGCAGATTATCTCATTCTTTGAGGTGCAGAGGGCCCAGGAGACAAATTACCTACTTGGTGCTTATGAGAAAGTTCCCGACTGATCCTTTAAGACTTAACGTTTCTGGGGGGGCAGTTGAAAGTGCTGTTAGGTTAGGTATGAAGCTGCACGTCGTGTCTTGACCTAAGTGGCTCTTTTAGGGGCAGGTGGTTTGTTTTTTTTTTTAACGTTTATTTATTTTTGAGACAGAGAGAGACAGAGCATGAACGGGGGAGGGGCAGAGAGAGAGGGAGACACAGAATCGGAAGCAGGCTCCAGGCTCTGGGCCATCAGCCCAGATCCCGACGCGGGGCTCGAACTCACGGACCTTGAGATCGTGACCTGAGCCGAAGTCGGATGCTCAACCGACTGAGCCACCCAGGCGCCCCAGGGGCAGGTGGTTTTTAACGCTTCCAACCCCTAGGCAGTGCCCCTATGGGCTGCTCGCTACATACTTGCTGAAGACACAAAGGAGTGAATGCAGAAAATTGCAAGCGCTTGGAAAACAGCCTGGCAACGCCTCGAAACACTAAATAAACATGAAGGTCCCACGCGATCCGGAAGCCCCATTCTTAGGGATCCACCCAAGAGAATCGAAAACACGTGTACGCGGATGTTCACGGCAGCATGATTCACAGCAGCCGAGAGGTAGAAACAGCCCACGTGTCCCATCAAATGGGTAAATAGACAAAATGTGGTCCCTTCGTTCAAGAGACTATTAGCAGCCATAAAAAGGAATTGCTGACTCACGCTACAAGGGTGAACTTTGAAAACCTGATGTGAAAGACGCCAGCCACAAAAGGCCACAAGTGTGTGGCCCCATTCATACGGAATGTCCAGAACAGGCAGATTCACAGAGACGGGAAGTGAGTGGTTGCCTGGGGCTGGGGAACGAGTGGGGAGGGCGAGTGGGGAGAGACTGCTTCATGGGCGCGGAGTTTCTTCGGGCGTGATCAAAATGTTCTAAGATTAGCCCGCAGTGCTGGTTGCATAGCTATAAATATACCAAAAACTACGGAATTGCACCCCTTAAATGGATGCATTCTATGGCACGTGAATGAAATCTCAGTAAACCTGTTTTCCTACGAGGCAGCCCAGGGTCGAGGAAGATGACCGCGCCCTGGAATTTTGACAGACCCGGACTCCATCCAGCCCCTGCTGTTGCTTCGTCGGTCACCCTTGCCTCTCGCCCCCTCGGCTGGAAACAATCCAGGTGACAAGTCCACGCTGGAAGGCGGGGGAAGCCGCGCCCTCCAAGCCCCGCCCCCTTGGGCTTGAGTGACCTGGCGTTGCCTTCGAAACTGTCGTCCCCACTCCCAAGGTACCACCTGAGGAAATCCAGGGCGGGGGGGGGGCTTCTGGTACATCGAAAAGCAATGAAGTGTTTTGAGGTCGATTTTGAAGGCAATTTGCAGCTCCTTGGCATCGAGGAAAAAAAACAACAACAACATCTCGTGGCATGGACGTTTTCTGGAAAAAATTACAAAAGCGTCTTCAGTCCAAACTGCAACGGATTCAGTCCATTTCATGCGATCCACACGCCCCCACACCCCCCAACAAGCGACGTATACGAGTAGCAGCCTTTATCCGATTCGACTTGACATCCTGCGTGCATTTCAAAAGCAGATCCTTTCAGCCCCCAAATTACGAATCGTTTTTTCTTTTTCTTTTTTTTGAGTAGCCTCCACACCCAACCTGGGGGCTTGAACTCACGACCTCGGGATCAAGAGGCGCGCGCTCCACCGCCAGAGCCAGCCAGGCGCGCCCCCTTGCTTTTTCTTAGCAACGTAAAGGCCTCTCAATACCCAGCTCTCGGGGGGGGGGGGGGGGGGGGGGGGGGGGGTGGGAACCAGCAACCATGGCTGCCGAAAGTCGTAAATTGCGTGCGTTCCTTTCTTTGCCTCCATTTCTGCGTTTCATCGGGAAATTTGTGTCGTCGGAGGCCAGGAAGAGAATCCCAACCTGCAGACCTGGAAGTACAAGATCCATTAAGGATGGCTTAAGCTTCTTTGTTTTTGAAATTAATCTTACGATGCAAATAACGTGGAAATCCGAAGTAAAGTCTGTGTAGTTAAGGCCGCCACGCATCCACCATATTCCCCATTATCAGCTTGTTACGCTTCTTAGTAAAACTTTTCCTACACACACACACACACACACACACACACACGCACACACACACACGCACAGAGTGATCGTTTCCTAGGGCTTGCACCAGCAAAGCACCACAAACCGGGGCCTTGAACTACTGTGAACGTATCGCCTCACACTTCTGGGGCCTAGAGGTCCAACCTCAAGGACTCGATCAGAGCTGGTTGTTTCTGAGGCCCCGAGGGAGAATGTGCCACAGGCTCTCCGGCTTCTGGGGGGGTCACTGGCCATCTTTGGTGTTCCTTGGCTTAATCAGGTGCCACCCCGCTCTCTTGGCCTTCCTTGTCACCTGGCTTCGCCCCGTGTGTCTGTGTCCAGATTTCCCTTTTCAGTGGGTCAATACTGCCCTATACCCGTGTGATGTCACCCGAACGCAGCGTGTCTGCGATGGCCCTATGGGCACGTGAGGTCGCGCGTTCCAAGGTCCTGGGGAGTTAGGACTTCCACCCGCTGATTTGCGTTTGTGGGGGAAACACAATGCCAGACACGACACACACACGCGTACACGTGTATGTTTCTGTGCCAACGTGAGGCCACATCTTGTGTTGAATGATCGCACCGCCACCATGCTGAAGATGTGAACATCAGCCTGCCACTTGCCGCTTTCGCTCCGTCACCTGCCCCTGCGTGGCCGGGTGCCCTGCGTGGCCAGGCAGTCCGAGGGGCCACCACGGTCTAAGGAGCCCTGGCTGATGCTGTGACAGCCCTCGCTGCTGTCTGGGGCCCGTGGACTGCTTTTCCGGGGCACGTAGGAAGACACAGAAGAATCAAGAATGCGGTTTGCGCTCTCTCAGGACATCCCAGCCCTCCTCGGGCTTGTTTAGGGACAAATTTAACACAGGGGGTTGCTGGGAAGGACAAAGAAGGGATGAGGACACACAGGTCATAGCTGCTGGAAAGAAGGGGTGTGGGGGCTGGGGTCTCAAACCTCTGAGGAGGGGGCACCCCCCCCCCCGGCTGCTGCTGGACCCTCAGAAGCTCCGGGAGGTGGCCCTGAGCCCTTCATGTGTGGCTTGAGCAATTTACAAACTCTCTGAGCCTCAGTCTGCCTCTCTGTGAAGTGGGATAACTGAGTCTACCCCCCCCCCCAGGAGGTCTTTGTAATGGTCTAATGAGTTTAACTAATGTTCTCCCTTTGGGGCGCCTGGGTGGTTTCGCCCCTTGACCTTGCGACTTCGGCTCAGGTCATGATCTCAAGGTTTGTGGGTTCGAGCCCCACGTCCGGCCCTGTGCTGACAGCTCAGAGCCTGGATCCTGCTTCAGATTCTGTGTCTCCCTCACTCTCTGCCCCTCCCCCCCCCCTCAAATGAATAAACATTAAAAGAATGTATAACTAATGTTCTCCCTCAGAACCGGGCTGGGCTGGTCATTCTTACTGAAAGCGTTTGCTGGTTTTGTCCATGCAGCTTCAGACCCCTGTCACAGAGAATTTTCTAGTACAGTGAGCGGTTGCCACCCAGGGTAACTGAGGGAGACATTGGGCAAAGCCTAGACACATTTTTGGTTGTAGCAATGTGGAGGGGGCCGGAGTCTGCTCCTGTGCTGGGATGCACAGGACAGCCCCCCACCCCCACCCCCATCCCCACAAAGAATGATCTGGTGCCCTGTGTCAGCAGTGCCTGGGCTGGGAAACCCTGTTCTGCGGGTCGACTCCTCACCTGCCTAATCTCCCCTAACCCTATTCGGCAGTGCTGCTGTCATGCCCATTACAAAGAGGGAAACTGAGGCTCGGGGGATTGCCTGAGGCTGCCTGGGCCCCCCAAGCCACCCCAGGAATCTAAGGAAGTTCCTGGCTGTTTCCCTGGGTTCTAGGAGCCCTCCCTCCCCTTCCTTCTGCCTCTCCCCTCTTCTCCTCCCCACTCCCACTCCCAGTCCTCCTGGGCTGGGTCTGAGGGAAGATCAAAGCAAACCCCTCTTCCTACTGGGGCCACCGGGACATCCGATCTCCAGCAGGGGCTGGGGGGCAGCTGGGGGTGCTCCGGGGACATCAAAGCCTGTCTGGATCTCTCCTGACCCCAAGTCTGTCTCTGTCCCATCCTGAGGGCAAGGCATTCCACTCTCTCTCACATCCTCCCTCTCGGGCAGGACCTTCTCTGATCTTCCTGGCAAATCTGACCCCCACTCTTATGGGGGGGCAGGCATGTGTGCCCTCCACTGGTTTCCCAACCCCTGCAGCTGAGGCCCACTTTCGAGTAGACCGCCCAGTCCCCGCCCTCGTACAGCTTTTTATCTGACCCTCCCACCTCCTCTCAGAACCCTACGTGGCTCCCCAGGGACCTGGAAGTAAAAGCCAGACATTTGTCTGTCCTTCTGCCAACCCCCCACCCCCTCCTCCGTGGTGCCTCTGCCAGAAGGGCTGCTGGGGGAGGGTCCCTGTGGGTTCCCGACCCACGCAGGAGGCTGGTAAGGGTACCTTCAGGTGGGTCCTCCCGGGCCAGTGCAGAAAGGACTCAAAGATGTTCAGGGCGCCCGGGTGGCTCAGCCGGTTAAGCGTCCGACTTCAGCTCGGGTCATGATCTCACAGTCTGTGGGCTCGAGCCCCGCGTCGGGCTCCGTGCTGACAGCTCAGAGCCCGGAGCCTGCTTCGGATTCTGTGTCTCCCTCTCTCTCTCTGCCCCTCCCCAAATAGCGCTCTGTCTCTGCCTCTCAAAAATTAAAATAAAAACGTTAAAAAAAAATTTAAAAAAAGAACTCAAAGATGCTGGAGATCACGCGGGGCCCAGTTTGGATCCTGAATCTGCCTCTTGTGAGCTGTGTGCCCTCTGGCAAGGACTTCTGTGAAAGCCTGTTTTCCCTGGAAAAATGGGCCAGAGGTACTGTAAGATCTCCTGGGGAGGTGGGAAGACTGGAGATGAGAAACGTGAATGCAAAACGTAGGTGGGGGGCGGCCTGGCGGGCTCAGTCCCTAGAGCAAGAGACTCTTGGTCGTGAGTTTGAGCCCCACGTTGGGTTGGGGGGAGAGATTACTGAAATAAATAAAACCTGAACAGATATTTATTTTTATTTATTTAAAAAATTTTTTTTAACGTTTATTCATTTTTGAGAGACAGGGAGAGACAGAGCATGAACGGGGAAGGGGCAGAGAGAGAGGGAGACACAGAATCCGAAGCAGCTCCAGGCTCCGAGCTGTCAGCACAGAGCCCGACGCGGGGCTCGAACCCCACGGACAGTGAGATCGTGACCTGAGCCAAAGTCGGATGCTCAACCGACTGAGCCACCCAGGCGCCCCTTTAAAACCTTAGCAAATATTTTAAAAGCTGAGGCGGGTATTTTACAAGCCCCGTAAAGCTGAGTGAGGCAAGAGTTTCTTCAGGTGTTCTTTTACTCCCCCAGGGAAACAGAAGGGGAGCTTGCCCCACACGAAGGAAAGAATTCAGATTCTTGTCTCTCCTTATCATTTATCTCCTCCAAATCGGTGACCTCAGCCTCTTATCTCCCCGCTCCCTGCTAGCTTCTCTCTTGAGTCCCCATTACCCCCTCCACACCCATTTTCCAGGCTCCTTTTCATAAAAGCGTGGGTATTGCGGTGGGTAGTCTGGGCTGGGACCCCCTTGGGCTGCCTGAGCCTCCGGTTTGTCCGTGGGTTGCGGTCTGTTTCCCGGTTTCCGTCTACACTTCTGAATCTCTGCCTTCGCATGCCCACCAATCATTGGACAGATATTTCTTTTAAGTTTTTATTTATTTATTTTTAAGAGAGAGAGAGAGAGAGAGAGAGAGAGAGAGGAGAACAAGCAGGGGAGGGGGAGGGGCAGAGAGAGAGGGAGACTCAGAATCCAAAGCAGGCTCCAGGCTCTGAGCTGTCAGCACAGAGCCCGACGCGGGGCTCGAACTCCCGAACCTGTGAGATCACGACCTGAGCTGAAGTTGGGCGCTTACCCCACTGAGCCACCCGGGCGCCCCATGGACAGATATTTCTTGGGCTCCTCTTATGGGCTGGGCATTCCTGGAGACAACAGAGTGACTAAGCCAGTCCCTGCCTTCATGGGGATCAAAGTTCAGTGGGGGACCCAGCGACAGCAGGGGTTGGGGGGGGAGTGAGGGAAAGCAGATATCAGGGTTATGATGTGGGCCAGCGCAGAGTACTGTATAATGACAGGGGAGGAAGGGGTGATGAGTAGAGCTTCTGAGACTATTAAAAGCTAACAATGATATCACTTGAAAAATATTTTATGTATTTATTTATTTTAAGTAATCTCTACACCCAGCGTGGGACTGGAACTCAGGACCCTGAGATCGAGTCACGCTCTCTACCAACTGAGCCAGCCAGGTCCCCTTATATCACTTACAATTTTTCAGGGGCGCCTGGGTGGCTCAGTCGGTTGAGCGTCCGGCTTCGGCTCAGGTCATGGTCATGATCTCACGGCTCGTGAGTTCGAGCCCCGCGTTGGGCTTTGTGCTGACAGCTCAGAGCCTGGAGCCTGCTTCCGATTCTGTGTCTCCCTCTCTCTCTGCCCCTCCCCCCGGTCGCGCACAGTGTGTGTGTGTGTGTGTGTGTGTGTGTGTGTGTGTGTGTCTTTTTCAAATATTCTGTGTCTCCTTCTCTCTCTGCCTCTCCAGGAAGACCCAGAATCCGAAGCAGACTCGAGGCTCCGAGGTGTCAGCACAGAGGCGTAAGGGAACTTGAACCCAAGGACCGGGGAGATCATGACCTGAGCCAAAGTAGGAAGCTTACTGGACTGAACGACCCAGGCGCTACGGCACCCCCTCCCCCCCCATATAGCTTTTAATGTGCATTATACCCATTCCAGATCTGGGGAGACCGAGGCCCTCCAGAGTTAAAGGCTGGAACAGCCGGGAGGGAGTGGGGTTTCTGGCTGGAGTGCAGATGTTCAACCACCGCCGGAGGGGCCCTGGGGGCGCGGGGGCACAACCGCACCCAACGCTTGGGGGAACTTGAAACCGCTCGTGTGGTGACCCAGTCGTGGGAGGGCGGTTGGAGGAGGGTGGGGAGGGGTTGCGAGCACAGGCCTCGCAGGCACCTGACTCCCTGAGCCCCCGGGGCACGGCCGCTCGGTTCTCTGGGCCTGTGTGAAATGGGAGACACTCGCTTCGCTTCCCTCCAGGCTTGGGTGAGAAAACCCACGTGGGCCGTTTGGCACAGCCGGCGCTCATTAAACACCAGCTGGTGTTATTATGATGATTATCCCCATTATTATCCTTAATAACTAATTAATTAGAACGAATGCGTCCTCTCCGCGTCCGACTGGGTCTCTCCGGGTCGGGAAGTCACCGGACCCCGAGGAGGGGCGAGCTCAGACTCAGAATTCTCCCCCATCTCCCGCGCCCCCCAGCCCACCCCCCTCCCGGCCCACACGGTAGGCCTCGTAGCGCTGCCGTCAGGCGAGGGGGGCGCCGGCCTGAAGGCAGGGGTCCGGGCGTGGGCGCTCCCGTGTCGCCGCCCACGTGCGTGGGGGTCCCTCTCACCCCAGGGCGAACCGTCCGGCGCTAGGACCGTCTCACCCCGCCGGCGCCCGGCCCGGAGGCCGAACCGGCCCCGAGGCCACGCCCCTCTCTCTGGTTATTGGCTTCCGGGTCCCGGCGCGCGGCCCCGATTGGTGGAGGCGGCCGTCAGCCTGCCCCGCCCCGCCCCGACCAGGCCTTAATTTTGGGCTCGGGGCTCGGCCTGCGCGCTCCGCGGGGCGGACTTGGGCGGCGGCGGCGCGGGGAGAGCGGGGCGTCTGCCGCGCGCCCGACCGCCCGGCCGGAGTCCGGGGCGCGGCCATGGGCCCGGGGCCCCCAGCAGCCGGAGCGGGGGCGCCCCCGCGGCCACTGTCCCTGGCCGCTCGGCTGAGCTACGCCGTGGGCCACTTCCTCAACGACCTGTGCGCGTCCATGTGGTTCACCTACCTGCTGCTCTACCTGCACTCGGTGCGCGCTTACAGCTCCCGCGGCGCGGGCCTGCTGCTGCTGCTCGGCCAGGTGGCCGACGGGCTGTGTACGCCCCTCGTGGGCTACGAGGCCGACCGCGCCGCCGGCCGCTGCGCCCGCTGCGGCCCTCGGAAGGCTTGGCACCTGGTCGGTAAGTCTCGGCCGAGCCTCCTCCGTCTGACTGCCCGCTGGCTCGAGCCTCCCCCGTCGGACTGCCTGCCCCGGGGCCCCGAGCCTGGCTCCTGTGCCCGCCTGCCCTAGGCCCGAACCTCCTGCGTCCAGTACTCTGCCCCGTCCATGAGCCTCCCCCATCTGTCTGCTTAGCTGCCCTGTACTCCTTCTGTCTGCCATCTGACCGCTCATGTGACCCTCCGGTGTCACTTCCCTTTGTCTTTCTCTCTGACCCCCATGGGCACCCTGAACGCTCTGCCTGCCTAGTGCCACCTCTGTCGCTCTGCCTGGTCTGGCTTCTCTGTTTGTCTGTCTGGGTGACCACCCAGGACAACTCGGTGTGAGTGGGGGGTCAGGCTGCCTAGACCCCCCCCCCCCGTCAGTCTGTCCGTTTCTCCGGTGCGCCTCTGCCCATCGTCTGCCCCGGCTCGGGCAGCCTGGTGCTTGGGAGGTTTGAGGGTGCTGTCCCCGAGCCAAGACTTGGGGGCAGGTAAGACCAAGGAGTCAGGGGTCTGTGTCTGTCTGGCTGAGGGGGCTGGGGTCTGCGGGGCCAACGGGGTGGGGCTCTGGGGGAGCTGTCAGAACACCTGTGTTGGTGAGGGGGTGGAGGCAGGTGCCCCCGAGCTGGGGTGTCCCGCCCCGTGCACACCCTTGATAAGGCCGGCCTCCCAGCATCCCTTCTGTGCCGCCGTGGACCCTGGGCCTTGAGATTAGCCCCCGCCGCTTTCTCTGCCCACCTCCTCCTGGCACGGGTGCCTCCCGGCATTTGGGGCCCGCCGGGCATTTCGGGAGGCAGGCACAGGAATCCTGCCCTGCGAATTCCGGGCGGCAGCTTTCTAGAAGCTAGGAGGGGCCGGCCGATGTCTCCTTGCCCTTGGGAACAGTGACCGAGGAGGCAGTGACTTGCCCTGGGCCCTCGTGAGTGCTGTTTTTGCCAGGTGCAGCAGATCTCCAAGCGGCCGGAGGTCGGGATTCTCGGGCGCCGAGGACACCCAGGCTGCCCTGGGGTCACTTTAGACTGTAGCGGCCGGGGAGGGGAGCAGGGAGACACGGGAGACTCAGACTGGTGCTCCCCTCTGAAAAGCGGACGGGAAAGGTGCTCCTCTTTGGGCCGGTGCGGGGATTGCTTGCAGAGTCTGAGAGCCAGGCCTCAAACGCAGTTCTGTTCAGGTCAACTCCTTGACGAGCAAACGCGATAGTTCCTAGGCCTGACAGGTGACAGATACGTGGGTGTGGGGGTCTTCTCCCTGGGCCGACAGGGGAGCCACCCCTGGGGAGCCGGAAGCAGCCATGGGAAGGGGTCCCCGGGAGTGCACGCTGTTAGCAGACTGATTCTGCGCCCCTTTCATAGGTGGGAGGCCTGGGGTTCGGTGAGGCTCCCACCAGACCCCAGAGGAAGAATCGGCCTCTCCTCCCCCCTGCAAAGGTTAGGCACCTTTATAAATAAAGAGCCGGCTTTGTGTTTATGTACAACCGGCCTGGGGGCTACGCACCCCTACCAGGCACCACGGCCTCCACCTGCACCCCTTCCCCTTCTCCGCCGCAGGGTGAGCGTGTGGGGAGACCCAGGAGGATCTGAGAGGAAGCCGAGGCAGCCCCTCTTGAGGCCTGATAAGGGGACCTGAGTGAAAGTCACCTTGGCAACCCTTCCCACTTCTCTCTCTTTTTTTTTTTTTTTTTTTTTTTTTGCCGCTGAGCCTGTGGCCGGTGGTGATGGATTCACTTTTTCCCTTAACAAGCTCTCTGGGCTTCCCCCAGCCCCGAGAGGATACAGCCAGACAGGGGATGATTCTCCGTGGGGTCCACGCTGGGGCATGTGGGTGCACTAGGTTTCATAAGGGAGAAGCAGAGCTCTGAAGGAAGGGACGTTAGCTTTGGGGGTTTGAAGGATGGATAGGAGTGTGTGTGCGTGTGCATTCCGGCCGGTTGAGACAGCTGTGCAAACGTGACCTACCACAGTTTTAAAGCACCCGAGGCAGGTTTTGCTCGTTAATCTTTTTTATTTTTAAATTTTTTAATGTTTCTTTTTGAGAGCGAGTGAGACAGAGCACAAGTTGGGGGCGGGGGGCAAAGAGAGAGGGAGACACAGAATCCGAAGCAGGCTCCAGGCTCCGAGCTGTCAGCACAGAGCCCGACGAGGGACTCGAACCCACGAACCGTGAGATCATGAGCTGAGCTGAGCCGAAGTCGGACACTCAACCCACTGAGCCACCCGGTGCCCTTTGCATGTTAACTCATGCTGACTTTGAGAGGCAGATTTTTTTGTTATCTCCACTTTCTGGAAACTGAGGCCCCAAGTCCCTTGCCCAAGGTCCCCCAGCCAGGCAGCCTCGTCCAGACAATGGTTAACCTGGCCTGGCCGGCTCCAGGGCGGGTTCTGGCCAGGGCAGCGCATTCTTCTGACCAGAGTGTACAGTTTGTGCCTGGGCCCTGCGGGGGCCTCCAGGGCCCCGGCGCCCCCAGGAATCGGATCGGGATGCCCCGCCCATCGCCAGTTCCAGAGACATAGCAAGGAAAGCTGGGTTTGGTTTCACTTCCCCATCCCGGGACTGCGGACGTGGGCCCCGCGTCGGGGCGTGAGGTCCAGAGCCTCGGGGGAGGAGGGGGAGGCCAGCTGCTGGGCCCAGCGGGGAGGTGGGGGAGAGGGCCCTGAGCTGGAGGGAAGGAGCAGCTCGGGGGCGGGGTGGGGGGGGTGGCAGCAGGCTGGGTTCTCGGCTCTGCGGCTCACACGATGGACCTGGGTCCTCGGCTGGAAAATGGGGATGGTGGGAACACCCACCTCTTCAGGCTGTAAATTGGTGGCATTATTAATATTATCACTTAGTCACTCAAAAAGTCTGTACCGGGCCTCGTGCTGGTGGGCCAGGGCCACACAAGTGACCCAGAGAGACCTGTCGTCCGCCCTCCCAGAGCCTGGTCTGGCGGGGGAGGCAGGCAGGAAACAAGCAGAGACAGAAACATCCGTGTGTGTGCTAAGGCACATGAGAAGGAAGCCGTGTCCAGATGGGCTGCGTCGGGGCGGGGACGGGACGGCCGGTGACTGGGTCGGCCAGGGAGAGCTTTTCTGAGGAGGTGGCGTTTGAGTTGAGTTCTGAGGGACGAAAAGGACTCAGCCTTGCTGGGACGGTGTGAGGGAATAGCATTCCACGCAGCAGGACGACCTGTGCAAAGGCCCTGGGGTAGCACAGAGCCTGGCGTGCGGGGGCAGGGAGGAGGCCCGTTGTGGCTGGGGCAGAGGGGGCAGGGCCGGTCCCTCAGGGCCTGTTGGCTGCCCTTGAGGACTTGGGCTTGTTCTGAGGTATTGGGCTTTTTTCCAGGAAGAGGCCAGGCCTCCTCCTGAGCTGATGGGGACACTGGGGCTCAGGGAGGGCAGGGTCCAGTGTAGCCTCACCCGGCGTCCCCTGGCCTTCTGACGGCTGGTAGCCCCGTGGGCCGGTTGGTAGGAGCTGGGGGAGGAAAAGGCCCTACCGGGCGAGGCAGGAGGGGGAAGTTGGGGGCCTAAATGGCGTGTGTGGTGGGCAGTGGCGCCCTTTCAACCTGCCGACCCGCGGCTCCTCTCATTCCCTCCGCACACCTCCCCCCCACCCCCGCCCTGTCACCCTGGGGGGCCCGAGGCTGGCGTGGGGGGGCCTCGTCCTTGTCCTTTCCTAACACTTGGCTGGAGGTCCTGGCCCTGCCCTTGTACTCGCTATAGCACGTGACCTCACATGCCTCAGTTTCCCCATTAGACACCGGGGGCGCATCACCTGAACTGGCAGGTGGAGGCCTGGCTCCGCTGTCCTCTTGGGCCGCATGACCTTGGGTCCCTCTGCCTCGGCTTCCCCGTCTGTCCGGGGAACCCTTAACCTGCTGACTCCGACCCCACTGTAGGACTTTGGGAGGGCCTTTTCCGGGCCTGGCTCGTCCCCGCCTGGTCCCGCCCCGGGGAGCCGCGGGCTCGTGGGAAGGCCCCGTGGGGTGACCGCCCCGCTCTCCGTTCGTCCACAGGCACCATCTGTGTCCTGCTGTCCTTCCCCTTCATCTTCAGCCCGTGCCTGGGCTGCGGGGCGGGTACCCCGGAGTGGGCCGCCCTCCTCTACTACGGGCCGTTCATCGTGATCTTCCAGTTCGGCTGGGCCGCCACGCAGATCGCCCACCTCAGCCTCATCCCGGAGCTCGTCACCAACGACCACGAGAAGGTGGAGCTCACGGCCCTCAGGTACGTGGGGCACCGGCGAGGCCCGGAGACCGGGGCGCCGTCCGCGTTTGGGCTCCGCTTGGCGGTGTGGCTCCGGGACCGCCAGCGCCGGGTGACCCGTCTGTACGATGGCGTATCCCTCCGCCTTTGCGGCCACAGAGTCAGCAGCTTAAAACGGCACCAGATAGCATCTCCTGGTCGCTGTGGGTGTGGAGCCTGACTGCTCAGCTGTACTTTCTGCCCCACGGTCTGTCTGGAGGCCCCCGTCGAGGTGGTGGCTACGCCTGGGGTCTCACCCGAGGCTTGGGTTTTCCTAAGGATCTCCTGATTAGGCTTGGCTCACCCAGGATAATCTCCATTAATTATACCTGCAGGACCCCTTTACCTTTGTCACTTTTACCTAAACAGTGGGAGTGATCTCGCTTGTCCACAGTCCCCTTCTCGAGGGGAGGGATTAGGACGCGACCAGGGTGTGGGAAGATCGAGGGCCATCTTAGACTCCCGCTTGCCCACATGGATACAGCTGGCGCCGGGCTTGTCTGTTGGCTGGTTTGAGGCACTGAAGGAGGTTCTCCTGGATATGGTAATGGGAGCATTTATGCAGTGCTTGCTGTGTGCAGGTGCAGGCACAGTTCTAGGCCCTTTGTGTGGATTATCTTTGATCATCATGGCAAGGCCAGGCTTGGTGCAGAGCCCGCCCCTTCGGGCCAGTGTGCAGCGGGACAAGGGTACAGGAAATGATCAAGTGCCAGGCAGAAGGGCTAGCACAGGTGGTGGCGGCCCCTGTGGCCGGAGCTGGGGGGAGGACTGGCTCACGGGAGGCACCCTGAGCGTGCACTCCTCTGGCACCTTCAGTGGGGCCTTGCCTTCTCCACCTCGGTCCGCTTGGCCCCAGCGCTGCCCAGCCCGGCCTCTGACTTCCACATCATGGCGCGGAGCCGTGGGCGCCAATGACGGGGGTTGCACTGGGCCCGAGGGCCCCAGCTGGCAGGCCAGGCAGGGCTGAGACCGAGCTCGGGGGCACCTCCCACCTGCCAATGCTTTACCACCAGCCTTGTGGCCAATTCACTCTGATCTCTGGGGGTGTTGTGCTCACTTTCAGAAAGGGAAACTGAGTCCTGGTGTGAGATCCAGAGGCTCTGCCCCCAAGCCCGGGAGGGACACTGTTCTAGGGCTGCGGGCAGGAGCAGGCCTGGATGCTTCTAGACCATGCGGCCCTGGCCCAGGAGCTGGGAACCAAGAATCCCCACATCCTGGCTTCTGAGCACCTCCAGCGCACAGGCGTGTGGGCCATGGCCCTGCTTCCCCGAGTCTCGGTGCCCGGACGGCTCGGGTCGTCGTGGTGGACTCGTGGGTCATTGTCAATCCTCGGATAACGCGTAGCCGGGGCTTTCCTGGGGCCACCCGACGTTTAGTGGCTGAGATCACCCAGCAGCCAGAGATTCCCCGGATGCCAGCGGTGGCTCTGGCGGCGCGGGCCCCCGGGGAAGCGGCCGCCGTGCGCCCTCCCGGGCCGCCGCGCCGAAGCCTCGCCTGCCTCCCGCCAGGTACGCCTTCACCGTGGTGGCCAACATCACCGTGTACGGTGCCGCCTGGCTGCTGCTCCGCTTGCAGGGCTCCCCGCACACGGACGTGGCCCGGGACGCCCGCGACCAGCTGGGCGTCCGAGACGCGCGGGTGTTCCAGGTGAGCTGGGCCCCGGGCGGGACACCCCGGGGCCCCGGACCCCGGGGCTTGGGCTCCGGCCGACCCCTGTCCCGCCTGGCCTCCAGAACCTGTCCCTGCTGGTGGTCGGAGTGGGAGCCGTCTTCTCGCTGCTGTTCCACGCGGGCACGAGGGAAGGGCGCCGGCCGCGGGCGGAGGAGCCCGACGAGCACAGCCCGCTGCTGGCCCCGCCCACCGCCCAGCCCCTGCTGCTCTGGAAACACTGGCTGCGGGAGCCCGCCTTCTATCAGGTGTGCTGAGGGGGCGGGGGCGTGGGGGACAGAGTGGGGCTGGACCTGAGGCCCCGACTCTGGGGGGGGGGGGGGGGGGTCACTCCATCGTCCTGTACCCCCGGGCAGACGTTCTTTGTCCCTAGCGGCCCTCCTCCCTGCAGGCGGCTCCCGTGGGCCCCGTGTCCCCTGCCGATGGGGGCAGGGCGCGCCGTCGGAGCCCAGCCTTCTCTGCCCGCAGGTGGGCCTGCTGTACATGAGCACGAGGCTCATCGTGAACCTGTCCCAGACGTACATAGCCATGTACCTCACCTACTCGCTCGACCTGCCCAAGGTGAGCTGGGCGGCGCGGGCTGGCGCGGAGCGGGGAGGAGGGGCCCGCCCGTGACAGGCGCGCCTGCGCTCTGCCCCGACAGAAGTTCATCGCCACCATCCCGCTGGTGATGTACGTCAGCGGATTCTGCTCGTCCTTCCTCATGAAGCCGATCAACAAGTGCATCGGGAGGAACGTAAGTGGGCGGGGGGGGGGGGGGGGGGGGGGGAGGGCGGATCCCACAGCGGGGAGAGCTGGGGTGGGTGGGGGGAGGCGGCTCCGGACCGCGGCACCCACACCGTGGAAGCCCTGTGTCTGGGAGGTCTAGAGTCCCCGCCTCGGAGCGGCTCAGGGCTCCAGGGTTCTAGAACTTGGGGCTGCCAGGGGCAGCGGCCAGCGGTGGCATGGAGCCCTTGAACTCTGGCCAGCGCGACTAAGGAACTGAACATTTCACTCTGTTTAACTTTAATGGACTCGGGCGCGGCCGTGGCCCCACAGTGCGGGCTCTGTGGTGCTGCAGCCCCCAGGCCCCCGAGGCTTGTGGGGTCCGAGCCAGGGGCCCCGTAGGGATGGCTCCCCTCGCCCCTCCAGGCTGCGGCCAGGCCCGGAGGTACGGCAGACCGAAGGGCAGAGGGGGTAGGTGCCGACCGGCAAGGGCGAGGCGGGCCTGACCTGGGCCCGCTCCTCCACAGCTGACCTACTTCGCGGGCCTCCTGGTGATCCTGGCCTTCGCCGCCTGGGTGGCGCTGGCAGACAGGCTCGGCGTGGCCGTGTACGTAGCCGCCGTGCTGCTGGGCATGGGCTGTGCCACGATCCTCGTCACCTCGCTGGCCATGACGGCCGACCTCATCGGCCCCCACACGGTAAGGCTGATGGTGCGGACCGGGTGGGGGGTTGGGGGACCGGGGCCGGGCTGTGACCTGCCTGCCCGTGTCCCCCAGCACAGCGGAGCCTTCGTGTATGGTGCCATGAGCTTCTCGGATAAGGTGGCCAACGGGCTGGCGGTCATGGCCATCCAGAGCCTGCATCCCTGCTCGTGAGTGCTGCTCACTTCCTCACTTAGTAAGACGTGCCGAGTGCGTGCCGGGTGCCAGGCGCTGCCCGGGGTCTGGGGACTCTGCCTGGGCCCGAGGCGGCACGCTGGCGGGTTCTCACAGGGGGGACGCCCGGCTGTTCCTTACCTCCGGCACTTGGCTTACTTGGGAAGCAAACGCGGGGTCCGCTGTGCGCCAAGGACACAGCATTCGGATGTACCAGGGCCGTGGGCAGGGCTGGGGCAAAGCCAGAGTCTTGTTCAGGCCCTGAGAACCTGTAAGGTTCCAGACCCCGGTGGTTCTAGCGCACTGAGGCGGAGCCTCGTAGAAGTCTGGGCTCTGGGAACAAGGGCGGTCTGTTCCCGTCCTCAGGGACCTGGGGGCAACGCCAGCCACTTTAATAAGCACACAGCTGCGTGATCCAGACCAATGCAAGGTGTGTAGGAAACACTGCTTGTGGGAGCCTGACGGGCAAGAGGTCAGGGTGGGCTTCCTGGAGGAGAGGACACTGGACCTGAGCCTTGGTGGCTGTCAGGGAGTCCCAGGTAAACGGGGAGGAACAGCAAAGAGGAGGCCTGTGTGGCTGGAGCAGAGGAAGTGAGGGCGACAGGAGGAGGGGGGCAGGGAGGGGGCAGCGCAGGTGTGTAGGGCCTTGGGGGCCGAGGCAGGGGGGAGCCCTCTGGTGGCTGCTGTTGGCACAACCGGGAGCAGGGGACTGTGGCAGTCCAGCCGGGTGAGGGGGTGCTGAGGGTGGCTCTCTGGTTCCGGCTGCCCGACGGCTGAGCGGGAGGCCCAGGCTGACAGGTCCTGGCGGATGTCGTCTCACCTGCTTCTGCCCCACCCCTAGCTTGGAGCTCTGCTGCCGGGCCTGCGTAGGCTTCTACCACTGGGTGATGGTGGCTGTGACTGGTGGCGTGGGCGTGGCCGCCACCCTCTGTCTGTGCAGTCTCCTGATCTGGCCCATCCGCCTGCGGAGCTGTGAGTTGGGGCCGCGCCCCACCCTTGACCACGGGCGGCGGGGCTGGGCCCCCGGCAGGCTCCGGCCTCACTGACTACCCTCATCCCTTTCTCTTGCAGGGGACCCCGGAGCCTAACCCTGACACCGTCCCGTCGCGGTCCTGTGCACATGAACTCTACAGGCCATGCCCAGCTCCCATCCCTGCCCCCCATCCTCACCCGGCTGTGAGGACGGCAGGTGAGGGCAGGCGGTCAGCAGCCCAGACTCCGAGCTTGGCCCTCTGGGATCCAGGGGAGTGCCCAGCTCACCCGTCACCCCAGGCTCGGTCGGGGTTTCCTAGGTGCTGCCGGGTCCCTGGACGAACGGTGTCGTCACTGGGCCTGATGGGAGCCTCAGGCTCGGGGGTTGGGGGGGGACCCAGTCCCACACCCCTGTGCCCAAGGCCACGACTGGCTATGAATAAAAAGCCACCCAGGGGTGAGGACTGTGGCCTCAGCTGTCTGCCCGGGGCCCAGAGTGGGGAGGGGGCAGCCGGCGCCTCCAGGGTCCATCTGCCTTCGTCCCAGAGTTCTGGTCGCCAGGGTCTCGGTTAGCAGCTCCCTTTATCTGGCCACCTGGCCACCCAAGACCCTCCCAGGCCCCAGAAGTGGAGAGATGCACAGGGTGGGGGGGGGGGGGGCAGTGTCAGAGGCACAGGGGTCCCTGCAGGGGCGGTGCTGGCAGCGTGACCTTTATCAGCAGACGGGCAGGTGGGCGGGCGGGGGCCGCTGGTTGGCAGAGGGGCGGTAAGGCTCCAGGCTCCACCGCCGGTAGCTCTGGGGGGCGTGGCACGGCCGCGGCGGCACCGACAGGTACGGCACGTGGTCCGACCGCCACGGTGGCTCCACCCGGTATTGGTGCCTGTTGACCACTGTAGGGGCCGGGACCCAGGTCACCTCCTGTCCCCCGCTTTCTGGCCCTGGGCGGTCTCCACTTCGCTCCAGGGGCCTCGCTCCCCCAGATCTCTGGGCCCCCGGTCCTCACCGTACTCCTTGCCCCGGATGAGTCTGTCCCTCCACAGCATACTCCCCCACCGTGTGCCGGGGTTCCTGTACTGGGCAGGGATGACAGGGTCGTACCAGGCGGTCTCCCGGAGGTGCTGGGTACAGGCTACGGGGGCAGGAGAGGGGGGGGGGGGAGAGGAGGTCATCTCTCGTCTTGCCCTCCCCTGGGGGGCCGGCCCAGTGGCGGGGCAAGACCCGGCTGAGCACTCACCCGAGGGCATGCTTCGCTCCCGGCAGCTGTGACCTCTGTGCCAGTGGCCGTGGGCCTCCCGGTAGGGGCTGTCCGGGGCCCGCGGGAACGTGTACCAGGCCTCACGGGGGTCTGAGGTGGTTAGGCCGGTGGACCACAGCTGGCCAGCTGCGTCGCGTCCCAGGGGCGTGTACTTCCAGCGGGTGGCCTGCTTGATGGCCGGTGTCCAGCGGGGCCCCTCCAGGGACAGGCAGTCATCGCTGAGGGGGTTAAGGGCGGGGAGGAGGAGGCTGAGCCTGTGGCCCTCCCTGCCCTCCCCCCGGGCCTCGGCTGGCTCTGGAACGGGCCTTTTTACCCCCTGCCATGCGTTGCGAGCATCGAGGGCGCAAGGGCCTGGACACCCCCCTCCCCCAGGCCTGAGCAGAGCGGGAGGCCGACCCTTCGTGGCCCCCTCCTCTCTAGCCTCCGTGCACCCTCACTAAACCTTTCACTTTTTCGGCTTGCCTTTCTCCCTGGGGACGCGGGGGGCGGGGACAAGGGGAGCACCTGTTCCCGGCGGCCTCTGGGGCCAGAGCCTGTCCTGGGCTGGGCATTAGGACGGCTTCCCTGAGGAGGCCGCAGCACCAAGCTCCAGGTGGATACACAAAGGCCCTGGGGGAGCACGGGACTGTGCAGAAAACCGAGGCCATGGGGCAGAGAAGACAGCCACAGCGTGGTACCATTAAAAGTAAAGCAGAAAAAAAACCTCCCAAGCTGCCGAAGCCGCACACACTTGCTCGAGCAGAAACCTCGACAGCCGCTCCTTCCCGCACACGACGACGGGCAGGGGCTCTGAGCCGCTGAGCTGCCCCGAGGCAGTGCCCGCAGGGCCGCTGGCAACAGGCTTTTCACCAGCGCCTGCAGGCACAGATCTGGTCCCAGAAAACCAGAAGCCCACATGTCTCCTGAAGGGGGGCGGGGATTAGCCTGGTAGGTTCCGGCACATCCGTGTCAGGAAATGGACAGACAGGTCTGCCACTCGCTCAAGGGGAAGTTCAAGACCATCTGGCGAGACCCACACTGCAAGAGGCACGTGATTTGCAGAAGACCGTGAAAACGGTCCCAGTCCTCAACGGGGGCTCCCAATTCCATACCCACCTGGAATCTCAGAACAGAACCCTATTAGGAGACGGGGTTTCAGCACACACAGCTGTAAAGCTGGGAGGCTAGGCTGGCCCTGGTGCCGCGCCTGGTGTCCTTGGAAGGAGGGGTTTGGACACGGAGAAGGCTACGTGAAGATGGGGCAGAGATCAGGGTGACGCGTCCTCGGGGGGTGCCAAGTACTGCCACGAAGACACGAGAAGCCGGGGGGCGTGACAGAGAGTCTCCCTCAGGCCCTGAAGGAACCAGCCCTGCTGACCCCTTGGGGTCGGACATCCGGCTTCCAGAACCGGGGGAGGGCAAATCGGAGCCCCCAGCCCCGGTTCTCGGAGCAGCGGCAGCAAACTGGGGTCTGCTCGCTATGCGTGCGCGGTGCCCACGCGAGCCTCTGACCTGCGGTTTCCACAGGCGCCCCGCTCTGGCCGTGGGCAGGGAGGGAGGAGAGGCGGGGGGGAGGAGGGGGCCAGGAGGCGGGAGGAGAGAGCAACACCAGCATGCCTTCGCTCAGAAATCAGACGACATTCAAGAGAAGCCACACCAGACCCCGTCTGGCCCGAGACCCAGAGGTGGGGTCTGGGGGCAAGGCGCGCACTCACCTGTACAGAGGTGCTGGGAATGCCACTTCCAGGGTCCCCTGGGGGACGTGGGGCCGGGCAGCCTCTGGCCGCTGCCACGCCAGGGTCTGCATGTCTGCCTCTGGGCCCCCAGGGGCTCACGCCTGGAAGGCCTGTGGGGCCATTGTTGACAGCGACAAAGGCCCTCGGTGTCTCGGCAACGGTACCGGCCAGCGCTGGCCTCCATCCAGACAGCCGCCACCCGCCCCCGCCCCAGGATGCCTCCCCCGGGAGGGGGAGGACCAGGCGAAAGGCAGGCATGTGCCTCGGGTGGCGGCCGTAAAACCGGGGCTCCCACCCCCTCTCTGGGCCCCCTGAGAACACCCTCACGTGGGGCTCTCCGGGCTGTGCCCTCAGCTGCACCTCTCCAGAAGCTCCGTCCGGGCCCCCCCATTCCCAGCCCTCCCTCCTCACCCCCCACCCTGTCCCTCTTCTGCTTCTGACCCACCACTTGGAGTGAGACCCTCACACGTGCGTGCACAGCTCAGTTCACAGTCAGTCCTCAATGGCACGACAGACACAGACCGTGTCCCCCGCGCACACGCACGTCCCTCGGCCACGAGCAGGAGCGAGGCGCCCACACCCGCCGCCCGGCGTAAGGACCCTGAACACACGACGCTCGGGGAGGGAACCAGACACAGAGGCCACACGGGGTGTGATTCCATTTATGTGAAACGTCCAGAACAGGCTCATCCACAGACAAGAAGGGGGTTTGTGGGGGCCGGGCGCTGGGGAGGGGGCAGGGAGTGACAGCTGATGGGGACGGGTTGTCTTTTGGGGTGGTGGAATGTTCTGGAACTAGACACGGTAGCAGCACCACCTCGTGAATGTACTAAACATCACCGATACGTGCTCCGAGATATACCACATAACAGACACGTGAACTCCAAGGGCCCCCGAGGCCCCACCTGCCCTGCCCCATCCGCTCCCCACCCTCCCCTCACAGGCTCTGCCCCAGAGCCTGTGCAGGGACTGTGCTCTCCGCCCTGGTGCCCCCTGCTCTCTGGGCCCTTGATCAAACACCAGGCTCTATTGGGCCTCGGGTTCGAAGGTGACATTTTCTAGGGCCTCCTGCCACCTGCCACACTGAGAGCCACGCGGGCTTCTCCCTGTCCCGTCCCACTCCTGCCACAGCAGAGGCCCACGAAGGCAGGTGCTGTGGTCCAGTGTCTCTTGTCCCCACGGCCCCAGACGGGGCTCCTCACCTAGAGGGAGGGGCCGGGGTGCGTGCCCGCTGTGGGCACCTGCTCGCGGCAGAGGGCTCACCCTTCTGAGACCCCTGGGGCCCCCTGCCCCGCCAGGTCCTGCCCCCACTCTGGCCGGGGCTGGCCTTCCTCCCCAGCCCCAAGACCTCCTGCTGCCCTCCAGCACTTCCAGATCTCTCTCTTCCACGGTCCCTGCGGAGTCCTCAGCTCCCCCTCTGGCTGCCCCTCACTCGCTGCCCCTGCCTGCACCTCGTCCACCACCACCACCACACCCCTTCCCTTTTCTCGCAAAAGCTACACCCGAAGGTCAACCAACAAATCTCACCGCCCCCCCCCCCCGCCCCCCGTGTGACACGCTGGGCCAGTGACGCCACCCACTGGCCTGTTTCCCCACCTGCCAGATAGAGGTGACAGAAGCAGCTGCCCCACCCACAAGCTGCCATGTGGCCCCGTGCCCCTAGTCCCACGGCCCTCGTCTCCTCCGGCCCCTCCCCTCGCTCTCTGTGCAGGCACAGACCGCCGCCTCCGGCCCCATCCTCCTCCTCCCGGATGCCAGCCAGGAGTGGGTGCCTCTCCCCCACAGCAGGGCCGTGCCCTGGCTGGGCCACGAGGGCTGGCTACACCCATGTCCTCTGCCCCGGGGGACCATGAAGCCAGGGTCACGGGCACCTCTCTCAGCCTGCCCGCGAGACTGCTCCACAGCCAGCTCGCCCAGGGCGAGTCGCCTGTGCCCGTTTGTGACACTTAGGCTGGCCTGCGGCCCCGGGCACGTGCAGACCCGCAGGACCCCTCCCAGCTGGGGACCAGAGAGACGGACAGCCAGCCCCAGCAGTGCGTAAACCCACAACCGGTTTAATGACGACGATGCTGCGTTTGACAAGAAACAAGGCTCGCTCCGCTCCCAGTGCCCGTCCCCGCACTCGAGGCCCGAGCGGTGCACCGGGCACCTCCCTGTCCCAGCTCCCAGGCGGCACGGCCACACGAGCACAGCCGGTTCCCGGGCTCCCGCAGGGCACAAGGCGACAGCGCGACAGGGCCGGGGTTGTTTTCTTAAAAAAAACGCTCAAACAAAAATAAGAACTCGACCAATCAAAACACATCTATGTACACTGTCCCCGGCCCGGCCCCGCAGGGAGGCGGCCCCCTCCCCGCCCAGTTCAGGCAGGCTCAGCTGGTCGGGAGCCCGGGAGCCGTCCCCACTGTAGCGGCTGAGCCACTGCTCCTCCCCCACCACCCCTCAACTTTCCTGGGACCCGTCTACACAAACACAAAACCAAATCTAAACAAAAGCCACGAGTATGTATATACACATGCACACACGGCTGACAGAAGGGAGCGCAAGGCCACCGGGACGCGGAGGGGATCTGCGCGGCCCTGCCCTGACTGCTGGCCCCCAGCCTAGCCCAGGCCCGCTCTGCCCGCTCCGCTGTGCCAGTACACCCACCCCTCCACCAACCCGAGGAGGGACAGGGGCCTGCTGTTCAGGTCCCGAGCCACACCCAGGCCCTCTTTCCTCCCTCGGCGGGAGGGGACGGGCCCAGGTGCAGCTGGGGACAGAGCAGAGGACATGAGGGGGGGGGGCCTCCTCCCCCAGCCGCCCCACAGCCAATGGAACACAGGGTCGGGACCCCACGGGGCGACCTGGGCGTGCGGGGGGCGCCGGGGAGGAGGACCCGGCCCTCAGGGTTGATTCTGCCCTTGGGTCTCCCTGGCTGGCTGCCCGGCAGGCTGTAAGAGCCTGAGTCCTGCTTGGGGATAAGGCGGGGCTGGGACCCGGCAGTGACAGGACAGTGGGGGGTTGGGGTGAGCACGACACAACGAATGGACCTGACTCGTCTTCCTCGGGCAGAAGTCCGTCTCGAGAGGACCGCCTGGCACGGAGCCTGCCCCGGGCCTGCGCCGGACGCCGTGCTGAGCCTGTGGAGTCACGGGCACAGCTGCCGAGACGCCGGGCAGCTGGATGTGTCTCTCAGATCCGCGGGCCGAGCTCAGCCGTCTGCCCAGCCTCGGCTGATCGGCCAGGCGTCCGGCTGTCTGTCCCGCAGGCGTGGGTGGAGGCAGCGGCGGTGGCGAGCGCGTGCTTCGGGAAGAGCATGCAGGCCCGACGACGACGACAGGACGACGATGACGACACAGCGATGGACGTGAACAGAAGCAGGCTGGGTCCCAGGAGGCGTCCGTCGTGCTCCGAGCAGAGCGGCCGAACGGATGGTCCCCGCCGGGGCCGCCCAGCGCAGGGAGCGGGAGCCCCTCTCCTGCTGGTGCCCGGCCGTGCCCCCGCCCCAAACACTGGCTGCCAGGGTTCGCAATCAGGCTTTAATGAGAATCTTCGGGGTCTCTCCAGGCCCGACTCCCCGCCCCACCCCGGCTGCTTCCTCCGGGGACCGCGTGCCGGAGAGGGGAGGGTCCGTGAACGCCGAGGAGAGACGGTGCTCTTCCGACCGGGACAGAGAGGCCCGAGGGTTTACCGGATCCTGGTGAAGAGGTTGAGCACTGACACGGACTCCTGCGGGGCACACGGGAGGGACCGCTGAGCCTGCGGCCCCCGGGCTACCTCTCTGGAAGTGCCCGCCGCTCGGCCAGGCCCCCGGGGCTGGGCGCCGGGCGGCACCGGGCTGGGAAGTTCTGCCTGGAGGGG
This sequence comes from Panthera onca, assembly GCF_046562875.1. NCBI lineage: Eukaryota > Metazoa > Chordata > Mammalia > Carnivora > Felidae > Panthera > Panthera onca. Next base: position 2,718,184 of record NC_138340.1, on the reverse strand, counting down.
ACGTGACGTTCTGGGCCAGAGGAGCCTGCGTGGGCACCTTCCCTGGCACCCCGAGGCGCGTAGGGGGTGGCCAGGCTCTGAGCGCCTCGTGCCACGTGGTGGGGGGGGGCCACAGAGGAGATTCCCAGGGAGATGCTGGCCAACAGAACGAACGGGGCTGGGTGGGGAGGTGGGGGGTGGGGAGGTGGGGGGGTGGGGAGGTGGGGAGGTGGGGAGGTGGGGGGTGGGCAGGGGAAGCCCCCAGGACAGGCCGAGGGGACGCGCGCAGGGGAACAGCTGGCACTGATACCGACCCACTTTACCTTTGTCGAACGGGTTTTGCTAAAGACGTTCCAGAACCTCAGGGTTTCATCCCCAGCACCAGTGACTATGGCCTCTCCATCAGGGGACATGGCCTGCGGAAGGAGACAGACCCCCATTGTCCCTACGCCCGCAGGCAGCGCTTCGCGGACAGAGCCGGGGTCGGAGCGCTCTCGGGAAAACCCAAGGCAGCCTCCCTCCCGCCCACCACCCGGAGACGCTCTTCTGCGTGACGGGACAAAGAGCATGTTGGTTAAAGCACAAGACGTCTTCTTCCGAAAAGAAAAAAGAAATTGAGCATCTGCAGGAGAGGGGGCCTTTCTGCAAGACCTGACAGAGGGTGGTCTGGTGAAACGCTCAGCGATCACGTGAGTGCCGGGACCCAGATCCGCAGAGAGTTCTTTCCGCGTGTGTCTACAGAGACACCCGGCTAAAGGGAGGGAGGGCAGAGGCGCAGCACAGCAGGTTCCCGCCGTCGGTACCACGTGACCTTTGCGGACAGGAGCCCGCCCTGCTGTGCAGTCCTGGAGGCCCCCCGGGCCGTGGAACCCCGACACAGGGCCGCACGCTGCCTCTCAGGGCGCAGGGCAGTGGTTTCTGGGCGGCCACAGCACGTCTCCCAAACCTGGGGGCTGGGGGTCGGGGCGGGGGGGGGGGCAGACTCACCAGGTACAGGACCCTGTACGAGTGCCCGGTCAGCTTTGCCACCTGGGTCAGGGACGGGTACTTCCACACCAGGATCTGGTTCTGCGAGTAGCCGTGCGTGCTCACCTGGGGGGCGGAGAGGGTGCTGTCGGAACCCGGGCCCCCCCCCGCTTCCATGGCCCGGGGCCCAGACTCGAGGACATCTGAGCCGGCACCTCAGACTCGCCAAGCGAGCGAGGTACAGAGGCCACAGGTGACGAGGTAGAGAGAGCACGGTCACAGCCCCTGCTCCCCGCACTCTGGTCGGTGACTGGACAGAGTGGGACACACGGCGCCTGACAGGCCCGGGAGCCTCTCTGGCGGGCACTGGGTGTGGGGGTGTGGGGGTGTGGGCGTCTGGGTCAAGGACGGGCACATCCAGGCACCTCTGGTCTGCACGACGAGGGTGGCGGGGGCCTGGCTGAACCTCAGGACCCCATGGGAGGCCTCGGCGGGGCCAGGGCTCCTGCCTCCCCCACCTCCTGCCCGCACCCCCAGGCTCCTCTGCCCCTGGCTCTTCGCGGAGAGGCTCCGAAGGCCGTCTAGCGACGAGGAGGGAGGCGCACGCGTGTGTCCCCGCAGGCCCTCCCTGGCCGGCCCCGCACTCACCAGCTCGTTGGCGTGCTTGGACCAGGCGAGGTTGCACACCTGGGAGCCCGTGTCGATGCACTGCAGCGGCTGCCCCGTGAGCGTGTTCCAGAAGCGGATGCAGCGATCAGCCGTGCCACCGCCAGACGCCAGCAGCCCGTGCTGGTGTGGGGACCAGGCGATGGCCTTCACGGCCGCCAGGTGCTCCGTGTACTGCTGCACGGGGCTCAGGCTCGAGTGGTTCCAGACCAGCAGCTGCGGGGGGCAGCGGCTGTGAGGCCCCGGAGGCCACCACAGTCCGCCCCCCGGGGGAAGAACCCGCACGGCCCTCACTCCGTGGTGAGGCCAGGGCTGCGAGGGGCCCGCGGTGCCTACCTTGTTGTCGTTGCCCCCCGAGGCGAGGAGCTGGTGGTCCGTGGACCACTTGAGCCCACACACCTCCTGCCGGTGGCCCTGCAGCCGCCGCTCTGACTGCAGGGGCGGGGTCCGGATGTCCCTCTGCAGGATCATGCGGTCCCGGCTCCCGGACGAGAGCTGGTCAGCGTTCCAGGCCAGCGCCCCTGGAGGCCAGGCAGAGGGCAAGGGAGGCTGAGGCCTCGCCCCCGGGAATCACACCTGCCCCCTGGGAAGCGGGCGGCTTCTCACCAACACGTGCCGTGTGGCCTTCCAGCATGGACAGCTTCTTTCCTGCAGCTGCGTCCCAGATCTGCACAAAGCCCTTGTGCGTGCCAACGGCCACCAGGTTCCCCTAGGACCGAGCACACAGGGGAGGGAGTGGGCATGAGGCCCAGGCACGGGGACCTCTCCCTCTGCCTCCTCACCGCAGGGCCCTGGGGCCGTTTCTTTACAGGTCTCTTTGAAGCAAAAGGACACCCCTCCTTGGAACTTTCTGGGGGAACGGTCACACAAGTGCACCGGTTTGTCAAAATCCAGTAGACACACAGCCTAAACACCTGTGCGTTTCTGCCTGTGGCTGCCGTGCCAGCTGTGGGGGCGGGGAGAGGTGTGCAGGGCACCAAGTCTGACCCAGAGTCACCATAACCATCTTTACAGGCTGGGGACAGGCAGGGGTGCAGGTGGAGATTAGACTCCCGGAGACTAGACAAGTGACCTCCAGGCCGGCTGCTGGCTCCTCTGGGTCCCCAAAGCCCCCTCAACACTGGGGAGGGCCCCTGCCAGCAAGACTGGGTCATACCTCCCTGACTCCGCCCGGCTAGGGGATGGGGCCCACGTACTGACCCGTTCAGACCAGCCCACAGAGGTCACCGAGTCCCCTTCCACCGAGAGGTCACAGAGCCGGGTCACCTGGGGAAAGGGGAAGCGGTCGGTGAGTGCGGACGCACAGCCACCTGTCTGTGCACCCGTCCACCCTCCCAAGCACCCGTTCGCTGGCTTACGAACACCAGGGCAACGAGGCCGGGGTGCCTGGGACGCTGTGGGCCAGGAGGGGACACACACCGGCACGGGGATAACTGACCACACAGAGATGGGGCGGGCGCTCAAGTCCCCCTCCCCCACCTCCCCGGGGCAGGCCACAGGCTGCTGGGAGCAGAGGGGCGGCCCTTTCCCTGAGGGGGCTTCACGTGCCCCTTTGAAACCCGCCCGCGTCTCGTCTCATTCCCGAAAACAGCCTACTGCGAAGAGCAGGCCTCGAACCCCAGCAGCTACTCTGACAGATTGGTGGGGTGGCTGCTGATGACCGCCACCGAGGAAGCGGCCCTCAGGGGGGTCCCCTGGCCGGGCCGGACCCGGGGGTCTCGCCCGGGTCAGCGTGCACGCAGAGGGGAGGCCCCGGGGAGGGCAGAGGGGTGCTACCCCGGCCCCGGAGGTCCCCAAAGTCCCCCGAGCCCCCCCAACCCCCGCGCGCTGGCACCACCTGGCTGGTGCAGGCGCTCCACAGGTACACGCAGGTCCCCAGCCCCACGCTGAGCACATTGAGGGACGACCAGTCCACCAGGTTCAGGTAGAAGTCGTCCTGCAGCTCTGGCGCGTCCAGGACCTTGAAGGGGATCTTGGAGATCTTGCGGGTGGGTTTCCGTGGCGACCGCAGCAGCTTCTGACTGCAGGGAGAGCCCACCGCGTGGGGTGCCGTTGGCGTGACCTGTGGGCTCCCCCGCGTGCTCTCCTGCCCGTTCTGCCCCTCCTCCTGCCACCCACATGACCCCACAGCTATGGGTGGTGACCGCCGGCCGTCGGGCCGCCCTGAGCTCTGACAGCCCCATCACGCCCTCTGCCCGACACCTCCTCCGGGGAGCCCTCCTTGACAGCCCTGTCTGGGCCCAACGCCACTGAGCCAGAAGCGCGTCCCCACCGAACCTCCTCTGTACCCCATGTGCAGTCCTAGGACCGAGCTAGGCTCCCAAGCGCCGCCTGGCTGCCCACCCGCCCTGTTCCAGCCCCCACAGGCCTAGACTCACCTCTTGTTGCTAACGGGGGACAAGGAGTAGGGAGACACGTCGTTGCCATCGTCGGGGCTGGAGCGCTTGGTGCTGAGGGAATACTGGAGGCAGGGGAGGGGGGACCCCAGCTGAGCAGGGCCTCGGCCTCACAGCCCGGGGACCTCACACCCGGGGCCCTGGCGCCCCGCGCTGCTGGTGGCCAGGCCGGAGTGCGAGGTGAGTACTCGGGTCGGAGACGTGGCCCGGGCTCCGGGGATCCAGAGAAGCAAAGCGGGCCTCATGCCTGAGGCCTCCCCTGGACGGCGACCGCCCGGTGCCGGCCTCCCCCTGCCCCCCCGGCCGCCAGCCTGCCGGCCCTCCGTCAAGAGACCCGAGCCAGGCTCCTCCCGACACCGCCCTACGGCTGCCCCCCGCCTCAGGACCGCGCACCTGGCGCCTGCCCCAGCGCTGCCTGTGGAGCAGCGGGAGAGCAAAGCCCCGGTTCGAGGCACGGGGCCCAGCGGCTCCCGGGGTGAGCACAGGCCGAGCGCGGGCGGCCGAGCCGGGCAGCCTGCGGGGGGCCTGTGCCGCACGCTGCCAGCAGGGAGAGCGTGCTCACCGTGAACAGGCCCTTCTTCTCAGGCGTGGACGGCTGCAGCCTTCGGTCCTCCGTCTGCGGGTCCTGCACCTTCTCGATGCCGGCTCCCAGCAGCTCGTTCTTCAGCAAGGCGGAGTAGGCCAGGCCATCTGTGGGCGGCGGGCTCTGTGAGGCCTGGGGGAGGGGGCGGGGGGGGGGGGGGGCGGGGCAGGGGGCCAGACAGGGTGTGACCCCTGACCTTTGCCGTTGTCCGAGGTGGCGTCCTTGGCTTTCCGATTTTGGCTGGGAGACTTCTCATTCTCCTGCGGGCGACGAGGCGGGGTCAGCTGCAGCCGCCCGCCCGGCCCCCCTCCCCCCGGCCCTGCCCTCTGGGCGGCCCGCACATTGATCCTGTGGAAATTCACGCTCCAGTTGGCACCGGCTCTCGAGGGGATGAAGCGGTCTCCGTGCTTGCTGGGGGAGGACACGGGAGAGTTGGCGGGCGTCAGGGTTCGCCGCATCTCTGCGACCTGGAATGACGGCAGGGCGGGGCTGGTGCCTGAGAGCCCCCCAGCGCGCGACGCCAAGGCCAGCCTCTCCTCTCAGACCCCGGGCCAGGCCTACCCCGCCTCCTCGCGCGAGGCCTCTGGCCGCTGAACGAGCGGATCGAGCAGCAGAGGTGAAACATTTTGACATGGGAGCCGCGGGCCGGAACGCTGCCGGCGGGCCTCAGTTTATCCTCCCAGCTGGGGAGGCGACACCCTCGAGAACGGGGCAGCCCGAGAGCACGGGCGGCCGCCACGGGGCTTTGTTCGCTTCTAAGCCACCGCGACGGACCCGACACCTTGCTGCTCCTCGGGCCCCATCTCCGTCAGGCAAGGACGGTCTCCCACAGAAGCACGACTCCCCCTCTGGAGCCGGCACATGGACGCGGGGGCCCTGCTCCCAGGAAACCAGCCCAGCCCTCTGAACTGTCCCAGGAGAGTCCTTCTCTCTAAGGGACCTGCTGGGGGCTGGACCACATACATCCCCCCCATTCCCCAGAAGGACGGGTTGAAGTTCTAGCCGTCCCCACCCCCGCACCCGGGATGTGACCTCATTCAACAGCATCTTTGCAGCCGTGATCCAGTTAAGACGAGGCCACCCCGGGTGGGACGGGCCCCAAACCTACGCCTGGTGTCCGAAGAGTCAGACCCACACAGAAGCGGGGGACGTGAAGGCGAGGACTGCCGGCCACAGCAGGAGCTGGGGAGGCAGGACTCCTCGACGGGACCCCCAGGACGAGCGTGGCCCCGTGACAGCACGGGCGAAGGCCTCAACTGCCCGGCACAGAGCTGAGAGCGTTGAGAAGAGCGGTGAGCACAGCCCGTGACCCGTCAGGGGCCCACGATGGCGTGGCTGAGAGGGGTGGGGTCCAGGAAAAGAGGCCTCCCCAAGCTCTGCTGAGTTCCGCAGATAAGGACAGGGCCACCTCAAGCTGCCGCCACGGCTCTGCCCGGTCAGGCCGGCCCCACAGGCCTGAGACCCCAGGCCCTTTGGCTCCCTCTCCGGAAACTGGGAGAGCAGCTCACCTGCCCTCGTCCCTGCAGTCAGTCCCGGGCGTGGCCCCGGGGAACAGGGGTCTGGAAGCCGACCGTCCCTGTGGGCCCCAGCAGCAGGAGGCACCCCGGAAGCCCGGGGAGGGGACTCCCTGGCCACCGGGAGGCCCGCGGGAGGACGTGCTTCTCGCCGGCCCGGCACCCAGTGCTCTAGAGGCTGCTCCCCGCCACCCCGGGGCCCGGCCGGCACCAGTGGGGGCAGGGTGCCCGGTACTCACGCAGGGCATCGTGTTCTCGTTCTGAACGACGATCTGCCGGAGGAGGCGCCGCTCGTAGTCCTGGTCCATGGCGACGCGGGGCAGGCACAGCCCGCCGGCCAAGGTCAGCCGGCCCGGGTCAGCCTGGGGCAGGAAGGGCAGGAGAGGTCAGTGCCGGCGGGCAGCAGCCCCCTCCACTGCCCGGTGACCACGGCGAACTCCACAGTGATGGCCAAGGCCTGCCACTTCCTCCCAGGAGCCCGGTGGTGGTGGGAGGCGGGGGGAGGCACACCCCACAGGCTGTGGAAACCACAGGCGGCTGGGACGGGGAGGACGGCGGCTGCTCTGAGGGACCTTCCGCCAGGACTCCTGGCCTTTGTCCTGCTTAGTGCAAGTGTGTCATCTAAGTCTGGGTCCTGGAGCTTGCCCTCTGGCC